>NC_071516.1:28886575-29511575 GCF_027887155.1 Malaclemys terrapin pileata | reverse complement strand
ATGATATATATGAGTATGCATGTATATACATACATATACTTATATGAATGCTTATAACTTTGCTAAACTTAAACACTTTAGGCTGCAATTTTCTATTTTTCGTTGAGTAGCTTTAATGCCTCCATGCTTTGAAACAGGGGCTTGAAATTCAGAAGGGGGTTGCCCTGGCATCAGGGACAGGCCTTTTGCCATCCCAATTTATGAGCCTCTGAAAATCTCAGTTCACACCTGCTTAGAAGAGAAACTGTGGAGTTTGGTAGCTAAATTCTTTGAAGAGTCTGCTTCTACTGAGCATGCTCCATCCCCTCACAGCTCCTGTGTTCCGACTGGGCTGCACACGCACCATGCCATCGCCACACACCAGCTGAGCATGCTCCATCCAGCAGGAGCTGCATAGGCTGAGCAGGACTTTTCCTGCAGTTGTTCCACCCAGCTGCCAAGGATTGTGGTGGTACCAGGCACTGGAGCTGAAAGCAGGGAGATTGTCTCTCCTGTGTGCTCAGTGTCCTCCTGCTGGAGCATAGGCAGCAAGGAGGAGAAGGAGGAATCAGTCTGACTGGAGTACTGAGGGGTGAGGACCTGGGTGGCGAGGGGTGTGACTGGGACAAAGAGCTGTAAGATAGTGAGGTTGGGCTAAGACAAGGGGCTGAGTGGAGTTAAGGAACTGAGACTGGCATGAGGACAGACTGGAGGGGCCAAAGGCAGAAGGTATCGGACGTGGGTGGGGGACTCTTTGACCACTAAGTACACTCCCTTCAGAACCTGGAGTAGAACTAAGGATCCCTGAGTCTCATCATTCCTCTGCCATCAGCAAATACCTGTGAAACCTGCTGGCAAAATCTGTGGCTCTGTTCCCTCTAATGGCTGGCCCACATGTAGGATGACTACTAATGCCACCAGTTACTCTGGGAACACAAGTAGCAGAGGTGTGTGCTGTGGATCTAAGTGTCCTAATCCGGCTGATGAACCATATGGGAGTTCCACATGGAATTTCTATTTTTTTTCAAACCTAGGAAATTACATCCAAAAAACCTACATTAAAAGAATGATAAGGTTTCAAAGTCAAGTACTCAAAAGTTAGAAATTGCCAGCTTTTAAGGTTGTCCATGCAATCTTAATTCAGCCCCCTTGTGCATATGCATCATAGTGCAGTCAGTCTTTAATTACATGAACACATACCATTTGTAATTAAAGACTGTATCATAATTTCCTCCGTCAAAGATGACAGTGTCATACTGATGTCTAAGAGTTTCAGGTTCTGGAATTTGCATACTCTGTTTGCATACTCTATATTTTAACTATAACCTCTTTGGGAACAATAAATAATGGTGGCAGCAATTTGTAGTTTTTCAAAGGCAAGGACTAAAAGGGAAGTCTCATCAGAAGTTAGCTGCAGTATATATGGGGCCAAATGATGTTTCTAAAGTGTTTAATATCTATAGACAGGAGTATTTTGTTTGTTTCTAATGGGGGATCCCTTTGGCTTCACTAGTAATTTCCAGATGACAATAACCCCAAAGGCTGCGAGTCTGAGCATTATACTGTATCCTACTTCCACTGACTATATGCCATTTGTGTAGAGAGGAGGAGGGTATTGGCACAATTGTGCAGTGTGGAATAAAGTTGCTATTGCCACTTGTCTGGGGCAGCTGGCTTTCCCGAATGCGTGGCGCTCCCACGCCATCCCACAGTCTGTGCCACATATTTTGTTTGTTTGTTGTCCTTTAACTTTTATGCCACTCTCTCCCCTTTGATGTACACCTCTACCCCGATCTAACTTGACCCGATATAACACAAATTCAAATATAATGTGGTAAAGCAGTGTCCGGGGTCGGCAGGGCTGCGCACTCCTGCGGATCAAAGCAAGTTCGATATAACGCGGTTTGACCTATAAAGCGGTAAGATTTTTTGGCCCCCGAGGACAGCATTATATCGGGGTAGAGGTACATTAGATACCATGGAAATGATGTTATTTTATGGGTGGAGCTCTGTGGCATGCACAAATGTCATATGAAGTCAATATAAGTAATGGTTTTAATTTGTGTCATGACCTCATATATGGGATAAAGATAGTTCTTTATATTCCCGTATGTTTTTGTTTACACTATTGTAACTCAACATAAAATCTATTTTAACTGCAATGGGCAGTCGGAGTAGAATAATTTTTAACTTCAAACAGCATGATCTCACAGACCCAGAAAGAGCTGTGTTTTTGTAAATAACCACGCAGTGTAACTGTGGGTAGTCTTTGATGACACCCGTAACACTCTTGAAAATCTGCTCTGCAAATGTGTTACAGTTGATCTTTAATTATTTCATCTGAAAATTATTTATCTCTTTGCTCACAATTGCCTCCTCTTAGCATCTTATCAAGTTGGACTGTTCACAATATTTACTCCTCATTCCTGAAGATGATCTGAGTTTACATGCCAAAAAGCAAGGCTAAAAACTACTTTTAGACTTGTTTCCAATCAAAATATACGTTGTGTTAAATTGCTTTCTTCCAACCTTCTTTATGCAGGTTTTATTGGTAATGAACAAATGTTCTTGCAGTAGTTTGTTTATACAGAATATGGAATCACAGCCTGCATGCCATCCCTACAGTTGAATTACTGCTAAGATATAGGCTAAAGAACACAAAGGAATGGAAAATTCCATGGCTTTTGTTTCAGACATAGGGGTTAGGATGACTGTACAGTGATGTAGGTGTATGCACACTGAATACCTCTATTTTTATTTAAATGTGAACCATTTTTAGCGTCAAATAACAGAAAGTGCTTACAATAAAAATAATAGGCTGTAAAATGCTTTGTTATGCAATGAGTAGATCAGAGAGCTGCATCAGCCACTCTTCAAATGCTCTTGGTGAACTGAGAAATAGGTTCTAATTTGTAGGTAAGACTTTTCTTAGCTGGTAAATATAAAGGGCTGAATCCTAAACTCCTTACTCCATTTTTACCCTGTCCATGGCCTCAGTGGGGGCTTATTTTCACGGTGTAAAGAGTAAAAAGCAAATATTTGGCCTTGGAAAATATTAACTGAAGTCAGATTTTGCCTATATGCTCGGGGTTCTACTGATCGCCATATTTGGGGTCGGGAAGGAATTTTCCTCCAGGGTAGATTGGCAGAGGCCCTGGAAGCTTTTCGCCTTCCTCCGCAGCATGGGGCAGGGGTCGCTAGCTGGAGGATTCTCTGCGACTTGAGGTCTTTAAACCACAGGATTTGGGGACTTCAACAGCAGAGTCAAGGGAAAGGGGTTGGGACGGCTTTTGTGGCCTGCATCATGCGGGAGGTCAGACTAGATGATCATAATGGTCCCTTCTGACCTTAAAGTCTATGAGTCTATGAGATTTCTCCTTTTGAGTCCCTCAAATCTGTGCCTGCATTTTGCATCTACAATTAAATTGTGGGTGCAAATCTGAGTATTTTCAGCTGTAGCCAACTATCTATCTGCAGATGGAAAATGTTCAGGCCCCAAATGGGAGGCCAGGACTCAACCTTCCCAGAGTACACCGTTCCTGAATATCCTACTTCGTGCATCAATGGCACAGATCGAAATGGTTTAAGTCTATGTGGATCAGAAAAATCAAAGCTACCTTTTAAATAAAGAATCCTGTTTGAGTCCTGCCACTGTAAAAAAAAAAAAAAAAAAAAAAAAATGTGGCATGCAGTGTCAAGAGAAATTACGATGATTGCTACAGATAACAGCTCGTCATCCAGAGAAAGATATGTTTCCATACCATCTGATGCATGGCAGGAAGCCAGATGGTAATGTTACGAATCCGAATGTTTCACTCTGACTCTGTTGGTTATAAAGCGTCCCATAATGCTGTATCTGGCTATTATATTTGTGTCTCAGCTCTACAGAATCCCATTACTATCCTTCCGTTTATACCATGGAAATTGTTTGGTTTCTCAGAACTGGCTTGCGGAGAACGTGGGATTGTATTGCTGCAGTTCTTCAACATCCATAAAAATTCCCAGTGTCGTACTTCTCACTGATCTCTCACTGCTTTGGGCATTTCTCATTATAAAGTGAGATGCACTAGTCAGCTGTTACACGCTTTTGCAGGAGAGTCACAATCTTCACTTACGGTCCTGCATTGCAGCCAGTGATGCAAACCCCAAACTCCGGATGGGGACAAAGAGAAAGTAGTATTGTTGAATCCCTGTCCCTCAGCCTTCAGGTGTTGCTGAAGTTGATTATAGATGCCGCATAGTTGGGGTTTAGAGGGCAGGAGGGCTGCCCTTCACAGCATCTCCTGCCAGTCAACCCATGCAGTGGCATTGGTGATGGGGCCCTAAAGGGAAGCACTTGCCTTCAAGAAGTATGTTGCAGCCATACCCATAAGCATGAGATTTGGAGACTCAGACTCAAGTTAGAATGGCTTTCTGTAGCAGCAAGGCACGGTCAGGATGGGTGCATCTTTGGATTCCCGGCAATTTGTCTTCTCTTTCCCACACAAAAACACGCACGTTGACACCACAACACAAACTGAAATGCAATAGTCACTATAGTATATGAATATTAATAAAAGCTTTATTTTTACTGAAAGCTCTGGCAAGTGAAGTCTTCTCTTAGAGCAGGTGCAGTATGGACCAGATCTCCCCTCCCCACCCTCCTTGTGAGCCTCACCTCTGCTTGTGTGAGCCCTGCAAGGCTCCACAAACCAAGTTTCTTTCACAGGGATTGGACATTAGGTCAAACTCTGGTGGTTATCAAGGAGACTTGGGTCCTGCAGAACATGAGCATCCCAACTCCCACCTAGCATAATCCTGAATGTGCTCACGACGCTGTGGAGACTCTCATGGTGTGCAGCTTCTTTGCAACCCCAGGAGGTACACTGGCTAGCTAGCTCTGCAGGTAAATGGAGGCCTGCCTTCCACTGACAGCAGGACCTGGGCCCTTCTGTTTCCTGGCTCCTGCTCTCCTGTGTGTGTGAGCACTTCATGTTCCCCGCATATTCAGGAGAGGCAGCAACCCTTGCCTGGTCACTCTCCTGCCCCCAGGATTCTGGGGAAGTGACAAGAGCTAGCTGCTCCTCCCCTTTGAAATTCAGAGACTAAGGGCTGGTCTACACTTAGTCCGGACTTCGGACTAAGGTACGCAAATTCAGCTACGTTAATAACGTAGCTGAATTCGAAGTACCTTACTCCGGACTTACCGCGGTCCAGACGCGGCCGGAAGTCTCCCCCCGTCGACGCCGCGTACTCCTCTCGGCGAGCTGGAGTACCGGCGTCGATTGTGAGCACTTCTGGGATCGATCCGGGATCGATTTATCGCGTCTTAACCAGACGCGATAAATCGATCCCAGAACATCGATGGCGTGCCTCCGGACCAGCCGGTAAGTGAAGACTAGGCCTAAGAGGGCCACCACGCCCCGCATGGGGGGAGGGGAGCAAAGGGAAATCATGTCTCACTGATCTCTTAGAATTCTTCTAGCGTGTCGATAAAGTAGTGAGTTAAAGAAGAAGAAGTTGGCATGATTTATTTAGACATCCAAAAGGCTTCAACAAGGTCACATTCAAAAAGTCACTAAAGAAATGAAGTTATCATGGGATGAGAGGCAAAGCATTGTCTCGAATCAAAAAAAGGGTCAGGACACAGAAAACAAAGAGTAGAATTAAGTGGTTAGTTTTCATCATGCCAGAAGGTTAACAGCAGGTGCTTCAAGGTTCTGTACTAGGTCCTGTGAATTTCAGGGAGTAGTGAGGAGGTAAAATCTGCATGTGACACAAAGTTATTTAAATTACTCAGGACGAGAGAGGATTGTGAAGAACTTCAGAGAGACCACGCAAAGTTAGGTGAATGGGCAACACAATGGCAAATGGTGTTCAGTGCTGATAAATACATAGTAGGGCACGTTACATGGAAAATTTTAACCTACACATACACCTTACACGGTTCTAAATTAATTGTAGCAGCTCCAGAAAGAGACCATGACATAACTGTGGCCAGCTCAATGGAGACCTCTGCTCAGTGTGCAGCAGCAGTCAGAAAAGCAAACAAGAGGTTAGGATACATAAGGAATAGGATGATGAATAATACAGAGATGTTATATTGTATTTGATATTATAAATCTGTGGTACACTGTGTGCAGGACTAGTGTGCAAGACTGATTCAATCTGGCAATTCCCATGTTTGTACTTAATAATGACTTTTAGCAAAACAAAGTATAGAATACATAAAGCCACTGTACATGGTCTATATCAATCCATATCTCATTTAGGCCATTAGATAATGCTTTGATCCTATTAATTTGCCCTAGATCCTTGTTAGCCAAGGTGACTGCGTCAGTACTATGCTGTAATTTTCTACATAGTTACACTAACTGAAGTTGTCTGTGTAATTTTTCCCTTCCATCCAAGTCCTAGCTCCTTTGATTCTTCTTTTCAGTTGAGGGAAGAGAGGAAGGGAGAAATGTGGGTGCATTTCCAGATTAAACCTGGTAGCTTTCTATGCAAATTATCTGTTTGTCTTATCAATGTTGTTTTATCTAATGCAAAGAGGTTGATCACATTAGTGCATCTGGCTTGCATGCACAAAGCTGGTCTCCTGAAGAGCTGAGCTTGTATTGCTAATACGATGCAGGTTTCATTTTCTGTTCGTCGAGAGCAACCGCCTTTACCTTTGCCAGCCCACCTGCTCAATTGCAGAATGCTTCTGCTCAGAGTTGGAAACTGTCCTGTTTGCAGCTCTTAGGTCTTATCTATTTGAGCTTCCATGGCATTTCTCCAACCCTGTCTTGGTTTTCTATGGCTGGCCTTGATTCTTTCTCTGATCACTTTAGCAGTGTATGTTTTAGTTGTAGGGCCCTGTGCGGATACAAAAATTTGGCTTTGCATCCGATGCGCATCCATGATAATTAACTTATATCTGATCCACACTCGACCTTTTATATGTACCTGCACCAGCACCCTATCTCACTGTTAGATCCCTGCGCAGATACAAATATTTGGATCCCTGTCCAATCCACAAAGATGATAAACAATACAACTGCATCTCTGGATGCAGATATAAAATGGATATCTGCAGATTTGCAGGGCTTACTTAGTAGTCAGTCACTACAGTCTACAGACCCTTGGCCGTCCAGTGAGCATTAATTTAGGGTAGGATGCTGATGACCTGCCTGTCATAAACTGGCTTTCCTTTTTAAGAAGAGTCTTGTTTGTGTTTGCAGTAATGTTGAATTGAGTTGAGTACAGGTTAGGCTGAGCAAAGGGCTAGAGAACGGTATGGATGGAAGGGGGAATAGGTGAAAGGCGACTTACAGAACAAACTCTGCCCCTATGGAATCAGCACAACCCAGCGAGCATAGCTGGGAAGGGTCACAGCTCAGTCTCTAGGGTGTGGCTGGCACTATCTACTAAACACAAATGCTGAGCCTTCACTTTGGGGAACTCTGTTACTTTCCAAGGTTCCCCACTTTCACTGGACTTGGAGTAACGAAATCCCCTGCCACTCTTGATTGCCCTGACGGTGGCATACAAGGTGCTATCTGTTTGAAGCTCTCCCCTTGCCTGGCACGGCTACCTCTGTATCATTATCATAACGGTTGTATTTATTTTTAGAACAACAAAAACTGAGAGTAGTAACTGACCTTGCCAAGGAACCCAGCACTATAAGTGTTTAGAACATTATGGGCCAAAGCTTCAGCAACGGGCCTTGTCTGAGCAGCTCTGCATGGACACTGAGCAGATAGCGCAGAGCATCCTCCCCATGGGCAGAAAACTGGCTTTGGAGCCATTCTGTTGGGGTTTCTTAGCTAGTTGGCAGAAGCAACGCTTTGCACCCTGTATCTACCCACACCACAGGGTGAAGGATGGGAAGATCTGCTCAGCTGCCCCCTGACCCCTTTCTCCCCTGCCTTCTCTTGCCCTCATGCACTGCAGTTCAAGGAGCATGTGCAGAGCTGGGCCTTGTGCTTTTCATGGATTCATCACTCCTCACGGCTTCCACAGGTCCTGTTTCCCCTTTGCACAGCAGACTCCCAGTAGTCCCATGGCCAGTGGGCACTATGCAGCTGCAGAGATGGGACTCAGGTTTGCCCTAGAAACAAAATCAGAATGGTGGCGGTCTGGGCAGGGAGAAAATGGACTTTTGAAGGACTTTTAGACCCTCCCCTGAAGCAAATACTATTCTTTTGGTGCATTACCTGAGTCAAGAGACTATGAATGCAGTTGCAGGAAGTGTGCAAATGCAGTTTTCAACAAGTTCCTCTCCTATGCAGGGCATTGCTGCTTTTGAGCTTATTCAGCATCCACCTGTCTTTTGATTAGGCAGTTATGGTTCTGTCACACTGCTTTATGAGGAAGTGATCCAGTTCCTGAGTGGATGAAATCCAAAGCTGAATACCAAGCAATATGTCCTAGGGAACTGCATTAATACCAAGTTAAAAGATCACATGATGGCTGTTACTGCTTTTGTGTTACATCTGATATGTGTGCATGTCACTGAGCTGTATGGGTGCCCTGTAAACATTTCCTTTACTAGTCAGTCTAGTGAATATTTGTTTAGAAGTGATGATATTTATTGTTAGACCACCTGTTGAATGGTCTCTCCTAGAAAGTGATGGAAGCTCCAGCAATTGGGATATTTAAAACTAGGCAGGGCAAAAAACACGGATAACCAAGAGTACTTCTGCATTGGCCCCTGGGGCTTTCAGAGAATTGACTAGATGAGCTCTAACAGATAGAAAAGCTATCTTTAATTTCTATGAAAGTAGGAAGGAATCCAGCTTGGTGACACAGAACCACATTTTGAAAACATAGTCTCTAAGGAATGATTGCATGCACAATGCAACTTCTGTGTGCAAATTATGGAATCTGCACAGGCAAAATATTTGTCCATGTAAATCCTGTCCTTTGCACAGACAGGTGATTTCATGCATTGGATCATATGCTTTCAAAAGCAGAGACAGTGTTGAGGCCTCTCTAAAAATTTGGATCTCAAGATCTATTATGGTTGATTGAAACTGGATTTTTTTTTTTGAGTGATAGTTTTCCTTATTCGTTTTTGTTTTGCTTTCTCACTGAAGTAGAAAAGTCATATACAGTACAATGAATTTAGTTCAGTCAGCAACAACCCAGCCATGCTGATTTTTTTCAAACCATTCAGAGAGGAGAAATACACGGAAGTGGTAGTGCCCATCTGGTTTTTATGTTGATCTTTGCCTGTTGTCCATGGATGGTCAAAAGGTTTTAGTTATGACGGCCAGACTTCTGCTCTCACATCCTCAAGGTGAAGCTGGACTCCAATGTTCATCTCTGTCTCGTAGATTGTACATGTAAGCAGAGCGGAATATCCAGCCTGAGATCCATTGAGCAGATCCAAGAGCAGAATTATTGCATTGCATTTTTAATAATTTCATGGCATCTTTACCTTTTCTAATGGATCATATTGCATGGGAATATTGCAATATGGTTAGAAGAAATAGAGTGTTTGATCTGTTGTAGAAAAGGTGTTCACGCAGTAATGACATTACACTCATTTACCTGGCACGCTTTAGGAGTATGCAAATAATTAATAATATTAATAACTGAACTTTGACTATACTTAGATACTATGGATCATCAGGGGAAAATTAGGTGAGTACAGTTATGTCAGAGCAAGCGGGTTCCTTTGTAATATGTAACCTATTGAAATGTAAAAATAGTGGATCATTAAAATAAGTATGTATCTATTAGATTTTATGGGCCTGATTCTTCTTTATGCTAAGGCTGCTTTACACTGCTCTGGCAATCTAAAGGGTAGTCTGAGTATAACTATCATTTAATCTCATTTTAAGGCCTCTTTACACAGCTAGGGTGATGGAAAATGGAATTATGTAAATGAGAATCAGGTCTACTGTTTAACTTAAAAGCGTTTGCCTAACACATTTATTCCCTATATTTATCAATTGTTGTGTATTTAATTATATAACACATGTATAGTAGACTGCTCAACCAGTCACAATTCAAGGTAAAAATAATGATGGTCAGTGATGAAATTACTTTTATGGTAACTCGTGCATTTCTTGTTTATGAGGTTTCAACTGCATTCTGTTAGTAAACTCAGGCTTTTGGACTCAGAGATCATTAACCAAGCATACTGTGTTACCATATTTACAGGAAGCACTCCCAAGTTGGTGTTAAGATGAGATGTGCTTTCTGGCCTCTCACCATTGTATTGTGATCTGTACAGCCATGTGCTGTGAGTGTCTTCTGCTCTGAGAACTCTCTGTCCAAATACCCGTAGCAAACCGTATCCACCCAAGCTCTTCATATGCACGGGGAGCTCTGAGTGAGTGTGCTTTTACAGGGCTGTGTTTCAGCAGGAAGTGTAAAATTGATCCTGCAGGACCCCGTTCAGTGCCAGGATTCCTCGAGTTTCATGGACTCACTCACATAGAGAACCAGTTGCAGCTGGAGACAGAGAATGCGGCCAGGCTAGATTACAGCAGCATCAGTACTGTTTAGTATACAAATTATTCCTTGTTGTTAGCTAAGTAAATGAATTACCCAAAACACTGCCTCAGCCTCTAAAGAAATACCACATGGCACCAGGAGACAAAGGCCCAAAGTGCAGGTGAATCTAGGAAAAGATCAACTACATTTCTCATGTCTGTGGACAGCAATTCTAATTTCTGCAAGGATAACGGTAAACTAAATATGACTGTGACAAAGCTTGTGCTACTGCAACATGTAAATCTCTTCCTTCCTCTTCCTTCTCTCCCTCTTCCCCCCCCACTACACACACACACACACACACACACACACACACACACGCCATAGGGAATGCTAAGGAGACCTGGTAGTGATACAGACAGCAATTTGAATAGTGTATAAATGCCATAGTGACTAGAAAAATGGACAGTTAGCAAAAACACACACACACACATATATCACTAGTTTTGTAGCTATTGCAGGAGTGCTGAATATATACAATACCTTCCATACTGGGGAGGCCGAGGAGGAAGGGAAAAAGCTATGAAGAAGTCTAGAAAAGATGTGAGGATCACTGAGTCCCTAGGACAACATTTTCTTTATGAAGGACAGATTTCTCAGATACAGGGCCGGCTCCAGGTTTTCTGCCGCCCCAAGCGGCAAAAAAAAAAAAAAAAACGCCGCGGCAGCGCGATCGTGCTGCTCCACTCTTCGGCGGCAATTCGGCAGCAGGTCCTTCGCTCCGGGAGGGACTGAGGGACTTGCCGCCGAAGACCTGGACGTGCCGCCCCAATAGCAGACGGAGTGCCACCCCTTGGTATTGGCCGCCCCAAGCACCTGTTTCTTTAGCTGGTGCCTGGAGCCGGCCCTGCTCAGATAAGACCAAGAATCAAATGGCCAAGTAAAGGGAAATGTCAAGCATGAGTAGAGAGATGCCCAGCATTTGGGCAAACTGCACCAAGCTCAACCACTTTGTAAAAATGAGCTACAGCAGGGGAGTGCCCAGGTCAGTAATGCGCGGCTTCCTCTGTGGAATGGAACGAACTCTTCATAAACACAGTGGACAAAGAAGCTGCATTTTTTTTTTAATGGTCAATAAAATGATGCACAACTGCTCTGTATGTGACATACAAAATAAACACAAGAGTCCACATGAATGTAACTAACTGACCTAGAGTGGCTCAAAGAGAGAATAAAGTTGGAAAAGTCAAAGGTGAGCGTCTATAGAGAGCAACAAATTCTAAACCTGGATGTGTGTGAAGTGTTGCTGTTGTATAAAGGCAAAGCCTTAGAACAAGAGCTTGTGGTTGTACATCAAGGAAAGTGACCACTCTTGGGCTTATACACGTGTGAAGTGCTTGGCCTAGTTAGCAGGGTGTATGCCATAACTCTAGTAAGAAATGCAGCGCAGGCATGAATGAGCTAATCATATGGTAGGAAGATACATTCAAAGGAAAAGGCTGTCTTCAGGTGACATGCGAGATCTGGTTACGGGAGAATGCAGAACCCATTATACACAGCAGCTACTAGGTTCCACAAGCTTTGTAAAAGAACCTTGAGGAGGAGCTGCAAAACATCACGGCAGATGTCATCACTGGTGTAAGAGCCACTCCTTAGTAGACTTGGGTTCTCTCCTTCGGCCTTGTCTATGCTACCGCGGTAAGTTGACCTACATTATGCTACTCCAGTCATGTGAATAACATAACTGAAGTCGAGGTAGCTTAGGTTGACTTACCGTGGCATCTACACCATGCTATGTCGATGGGAGACGCTCTCATGCTGACTTCCCTTACTCTTCTCGGGGAGCTGGAGTACTGGAGTCGAACAGAGAGTGCTCTGAGATCGATTTAGTGAGTCTTCGTTAGACCCACTAAATCGATACCGCTGCATTGATTGCAGCAGTGCCGATCTACCAGTAAGTGTAGACATGGCCTGAGTAAATTTGGAGGAAATAAGGGGGGGGACTAATGCTTTTTATGGATCCCAAAGAGCTAAACAAGAACTTTGAAAAGGAGCATTTGTACATGCCACTAGGAACAAAATGTTTGCTGTGACGGCAGGAGCCAAACTCTTTTGTAAATTAAAATACATTGACAAGGTTTGGGCAGTGTCAACATCTGTCAACATTACTTTCAATATGTAATTTGTCAGACACTGCTTCTGCAGATTGCCTTTTGGAATATGGTAGGCATCGGAAGTGTTTTGTCGCATAATATTGCAGGTGCTAGAAGGTCTAGCAGGAGCAAAAGGGTATACTGCTGACAACAGTCTTGGGCCACACAGCTGTTGGACACCAGCCACAACCAAAGAGAGTACTTGAAAATGCAGGAAGAGGAAACCTTAAGTTGAACAAGGCCATTGTGTCAATTTCAAATGACTGAAATCACCTGCTTAGCAGAGAAAGTGACCACAAAGGGAATAATGCCTGAAGACTCTAGTCTAAGGTGTGAGTTATACTGAGCACATAGAGATGGAAAGATAAAATGGGAATTCAAAGACCACAGGCCATGCTGAATTATACAATAAGTTCATATCCAGCTATGCAGGTCTCTCTGAGACACAAAATGGGCATGAATGCCAGAGCATGAAAAAAAGTTAAAGTATTTGAAGCATGTACTGACACCACCACCAGTGCTTCAGTTCTTTGATTCATTGTTAGAGCTGTATTAGTACAGAGATATGGGACCAGATGGCTGTAAGTTAGGCGAACTATGACAATGGTAGACAAAATTATGCACAGATCAAAAATGAGCTGCACATGTCAGTACAAAACTCTGTAATTTTCTCTATGGTTCAAGCTGTAAAACTGAAACTGGCCATAAGTCACTGATTGCAGTGCATAAGAAAGGGCTTGAAGAAGCACCAGCAAGGATACAGTGATTATTTTTGGGAGATCACTACAGTTCAAGCCAGGATATCACCTCTTAATTGCAGTAGTGCTATCAAGAGTATATGCTCCACTGCTGACCCACAAACAGATGATCTGGAACAAATAGTATCAGTACATAAAAGCATGATAAAAAATCATCATGTGCTGTATCACTAGAAATAAGGGTTGAACTGCAGAGAGCCAGAGATTAAACACAGTAATTAATAGAAGCATCAGTGTTTCCCACTGGCTTATTCCCAATATAAAAATTAATCTTTATTGATTTCAGAAGTACTCATGGAAAATACAGTAATTCCCACAGTGGCCAGAAAGAAAATATTGAAAAGACTAAATGAAAGACACCTAGGAATGACTCAGTCAAACAGAAAAGCTGCAGATGTTGTATTCTAGTCAGAAATGAGCAGTGATATTGAGGAAATGGTGAGGAAGTTTAGAACCTGCCTGTGGTACAAAGACTGAGAGCAGTAAAAACCTATGATACAGTTTGAAAAGCCTTTAGTCCAATGGGACAGAGTGGGAATTGATTTGTTCACTACTTGACCATCTTATCATAACAGACTTTTATCACTAATAGTGACACGTGAAGATCACAAAGGTCGATTTATAAGCTGATTTGTTAATTCCATCTTTTTATGTCATAGAATTCCAAGGACTGTAATGACAGATAATGGATCATAGTTTGAAATCAGATAATTCCTGGGCATTGCTAAAACTTAAGAATTTCATCATGAGAAATCTAGTCCTAGATACCCACAAGTAAACAGCACAGCAGAATGTGGAGTCCTACGGTGAAGAACTTGCTCAGAAAAGCAAGTGATGGTGTGTGTGTGGAGGGGGTGGGGGAAATCTACATTTAGCAACACTCTACAAAGCAACATTGCTTCAGTATGAAAAATCACCATCACAACTTCAATGTAACAGACATATATTTACTTGATTACAAGATAAAACAGAGGAGACAAATGTGGTCTAGGCAAAGAGATTAGACAATTCAGACAGATACAAAAATATAACACAGGGACTTTTACCACAGTTAAAAAACAAAGATTCTGTTAGATTTTGGCAAGATGATTGCTGGCCAGACCAATTTATGGAGAGTAAAGAAACAGTACCTCATATTTATTAATAACTGAAAGTGGAAACATTTTACAAAGGAATTGTAAATGTATGCTAATAGTACTTGGGAACACTATTCAGGACTGTGAAAGAGACTGAATAGACTGTTAAAGGCATGAAAATGCCTAAAAGTTGCTTTGCTTTACAGTAGTTCCAGAAGACTGTTAAAGTAGCCAAAAAGATTAATTGAAACCTGTTGATGAATATCATTAATGTTATTACTTTTTTTGTTTAATCACTGTACTTTATTTTGTTGAGTCAAGGAATTTGGCAAACATCTTTAAAAAGGGAAGGTGCCGTAACTGTCTAAATATATGGCACATCACCATGACATCTAAGTGCCTCACAAATATTCAGTAGCTTTTCCTCACATAAGAGAGGAAAGTAATTATTATAGCTACTTTACAGATGGGGGAATGAGGTGCAGATATGTACCTGATTTTTGTCCAGGGTCAAGTGATGGTAGAGCTGGGAACTAGACTCAGGTCTAGTTGTTTTGGGTTGTTGTGTTTCTTACACTCACCTTAAATGGCAGGAATATCATAGCTTGTCTGTTTCCCTCCGCAATCAACAGATTCCATTGTTGTGATAAACTGCTTGGCCTTTGATCTCCTGATTTATCCACTTGCTAATCAGATTACCCCATAAAACAGAGGGTCAACAATATGATCACTTAAACAAACAAATCAGTTGTCTAATATACATGGGAATGCACAGATGGAGAGTTTGCTGTAAAATCTCCTTATTTCTCGGGGAATGAGCCCTTTGAAGTGAAACTATGGTCTGAAAATGACTATGTAAAAACAGCATTTTCTTACTCAGCAGTTCTGACCCCTCTGAGAATCATTCATCTTTCTACAAAGAACAGCACAAGGCCTAAGGCGGGACCTAGGTGACCAGCACCAGACAGCTTGAGTGAGATCTCAGTGGTATGCAGGCTTCGTGCTGGCCCTTTGCGGAGGGCTATGTTTCACCCTGTGTATATTCAGCTGCCTTCTGTATTGCCAAAGTAATGTTTTTCTCCCATTTGCCCTTCAGAGGCCATAGACGTAAAGGAGAGTGAATTGGGATGTGCAGTGCAGCATCAACAGAATTGTTAACTAAGGCCCTGATTCAGCCAAATGCTAAGCACATGCTTGCATCTCATTGCTTTGCTGATAGCTCAGTGGTTTGAGCATTGGCCTGCTAAACCCAGGGTTGTGAGCTCAATCCTTGAGGGGGCCACTTAGGGATCTGGGGCAAAAATCAGTACTTGGTCCTGCTAGTGAAGGCACGGGGCTGGACTTGGTGACCTTTCGAGGTCCCTTCCAGTTCTATGAGATAAGTATATTTCCATATATTATATTATATAGGTGTGGATCTTAATCGTGTGCTGAATTGCTTTGCTGAATCATGTCCTCCTGATTGCAGAGCCTATTCCACCGGCGAGGATAACTGGGTCTGAAAGAATCCTGTTTGATTCTCAGTTCCCATGCCGAGTTTACAGGAGTTGCAGTTAGGGGGAAAACATAATTTAATTTATAAATTGAGTAACTGTTATATGGTGCCACTGAGAAGCAATAAACATGGAGCCCCACAATGTCATTTTTACAGCCACTTTTCACAGTAGAACCAAATGTTAAATAAAAATTGTCTAAATTAAAAAAATAAAAGCACACAGAATTATACAGTACTTGATAATTATTTTTTAGTGCTGCTGCTAAAAATGCCCTCTGAAAGGCTGCAGAATGCTGCTGGACTCCCACACATCAGGATTTTATTTCCAGCTGATTTTATTTACTTATTTTGGCTGGTCCAGGTCTACAGAGTGGAGAGTAAATATGTACAGTGAAATAGCGACTGCTGATGTCTGAGCTACTCACTTGAGGTCTCACCCACCACCAAAGCGAGCGACTAGGAACTGCCGGTTCCTGTGTATGCTAGTGCCTTGCCAGTCAGTTTGCCAGGATCTTTGGGATTCTTCTCAACTGAAGGCAAGACTTTCCTCGTGATCTTCATGGTGGCTGGCACTCTGTGGTGAAACGCAAACACCTGTGGCCTTGTATGCTGCCTACCAGAACAAATGACTCCTTCCTACCAGGAAAATCCGTTCCTGGCAATATTCTGTACAGAAGTGCTGAGCACCCACAGCTTCAGTCAAAGACAGAGGGAACTGCACGTGCTCAGCAATTCAGAAAATCAGGTCCCAGAAATTCACCATTTGTGTCTGAACACAGATGCAGGCTGCCCAACCAGCAAGTCCTTTTGCAGCTCACATCAAATCTCGTGGTCCCAATCATTATGCACTGGATCCTGCAAGACACTCAGCACTAAGGCCGTGATCCAGCAAGGTGCTTACTTGCTAAACACGTAACAAGTCCGAGTGAAGTCAGTGGGCCTATTTATGTGCTTACGTGCTTTGTTGAATTGGGACTGCAGTGCTCTGTACCATGCAGGATCAAATCCTAAACCAGTGCACTAGGTTTCTGGGTCCATTCAAAGCCAAATGCCAGGCAGGCACAGGCACAAAGCCCAAGTAAAGGTGCTTTGTGCGGGGGATCTCTGCTGAGCATGTGGTGATAGATAGAACCTTTGCCCAAGGAGCAGAGCTCCAGCTCAGACGCTCTGCAGCCATTACTACTGCCCACAACTACTGTGTTGGATTTGGGGCTGTGGACACACGGGACTTGCCTGCCACCCATGCAAGCACGTCCTAGGTCTTCTCTGCACTGTCACCGAGGGAGCTGGCACAGAGCATCCTCCACAGCATGGAGGGGGTATGGAGCTCCTGATAGTGACCTCCCTATATAGTTGTGCTCCATTGAGGTCCTTCTGCAGTGAGGGTACGGGGATTAGTAGATATGGCCCTGGCTGCTTGGGAAAGCTGTAGCGCTGGAGCTGCATTGTATGTAAATGTGACAGTGTTTGAAATGGTGCCAGTCCACATGTTCAAAGCAAAACAGTAGGAGAATAATATCTGCACAATGTTAATTATGACTTTTGAAGCTTTGCCTAATTACCTTGCCTCTCTTAAGGCAACGACACAAATATTTATGAGTGGGACTTTTTATTCTCATTGTAATCAGTGACATAAATAGGTAACACCTTTATAAAGAGTTAATAAAAATGTGTAAACATAGGATAGAGCACAAAATATTGAGCAGTGTGCAGTAAAACATTCCAATATTTATTGTTTTAATTGAATATTCATGAGATGCCAATTTAAATTACAGTTCACAACTGTTGCTGTGTCTAATGAATAATTTAAACAAGTGTGGCCAAAGAGATTTCAACGCTGCATTAGCAAACTGCAAGGGATTAGCAACAGAGAATTTATAATTAGCTTTGTATATCCTATAATAAATTCATTGGAAAGATGGTTTTAATTATCCCACATGTTAATTTGGAATACAGTGCATTAATTTTTGACTGAAAAGTAACCCATTTCTCCCAGGTAATATTTTTCTCTCCTTTAATTTTCTAATAATTTTGAACAATCTGCTTCTCAAATTCAACAAGTTCCATCTGCAGAATGGCTGCAGTAATTGCAGGTCTTTTACAATCATAACTGGCACTTATACAGTGCTTCTCCTCCAACCATCTTAAAGAAGAGGAGTAAGCATAATTATTTCTTTTTACAGCTTGGGGAAACTGAGTAACAGTTTGAGATTAAGTCACTTGCCTAAGGTTTTACTGCCAGTCAGTAGGAGAGATGTAAATAGATACCAGAAGCCCTGCTTTATCCATTCCCAGGCCCACGTTATATCCACTTGGCTGTGCTGGTTCTTTGGTACAATTATTGCTGGTCAAGAAATATTTTATTATCCTGCGAAAAATTTCAATTGTCAAAAAACCAAAACCCCAAACCAATTTTTTTCTGCCAAAATTGTTCAATTTTTTGGTGCTGAAAACTGAAACATAATTCTCTTATTGGTTTTTTGAAGAAAACCTGAAATGTAATTGAAAACAGACCCAAAAAAGTCATTTTAATAATACAGTAATTTTAAATAATGGAATGAAAAATTGTCAGTGGCTCTAGATTCAATGTAACTATCCATCTGTTGTTGTGATATCTGAAATAGAGATTGGTTTGAGATTTGTTTAGTAGATTTTCTTTTCCTCCTCTCCTCCCGTCTGTCATTTTCAAGTCTTGGTTTGAGGAGGGCCTATCTGCTTTCTGGAAGGACTCACGCCTGCTGCTCTGCTCTTTGCATGCAGTTGGCTTGTTGAGCTGCAGGCCATAGAAGAAGAGAACTTGAGGCTTGGCACAATGGAGTTGTGAAACCTGGCCCTGTGGTGGGTGGTTTATCGCTGTTGTGGCATGTTAATGAAGTGTTTATTGTGGGATATTTGCCAGTATCACAGAAGGGACTGCCTTGCTGTTTTGACTACATTAAGATGTTCTATAAACACTGTCATGGAAGCTGCTCACCTCAAAGCTCAGTCCATGTGAGAATTGGCCTTATTGGAGGGCTGACATCTTAGCAGAGGGGGTTTAAAGCCTGGAGTAAAGTTATATGGCCAACATGCTGGGCCTTGGAATTATTCCTCCCTTCTTGTATTGGGATTAAGTTTTCATCAGAGGGTTTCATTCAGCAAGGTGCTGAGTTTTTCCTGGGCAGTACTGAATGCTTTCTGCTAACTGTGACAGTGATGGCAGTTGAGGGCACTGAGCAGTGCCCAGGAGTGGGCCTTTACTGTTTAGGATGTTGTGACTGTTCTACTAGAGGAAGGGAACCCAAAGCTGTACGTGAGAATCCCCTTTAACTGAATTTACTAAAAAAGCCAAGAAGTTTCTCAAGTTCCCAGAATCCCCGTTTTCTTCATCCAGGCAGATGGCGGCAGTGGGAAGGCACAGACGTCATGATCAAATTCAGTATACAAATACAGAGATCAAAGGGAAGAGATGTAAAAAGTGTCAGCCTCCAGGGCGCTCTGTGGCTTACCCAAGCATGAGCTGCTCCTGTCAATCAGGATAGAAAGAGAGGGAGTGGGTGAGACAGCAGGCAAGGGTACAGTGGCTTACAGTGCTTGGCGTTATGGGGAGTGTACTTGTTTTGTTATTATTTGGTTAAATTGGGGGCATGTATTTAATTTTATTTATTGAGATTTTAAATAATGAAAAGATGCATGTCCAAGGGCCTAAGTGCCCTAGCACATCATTAATGCAGTGAAATCCCAGCATCATTCCAGTAATAATTTCACAAGAACTCAGCCAGACAGACACCCACAGAAGCTCCTTCCCAGCGCCTCATTGTTATGGAGAGCTCACCCTCAGCCCTCTACAAAAGACCTTTCAAACAGGTGGTGTTTCTTGCAGCCTGCTCAGAAAATCACCACATTTGGGCTATTTTGGACCAGGGCATGAGGAGCAAGTTCCAGAGACTCTGAACCATCACAGAGCATGCCCTGCCAGCCGCCCTTCTCTTCTGTAATGAGGGGGATCCAGCTCAGGCACCCCCGCCGACTGCAGCTGTGGCAGTATGGCCCAGGGAGAGAGGCAGTCCCTAAGGTGGGCTGATCCCAGGCCATTTAGGGCTTAGTATGTCATGATCAACACCTTAAACTCCACCCAGAGACCAATGGGCAATCAGTGCAGATCTGGAGCAGTGGTGTCACATGCTCCCAGAGAGATGTCCCACTCAGTAAGAGAGCTGGTGGTTCTGCACTGGCTTCAGTCTCAGAACAATTTTAAGATGCAGCCCCACGCAGAGCACATTGCAGTAGTCTGATCTTGAGGTAAGAAATGTGGAACACCGGCAATGTCTGCATCCAAAAGGGAAGGGCAAAACCTCCTACTCATGGACAGTAAAAAGCTGACCGGGCTACTACTGTAATATGTTCAGAAGCTGGGGGTCTCAAATCACCCCAGCATTGCAAACCCTCAAAACTAATGGCAGACGTGCTCCCCAATCAAAAGGGCTGATACTACTGCTGTTCCCCCCCCACCCACCCGTATTACCTCATTCTTTCTGGGTATGCTCTTTCCAGTTATAAAGCCCTACTGTTTATATGTATGGAGACTGTTGTATCTTCTTAGGGCTGTATCCATTTTGAAAGCACGCATTGAAGTTCTGTGGACTGGGAGATATTCTAGAGAATCAAGATCCTTAGGCCAACATAAGGCAAAACATATTCAGGGCCTGGCATGACATGGCATGCATGTGCCTTTTGGTTTATAGTGAATGAAAGAGCTTCCCTTCCAGGTGCTATTGTTTACGTCCAGGTTTTTAAGTTGATAAGATCTATGTGATGTATGATTTGATCTGGAATGTAAACATAGATTTGGCATGTGTCCTTAATATCTGATTGGATGGAAATGCAGTTGTGGTGTTGAGTGTGCCAATCTTTCTGAAATATTTTGGTGACACAATGTGCAAGATGAACAGGGGTAACTTTTCAAAGTACCTTAATTGAAATGTTTGTCATTGCCTTTGAGTTTTACCATATCTATTAACATGGCCCTCTGACATGTCTAATGTGGAGATATCGAGATGGAAATTTTCCTATTGTTCTCCTCTCCCTGGTGCACTGAAAAATAGTTATTCTGTCCTTTCATGCTTATAGTAATTCCTAATGAGTTTGGCCACTCTGGTTCCAAAATATTAACTGCGCACTTCCCCAGATACTGATGTATTTTGGCACATTATAAATACTCAAATAGAGAGACTTCGCTGTTATTGGAATGACTGAGGCTTTAACTGGTGGCTTAATACACCTTTGTTTTGGATGCTTGGGTTTATTTAACATGATAAAACAATAATGTAACCATAATGTAATACATTGTAGCTGACACTTATGGATCAAGATCCTCCTTCCAAAAATTTAATCCCAACTGGGAAAATCAAACCTGTAACAGGTCACATGTTGGTCTTAGTTTTCCCATTGGGATTAAATATTTGGGGGAGTATGATTTCGGAACAAGTGTTTTTGATTACGTGAGTCCCATATGGTCACTGTGATTAATTAAAGATCTGCGCAAAGCACAGTTTTTGTTTTTATAATGAAGATCTAGGACAGAGCTAGGCATCCTTAGATCCAGTGCATTTCAAATCCCATGAAAAGCACACTCTGGCTTTCTTGATTTCATAAGGGAAAGAAAGAAGGAAGTTCAGGTGTTCTTTATCCCTCATAAAGAAGCAAGAGGGGCACAAGACCATTTTTTTTTAACAATCCTTTGCAGGTCACCTTTAATATATTACTGTTAATGTCATGAAATATATACACCTCTACCCCGATATAACGCGACCCAATATAACCGGAATTCAGATATAATGCGGTAAAGCAGCGCTCGGTGGGGGGGGAGGGGCCCCGCGGGGCTGCGCACTCCGGTGGATCAAAGCAAGTTCGATATAACACAGTTTCACCTATAACACAGTAAGATTTTTTGGCTCCCGAGGACAGTGTTATATCGGGGTAGAGGTGTACTATAACATATACAGGAGGCACAATGGGCCCTGTTAATGAGGCAATTGGGCCTTTAAAGATGGTATTTCTTGATGTTTTATGACTTTAACTGTGCAACCTTAATGTTACATTAATGTAGCTTTTTGCATTTACCATCATTTGTGTCTTCAGTTACCCTAGCTCAAATAAAAATTAAAAATGTTTATCAGTTCTCATGATTCAGAGCAGAAACTGAAGTGGTCAGCAGCTGGGGTAAGAAGGTAGTTCTCATGCATCCCTTTTCCCTCCACTCCTGGGGTAAGTATTGTACATACAGGTGCATTGTGGGAGTTTTACACCTGTTAGAGGTATCCAGCATTGGCCATTGCCGAAGACAAGGTACTAGATTCGAGGAACTATTGATCTATTCTGCTATCTACTTATATGTCCCCACTCAGAGTAGTATTTGAGCACCTCAGAGGTATTAATTAATTTACCCTATGAGGTAGGCACATATCATTATCTCCATTTCACAGATGGGGAATTGAAGTACAGAGGTTAAGTGACGTACCTTGAGACTCTCTGTTAGAGCTGGGATTTACAGCCATGTCTCTCGGATACTGGGCCAGTGCCTTAGCCTTAAAACCATCCTCCGTCCCTGTATCCTGGTGTTTCTGGGAACTCTCTCAGTGTCATAAAAACACGCTGCAAACCAACAACCCCAGACAGTCTTCACTAGAATGCTAATCTCTCTAATTCAAATGCAATTTACAGCATTTCCAGGTAGATCAGATCAAAACATAGAGGGCTAAATTCTGCCATAATTGATACCCTGTGCAATTCCATTGAGTTTGTTGAGGTAGTCTGGGAAATAACTGGGGACAGAGTTTTTTCCAGTGTATGTTCGGGTGCCCACTCTTGTTAGCTGTCTATTTGAAGGTACAGTGTAAATGTTGGGGTACATATTTAGACTTCATTGTTGTATAACTGAATGGTTTTTTTATGATATTTGAAAAGTGAGCTGTTAAACTTTGCAATGAAAAAGCATGCTTTTAAAATGAATTCACAGAGCACAATCCCAAGGGGGTGATTTTTTCCATAGTCCTCCCATTTTTCCTGTTCTGAAATCACACAATTTTTTTTTTTTTTTTTTTACTTCTTGCAATAAAACTTAGAGGCCTGTCATTACTTTTCAGCCTCTTGCTTTATGGGAATACAATATCTAAAATGTCTGGGAAAGGCCAGGAGAGACATAAAACAAGGTGGATGGTACTGTGCAGAAAGGGTTCAATAAAAGGCAAATGTTCATGCTGAGGGGTATTACTGCTCAATAAACATCATGGTCGCTGTCACCCTCTCTTCTGCACAGTGTGGAAGGGATGGAAGTAGCAAAAGTTGTGCAACAAGGGCCCCATAAACATAGAGGGAGCAGACGGGAGCCAACTTAGCATCATTTCCTGGCCCCTCAACCACATACCTCCATGGCAGTGGCGCACCATGGGCTAGGGCAGTGTATGACTCTGTGGGTGTGGATGGACAGGGGCACTCCATAGAGTCTTCTTCCAGATGGCCTATATAATTTCCTTTCGAAATTCCCATGGGAATCATAGCTGATGCTGTCAGTGTTAACATCTACAGTCCTGATCCTGCGATGCGCTGAAGCTTTAGGCAGCCTTACGCTGAAGTCTTCTCCTTATGCAACTCCACAGAGAGGATAGCATGCTGGGCAGGCTCCCTGAGCTCAGCGAGATCTCTAGTATTGGAGGGCAGAGGGAGATCTCTGCCACCATCCCAGGCTCAGAACTCTCTCACCCCCTCCATCAGCCTTTGGCGTGTTCCGCATGCGTTTCTCCCTCCTGTGAGCTTTTCCATGGAAGAAATTGGTCTAACTGAGAGAGTCGTTAGAAAGGTTTTCATGTGGACAGGAATTACCAGACCAGACCACACGAGTGGTCCATATAGTCCAGTATTCTCATGCCTATGACAGTAGCCAGCACATTGTTCCCTGTTATTTCCATGCAAGTTATCTGAGGGATTCAGCTTGTTTTTGGTTTCTTCAGCAACGTAATTCTGCATCATGTGAGTATAAGGTATGTGTGGCACCTGAAAATAACAGAACCTAGGTCCTGATTCAGCAAAGACTTAGACATGTGCTTACCTTTATGCACAGTAAGTAATCACATTGACATTAGTGGAACTACTTACAGTGCATGAAGTTAAGCATGTGCATAAGTCTTTTCAGGATTGGGGTTCTTAGTCCCTTCTTTATCTATATAATTATATACGAAAAACCCTACTTTAAAAGAATGTTAAGGGTGAAAAGTCAAGCACTCAGGCCCTGTGTTCCCAAAATTCTCTTACTGTCTCCACATGGAGTTCAGCTATCACTACAACCTTGAAGCTGCCAACACTTACACATGTGCCTGAGTAGTCCCATTGACGTTAACAGAGGTAGGTACATGCTTCAAGTTAAGTGTGTGCATAATTGTTTGCAGGAGCAAGCCCTAGGGGAAGAAAAAGGGACTTTGATCCATTTTAATAGTGCAAAACTTTGCAAAGAGAAGAGTGAACCATAATTCAAGCTATAAAACACATTATAATAATGTCAAGGATTGGCAAACCCACCAAACAAAGCAACCTCCTCCAAGAGAGTCTCCTACAGCTGGAGATACTGAATGGAAGACGTTCTCTATCTCATATTTTTCTGCTTTTGTTTTTTATTCCTTTAGTTATATACGTGACAACAAGCTCTTTGTTCATTGGGAATCTGTTTCTGTTTCTGGTGGTAATTAAAGATTGTTAATTATATTCTGCCTCCCTAAATCCTCCCTGACGTCTCAGATGGACATGTATAGTCATGTTCATTTTGGGTGAAAATCGCCTCTGTGCAAAGAGCCAGCACGATGCCTAGGCACCACTTTCTGAGCCTTGGTGAATGTAATGGTTGCAGCATGCTGTTGTGCTCTTTTAAGCAATCGCTGCCTTCCTTATCAGAGGAGAAGCACTTTTTTGGTGGCTGGAGTGATCCTCCGTGGTTAGAGGAGGGGCTCTAGCTTATGCCACTGGCATATAGTCCTTCAGATACCCTATGTCAGTGGAGGATCGGGTGTAGCTCCTCTGCCACATGCCTCCATATCGCCAACATGCCCTCCAATGCCCCAGGGAGTTTGTGGTGCTGGCTAGCACAAGAGGCAACTCCACTGCTTCTGCCAGCAGGTATAATGTCCCCTGTGCAGGAGAACTCTGCTGGTCATTTCTTCCCAGTTGACATCCACTTTTCATCACTTGGGGCTGTGCAAAGAAGCCTTAGTGGCCCTAAGTTTACCCCCTCTGCCCCCCAATAATGCAGTGAAAGTCTGGCCGGCACAGCTCTTTGAGACTCTGTGATGAAAGGCACTTGAGATTGCAAAATATTATTATTTATTATCAGAAGGTCAGTGGAAGTTTGACTCTGTCCTCTATAGATACATTTCAACAGCTTCTTTAGAGGCATCGGGCCTCACCTCGTCTGTGTCCAGAACACGGGGAACAGCTTTGCATAGGGAGATTTGGGTTGGATGTGGTGTCTCTGTTGGGCTGTCTGATTAATAATTTCTCTTCCCTGCATTTGTGTCAGGATGGAGTCTGTTATCATTAAGGCATGGCGTCTGGTCTCCTGACTGAATATCCCCAGTGACTGAGATGATACCTCCTCCCTGGGCAGTTTATTACATTCTTCTTTGCATTTCTCCCAATATTTAAGTGCATTATTTCCTGTTGCAGTCTAAATGATGATCCCTGCCCTCTTTACCTTGTTTCTGTACATATCTGCAGACATGTCTCTTCATAGCCTTTTGTTTGCAACATATATGTCTGATTCACACAAGCTTCTCTCACAGATCTTATTTGCAAAGCTTTGATCATGTTTGTTCTTCTCCTCCTTTCAAATCTCTCCATTCCCACTTCTTTTTGAATGGGTGAATCCTAAACTGAATGCACTTCTCCAGTGAGTAGAGAGAATTCTTTATATACATGTTTGAGGAAAACTTACTGCCATTTATATCCTGCAAATATCCCCTGAACCCCACCCCTGCAACCAAGAACCTTCCTTTCCACCACCACCCCACAATGCACAAACAGGGAAACTGACTATTTTGCTGTTTTTAGGTCTTTCTGTGCCCAAGCAACAGGCTCAGGATTTGGCCCTAATTAATTATCCTCCCAACCATCCTTTACAGGAGCAGGAGGTAATTCCTGTTACATGCCCATAAGAAAAATCCTGGCTCACAATTGGTGGGAAACAGTGATGCAATGGCTGGTTGAGTTTCTATTGTGTTCATTCTCCAGCAATTTAAAAAAGATTGTCAAATAATTTATTCACAAAATGTCATGAGACTTAATTGAATAGATTATTTGAAAATATGTTCATTGAATTATCAGCCTCGTTTTGTCGCTGGATAGCAATTAACCAACTAATATGAATATTTTTTTAATATCATAAAGCTCACCGAATACATTAGTTGAAGAATATTATTTGACTTTCTCCAGCTGGGATCTAGAGCTATGCACACTGGTTGGCACATACAACTTGATTACTTGCAGCGTGCAACATGAAAACTGATTCACCTCCAGCGAGAGGAACAATACAGTACTTTGTTTTTTCCTGCACCACTAAGATCACCATCTACCTTTTGGAATCTAAGTTTGAAGAGAGAAACATGACTGCAGTTTCTGCAGCTAGATGGAACTTTAGCTCACTTGTATGGTTGTAACCAGAAATGATTGTCACAGTATACACATTGACTTCCTTTGGGTCTTGATCCTGCTTCTGTTGAAGTCAATGGCAAAACTCCCTCTGGCTTCAGTGGTCACAAAGTCATAAAGTTTAAGGCCAGAAGGGATGACCAGACCATCTAGACTGACCTCCTATATAAGGGCTAGTCTCCACTATGGGGAGATCCATGCATCAGGGATCGATTTGGCGGATCTAGTGAAGACCCACTAAATCGATGGCAGAACGCTCACTGGTCGACCACGGTACTCCAGCTCTCATAGAAGAGAAAGGGAAGTCGACCGGAGAGCATCTCCCGTTGACTCAGTGCTGTGAAGACACCATGATAAGTCAACCTAAGCTACATTCACATAGCTGGTATTCACATAGCTGGAGTAGGATAACTTAGGTCCACTTACCCCCGTAGTGAAGACAAGCCCTAAGACAGGCCACCAGCACTACAAACTAAACCAACAACTGACATTAAACCAAAGTATTACAGCCCACAGTGGACTAGAATAGGAGGGACTAAGGTGTACCAGTGCCTGATACTTTTGCTGTGTCAGGATATACCCAGATAATCCCTGCAAGTGACCCACACACTGCAGAAGAAGGCAAAAAAAGAACCATGGTCAATCTGACTTGGAGGAAATTCCTTCCCGACCCCACATGTGGTGATTTATTAGATACTGACCATGTGAGCAAGACCAGCCAGCCACGCACCCAAGAGAAAGAGAATGGTTGGTACCACTTTAGAGCCCTGGCCCTCCAGTGCTCCATCTCCAGCTGTGGCCATCGCTGATGGTTCAGAGGAAGGAGACAAAAAACAAAACCAACCCAGAATACACTGGGGAGAAAAAATCCCTTCCTGACACCTGAAGCATGAGGTTCTGAGCCATGCCCAGTTAATCACAAGCAACCCTGTCATACATTTGCACTCAAATTTCTCCAGCTCTCTAAAAACAAATTCAGTTGTTTGCCCCCACAACTCCTATTGGGAGGCTGTTCCAGAACCTCACCCCTCCGATGGCTAGAAACCTTCTTCTAGTTTCCAGACTTAATTTGTTTATAGCCAGTTTGTACTTATATGGTTTTGTGCCAACATTGTCCTGTTGCTTAAATAGCTCTTCACCCTCCCTGGTGTTTACCTCCCTGATGTGTGTATAGAGAGCAATCATATCCCCTTTCACCTTTCTTTGTGCTAGACTAAACAAGCCACACTCTTCCAGTCTCCTCTCGTAAGATAGGCCCTCCATTGCCTTGATCATCCTAGAGGCTCTTGTCTGCACCTGTTCTAGTTTGCATTCCTCTTTCTTGAAAATGGGGCAACCCTGAATGATCAGGGTTAACTTTGTCAATCCAGACATGATTACCACAGTCCTCTCTGCTTTGGGCAACACTTGGAACAGCACTTGGCCTTCAGCTGCTGTAGAACGCAGTAGCCTGTCTGCTTTCATGGGCTTCTCAGCAGGAGCATGTTTTACACCTGTGCTCCAGGGAGAGCACTGGCTTCCAGTCATGTCCGGGTCAGTTAAAGGTTTTGCTCTACCAAAGCCCTTTATGACGGAATCTTTGGCATCTTGGCTACCAGCGCCGCCTTCTTACCATATGCTGTCATCGGAGATTAGCTTGGACATATGCGCTGACAGTGCCTTGATTTTCATGTCAACCGACTGAGGGCAGAGCCTTCTTCACGGAGGGTCTTTGACTCTGAAATTCACTCCCCCACTTTCTGCCCCACAGGACTAAACTCAGTGACCTTCTGTGCAAGTATCAAGGTTTATCTGTTTGCCCAGTAATTCCATGAAGGGTGAACTGAAGGAGACACGATTGATTCTTTTACTTTACCAGCAGAGTTTTTCCTTATCTGCCAATATGGGTGAATGTGCAGGGGTGATTTAGTCGTGTACATAGGTGGACTCAGTGCAAACTCAGTACCTTTATGTTCACACCTGCAGCGCCCACACGGGGGAATTACAGCACAGCACTTTGGTGAACACTGTTATTCACACCCCCTTAGTCCATATTGCGGGGCAGTGTAGACATGGCTTAAGTCTGTCTGTGCTGCTTGTGCCTGTTATAAAGCTGGATCAAATGAAACACACAGAGGTTGAATATCCTTCTCATGGTCTCACTGTAAATCGGAGGCAGAGTAGAGAACAGAACAGTAGCCTCTAGTAGCATGGTTCTGCCCTCCCTTGCAACCTGTGGAGTTCTTTACAGCTGGACCGACTAAGGATAAAATATGGCCATACTGACTTGCACTTTGCTCAGGTGTGACGTTGCAAGGTGCAGGCTGGGAGAGAAATCAGACCCTTGCTGTCCTAACTCTGTTCCCTTCTCCTAGCCCCTAGGCACTCACTCACATCTCCCAATACATTCCTAATGCAGGTTGGTGCATGGAAAAGATGCCAGCTGTTCTGAGTGTAGCTCAAGACACCCCACTTGCAGCATGAATCAAATTTGGGGCAAGGCAGGTTCAGTGACCAAACTACAGAACGATCATTCAGAACTAGGAAGTTCAGTCACTTGACCTTTCCCAAGTGAACCTAGACAAGAGACTCAAGCCAATGATTAAAGTGGAATGAAGCCGAGGGGGAGTTGTGGGGCTGGGCAGCTATCCCAAGTCAGGAAGAGGAGGCGGGAGTCTCCCCCTGCTTTTAGCAGAGGAGGGGATGCTGTGCATTCCTCTCTTACCTGAGCCTCTGACTCAAACCAGCATTCAAAATCTCTCTCTAGACCCCAGCTCTGTCCAGTGCTATCAGCTTTCCTTTCTTCACAACATTCCAGATGTTTCATATAAAAACCCACTCTCAGCAGGGCTCCTAATAAATCTCACAACACTTTCTGTGCCCAGACAGTCTTGTGCAATATACCGTATAGTAAATTCCTGGACCTTTAATGAGAATTAAGTACATAAATGTATGTCTATAGAAACCTGCCTTTCCCCATGTGAACCAATGAGCTCGGGGAAGGAAGCGGGCTGGCTCTCCAAGGCTCCAGCCCATGCTGCGATGGGGTAACACATTCACTAGAACCTGTCAGAGATCTCAAGTTTCCTGGATCAAGATGTCCAGGAAAACGTAAGTTCCAAATTCTGGAGCACACACGTGCCAGGTTCCATTGAAAGTTGAATGTGACCCTAAGCATTGTTCTAATTTTATTTTATTTTATTCAGCTGAATGTATTTGAAATGATTAGTGAGCATAGGAGATCCCAGGCTCCTTCATATACCCAATCCCGCAGTATCAGCTGCAAACGCTTCAGTTTTCAATAGTAATCCCAGCTGCTAGGCCCCTTACGCAGACTTGTTGTTATTTGTATTCCAGTGGTTCCGAGACCAAAGCCCCATTGTGTCAGGGTCTGTACATATGCATAAGAGACAGTGCCTGCCCTGAAGAGCTCAAATGTGAAATTGAAAATGTGAAATGTGAAGAGCTCAAATGTGAAATTGTGGAACTATTAACTATGGTTTGTAACCTATCCTTTAAATCAGCTTCTGTACCCAGTGACTGGAAGATAGCAAATGTAAAGCCAATATTTAAAAAAGGGCTCTAGAGGTGATCCTGGCAATTTCAGACTGGTAAGTCTAATGTTAATATCGGGCAAATTAGTTGAAACAATAGTAAAAAAATAAAATTGTCAGACACATAGAAGAACATAAATTGTTGGGCAAAAGTCAACATGGTTTCTGTAAAGGGAAATCATGTCTTACTAATCTATTAGAGTTCTTTGAAGGGGTCAACAAACATGGACAAGGGGGATCCAGTGTACTTAGATTTCCAGAAAGCCTTTGACAAGGTCCCTCACCAAAGGCTCTTAGGTAAATTAAGTTGTCATGGGATAAGAGGAACGATCCTTTCATGGATTGATAACTGGTTAAAAGACAGGGAACAAAGGGTAGGAATAAATGGTAAATTTTCAGAATGGAGAAGGGTAAATAGTGGTGTTCCCCAAGGGTCAGTCCTAGGACCAGTCCTATTCAACTTTTTATAAATGATCTGGAGAAAGGGTAAACAGTGAGGTGGCAAAGTTTGCAGATGATACTAAACTGCTCAAGATAGTTAAGACCAAAGCAGATTGTGAAGACCTCAAAAAGATCTCACAAAACTAAGTGACTGGACAACAAAATGGCAAATGAAATTTAATGTGGATAAATGTAAAGTAATGCACATTGGAAAAAATAACTCAGACTATACATACAATACAATGGGGGCTAATTTTGCTACAACTAATCAGGAAAGAGATTTTGGAGTCATCATGGATAGTTCTCTGAAGACGTCCATACAGAAAAGATTCAGAGAAGGGCAACTAAAATGATTCGGGGTTTGGAACGGGTCCCATATGAGGAGAGATTAAAGAGGCTAGGACTTTTCAGCTTGGAAAGAGGAAACTAAGGGAGGATATGATAGAGGTATATAAAATCATGAGTGGTGTGGAGAAAGTGAATAAGGAAAAGTTATTTACTCATTCCCATAATATAAGAACTAGGGGCCACCAAATGAAATTAATGAGCATCAGGGTTAAAACAAATAAAAGGAAGTTCTTCTTCACACAGTGCACAGTCAACCTGTGGAACTCCTTGTCTGAGGAGGTTGTGAAGGCTAGGACTATAACAGGATTTAAAAGAGAACTAGATAAATTCATGGAGATTAAGCCCATTAATGGCTATTAGCCAGGATGGGTTAGGAATGGTGTCCCTAGCCTCTGTTTGTCAGAAGGTGGACATGGACAGCAGGAGAGAGATCACTTGATCATTACCTGTTAGGTTCACTCCCTCTGGGGCACCTGGCATTGGTCACTGTTGGTAGACAGGATACTGGGCTGGATGGACCTTTGGTCTGACCCAGTATGGCCATTCTTATGTTCCTATGTTCTCACAGTCTAAATAGACAAGACAGACAAAGGGATGGGAGGGTGAACAGGCCTGGAGAGGTGGGAACAGACCCCTGGTCTGCTGATTCCCAGTCAGTATCCAGTCTACTATACCAAACTGCCTCAGCGTTAAGGGAAATTAAAGCCAGTGGGGGAAATTATGGGTATTACTGATGGTACCATTTGGTTCAGCATCTTGTAACACCACGTTATTGGAATTATGTGACTTCTCCTCCTGTGAATTGTAGTATAGTAAACTATTGAGTGTCCTTGCAATGGAAAAACTTTCACACCAAGTATGTACACAAGTGCCAAAAAGGGAACAGCTATTTAGAAATGTGGTGACCTTGTTTAGCATATTCAGAGAAGGAGGGCTCCCAACCAGCAAGCCAGAATCTTTAGCCAGGTTCTTTGAATATTAACCTGATCCTCCATAAGTAATAAGTAGTGTACAAGGCTGCATGTTAACATTTTATTGTAACTTTGCCTTAATAAAAGGTTTCAAAATTGTTTGTTCAACAGAAAGTAAACAAACAAACAAAAAATACTACTTTTTTGCTGGAAAAAGCTCCATTCATGGATTGTTAACCAGCAGGCAATGTCACAGCTGAATCCGTTGCTTTGCACTAGCTATTTTTATTCCTTGTGAAGGGCTAGCAGGATTTTTAAAGAAAGATAAAATGTTACAATCTGTAATAATTCTGCTGTCCCAGAGACAAGGAATCTCTCTGTTAAAAAGAGACTAACACCTTCCTGGGTTTTGAGAGTTACTGGATTTGGGTTCGCTGTAGATATTCTGCCACATTAGTCCAACGTTACGTTCATTATTGGAAATGTACATGATGGCATGTTTTTATAATATGAAAATAACAAGGTTTAGGAACCACTCCAGAACCCTGGGATATCCCTTTTGGTCTTGCTCTTACAGTGTGAGAGAGCTAGGAATATTAACAAGAGACATCCCTCATTTGTTAAATGCTGTCTCCATCCTGTTTTCTGTCGCTTTCCTTGCACAGAAGTCAGAGTGATTTATCTTCATAATGAAGTGTTAATTGTGTTTGGATGATTCTTTTCCTACTAATAATAGGATATCATAACATTAGATCAGAGCCTGTCAAAATGCTGAATTCAGATTGTCGTGCAGGTATGTTCCAAAAACAATACCGGGTTCCCTTTATCTGTGACATGACAATGGATGAGGAAACTTGTGATAATATCTGTTTTGATCAAAAATGTACAGTTACCCATTTACCTTAATTATTAACTTAGCAACCATTTGAGATGCTGATGATACCTGTGCTATCTAGGGCCCAATTTTCCAGTCCTTACTCAGGCAAAACTCCCACTGAGGTTTCTGATGAAGACTATTAAAATGTGCTGGCTGATGGTATAAAGATTTAATCCAGTAATGATTATTTAATCTCTCATGTACGTCTTTACATTTTTTAAATGTAATTCCTATTCCCAGCTCCATAATTGTACGAAGCTTATAGACTCTAGGGAGAACTTCGCATGTTGGAAAGATGTTTTGGGTACTTTCCATATTTGTTGTAAATGTTGTGATTCTGTTGATCAGATATACATGTATGCAGTGTAGCTGTAGCTGTGTCAATCCCAGGATATTAGAGACAAAGTGGATGAGGGGATATTTTTTATTTGACCAACTTCTGTTGATGTGGGACAAGCTTTCGAGCCACATTCAGCTCACCTTTGGGTGTGAGAAAGGTACCTGAATAAGAGCTCTGGTGACTCTCTCCCCAACAGACATTGGTCCAATAAAAGATATTACCTCACCTACCTTGTCTCTCTAGCAGAAATACACATGTTTTCTATATGCTTCCTCGTCCCTGCTAACCCTCTTACCATCCTGTCTTACTCAGCGGCATTCTGTTCTGAGTGGAAATATTCTGCTGTAAAGCGAGGTAACTCCATGGAAGCTAATGAAGTGACTCTACTTTCACCAGTGAAAATGAGACCAGAACATATCCCAGTTTATTTATTCCTATCATAAGTTAATTAATGGCTAACTCCTGCAAACTCTTATGCATGTGAGTTATCCCTCTCCAGACAGTAGGGCTATTTGTATGAGTAAACTTAGGCATCTGTTTAAGTGTTTTGCAGAATCAAGCCCTGAGGCCTGTTATAAGGGTACTGTTGCAAAATATTGCTTACAGGATGTTATGCTTTTCCATATCATGTTTTAAAGGTGACCTACAAAAGGGGAAAAAAATGTGCTTGTACTATACCTCTTTTGCTTCTTTGCAATGGATACATAATACTTAAAAGACGCCAAGGTTCTTTGTTTCAAGTCTGATTTCTTTGTTTTTCTTCTTGTTCTTTTTACATTAGAAAATCAGGGCCAACCTGTCCTGAAAGGCTGTATGACAGTTGGGAAACTAGTGAAATGATGGCACCCTAAATGCTGAGAGAGAGAGCCAAGCAAAAATTCTTGTTTTGTTAACGCCTATTAACGGCAATGACTAATTAATATTTTAGAGAAAGGAAACTTCCATTAAAACCTCCAATTGTCACATCTTCAATTAAGGCATGAGAATAACAATAAACATCCTCTTAGAACCCCTACCAAGTCCTGGAGCTAAGCCAAGGGAGGCCAGAGTAGAGATTCCTGATATTCCCAAGGTAAAAAAACAAGCAGAACAAAAACATTACAAGTGAAGATGCAGAAATAAATGTATCTTAGCTCGAAGAATCTCTGAGAGATTTCAGCTGATAATGTCCTGGGTCAGTTCTATGGCAAAGAAAATGAAACATTGCGTTTGCAAAACCTGAGCTAATTAAAATGAGTAGGGTTTAAGGTAACTGACCTTTAAGGCAAACTTTAAAAACCTCCCCTTATCAAACATTATCTATCTAATCTAGCTTTCATGATCTTGGTCAAAACCCAGATTCTTTTTCAAACCTCACGTCAGTGCTAAAATCTGCTTGACTATGTGTTTTTTGGCAGTGGGTACTGCCCCTACAGCCTCCATCACTGCCTGCTGCCCTCCTAGTTCCCGTGCAGTGGGTGGTAAAATGTCTGTCTGTGATGTCCTGTTGCTTCCATCTGCCTGCATCATACTCTAATTATATCAGGACAGTGGGTCTCAGCCTTTATGTCACCAGTCAGGCTGCCAAAACACTAGTTTGGTTTTAAAATCAAGATTTTTTTGCAATAGTGAATGTTGGGTTCTTTTTCTTTGCCTTCTGATTTCCAGCCTTTTCTCTTGAACCATGAGGGCAAGAAACTTTTTCTTTTTTAAGGAAAGCTGAAATTTGTTCAATCACATGCCTGCAGGTGCTGGGACTTTGAAACACCAAATATCACTGGCAATGCTGATACCAGTCTAGCAGGGGAAGACTTTATCCAATCAGATACTGCTGCACCAGCTGTTGTCCATTGCCTCCATGTTCTAAGCTGCCAAGGAACCTGTTGACCTTCAAAGCCCTGGACTTGTATGTACCAGACTAAGCTTTGGAGCAGTACAAACTCTATTAAGGGATAAAATATGTACCAGTGATTGAGAGATCGTAGTGGCAGTTCCCTGGGGCCCCTCAACAAGGCCGATTTCTCAGAGCCTGGTTCTGGTAGGTGCAGAGCACCCTCAGCTCCCCCGGAAATCAACAAGCACTGAGGGCACTCAACCACTCACCAGAGACACTCAGCACCTGGCAGGATTGGTCCCTGTGACAGGGAGGGGAAGCCTGTTCTGTGAGTTAGCAAAACTGGCATACGGACCAGTGGTTGGGAACCACTGCACTAGAAGGCCTCTACCACATGATAAATGCAGCCCCTACCAAAATAAATCACTTCCTTTTTAAATCCTTCCCTACTGTTCCCCTCATATTCATAATAGGATGATCGGTGGAACCAAAGATGTGGCTGTTACTTTAAAGGATAAATTAGTTTGACTCTTAACTCAATAATTAAAACTGTTATGGCTATGAGCCTGCAGGGATAATGTACTATTATTATAGTCATTTGTTTCAATTAAATGCTTACTGATTTTACAATAGCAGCTGGGCACCTGTGTGAGATAGCTATTACTCTGAACAAGACATCTCAAATTCCAGCAGAAATTTGTCACTGCGCTAGAGCATTTTCTGTAGACCATGAAAGTTTATTAAGAGCAGTTACAAATCGAGAAGAGGAGGGGTGGTAATTGGGGATATATTTTCTTATCAGCGTCTCTCTCTCTCTCTCTCTCTGTCTCTCTCTCTCTCTTTTTAAAGTAAATCATCTTTACACATTTCAACTGTGGTGATGCGTTTACATTTAAACTTCAGTACAGAAAAAGCCTACTGGGAAAACAGCTTCAAAGCTGTTCAGCAGATAATTTCCCTCCCAGGTTGATTATGATTGTAATGGCTTGTTCTTTAGGAACAAATCTAAGGAGAGAGAATCTATGCCAGAGATAGGGGTTGCCAGAGGATCCCCCAAATAATCTGCCATTGAAATAGCTGCTCCTCTATTGGTGTGATATCAGCAGGTTGTAGGTTTTGGATTGCCAAAGATGCAGGAATATAATATGATAGATGAAGTTTGAAAGGACAAGTAGCTCTTGTCTGAGACATGCTGTAGGAGCTAATCCTGGAAGATGGACCAAAGTCACTCGAGAATGTTTGGTAGCCCTGAAGATCTTTGGTAAGTGGAGCCTCCCCTCACCTCCTGGTGTGTAGAGTTGGGATGTGATCTTGTAGTCTGGTTTTGATATGCATGGCTGATGTCATTGTCCATTGTCCTGAACTATTGAACCTTTTTTACCAGGCTCATCGGACTTGTTTAGACTAGAAAAAGTGGTCAGGTCAGGGTTAGCGAACATGTTTTAGCAAGCCCTGACCTAACCTCTTTTTTCCCCAAGGGAAAACACCTTCTACATCAGTGGTCACCAACCTGTAGATCGCAATCGTCTGGTCCATTGCGGAGCCTCTGCCAGTCGATCATGATCTCCAGCCGCTAAAAGTATGGCAGTGCAGTGGGGCTAAGGCAGGCTCCCTGCCTGCCCTGGCCCTGCGCCGCTCCCAGAAGCAGCCAGCACGCCCCTGAGGCCCGGGGGGGGAAGAGCGCAGGAGTCTCTGCGCGCTGCTCCTGCCTGCAAGCATCATCCCCGCGGCTCCCATTGGCCGGGAACGGGGAACTGCGGCCAATTGGAGCTGCGGTGGCGGTGCCTGCAGAGAGGAGCAGCACGCTGAGCCATGTGCCGCCCCTGCAAGGGACGCAGGGGTGTGATGGCCGCTTCTGGGAGCGGGATAGGTAGGGAGTCTGCCTTAGCCCCGCTGCCCGGGAGCCGCCCAACGTAAGTGCCACCCTGTGGGAGCCTGCACCCCTCCCAAGCCCTGAGCCCCCTCCTTCACCCCAACCCCCAGCCCTGAGCTCCCTCCCACAGCGAGCACGCGCTATTGCCTCCTGCACTCCTGCCCCAGCCCTGAGCCCCAGCCCGGAGCCTCCTCCTGCATCCAAACTCCCCAAACTTCACCCTGCACCCTGTCCTGCACCCCAACCCCCTGCCCCAGGCTCAGCCTGGAGCCCCCTCCAACACTCCAACCCCCTCGGCCCCAGTCCAGAGGCCGCACTCCAACTGCCTGCCCCACCCTGGCGAAAGCAAGTGAAGGTGGGGGAGAGTGAGCGATTGAGGGAGGGGGATGGAGTGAGCAGGAAGGAGCCTCGGGGAAGGGGTGGGGTTACTTCTGAATTGCACTTAAATTCAAAAAGTGAATGTATGTTAAAAGGTTGGAGACCACTGTTCTACATGGATTTAGCTACTGTAGGTCCCTCCTGGGTTTCCCCCTACAATGTGTTAGCTGTCCCCAAGCTCACCTCTGTCACCTGTTGTAGTCTAGACAAACTCGCAGTGCTTTGTAGAAATAGAAACTGTGGGCAAACTTCTCTTCTATTTTCACTGTAGCCTATTCTGCATGAGGAGCTTTCATCAACATGAATAGAAGTTCCACATGTAGAACAAGGGCAAAATATGCAATGGAGATCAGCAAGGAGAGAGAATGGTTTCAGAGGAGAATTTTACCATCTATATGCTATATATAAGGATCTAGTCTTCTACTGCCAGACACAACTAATCCGAGATGCAACATGATAGCAAAAGTATTAGCAGCCATATGCACAACAGTCTAGGGGTAGGAGGTGGAAAAGAAGAAGAATACTTTACAGAATGAAAGAAACAGGGAATTTTAGATAGGCAGAATTATCTAGGGTGGAATTCAGCCAGGGCACTGGGGTTAAAATCTCATCTTGCAAAAAGGGACCACAGACTTTTGAATGGCCAAAAGTAGTCAATACCTGAGTTCCACTTCCTATTTTGAAACAATTCATTCATGACTACACTGTCCAAAGCGTGGTGCTGCTTGGAATGACAGCATATTATCTGCTCAAATAAATTGGTTAATGCTGTGCTACTTACTGCTGGAAAGAGCTGCCTTTTGCCCATGAATTTTCTGGGAGTTAACATAAAACTGCACTTGATATATTTTAAAACATTATCTTTGCTGCCAGAGTGTCCAATTCCCAAATCAGAATCTTTAGCCTGTTTTTAATGGTGTTTTGTTACTCATGCTGCAAAAGTGTAGATTACTGTTTTCCCCATAAACAAGGAGCTCAGAGCATGTGCAGTTTGTCAACCTATTTTTCTTTCCTTTTTGGAGGATTAGCTGGAGTGTTTATATGCCTGATATGCATATTCATTAAAAAAAAACTAAAATATTGTTAAAAAAAAAAAGAGGCTGGCTTTGAATTAGAGCAGCCTTTGGGAATCTTTTAAGTAAGATGCATTTAATTACTTTAGTAACTACTACATCACATTTTACTCGTGTTCCTCTGAGATGCATAACATCTTATAAACAGAGGCAGCAAACGTGTCCTTTGGAGACTAGAAGTTTGCATTTCCGTAGTGCCATGTAGCGAGGATGCCAGTGCACTTAATAAACAGGACCAAATTCCCCCTCAGATACTCATGTGCAGCTTCTCTTTCTGTGGGAGCCACAAACACACATAGGAGAGCAGAATTCAGATCATTGTTTCCACTTCACAGTTGGGGGAATTGAGGTACAGGGAAAGGAAATGACTTGCCCAGGGTGTTTGTGGAAGATCCAGGAATGGAATCTGGGTTCCTTGTGACCCACACCTGTGCTGTATTCACTAGGCTGTCCTCTCTTCTTTGCCTTTTTAATGATATGCTCATGATGATGATTTAATTATGAATGTATTTGCATATGGCTCCATCAGGGCATATGGAGCTTTATGGAGACTAAAGACACAGAGCCTGCGCTAGTGAGCCTACATCATAGATTATATTCAGCATGACAGGAAGCAGAGTTAGATAACATTGGGGATGGGATGCTTATGCCTGGGAAGGTAAAGGGGGGCTTGCTTTTGTAAAGGGAACACATCATACTACAGGCGAGTCTCATCTTACCCGCGGGTTCCGTTCCGCGGTTAGCGCGTAAAGCGAAAACCGCATATAGTCAAAATTACATTGAGTTGAATGGCGGGGGGAATTGCCCGCACTACAAGTACAGTATTAAAATGGTTATTTTTCTCTTTTTTTGTTGTTGTTTTTGTTGTTGTTTTTGCCGACCGCATAAAGCTGAAATTGCGCAAGTTAAATGCGCGTAAGATGCAACAGACCTGTAGTGCCCTTGTTCTGGTTAGGGGCAGTTGTTGTTGCTTTGTTTATTTAGCTAATTAGGCTGGTGCCAGCAGGTGGGTCATTTTGGGAGAGACGGAAGGAATGGAGACTTGGAATTTTTCTCCCTGGCCTTTTCTGAATAAAGGTTCCTTCTTTGCCAAAACTACTCACAGTTATTGGTTAGAAGCTGAGTAGAGATCATCCAAGTTATTAGTATTTCTGAAATGAGCAGAATTTGAATGTAGGTCTCCAAAAAGGAGAGGCTGGAATACACAGGACTGTATCTCCTGCGTCTTCACACTGAATACTGCCCATCACAGCCTATGTTAAAAAATCAATGATTGTGGTAAAGGTATATAAAAGTAAGCCATGCAGAATGAAGGGAGTGGGCGTGCAGGGGATGGTTGCAGCTTTGTCTGTTTGAAAAATGTGCTTCAGAAAAAGAATATGAGCTTAGTGAGTGACAAAGGCTGGGCCAGCTGCTGCCGACGTCAGTAGCTCACTGGCCTCAGTCGGACTGCTCTGAGGAAGGGTTGGCAGGGTCGGGGCAATTGAGTGCAGACTCCTGTCATTCACTGAGTAAAAATGCCCTGGTCATGAATGAAAAATAACAGCTATTAATGCAGTAAGCAAGGAGATTATGGAGTGCAGACCGTGCCATTGACTCTCTGCGTTCATTATCATGATTCGGAGAGTTACTTGAGTGGGTGCTTGAAGGCTGAGTTGCAGGATTGCATGAAGAAGAGGAGAGAGGAACCAAGAGTAAGCAGCAAAGAGGAAAAAGGGTAAGTGGAAACAGGGATGTCTCGGAAGAGAGAGGATGCAGATACCCTTTCTTGGAGGAGGTCTGTGGGCTAAGATGTGCTGTCTGTTGGAAGCTCCTGGGAGCAGAAGAATCCCCCCAGGTGATGATCTCCATGATGAGAAGAGACCATTCTGCCATCCACCCAGTTACTTGTGCCTCTGTCACCTCCAGCTTGGATTGCTGAAATGCTCTCTCCTTGAACATGCCCCTGTCCTCCATGTGTTTCTCTGGCCGCCTGTCTGGCTCCAGGGGCTAGTGACAATCTTTATACTCTGCAAGGGCTGGGAGACACTTAAATAAGAAGCTGCCCAGGTGTATCAGCTAATGATGACTGGCGCTCAGCTTTCTGAGTTCAGTAGCAGGGCAGACCCAGTTGGAAGCCCACCTGCCCTTCCCTCCCACCTTTGGAACCTGCTCCCCCATATCGTGCATTAGGATTATTTCAAAATATATTTTTCAGGTTGCTCAGGTAACCTTCCAAATGTGACCCCGTGAGTGCTCTGCAGGCAATAGCTCTGAGTGAAGATGCCGTGCTTAACTTGCTGGTCTTCTGTCACTACTAACCAATAATACTGGTCTCCCTTGTTTTAAGAAGGAGGCATGTGCAGAAGTTAGAATAAATGTCTATGGATTAGAACATTGTGGAGCTGTTACCATCTCTGCTATTGGCTCACTGGGTGGCCTTGGGTCAGTCACTTCCTTGCCTCAGTTTCCACATCTGTAAAACAAGAATGAGGGTGCTGTCCCTAGGAAGTTGTGAGAGCTGATCAGTGTCTGCAAAGCACCTTGTGACCTCGGTGGTTCCGTGGCAATCAGTGTTGTCAGCCCACCTGTTCAATGTGTATCTGAGGCTTCAGGTGGCGGTTGTGCTGTGGTTTGGGCGGCAGTGCTACTAGTAGGCTGGTGATACAGAGCACTGTCCCCTTTTCTTTGAATGCAGGTGGTGCAGTGTCTCAGTTTTTCAGTGCTTGGCTGAGGCCGGGAGCCGGATGGGAGTGAGCTTGACTGAAATTTAATCTAAACAAGGCAGAGGCGATCCTGACCAATTAAGGAGCATTCTGAGAGTATGGCAGGGAATGTGCCAGTTCCTGTTGTGAAGGGATTTTGCCAACCCTTTGTTATGGAGGTTTGCAATTTTTTGATATTGCTGGAGTCCCAATTTCTCCCAGAGTCCCATGGGGTTTGGTGGAGAAAATCACACGTGGGTCTTTGAAAGACAACAGAAAGCAGAGCTGCTGAAATTTCCATCCTACCTGCTGGATAAACTCTCTGGGGACCTGTCCAAAGACCATTACGGTCAGTGGGAGTGTTTCCATTGTCTTCAGTGGTCACTGGCTCAGGCGCTAACTCATTCCCACAATTTTTCATAAGAATTTGTAGCACGTGTCCATTATCCATAATTACACTCCTGGACTTGTTCTGCTCTGCTGCATAAATAATATGCACTTTAAAGAAAAAATGTATTGTTACATATTTAATGGATAAATGGAGCCGTTGTGGTCTATTGCCCACATAATAAGAGGTTTTAAAATTGTCTTAATACAGTATTTACCCAAGAGACTGGAATGGTTGCAAATGAGAATGAGCTATTTTAGCTTTTAGGATTTTTTAAACCACATTTTAAAGCCTTCCCCATTTATAAAACACACATTTTATAAACTTTTCTTCATTTAAATTTAAAATAAGGGCAATAAATTATGCTTTTCCTAGTGAGCTGGCAGATCATCTTGAACATGAAAGGTCTGGATTAAACTGACAAAATCCAAGACAAATTTACCATTTTCTCCTTTGAAATTTGCAATTGAACTCAGTGTGTGTGAGCCAGACAGGTCCCATACTAGCTTCCCCACACCCAGCTCTGCCCCTCACCTCAGTCCTGCTTGTCTCACCCCCTTGTTATTACAGTTCTCTCTTGGCTCCCAAGAATATTCTGCCTAGTGCAAATACACTCCGTTTCTGACCTGCAATAGCCCTTACTGTGCCATTTCTGGGATCACTAGCCCTCTCAGTCAATGCACCTGCAGCACCCTCCTCATTTAGATTAAAAGATTCATAGATCTTCATGCCAGAAGGGACCATTAGATCATCTCGTCTAACCCCCTGTAAAACGGAGGCCATGGAATTTTGGTGGCTACTCCTGTATTGTGCCCAATAACTTGTTTTGGCTAAAGCATCTTCCAGAAAGGCATCAAGTCTTCATTTGAAGTCTTCAAAAGATGGAGAATCCACCACTTCCTTTAGTCGTTTGTTCCAATGGTTAATCACCCTCACTGTTAAAAAGACAACTGTAGAATGAAATATTGTAGACAGGCAGACGCCGTTTCCAAGAGCCTCATGACTTGGTCCCCAGTTCTACAGGGTACTTAAATGTGTGCCTAATTGTAAGCACGAGCGGTCCCCCTAAAGTCAGTGGGACTAAACTCCGGTGGTTACAGTTAGGCACGTGCTTAAATCCCTTGCTGAGTCAGGGCCCTAGTCCTAGGCCTCTGGTGAACAGAGACGGGCTGTTGAGCAGTATTTCATTTTACTAAATACACGGATAGGGGCTTGAATCAGTCCCACCCATCTTTTTTGTGCTTGTATCCTGAGATAGCTGTTGAGCATAAGGCTCCCAGAAGCAACATGCAAAACCTGCTGTTCACAAACATTTTCATAACGTGGACCACATCTTTCATACAGAAACTGCCTCACTGGCCCCTCCTTTCCCATTGATGATCATTCGCCATCCCTGCTGCCACGACAGCAATTGCTTAGATGGAAAAGTTTTAGGAGACAAGTATTTGATGTGGTTGTAGTTGTCTCAGAGCAATTTAGCATTTGGAAAAGAGGAGGAGGGGCCAGTGCCTGGTGACCAGTCAGCTGTCCAGCGAGCCCCACAGTTTGGGAATGTCTTAGCTGGACAGTCCCCGTTCTTCCCCCCACCCCCCCTCCATGCATTGGAAATTCCTTGCGATTTATAACACAGGCCACTGCTGTCATTCTGGCATTAACTCACATTTCTGTAGGTTCTCCGTGTATTTATTTGTATCTTTTCACAGTGATGTGAGCTGAGGACAGTGATGCAGCCTGACCCTAAAGGGCATGAAACGTAGTCAGCCTAAGTCAAATTCTTGGTGTTATTTCTATGCGGGACATATTTGCTGTTTGAAAGTTAAATCCCAGCACTAAGTAATTAACACAGAAAGGGGTTGCTCTTGTCAGAATCTGTTCTCCCCCCACGTGTATGATCTGAAAGCACGAGCGGAGTGTGCTGTCTGGTGTTGTGGAAGAGCTCTCGATTCCTGACCTGCAGCAGTAAATCTGCTTCTGCGTTTGGATTTATTTCCACTTAAGCCTGCTAGCCCTAGCAGCTCTTCCCTCCATTTCTTACTTTATGTGCTGCTCATGGGGTTGGCAGGACTCCCCTGTTAATGAGAGATTGCACCTCAGTGGGCTTATCGGAAACGAAGATTGTTAATAAATAAAGCCCTGGGTCTTTAAACTCATGTTAACATTAATCAGATTAATATAAAAAGGAAAAAGTCTGGAAGATATTTAAGACTGTGTTTGATTTCCCTCCTGCTGACTTCTTCTGTGGCTGAATCAGATTGTACGTAAGTAGCTGGCTTAGCCCTGTCTCTGAAATTAGTAAGAGAACTCTGGCACACTGCTGATGACAGTGACATGTGGATAGGCCTCGTTTACAGGGTGGGGGGTAATTGTTTAATCTGTATGTGGGAGGGGGAGGTGATAAATAGCCTAATGTGAATCCTGGTAGGGTTTTCTCTGGAAAAGGCAGCACAGATTTCGGTTGCGTGGGCTTTTCCGGGCACTTCTGAGGCTGCTGTTATTTGACTAGTCCCCAAGAGTAAATTCTGGTCTAGGTTCTGATCTGACAAGCATTACTGACACAAGTAGTCTTTGTTCATGTGAGTAGTCATATTGGATTCATTGGGACTGCTTGTATGTGTAAGGATCCCTCGTGTGAGTAAGTATTTGTGGGATCAGGCCTGCGGTGATATCAGGGCTTAGGTCCAGATTCTGCACAAATTTAGACACGTTCTAAACTTTACAAATACGAATAATTGCATTGACTTTGAAAAGTACTCATGTCTGTAATGTTCAGTGTGTGCCTAAGTCCTTCCAAGATCGGGCCGTAGCTGCCCAGATGAGAATGTGGGGGAGATAGTGGATTAATTGAGGGAGAGGTATACAAACTAGTTTTCTTTTTTTTCAGATTTGCCAGCTTCACTGAGTAACAGGCAGTACAGTGAGGACTCCACACAGTCCTCCCATAGACACAGGAGAGTAGGTTTTGTGATGGAGGAGAGCAGAATGGAGCATGGGAATTTCCCTGCTAGATCAGACAAATGGTCCATATAGTAAAGTGTTCAGTGTCTTTGGTCAATGCCCTGAAGAAGGCTCTATTTTTCTACAACCTTGGATCCAAACAAGTAGCACATCATAGTAGTGTTATTATTCTGTTATTACATCGAGTCTGGACCTTCAGTAACCCCTCACTGTCCTATTTGTGTGATTGCTACGTGTCTCAGATATTACTCTGTGTATATTGGATAATCAGATGACAGGAAAGTCATCTCTATGAAAAGTACAAAGGCATGCAAAAAGTCAGGGGTAGAATGCAGGAGATCCTCATTTAGAGACCTGTGCTTCATCCACTAAATAATGCTGCATTTGTAGAAAGGCAACTCTGTCCTCTATTTGTGCATGCAACTGCAGGTGCAAATTGGGTCAATGCATTGCCAAATTTATGCACACAACCCTAGAATTTGCATGCATAAATAAGGTTGTGTATTTTTGGTGTCTGTATGTATATGGTCCTCTGCCCTTTGGAAATTTGATCTAACTGATATAACTTCAAACATTAAAGTTCACAAAAAGGAACTTTTAAGAGAGCAATAAAGCAAGTTGGTTTGCACTGTCTTATATTGGGTTCCTTATGGTCATAGATTACAGCCATTTCTTTACTGCAATTCCCAGAGCCTGAAGGAAGATGTGAAAAGCCAGTTGGAATTAGAAACGTTGGACAAAATTCAGCCCAGATGTAAGCAGATGCAACCCATTTGACTTCAGTGGAGCTGCAGCTGCTTACATCATGTTTGAAGTTTGCCTGATGTTTCTAATAGTACAGCTCATTCTCAGTGGGAAGGGCTTGTTATCATGTGGCATGATCTGAGCAGGGCAGCAGTCCTCTCCAGGATTTCTTCTTCATGAACACATTATATTCCTGAGGCTGATTACCGTGAGTCAGTGCTCAGTTACTGTGTGATGGGGTGGTCTAGAAGTACCTTTGATAGACAGATTATGGGCCAGGTTCTCAGATGGTGTAAATCAACCTAGCTCCATTGACTTCGGTTGAGCTACAATGATTTACACCAGCTGAGCATCTGGCCTTATATCTCTATTTTATCTGTCTTTTCTCCCTTCAGTATATAGGTTCCCACACTCTGCCTGGCACCATGGTATCCCACCATATGAACAACAGCCTGGAAGATCATCCATGTCCAAAGGGCCTTCAGTTTGAGACTGGGCTGGTGGTATATTCTGAGGCTTGTTCAGAGGTGGATGGCAGAATGGTAAGGCTGAAAATGGCTAGACAATGAACATTTCTTTTGTTGGTGAACAAGGCGTTTTAGCTCTTCGTGCAGTAACACTCCTCACCGTAGCCTCTCTCCCTAGCATAGCTTGGGAGTATTTAAGCATCTGTTGGCATTTCACTCCTTTTCCTTCTGCGTTTTAATGATTTGTGTAACACTTTTCATCGCTGGTGTTTGCGATGTACAGACGTCAGGCTTAAAATCTGCCATACGAACCGGACATACAGATTTTCTGCCCAAAATAATAGTATTCATTTTTTTCACCTTTTCACACAGTTGGCCCTCAAGCAATTATAATTTCAGCCCTTCCAGTAGGCTCTGTCTGTTGTTTTACATTACTTTCCTGACAGGTGCAAAGATGAATTTTTGCAGGTTGTGTCTGATGTGCTTGCAACATTGGATAAGGCCCGTGCTATCTTCTGAATCTGGAAAAGGGCTGAGCTGCTGAAGTGTGCAAAACAAGCCTGTTCCCTTGTTATGGGCCCAATCCTGCTGCCTGTTTCCTCATAATCCTGCTCCCATAGAAACAAATGTGAGCTTTACCATTGAGTTCTGTAGGAGCAGAACGTGGCCCTGAATGTGTGAGTGTGATGCTGCTCCCTTGGAGCCATGGACTGAAGTGGAATTTGCTCACAGTATGGAGGTTTACATTGTAAGCTGTCCTTTGGCGTGAGTAGGCCGTCACCATTCCGTTGGGGAGTTAGAGGGTCATGCTGGATCTGTCTTGCTCTGTCTGTCGGGTGTTGTTTGTTTTCTGTGTTCGTGGATCCAGTCTGACTGTGGTGGTTGCAGGCTAATGGGATGAAGATCCTGATTTTCAAGTGTGGTCACATTAAGAGGGGATCCTGAGGGAGCTCAGAAGGACACTTAGCCCGCAGAACCACATGTACATGCCACACTGCCGACGGCAGCACCTGAAGGCAAGATCTGGGCATCCTGCTGGGGTGGCGTGAGTCTGATCATGCACAGTGCTGTGCGCCTCTGAACACATCCTGTTTGATTGCCGGGGGCTAGAAGCAGAACCGTCTCAGTGAGGGGTTCTAGGGTAAGATTGTCCAAAGTGACTCATGGTTTTGGCTGCCTCCATTGAAAAGTGCTGAGTCCCTACGCTCTGTAAATTTGGGGCCTTTAAGGTGTCCCAAGTCGGGCACCCAAAATCAATAGTCACTTCTGAAATCCTTGGCCCTCTTGGCTGTGGAATTTGCTTGTTGCCTCAGTCTGCCAGAACCCGAATCTGCTGGCCTTCAGGAGATGGGACAAGGCCCATGTTTCTGGGGGACAGGATGTATGATAGAGCAGGGTCAGATCTTTGTGGGAGGTATCTGTGGCCGTGTTTGGTGTGTGGGGAGCAGGATATTGGTCCGAGTGTTTGTTGTTTCGTGCCATTAGTTCCAGTGTCTGGAGCACTGAGTGCCATGTTTTAAGTACATAAATACAGAAAGTTCTTGACTTATCTGCCAGTCTGGGGGCTCAGACTTGCCAGAATGGCACCCCGCTTTGTAAACACGGGGCTTTGATGACAAAGGGAGGGTTTGCACCCATTGTTTTACTGTTATTGAAAACATTAAAAGGTAGTCCATAAACCTCCGTGAAAGGGATGCTGCAGTCGGAGCAGTGTCAGGTAAGGTTCTTGGCAGTAAGGCTCAGGCATCATTCTTAACACACCCCATTGTGTGCCTGGGCCAGTCTGTACAGCACATGGGAGCAAACTGTGTGTGAGACTCCCTGTGTCTAGGACACAGTCGCTTCTGGGACTTGGAATCTTCTTGGTTTTACTATGCTGAAATCACTTCCCTAATGATATCTCAGCATGGGTCCAGATCCTCAGCTAGTTACGTTGGAATTCGTGTTTTCGCAGTGCGGTCAAATAACAAACTTGTGCAACAAAACCTACTTACATTCTGCTATCTGACCTAAAGCCAAATCTAGGCCTGTCTGGGAAAGGTGGGGACTTCTGCTTGTTCTGCTCCAGAGTATATGGTGTATTTATTTATTTCTACTTGTACTTTTCTGTTTAAGCCAGAGAGCAGGGGAACCGAGAAGTTGTGGTAACTTGGTAAACGTGAAGAAGTTAATTTTTTGAGCCTGTCAGTTTTCTAAGCAATAACATATTGTATTTGATCATGTGCAGCGCGCGAGGAATCGCAACTCTCTGCAGCTGCATCCCTGAGCAGAGCAGGGCTGAACTTTCAAACACAAGGGCCTACGATGTGTCTGCACAACGTGTGTGTGTGTGTGTGTGTGTGTGTGTGTGTGTGTGTGTTCAATTGGTTGGCCCAGGTGCTTCAGAGGAGGGTGTGAAAACCCTCACTTTGGACAATTTGGCTGTAGCCTGCCCTTGGGGGAAGTTTCTTCCCACTATTACAGCCTGAAGCATTTCTCTGCTGGTTACTCACATGCTCACACACATTTTGCTGGCACAATTTAAGCCCTTATGTTGTAATCCCTTAGGGTACGTCTACACTGCAGCTGGGAGAAGTAATTCCCAGCTCAGGTCGACGTACACATGCTAGCTCTGCTTGAGCTAATGCACTAAAAATAGCATTACGGGGTGGCCCCAGCAGCCGAGGCAGCAGTTTGGGTTAGCCGCCCAGGCACAATCTCACCTGAGAGCCTAAGGATGTACACAGGCAGCTAGCCGTGCCGCCACAGTCACGCTGCTATGCTATTTTTAGTGTGCTAGCTCAAGCAGACCTAGCGTGTCTGCATCTACCTGAGCTGGTACTTACACCTCCTAGCTGCAGTGTAGACGTAACCCTTGTTTTCCCACAGGGAAATTATGGAAAGGAGAAATCCCAAGCACACGTTGCCCAACTCGCTCTCGTCTTTTGTTTTGGAAAGGGGCAGGGAAGAAGATTTTTCTCTACCAGTTCTGTAATATAATTTCTAAATCAGTCAATAATAGTTCATCATAAAGTAATTTTATAAGACAATAAATAAAATACATTTTTAATTAAAAAGTAATATTCTCCTAACTCAGATCCAGGAGATGGTCCACTCAGACGCCACTTCCTATGATTCCAACCGTCAAGTCCCCCTGATCAATCGACCAGGGATGTTAGCCGGTCACATGAGTGCCCTCAGCCAGTCACAGCTGATTTCTCAGATGGGTATGAGGAGCGGTGTTACCCATGGTTCCCCATCACCCCCAGGAAGTAAATCTGCTACACCATCTCCCTCCAGTTCTACTCAGGAAGAGGAGACAGAATCACATTATAAGGTACGTGCAGCCATGCCTGTTTTGACAGACATACAGTAAGAGAATGACAGACAGTATTTACAGTGATAGAAATAATTGGCTCTAATAAGAGAACAGGCCTTTTGTTTTTCCTTTGCATAGAGATAGAGAGAGACTTTCTCTGTAACAGGCGATTGTTTACAGAGAACGTTTCTGGGCTAGGACGCGCGAAAGCATGGCAGCTTTGCAAATCATATCAAACATTGCTGTGCTATATTGGTGCATATAACAACTAAAGGAATGAAAGTCTCTAATTCTGAGAGAAGTTTCCTCCCCTAAGTCTTTTCTTTCCTGCTGCAGTTGCCAGATACATCATGCTACATTGTTCTTTCAAATTAGGATTTTGACAATAAATACATGGTTCAGTGCTCAATTTTTTTCCAGTTTCAAAGACTGTATCTGTAAAACTAGACTTTGTGTTGGAAGAGAGAAGCAAAAATCCAGCATGTGATTTAGCAGAGTCCTTAAGAAATGGTATGTATTAGTTAACTACATCAGCACCTGTGTCAAATAACAAAGAAAGCACCCTCCGTCTTTTAATTCACCTGGGTATTTTTTAGCAACCAGTTATTACCTAGGACAGTTAATAAAGTGATGGTGACACAGGATATAGTGAAAGTTGCTTGTCGTTCTTGTTTGGCTAGTGGTCAGAAGCCATTAGGATGCCAGTTGTCTTGAGTGGATGAAGAGAACTGATAAACAAAGAGGTAAAATGTAGAGAAGATTATAAAATAAAAATCACCTGCCTCATTAGGACTGGTGTGGAGGAAGCGTTGAAGGACAGCTTGGGCTAAGATTTCTGAGTCACCTTAGGCATCCTGCATCAGTCTCAGAGAATGCACTAGCAGAGCAAACTCTTTGCACTGTTGTCCACACGTCTTCCCTGACTCTCCTTACATGTGGGCAGATTGCAGAGATGATTATGGTACAGCCATAATGACTTGTGTACCTGATACATGGGCATTCACTGATCATTGGGTACTTTGATGATTAGACTTGTAACTTTCTGGGACGGTGCTGATCCATTTGTTAAGCCTTCATGGAAGGGCTATTTCTGAAAGATGCTACTTCTAAGGAAGACACTGTATTACCAAAATCACTGGCTTGCAGGCAATGTATCCTCATTCCCAGAAGAAAAACCTCCTGAAGATCCAATTGTTACAAGTTGTGTGTATGTTACCCACAGTAACAAGTGCTTAGCTCTAGTACGATGGCTGAGCAAACTAGCAAATGCTTTCTCATGAAACTTCCGGAAAAATTATTCTTCGTTTTCATTTCACTTTTCATAAATTGGAAGTTTTCATCTCAAAACATAACATTTCAAAAAGTGTGTGTGGATGCAAATCTGATCTTCATTAGAAATAACTTACAAAAATAAAAATACATTTTTGCTTGAAAATGGAAGTATTTTATGAAATCCTCAGATTTTGCAGTTTAGAATTTGGTTGTGTCTATTTGGCACAGTCCTATGCAGCTAGAGTCGTTCGGTGATCTGCTGGCTAGAAGAGACTGCATCACTGACAACTCGGGGGTCACAGAAAGCAAATGGCATTTGCTTTGCAGCTAAAACCTTTCTTGCAGTGTTAGTTTTAGACTAGCTACACTCAGTGTATGCAACAGCTTTTTTCATTGTACCTTTACCAATCATCTTCAAGGTTTAAGCCTGACAATATGATAGTACAGGAGTTACCTGTTAGGTCACTGATTTTTTGCTGATACATTTCTTATAGGTCCAGTGAGTCAGTATTGAACATGAGGGAGACGGAATGTGGGGATATGTCCGATTCTTGGAGCAAGATAGCTAAGGCAATTTACAAAGCCCTGTATTTTTTTTCTGGCCATAAATATATACCTTACCTATCCTGTATACCCATAGCAAGTTAGGCGAAGCAATAATCAAGTGGTATGTTTCCTAGAGAAAAGAAACCACAGTGTAAAGAGAGCACTAGAGTCACGGTGGCTTTTGCGTTTTTGTTTGCTTTCTCTATATACACAGCTGTTGGAAATATTTAAAGGGATCAATCCATCATTTATTTTATGACCATTAACGACCTTTGTACACCAGGTCATAAAAAGAGTTTCTAACAAACAGGAATTAAAATATCTACCAAGAAAACCATATTAACACATAAGAAATGGTCCTGCTGCCAGGAGGTGGTTTTTCTACTCCCACAAAAGCCAGTAATTTGTGAAAACTGGATAGAGACCAAACGCTGAACTAAATTGTAACTCTTATTGGAAGAGTAGTGTCCTGCTGCAAGAGGTATCATGAAAGATCCCCTCATTGGAGAATTTTCAAAGCCTTGAGGGGTGAGTGGGGGAACCCAAGCAACATACTGGGAGATAATTCAGATGTAGGGGCAAAGGAGCACACTAACATTTTGCGCTAAGTGACTTCACTTCCAGCACTTCATGGCTGAAAAGTCATTTTTGTTGTTGCACTAAGGCAGAAATGAGGCTGTTTTGTTTTCACTAGTGGTGTCTGGAAAGCTAAACGTTCTTCTGTCCCTGCTCTGTCTGCACAGACTAGTCATTTGAATTCACATCCATTAAAACAGTAAGCCTGGGGTTTTCAAAGGAAAGACCCATGGAAATTTCAGTGGCATTTGGGGGCTAAACTCCCTTTGAATACCCCAGCCTAAGAGTTTAGTGTCTTTCCGGGCTTAGTTGTTCCCAGGGTTGAGCATCCAACTCTTACTCACCCAGCTGGGGGAGTGGGTAGAGTCCCTATTACTCTTGCTTTAGAAATCTCCCTGCAGGTTTTATAAAGTCCAGATGTGACCAATGAAGCCCCTGCCTCTTTGAGAATAGTCTAGATGACAGCAAAGCAGCCTGTTTATAATGTGATAGCCCTAACCTGTGAATCTTCTCAGCTTACTCTTTGTGTTACATCTAGTGTTCTGCACACCAGCCTCTCCAATGGAGTAAAGCGCATTAGCTCAGGGCATTTATAGCTGGATACACATCACAGCACTGTCACATGTTAAAATAACATTCACAACAGCAAACCCAGGCCATTCTGAGCAGCCCCTTGTATTATTGGTGACCCTCGGCAAAAGGCATCCAGTCCTTGGGGCAGTTCCCATTGCTGTGGGCACTAGGCTCCTGAACCCATGGGGGTAGACCGAGAGCCAGATTGTGCTAGGAAGACACTGGCTCCCTTTGGGCGCTGTGTAGAGCCAGCCTGGCCCAGAGGACCTCAGAACATACAATCCCTCCCCAAGCTCCCGGTGCTGGGGGGCAGGGGACATGCTCAATGCACCAACTCTTTAAAGGTTGCAGTCTGTTCTCCCGGCAGCATACCCAGCCAGCTCCACAGGCAAAGGGGTGGGGTCATGACTGTGCTCCTCTGTGGGGTGGGGCGCACTCCTGCGGTGCTTGCAGGGAGCAGGCCTTGATTGTCTCTGGCACTTATGCAAAGTGTGAAGGTGGAGGAGACGGGAGGGTGAAAGAGACATAATGGCCCAGAACAATTTATCCCACTGTAGAGAATAATCCCTCTGTACATTGGTTGGCATGATGGGGGCGGGGGCTTACATAATATCACAGATTGTTCCATCTCCACCCGATGTGATTCTGTGACCTGGGCCTTGGTGCAGGTTTGGTTTAGGGTGCCAGTAATACATAATACCTGCCTGCAAGACACTCCCTCTAGCCAGGACTACGTCATACTACGCTGTACCAGATTCACACTCAGCAGAAAATGAACTCTGAACAGTGATGTAGCTCTGCTCACTGCTTAGCACGTGGGGCATGAAAGCTGCACAGTCCACACTGCTAAAGACTGTAAGACCCAAATCCACAAAGGCATTTCAACAGAAGTTAGGAGCCTAAATACTCTGAGGGGCCAGGACATGGTATGTTATTGTCTGTAGAGTGCCACGCACACTTATGTCTCTGTATAAATAAGAATGATCATGAAGTCCTAATAGTTGCTGAGAGTTGCTGGTTCTTGTTCTTGGTTCCTCCACTTAATGCTGCACTTTGGCCAATAACTGCTGGAGGGTTTGTTTTCTTTCCCATCAGTACAAAAGTAGATGAACTGAGATTAAAATGAGATAAAATGCCATCCAGCTCACCCACGGAGTGAAACCTTGTTATGAATTTTTTCCTCCTAATAAGGTGGCCTTTCACCCCCAGGAATCCCATTCCAACCCAATTGGCAGTTTTAAATTAAATGCTTTTTTCTGTCTCATTCCGGGCTTTTTTTTTTTTTTTTTGCTTATTCGCTAATGGGCAACTGTCCATTTGATAAATGCCACTGCTCTGAGACCGAGCTTAATGGCCAGTCAAGAGCTGATGAACAGAGAACATTAGAACTGTGCCAGCTAAAATGAGTCCTCTTAAACTCTGTGGTTTCCGAGCACTTCTGGTGCTTGCAATCAAATCAGCAAAGCCATTATGACAGAGGCCTTCTTTAGACAGACAGACAGCCATGTCTAGTTACATTGTATGCTTAAGGGCTTGGTATTCAGCCTAATTTCTATCATAAAATGGTGTTTTTCTTCGAGTGCTGGTCCCTATGTGTAGGTATGCATGCGCTTCATGCGCCTGGAGCTAGACAATTTTGAAAGCAGAGTCCATTGATCCGCATATGCACCCTCACTCTTCCCATGCCTCCAACAAAGGAGATAAAGGGTGAATCAGACCAGCCGCCTCCCCAGTTCCTTCTCACCACCAGGTCGGAACCGCCAGAGTCCAGAGCTTTGTCGTCTTTATCCATTATCTGTAAAATATACACCTATATTTTGCTCTGCTGTCTAATCTCCACCCCCTCATGGGGTGAGGGCTCATTCTATGAGAGCACAAGTTACATCTATGGCATCACTTCAAGAAATACTTCTACTTGATATTTACAAAGCAACTACATGGAGTTTCAGCCCACTGCCGGGCGTTATGCTTCAGTACAGGACTCCCCCACCAGTGCATCCTTTGGAATGGTGACCCTTCATTCGGCTCTGCCATCTGCATTCTCACACCCTCCTCCTACCTGAGTACTGCTTGTCAGTCACCCACAGTGGAATCCACACAGGAACCAGCACTCGAAGAAGAGGAAGTTACTTACTGGAGATTCTTCAAGATGTATGGTCCCAGTCTGTATTTCATTACTCGCCCTCCTTCCCCTCTGTTTTGGATCATCTTTTGATTCACAGTAGAGCAGGAATTGGAGAGATGGTCAGTCCGCCCGGCCCTTTATCTCCTCAGTTGGAGTCATAAGGAGAGTGAAGATGCAGGCACAGACCAACAGACACTGCTTTCAAAATTCTCTGGCTTCAGGGGCCTGGAGCACATGCATAACCACAGGGGAATACAGATAGGGCCCACACATCTCAAAGAACTTCCAATTATGAAAGTAAGTAACTTCCTCTTTTAAAATCATCTTCCTGATAAAGTGGGTAACTCTTTAACTAATGTAACTGCTGAGCAGTCTGAGAAGTGTCTCGACACTGTCAGCATTTGATAAGCAGAGATGCTAGTTGACTTTCTGCCTTTGAGGAAGTGTTTCTAGTGGTTAGAATACAGGACTGGCAGCCTTTGGTTCTGTTCCTGGCTCTGCTGTTGACATGGGACAAGTCAATGAACCTCTTTGTGTCTTAGATTTTCCTCCTGTAAAATGTGTTTAATAATACTTCCTGCCTCACAGGGGTGTTGTGTGGCTTAACTCACTAACGTAGAGATCCTCGGTGTATGAGTTCAAAGTGGTTTAAAAGTATCTCTTTCCTCTGTAGGTGAACACGTACACTTCACTATTCATGGATTTTCTTTTGCCTGTGCCTGATATACTTACCCATACTGCATCTTACCATCTTCTTTAGCTAATGCCCTACACCTGGAAATTTACTTTCTGTTTTCAAGTTCCGTATGTTATTTCTTATCCCTGTGACTGTGTGTTCTGGTTACCGGCTGTCACATATGCTACATTAGCACCCTGGAATACCTGGGCATGCCAACCTGGAACAGCAACCTGCAAAGAAAGTGGTTACATTTCAGCAGCGTGGCCTTTGAAGCAGTGCCAAAGGGAGTGCCCAAGGCCAAAGATCAGACCCTATAAGACGCAGAAGTTTGGTGGTGACACTTACTAAAAAGGGAAGCTATGGATTCTGCCTCACTGGAGGCTGAGTCTTGGGGTATGACTCTCTTCAAGAAGAACTCAGAGAGAATGAATTCAGTTCTGTTATGGTACAGGGAGTGTTCTGATGAGACTTGGTAATCACAGGTAACAAAATGCAGCCCTGATCCCGTAGCCTTCTGCACTCAAAACTCCCCTTTGCTTTGGTCAATGTTTAGGTAAGCAAGGAATGCAGGAGAGGGCCTGTTCTCCCTTAAAATCTTGCCAGATGCTGCAGATCACTAAATAATCAATGTTACCTCAGTCTTTTCAGTGCTCTCAAAGTTCATGGACTGCTGAATGCATTCAGATAGCCGAGTCTACTTGTTTAACACGAAATTGGCAGGTCTGTAAGGATAAGCGCTGTGTATAAAGTGTTTTCATAAAAATATACTACAGTTTACTTGTGAATTCCCCCAGAGCTACTTGCCCTGTTGTTGTGGAGTGTGTGTGTGTGCGCGCGCGCATGCGTACAGGCCCTGCACTAGTAGGGGGGGAAGCAAGCTGCCTTTCAAAGTATAGATGTTCCCAAAAGGGCACAGTGCTCGAGTGTCGGTGTTGTTTCTGTAGTGCCGGTAGTGCTTGTGGCCCCTGCCCGGGACTGCTCCGGGGGGCGAGATGGACCTGGTGCAAAGGAACCCAACACACACAGTCAGAATGAGGAAAGTTGGGGAATGGCTGGTAAAGATGGACCATGACTTCGCCAGGGTGAAATCAGGACAGGGACGAGTCTGAGAAAGGGAAAAGTGAATTTTGGAAAAATGTGTGCGCTGCTGAATGAAACCATCTGGAAAGCAAAATGAACGGGGTGGTCACGGGCAGAGGAAATGGGCAGGGCACAGGGAGGGAATATATGAGCCTCAATTGGATGGTTAGGGGAAATAAGCAAGAGCAAGTGAAAGTATCTGGGGAGCTGTTTAGTGGAAGCCATGCGGGAGGTTGTGTCCCTAGGAGAGAGCATGAGGAATGTGGGGATACATCAGGCTGTCATTTTAGTCTTGGTGCTCACGAAAGAGAAGGAGGGAAACATGCCGCACACAGAGAGGAATGTACTGGGGGACAGGTAGTGAGAAGCTCATGAAACTACATGACACAAGCACAAGTCAGAGAGAGAATTGCAGTGACAGGTCCAGAGCTGTACACCCAGCATCCCACAATGCAGAAAGAGGCGGTGAATGGAAAATCTGAATGCCTGGGCACAGCTGGAGGGGAGCAGAGTGCAAAAGGAGAGAGAAGCTAAAATGACCCCCCCATATTAAAAAGGGATCAGTGGAAGAGCTATGGCAAACTCAGCCCAATGTATCTAACATACGGACTGGGAAAGATTCCTGAATGACTGTTCAAGCATGCAGTCGGAGGCCAGGTGGAACTTCGGAGGAGTTATTCCACAGGCTACACCAAGGGAGGGCCTGCTTAACTAACCTGACTAATGTCTTTGGGGACTGACAATAGGAGCAGCATGGGGTGAAATAGACGCATTAATCAGAATTTCCAAAGACCTTCAATGCACTGCTGCTTAAAAACTGATTTACACTAGATTAACAATGTAGTATCAGTGGTGAAATCCTCAGGGGCGTAAGGAGCTGGCTGGTCACTGAGATCAGAGAGTTGTACTGGTGAGAGATCAGGTGGGAGGGAGTTGAAAAACAGTGTGTGCTGGCCCAGTCTTGTTCTATACACAGCAAGTACATCAGGCACCTCGAGGTGGGAATAAGCAGCAAAGTGCTCAAGTGGTTCAGGATGGCAGTAATGGGATACCTGTGTTGGAGGGCGGGGCTGGGTAGCTAGGGGAAAGCCCAGCAGCTGCCTGCACTAGGCCTGCCCCTAGCCAGGGGTATTCGTTCCTCACTTGGTTGAACACTAAACTTCACAAGTTATTTGTACAAGTGAAAGGTATGATACTGGGGAGAGAGTCAGGTTCTGGTGCCAGGCACCATCCTGTGCCTATCATGAGTGCTCTTCCTTCATTGGCCTCCTGTCTCATCATTTTCCCAATACTACCAGAATCTTCAACTCTAGCCAGAGAGAGTTGGTCATTACTGGGTCCCTTTTGGTTTTACAGGTTTCTGGAGAGAAGAGACCATCAACAGACCTGGGCAAGAAACCCAAAAGCCAAAAGAAGAAGAAAAAGAAGGACCCCAACGAGCCCCAGAAGCCTGTGTCAGCTTATGCCCTGTTTTTCAGAGACACGCAAGCAGCTATCAAAGGGCAAAACCCAAATGCTACATTCGGAGATGTTTCAAAAATTGTTGCATCGATGTGGGATAGTTTGGGAGAAGAACAAAAGCAGGTGAGTTTCTGATCTGGTTGTTACAGCTGTTGAATTGGTTTTGTTTTGCTACATCTAGCGAGTTAGAATCTGGCCCAGCAAGTTAGAAGCACAGTTTGGAGCTTAGGCACCCAAAGGGGTATGCACAAAAAAGGAGGCTATTTTCAGGAGTATTGTTGAAGTGCCTTTTGCCACTAGAAGCAAGGCTTTAGGGTTTGCATGCACAATTTTGAGCTCCTAATTCTGTACAGCAATTGTGTGACCTGGCCCCTGGATAATTCCAGTGGAGGTAAGTTCTCTCCACACACAAATCTCAAGAGCAGCTATATCATAATGCAGTGCAGCTGCAATGAATCTAAGATAGTTTTTGATGGACTTGGCCTGGAATGCTCACAACCTGCTGCATGCCATTTGATAGAGCTGTGATTCAGAAGCCACTAGTGAATATGTTCTGAGTGCTTCTGTCCTTATCGCATCCTCCAGTGAGCACACACAGATGGAGTTCCTGCATGCAACAGATTTTTTAAAGTTTTGTATTCAGAGCCTGACCTATCAAAGCTAACATTACAACTCCCATCCCACCACACTGCATGTCGGAATTGCAGCTTGCTTGACATGTTGGAGACCTGCTAGATGATCAGCTGTTAACACAGTGCATCCGCTAGTCACATCTTTACTGTTGCAGTTCACAAGTAATTAGCCTTGCTGGCAGTATTTGTGATAGTCCCTAAATAAGTATGTAGGGAACACACTGATTGCTGCAGTAATATTAACTAGGGCACAGAGTAGAACTGTATGGATTTTAATGGCAGTTACTCTACTGGAGTGAGTTAGAATGATGGTGTCAGATCAGATTAGGTCTAAGGCTGAATTATTGCTCTGACCTCCATAGAGCTGGTGTGCGGGTGATGTGCCCCAGCCTCCCTCTCTCCCTGCATGGATCCCCTGGCTCCTGGGGCACTCCCTGCAGACTGCAGGGAGGTAGACACGTTCATGGAGGTAGCTCAGGCTCCTACCCCTGGGAAGGGATAGAACCACACACAGAATGTCTCCCACCTGTGCAGGTCAGGGGAGATGATCAGGCTCATACCGTTGTAGTGTCTAAGGGAAGATAGCTTGAACTTTAGCACTGAGCTGCTTATGCAGTGTGCAGTCTGCTTTGCACATTGGAAAACATAATCCCAACTATACATATAAAATGATGGGGTCTAAATTAGCTGTTACCACTCATGAAAGTTCTTGGAGTCATTGTGGATAGTTCTCTGAAATCATCCACTCAATGTGCAGTGGCCAGGGCCAGCTCCAGGTTTTCTGCCGCCCAAGAGGCAAAAAAAAAAAAAAAAAGCCGCAGCAGAGCAATCGCACCGCTCCACTCTTCGGCGGCAATTCAGCAGCAGGTCCTTCGTTCCGAGAGGGACTGAGAGACCCGCTGCAGAATTGCCGCCGAAGACCCAGACATGCTGCCCCAATAGCGGCCGGAGTGCCGCCCCTTGGTATTGGCCGCCCCAAGTACCTGCTTCTTTAGCTGGTGCCTGGAGCCAGCCCTGGCAGCGGCAGTCAAAAAAGCAAACAGAATGTTGGGAATCATTAAGAAAGGGATAGATAATAAGACAGAAAATATCATATTGCCTCTATATAAATCCATGATATGCCCACATCTGGAATACTGCGTGCAGATGTGGTCGCCCCATCTCAAAAAAGATATATTGGAATTGGAAAAGGTTTACAAAGGGCAACAAAAATGATTAGGAGTAAGGAACGGTTGCCATATTAGGAGAGATTAATAAGACTGAGACTTTTCAGCTTGGAAAAGAGATGACTAAGGGGGGATATGATAGAGGTCTATAAAATCATGACTGGTGTGGAGAAAATAAATAAGGAAGTGTTATTTACTCCTTCTCATAACACAAGAACCATCAAATGAAATTAATAGGCAGAAGGTTTAAAACAAAAGGAAGTATTTTTTCACACAATGCAGTTAACCTGTGGAACTCCTTGACAGAGGATGTTGTGAAGGCCAACATAAGAGGGTTCAAAAAAGAACTAGATAAATTCATGGAGGATAGGTCCATCAATGGCTATTAGCCAGGATGGGCAGGGATGGTGTCCCTAGCCTTTGTTTGCCAGAAGCTGCGAATGGGTGACAGGGGATGGAACACTTGATGATTACCTGTTCTATTTATTCCCTCTGGGGCACTTGGCATTGGCCACTGTCGGAAGGCAGGATACTGAGCTAGATGGACCGTTCGTCTGACCCAGTACGACCGTTCTTATATTCTTTGTCCTTTACAAAGAGACCTTTCATGCCATTGGGAAGGAGAGGAGGGACTTTCCTTTGGGAAGTAATTTCATTTGAATAATAATAAACATTATTTAAGACCATAGAAATCTCTCGTGTGCATGCAAAAGCTGGGAAATTCTCAGGGTTTGTTATTACAGCTAGTCATGTAAAATATGCCTAGACAGGAGACAGTTTTGATGTGCTGATTCACTGTTTTGGGGCTTGCCTATAAACTACAATAGCTTCTCGCCACATTGGCAGCCTCAATTCCAATGTCAAGACTTCAAAAAAGCCCAGGAAGCAGATCTTCAGTGTAACATCACACAGGGAACTTCCCTGCTCTGTAGCCATCACACAGCCCACAGTCTGTTTCACGCAGCGATTTCTAGGCTCAGTTTAGCTATTCTTGTTGATGTTGAGTCAGTTACAAAAGCCCTGTAATTGCCTATTGCCTATTGCGAAGACCCCAGGGCATTCTTTTTTGGTAGAAAGTGTGTCTTTTTATCAGAGGGGGAGAGATCTGACATTTTCTGCGATTGGTCTCTGAATCCAACCGTTTGGAAATTCACCATTCTCTCCTAAAGCACAGAGCCCTCACTTTAAAGGCTTGCTGACAGCTTAGGACCTCTATCTCTGAGTTCCCAGTGCTCCCACTGCCAGGATTCCAGGTGGCTATCCTTAAGACAGGAGCAGCAGATATCTTTCGTTTCAATTGGTTCTGTCTATGCTGAGAAAATAGCCCCTGTTGCTTTGGGTCAGACACAAACAACATAGATGTTTTTCACTCCAGTGGGGTAAAAGGCATTTTATTTAACCGCAAAGATTCATGACTCTCCACACTAGTGTTGTTTGCCAGTCTGCATGAGGCTTCCGTACTGTCTTCAGTACCACTGGTATTGGTTATTCCTTGATGTATTTTATTTTCTTACGTTCTAAAGAAATCTATAACCTGTATAAATATAAAAATGCCAATTGAGAGAAGTACATCATTCACCCTGAGAGGCTGCAAATGACATCAGAACAGGAGGGTCAGGGGGCCATGCCCCACATCCCCCCCACACACACACTTTTTATCTGCCATAAAGCCGAGCGATGGGGAAAAAGAGAGGGGCCTCAGGGGAAGGGGTGGCATAGGTGTGGGACCTCGGGGGAGGGGCCTCAGGGGGAAGGGGTAGCATGAGAGTGGGGCCACGGAGGGAGGAGTGGGGAGGGGTCTTGGGGAAGGGGCGAGGCCACTGATTGGGCACTGGTGGCTCCCCCACTGTTAGAAAGCTTCCACGACCACTGCATCCGAAACCCAGAATCAGTTGAGAAAATGAATATTCAGATGACTTCTAAATTGTGACTAAAAAGGATTTTTCATGCTTCCTGTCCTTTACATGATAAACCAGATGGTCAGACTAGTTCTGGTGGGTGCTGTCAGAATATTCATAGGCCCTTTTCACACGATGCAATGCTGCAACCCTCAGTCACTCACGTCAATGAGTGTTTATTCAGGCAGAGTCCCACTGACTTCAATGAGATTACTAGCATTGTGATCAGTGGTTGCACAATCGAGCCCATATTCTGGTTATTATTTACCTAATGGAGTTTAACAGCTAGGGTATGGTAAAGTCTTGGACATCCCTTTCTATGGCAATGATTATTTGCTGATCCAATCATCTCCCCATCTCTCTGCTGCTGTGTCTTGTCTCCTGAATACACCATAACTTCTTATTACTAAACAGCCTCAAAGTTCTCCCCCTAGGTAAAAAGTACTCTGTTCCATTTCTCTGACCCTGTTCTCACTTAACACATTCACCTCTGTTTTGCTCCTACAGCCAGACCTCCTGGAATTCCTCTTGGCCTCACACCTTCTCTGTCCTCTTACATCTTAGCTCTCTGTAAGGTATCCAGCACCATCCTCTTGCTGGGATTCATCTTGGCTTTGACCAGGCCTCTATTGAAATTCTTAATCCTGAAATCCTTATCTACTAGCCTTCCTAAATAATTACTCTCTGTACTTCAGCAAGTCCAGAAGGTTGGCCTGTGGAACTCATTGCCACATGATATCATTGAGGCCATGAACTTAGCAGGATTCCAATAATAGTTGAACATTTATATGGAAAATGAGAATACCTAGAGAGATGATATTAAGGTTTTTTTAAATAAACAGAGTTGTTTTAGGAGGGATATAAACCCCTCTGCTTCAGGGCATAAGACAACAACCACTAATGGGGGTCAGAAAGAAATATCGCTTGGCAGTAGGCTATCCTGCAACTGTCTATTGCAGGGCTTCTTGCACTTGCCTCTGATTTATCTTTCATTGGTCACTGTTAGGGACAGGATACTGAACTAGATGGACCCCGAGTCTGATCTGGTCTGGCAATTCCCATGGTCCGTATGAATGTTCTTTCTTTCCAGGTCTGGGAATCATACAGTCTTATCCTCACTGTCACCTTCACTCTGGCTTCCCTCTATACAGATGTTAAACCAATTCAGAATGGCTCTCCTACATTTCAGATCTCTCCAGGGCCTTATTCCACCTCCATATCTCTGACCTCATACCCATCTGCTCCCTGACTTCAGCTCTGATCTCAGTTGCATTGGTGTAGTGCAGAAGTAATCCTGGTCAATGTAACCAAGGCAAAAAAACAAGCCCACAGACTCCACTTCTCCATTCTGGGACTTCTTTCTGTCTTCCTCTTCCATACTGTCCACAGCAGTTGGTGCCTTTTGCATGGGCTGCACCCTTCATCTGGAAATCGGCCCTTCCTTCTCCCCCCTCCCCCCCCCCCATCTCTAAGCCATGGAGCCACTTTCACTTCTAGTTGTTAATACTCTGCTTAAAACCTACCTTCCCCTGTAGCTTATGGTTGACTCTCACAGTAAATCGTCTTATGACACCATATGAATTAGGACCCTCCAGGAATGTAATGGGCTAAATTTACCCCTGATATAACCCCATTAACTCCAGAGAGCCACGGGAGAGGACTCTGCCTCCCAGACTATGGAGCAGCTGCACAAAGGCCCGTCTGGCCCAACGGCTGGAGTAGACCCCAGGGGCCCTCCCTTCTGCAGCATCCAGTGGAAGAGGAGAACAGGAGGATTCATGCAGCCCACACATGCCCCCCTCACGCCCTTGTGTGCTGCCATACCAGAGTCCAAGCCCTGTGGTCCTTCCACCTCCCCCTTACACAGCTCAGCTGCATCAGTTCTGCTGCCGAGAGACCCTCCGCAGAGCAGGGGTTGGATTTGCCCCTAGGTTTCTGTCCGCTTCCATGTACAGAGCCAAGGCATATCTGAGTTATAGATGCACAGAAGAAACCCAGCTGAGGCTTCTGAGACAGCAGCTTTCTCTGCCTTTATTCTTGCCACTTAATTTCAGCCCTAACTGCATCTTCCTTTCTTAATATGTTAAAGATGTCTCTGTGGACGGGAGACCCAATTTCAGCCCATCCCAGCTGAACATCGGGTTTACATAATGGAAACACTGGTGCAACCCCTGACTGAGCAAGGTGCGAACGCTCAGCTCTAATTAACAGAAGGAATTAAACCAGCCCATTTTTCTTGCCTGCTAATTCTCCCTTATTTCCTTTTACAAGAGAGCAATGGCACTCACCATTTCTTTACACATGCTTTATAAGTGGCTCAATTTCTCTCTCTTTCTAATTGATTTAATTAAGTCATTTGTTCCTTGTCTGAATGCTTAAATATTAACTTCCTGGCTTTGTCTCCATCTGTATACATTTCTCCTCCTACAATTACCCGGCCCGCCTGAGGCCCTGGCAGGGAGGACACTATTTATCTTTGACTCTGGGGCTGCACTGGTGGCTTGTGAGATGGGGCACGTTTGCTCTTGAAGAGTTTGGCTGGATTATGGTTTGTTTAGTCCCTATTTGCTTTCTCTTGGCCAAGCTGCCAGTATTTCCAGTCTCTTTCGTTTACATTCCTAAGCAAATGCTAAGGAAAAAAAGACAGGTTAAATTAACACAATTTCTTTGATATATGAAAACACTGGTGCTTAAAACATACAGTATATCGGGCGTTTCTTCTAAGCATCTCAAAGCATGATACAATCCTCCTAACTGTAAGGATAGCTAAGCACTGGAACAAATTATTTAGGGAAGTTGTGGAATCTCTGTCATTGGAGATTTTTAAGAGCAGGTTAGACAAACACCTGTCAGGGATGGTCTAGATAATACTTAGTCATGCCTCAGTGCAAGGGGCTGGACTATCAAAGTCCCTTCCAAGCCTACATTTCTACGATTAATATATTAACTCAAATATTCCTTTGTAAATAGATAGGTAAGCATCATTATCCCTATTTAACAGATGGGAAAAGTGAGGGGGGGAGAAGGTGAGTGGCTAGAATAGTCAGTCAGTGAATCCTTGGCCGAAATAGAAATAAAAACCAGGAATCCTGACTCTCAGCACTCTCTTTACTAGGCTACAATTCACTAGATCCTCTGAAAAGACTCTTTAGAGTTCATTACTGGTTCTAGTAGATGGCTAGCTCTAGAGACATGGATGTTTTTTAAATGTTTATAAAGTATTTGAAAGAAATTTAATTGACATTGGTTTGCACATGGAGATAATCTCTCAGTAAGGTCCATGCAAAGTATGAATTGCAGTATGCCACACAACCCAGTGTTCAGAAAAACATAACGTTAGCCCCATAATAAAGGATTCCTTACAACAATTAAAACTAGACAAACGACGGGCCAAATCCTGAAGGGCTTACTCAATTTTTACTGAGTTCTTGCTCAGACAAAACTCCCATTGACTCCAACAAGGGTTTTCCTTCATAAAAACTGTGGATTTAGGGATATGTCCCCAGAATGTTACTGTGTAGCTGGCATAACATGGAGAACCCAACCTTGCATTCCTTGCACACACACAACTCCCATTGATGTCATCAGAAGTTTGGGATCTGCAAGGTATGGCGAATCAAGACTGTAGATAGCTGATGTTCTCAAAAGCAAAGTAGGGAAATGGAGTGTAGATGAAATGACTAGAAGGTGGTTGAAAGACCATACTCAAAGTGTAGTTGTGAATGGATCTCTGTCAGAATGGGAGGATTTATCTAGTAGGGTCTCACAAAGGCCAGTCCTCGGTCCACTGCTATTCAGTATTTTCATTAATGACTTGGATAATGTAGTGGAGCATATGCTTATAAAATTTGCAAATGACCCCAAGCTGGGAAGGGTTTGGAGCACAGGATTGGGATTAAAAATGACCTTGACAAATTGAAGAATTGTTCTGAATTCAACAAGATGAGACTCAATAGTGACAAGTGCAAAGTACTTCACTTAGGAAGGAAAAATCAAGTGTACAACTAAAAAATGAGTAATAACTGGCTGGATGGTAGTACCGCTGAAAAGGATCTGGGAGTTATAGTGAAGTGCACATTTAATGACTCAACAATGTGATGCAGTTTTGAAAAGGGCTAATATCATTCTGGGATGTATTAACAGGAGTGTCATATGTAAGATACTGCAGGTAATTGTCCCATCTACTTAGCACTGGTGAGGCCTCGGATGGAGTACTGTGTCCAGTTCTGAGAAAAGATGTGGACAAATTAAAGAGAGTCCAGAGGAGACCTGCAAAAAGGACAAAAGGTAGAGAAAACCTGTGAGGAAAAGTTATAAAATGGGGCATGTTTAGTCCTGAGAAAAGAAGACTGAGATGTGGACCTGATAACAGTCTTCAAATATGTAAAGGACTATTATAAATAGTACTGTGATCAGTTGTTCTCATGTACTCTGGAGGGTAGAACAAGAAGTAATGGGCTTAATCTGCAGCAAGGGAGATATAGGTTAGATATTAGGAAAAACTTTCTAACTCTAAGAGTAGTTAAGCTCAGGAACAGTCTTCCAAGGGAGGTCGTGGAGTCACCATCACTGGAGGTTTTTAAGAAGAAAGGTTGGACAAATGTGTCAGGGATGGCTTAGGTTTATTTGCTCCTGTCTTAGCACAGGGGACTGGACTTGGTGGCCTCTCAAGGTTCCTTCCAGCCCTACATTTGTCTGATTCTATGATTTTAAAGAAGGCAAAAGTGCTCCCAGCACATTAGTCATATTCAGACAATATTTTAATGCATCATTTGCCTCATTGAGCTTTCCGCTTTTTGTAAGAGGATAACTGGACGTGAACTTCTCCCACAGCCCCTTGGACTTGATGGCTCTATTTCGCTTGGACACAGATTGCAAACCTTATCATTTCTTGTTTTCAGATGGTCTCAAAGCTCTCCCTGCAGGTGAGTTTTGGTGCCAGCTCTTCAAGAGAATGTCTAGGATGAGGCAGGAGAGGAGGACCAAGGGCAGGGGTTTGAATCTGGTTGTCTGATGAGTCTATTCATAGCTGACCGGAGCCATTGCATTATCGAGTCACGCCTTTCTGATACATGCTGACCATTTCACAGCACATGCCCATTAAGTATTACAAATACATGGATCTGTCTGTCCCATTATGCTACATTTAAAAGTTATATGGCATTGAGTGAACCCAGCCACCATCTCTGAGCGGGTGAAGGATGGTCCATAAATTCCTTGCCTGTGGCAGTACCTTGGCCAGGATCACAGCAGGGGTGAGCAAACTACAGCTCGTGGGCTGGATCCAGCCCACCAGCCATTTTAATCCAGCCCATGAACTCCAGCCGGGGAGCAAGGTCGGAGGCTGCTCCATGCGGCTCCGAGAAGCAGCAGCATGGCCCCCCTCTGACTCCTACTCATAGAGGCAGCCATGGGGCTCTGCTCTGCATGCTGTCCCCGTCCGGAACAGCGTGCAGAGCCGCCTGGCCGTGCCTCCGCACAGGAGCCGGAGAAGGGACATGCCGCTGCTTCCAGGAGCCACTTGAGGTAAGCGCCACCCAGAGCCTACATCCCTGAGCCTCTCCCCAGCCCCAACTCCCTGCCCCAGCCCTGAGCCTCCTCCCGCCCACCAAACCCCTCAAACCCAGCCTGGAGCACCCTCCTACACCCCAAACTCCTCAGCCCCAGCCCGGAGCCCCCTCCGCACCCTGAACTCCTCATTTCTGGCCCCACCCCAGAGCCTGCGCCTCCAACCAGAGCCCTCACCCCCTCCCGCACCTCAAGCCCAATTTTGTGAGCATTCTTGGCCCGCCATACAATTTCTATTCCCAGATGTGGCCCTCAGGCCGAAAAGTTTGCCCATCCCTGCTACACAGTGTATCCAATCCCTCCAGTTAGAGAGGGTGGCCCAGTGCCAGTCCTCCTGGCAGGCAGAATCTAATACCCTCCCACAGCTGGCTGATTGGCAGTGTGTGTTAATTTGAGAGACACTGCGTATGGCTTCTCTACAAATTGAAGCGAGATGCTGCTGTTTGCAACGTACCTCTGACAGCAAGCAGAGGGTTAATCCTCTCTCTCCTTTGGGTTGCTAATGATTATATGCACTGCAATAGCAAAGCTGTAGCCTTTTATTTGCCATTGAACAGGTGCTGCTGCTCCCACAAAGCAAATTTGCTTTTTTCTCCTGATGAAATAAGCAAAATAAAGGTTGCTTCCGTCCCATTTCAAATATGTTTTTTCTTTCTCCTCCACTAACTGAAAGACAAACACAGACTGGGAAACAGAATGCATATTATGCAAGAAAACCTATAATCTAGGAACATCTTTGATTAGATGGCTGCTGTCACGGACGTGTATTTCTTAGCCTTTTTTTTTCTTCTGGTTTATCACTTGTGCCTTTTGTCATATTGTTCCTTCTTCTTCTCTTCCTAGCCTCTTCACAATGAATCTTCATTTTCCCTCTGACACACTTGTATCTAAATTCCTCATTTCCTGCCTTTTTTTATTTATATCTGTTGCCTGGTGATTTGATCATGCTGTGGAATACAGGATTAGCAATCTCCCTGTCCTTGGGTACTGCTCAAGGACACCTGTTCGGCAACTTGCACCATTTCCTTCCCCTCCTTAACCCTTTCGGGCATTGAACTTGCCATGTGCAAATAATAATAAATATAATAAATAATAATAATAACTTTAAATACCTTAACCACTACTTTTACAGTACATTATAATCTTCATTCTTCAACAGCTGGCATGGCCTTTCCTGAGAGGCTTACGCTGGAATCTAAAGAATGTGACACTACAAAAAAAAATGATAATACACACTCTTTGAACTTTGCAAATAGTTTAGCAGCTGTTCCTGTCGAGATAGCTTATACTTTACTCAAAAGTGAAATGCTAATTCAGCTATTATCATCAAATGGGGTACCTGCCACTAGTAATCCTCCTTCAACTCCCAGCTCCCTGTATAATTCCTTGCCACGATGTGTTTTTTTTTTTTTTTTTTTTTTTTTCCCCATTAAACGGCTACAATCACAATATTAGAGAGAGGTTTAAAGGAGCAGGCTGATTTGACACTAACTGTAGCAGATTTTGAGGATTGGATTGAAAGGAACTCTTCTAATTTTGCAGAGAAGATTCTGTCCTGGAACAAGCATTGAGTTTAGGCAACCTGTCGAAAGGGCAGTCAAGATGCTGGAATCTAGTTAACGTTAGCACCATTTAGAAGAGCTTAGGTTATCTAGATAGGTACCATTCAGACACTACCTCACAGGACTGACTAGGTTCTAGTTTCAGACTGCTTCTTTAAATGCCATGCTATCCCATTATATTGAATGAATGGCAAATGCTGCCCTCCGTCGAGCTGGCCATGCTGTGGCAGGCTGCACGCTCTGCAGGAACAAGGGCTGGGATTTGGGAAGAGCCTGAACGTAAGTCGGCCAGAGACTGTTGCATTGGGTTCCCAGGATGAGGTGCAAAGTGCACTGCTCTCCAGTAGGGCTAGCTGTTGCACCTGGAGGGTGTGGCATGTATTTAAACGTGGGCAAAAAGGTCATGCTAGAATGAAGAAGGCAGTCAGAGCCTTTACTCCTCTGTCCCTTAAAAAATGGGAGGCAGAATCTGATCTCTGCTCTTCTTAGAATGCCTTAATGGTTCTCCAGGATGTCCCTGCTGGAGAGGGGAGTGGACCCTCGCTCCCGTTTGAGGGAGGCACAGTCCTAGCACTGGAATTGGCGCTAATAGCACGGGGTCCCACGGGACTGCTGTCATTACAGGGGGTGAGTTCTTGATGATGAGAGCCCTCACTGAGGAGCTCTGTGACCGAGCCCATCTGCCTCTGTAGGTGACGCAACAAAGGCCCTGTCCATGATACCCATATAGCTGTGCCAGGGATCCGAACAATTTGGTTGTCCCCTAGACTGGCTACAAATGTAGCTCAAATCTGTGGTGCAGATAACCCTGTTTCATACCCAGGTCCAGCCTATGCTATAAGTCTGAACCAGGTCAATAGGCAAATTAGGGGGAAACACAATGGCAATGAGGTTCCCTGGCCTCTCGGTGTTTGTGCACAGAGGACCCCAGACCCCATCCAGTGCTGTCCCTCTCAGTCAGCACGTTCACATTCTGGCACAGTTTTTTGAACAGACGGAACCCCCAAACCATTTTGGGCCTGTGCTAGAGGAAGCATGTTGCTGAGATAAGTCCCCGAGGCTTGCTGAATGGTTTGGGAATAATCGGGGTGATCCAAGAGTACCCTCCTGTCTTCATAGGTTAGGCCGGCTGCGCATCAAGAAAGAGAGCCATCTTCGGTTCCGTATCTCCTGCTGGCTAGGGCCCTGATCCTCTGAGGCAGAGAGCGACCTCAGCTCCTCCCTGTTGGCGCCAATGGGAATGGGGAATGCTCAGCACCTCACAGGATTGTGCCTAAGGCCAGCAGGGGCAGATGCTCACTCCTTGAGGGAGTTGAGGGGGAAAGATGCAGAATGGTGACCCCAATGGCTGATTAAGGAGAAGCATAGAAGTGTAGGACTGGAAGGGACCTCGATAGGTTACCTAATCCAGTCCCTGGCACTCAGGCAGGACCAAGTAAACAAGACCATCCCTGTCACGTGCTTGTCCAACCTCTCATTATGAGATTCCACAACCTCCCTAGGTAATTTGTCTTAACCACCCTGCAGTTAGGAAGTGTTTCCTAATGCTTAACCTGAATTTCCCTTGCTGCAATTTAAGCCCATTGCTTCTTGTCTCATCCTCAGTGGATAAGGAGAACAATTTATCATCCTCCTCTTTATAACAACCTTTTACGTACTTGAAAACTGTTATTCTGTCCCATCCCCCCCAGTCTTCTCTTCTCCAACTAAACAAAGCCAGTTTTTTCAATCTTTCCTCATAGATAGGGCAACGAGTAGGTTCTAAAGGGATCCTGTCCTCCTTTCCTCAGCCAGGAGATTGAGGGGGAGGATGTACAGATAGGGAAAATGGGGGTCGGAGGCTCTGATCGTTGTGACTCCTTTCTCCCTGCTGTCCATGCATCTCCCTCATGCCATGCAACTAAGCTCCTCAGTTCCACAGAGCAAGAGAGCAGACATTGGCCCTCAGCCATCTGTCTGCCTGCCAGCCCTCCAAGAGCACCCATCGCTATCACAGTATCAAGGGAAGGAGCTGGTTTGCCTCAGTTTCATTTCCTTGGTGCAAGGTGAGCACTGCCATCACCTTGTCAGCCACCACCGAGTGAAATGCAGAGACTTGGCTGGCACTGACTCTGCTCCAGGGCCCTACCCAGCCTTCATATTCAATGTGATGCATGTTTGATGCTTTGATTCCCTTTAATTCCTTCTGTCGAGTGACATGCACGCCCTGCCCTCGTGCCCTTCCTCCGACAGCTCAGCTATAGTTAGCTGTATTGATTGACTGAATCATCCTTCTCATATAATTTTTCTCCTCTTCCATGAGCTCAGCCTCTATGAGCTTGTCGCCTGGTTTAATCTCTTCCTGGTTCAGTGGCTCTTGTCCCATTCCATCTCTTTACCATGAGCGCCCCAGGACCCTACCTCATTCCCTATGTGTTGCCTTTGGTTTTCCAAGCCAGAGACCCCTGTTATTGCCCCGACAGTGAGAGAGAACTACATTAACCCGAAATATGGAGCCTGCTCCAAGAAGCTTTCAGAGACCAGGTTTTCCCCTTTAGAAAAATGTCATGTTCAGCACTGTCGGTAAACTCTGCCCTGACCAGTGCAACCTCCCTGAAGTCAGTGGATAGCACAGGTATAAATCAAGACAGGAGTTAGCCTTAGTTCAGTGCTACTCTATTCATCTCCAGCAGGAGGAACCAGGGCAAAGACCCCAGGGTATCATCATTACCTCCTGCTTGTCGCTTGTATGTAAGCAGCCCATGCTTGACTCCGGGTGACAGTGGCTGAATCGCCAAGGGCTGGGAGATTTTGTTTGGCTGAGATGTCCAGAAGAGGTTCTGCTGCATATTGAAAAGTTACATGAATTATGTGGCCTCCTCTTTCCCCCGCCCCCATTCCCTCGCCTCCCATCCTCAATTCCCTGATCACATTCCCTGTGTCTCACTCCCCAAAGCCCTATCCTACCTCAGAGGAAAGACCCAAAAGGCTCTTACCTAACATGTTGATGGGAGCGCCTAGACACCTGCATAGAACAGAAAACCACAGATTTCCTTGGTCACTGCTGTCAAGGTCTCTGGAGTGGCCCATGGCTCTGAATGCCCACCTCAAGAAACAGGGCACAAACCCCCAACTGGTTGTGTGTTGTATACTTAGATTTCATCAACCAAGTATCAAGTGTGAACAAATCAAGCACCACAACAGCCTCAGCATAGAGCCACAGACAGTCCCCTTGGGTACTCCGGTCTATCTTGCTACCCAAGCAGGCTTGCCTTGGTGATAGATGGTCCCTTACACCAAAAATCACAACAATATTCAGGTTACTCCCAGTCCCTAAGAACCAGTCACTTACTGCAGGTCAAGTGCATCCTAGATCTCTCACCAAAGCGAACACTTGTAAGCAATCCTATAATAAACTAAAGGTTTATTAACTAAGAAAAAGAAATGAAAGAGTTATTTACAAGGTTAAAGCAGGTAAACACACACACGAGTTACAGTCTTAAGTTCCAAAAGATGAGAGTAGCTGCTATAACATGCCAGCTTTATATATCCTTTAGGGCTAACCCATGCTAAACAGCTGGGGACCCCTTGCTTATGCTTCAAAACTCACCCCTCAGAGTTCAGGCAGCATAGGGATACAATTTCTCCTTAACAGGGATTTTTATTCCCTTCCCCCCAGCATTCAAACTGTGATGGGATGAGGGCGTAGTTTGATTTCTGTATTTGGGGAGACAAGGGGCTTAATAATATATATAGGTCTAACTTCTGGATTTACCGATTGTTAGTGGTAGGTAAATTACGGAGTACTTGACATCACAAATACAGTTTACGTTCGTTATTTAATCACCTTTTTTTTTTATTTTCACTTAATTATTTGCCGTGTATTATCAGCTACCACTTAAAAAGGAGCATTAGCATAAAAACAAATTCTTGAATAAACAGAACCAAGCACTTTCATGTAACTATGAATCATGTCTCCCTGATTTTAGAGTTACATAAACATAGTCTTAATATAAAAATACTGTATTTATCTTAATGTAAAAGCATCTTTCCCTTTGGTTAGCTTTTCTTAGTTTTAGATAGAGTAAAATGGACCTAAGTTAAAACAGAGTAATATTTTACTCAAGTTAAAACTTTTAAAAGTCACAGAGTCACTTTTCCATAGGTGTTTTGCGTCATCCTATAGAATCTAATAGAAAATTATCTCTCTGCTATAGGTTTTTAGCGTCATTTCTCAAGGTGCTTGATCTAATTCCCATTGAAGTCAATAGGAGTCTTTGACAAGGTCTACACTGAGTGACATAATTATATGGACCCTCTCTCCTCCTTCCTCCTCCCCCCCCACCCGTGCAGACAGGCAGAAGCAGCCAACAACGTATTTTATCCATTCGTGCTTCACAATGGCTTGTCTGGTCTCTCCAGGCCTTTTGTTGGGGAGGAGATAACACTTCTTGTGGTAAACTAGCATTTCACACTTGGTAATGTTTCTTCCCAACTGTGGGGATTTACAGTCTTAGCGAACATATTAATAGATACAGAGCAAACACTTAAACATTACCTTATAAGATGGGATACAGATGATATAAGTAAGATTAATGCATGCAGCATCCTACAATCATTTCATAAAGTCTAAATGCATTCTTGTAACTCTAATATCTATTTTAACAATACGAACACACAGGCAATCCAGACTGGTTTCCAGCTATGCATTTGTCAGTGTTCAGTGAGGCCCAGGAGACTTGGCACTTGGTCTACAAGCATCACAGTTAAATTGTCATGTAGATAAATACTGGAGGCTTATGGAAGTTGCATTATGAAACCATTGAACATCTGAAAGTTGCTGGTTTGGGGTTTCATTAAAAACTTGAACCTCAGACCAGGATCAGCACAAGATTCATGAACAATGCTTTCAAGTGACCCTGGGCTTTACATCATAAAACAGGTGAAATTCACCATTTCACAGAGCTTTCATGCAAAATCAGGTTAAACTCACCAGCAGGTTTCAGTGCATTTTTGAGGCTTGGGATTCAGTGGGATTGCACGAAACTGAGAGCAGAATATAGCTCATTGTGGCTACATTACACTCCGCAATGGACACGTTCAGTATGCTAAGTAGCGATATACAGTACCCCTAGCAAAATTCTTGTGCGACATTCCCATATAAACACACTGCATGGGGAGTGGAACAGAGTTTATACTAAATGGATAAATCACCCAAGGAAAAAATTACTTGCTCAGCAGAAAATAATAGATCACCCATCTAATCAGAGACATCTGCTCATTGGACCAGATACATCACTTACTGACAGGGTACTGCATATATCACCTGCAGGATATAAGAGAGTCTGAGGCCTGTTGTAAACTTATATTACATTTCAGCCACAGTGAAGCCTAGACTTGTTGGGAACAATATACAGCATGGTGTTGTCAGGCAACCTGGCCATAATATTGACCAGTAATAGTGTTTATACAGAGAGCTGGCAATGATGAACCGTGGTAATTCAGTGGGGAGGTAATAGGCGACAGTGAAATGACCTGGCTGTTTCTAGCGACGGGGTGATGCTAGACTGGTACCACTAACTGGAAGCAGACAGCAAGGCCTTGTGAGTGCCATCCAAGGCTTTTGCACAGTTCTTCGTGCCCTGAGGGGAATACGGGCTGGGGGAAGCTGAACAGAATGAGTGAAGTTCCCTGGAGAGGTAAAGTGATCTAGCAGTGCTGTATGGTGAAAAAAGGAAGGCTTGAGCTTCTCTTAACATAGCCCCAAGAGTCTGAGCTCTTCTCCTCAGAGAGCCAAGACAGAAATCTAGTGGGTGCTTGTTACATCCTTGATATTCTCCCAGGATACCTTAAGTTGGGTGCTGTCTTCCACCCACTCCTTACCCAAAACAGCTGCTTCCTCCTCAGCTGAGGGAGGAGGGGAAAGAGAGGACAGGCCCATGAGAACCGTTTTTCCCACTCCACTCTGTGTGCGAGTTACTTCGCGGGCACCATGCGTTCTGGTCACCAGCCTCCCTAGCCTGTGGACCCATCCTCACTGCACTGGGATACACCATTCCTCCAGGCCATGGAGTGGGTATTTTCCCAGTGAGTGACTGCAGTTGCACGTACACACACACACACCGTGTCCACATCATCCATGTCCAGTCATTCATGTCAAGCCAGGCTTACGTTGCACCACTGTTTTTTTTTCTTCCTCCATTAGCTTACATTTCATTGGCATCATATCCCCGTCTTCCCGTGCTTTCTGTTTCTAAGGTCTCTACTCAGCAACATATTCCCAAGTCCACAGTAGTTCTAATCGTTTGAACCACCATTAACACTAGGCTCAAGGAACGAGGCAGGGGCTGCATGTTCACCTCCTATGGGGACAGCTGTCTTTAAAGCCTCCTAGCTGTGATTTCACCTTGGCTTTTATTTTAATTACATTGTGATAAACTGCTCCAAAATATAAAAATCTTTTGATTTGTCACCACTGGCATGAAACAGAGCACAGGCCAATGAAAATAACATTCCCTGGGTTTATACCAGGAGTGTCCTCTTCAGCCACCCCACAGTACTTGTTATCACCAGCATGGGCACTTTTTACTTTATTAACACTGCAGTATCTCAACCGTACTATGTAATTTGGAGGCTGCTCTCCCACAGTGAACCCTCAGGCCGTCAGTTCTATCTGCAAGATATTACACCTGCACATGTAAGTGCCCCCCAGAGGCAAACAACAGAACAAGGCTGAGGCTTTCCAGACCTGGCATTGTCTTGCAACAGTATCTGAGGAGAAAAAACAAACTTCTTCCACACTGTATGGGCTGCAGTGCTTTTCTGTGTTGATACAAAACAGCAAGTTTTCTTGCTCCATGTCACTTAAGGCTGCTTCTACTTGGTATGGCATGTACTCCTTATCTACTATTCATGGCATTATTATTAGAATACATTGCCCCTGGGGCTGTGGAGGACGTTGCCCAGGAAGTCGGAGGAGTTGTCCACCTGGGAGACCTTGGGGTTGACAGTGGCGAAGGCCTGAGCGGGGAGAGAGCCATCAGGAGTACAGAGCAGAGAGGACCAGTGCATGCAGCCCTATATGGCTGCATAGAATGATCCATATGGAACTGCCACTGGGCAGTGAGGATGGTAGGGCCATATGGAGGATATTGCCCAGCCAGGATGCACAGCTGCAGGCTGTATATGGTTATAGTGTGGTAGGATAGTTCATATGGAGTTATACTTCCCAATGAGGACCATGGTCAGTCTGGGTTGGTGGCAATGCTGGTAATGGTCTCTATGGCTTTATATAGCGATACAGTCACATTCAGAGTGGGGAGGTGATGGGGGAAGGCTGGTCATTATGGGGTCATATGGCCTGGGGCAGGATGGGTCTTATAGAGTTATGTGGTGGGGGGGCAAAGGGAGAGCAGTTTGATCCTCTTCATTATGAAGTGCACCAAATTTGCAGTCAGAAATAACAGTAATACTGAACTGCACCTTGTTGGAAAGTAACTGATACATATTTGATATCACACACACACACACACACACACACACACACACACACACACACACACACACACACACACACACACACACACACACACACACACACACACACACACACACACACACACACACACCCCTCCAGATTTCACCAAAAAACTAGACTTTCTGGGCAAAGACAATCAGTCACTTGGGTGGTCATTGTCATTGTAAAATCAATCCCAGCTCCTGGATGGATGAGGAGAATGTTTCTGTGGTAGTTCTGGGTTCCTTTTCACCCCCAACCCCACCTTACAAAACAGTTTCTTTTCAAACAACAGGGCTGGAATGGACAGCTTCTTGATACTGCTACTCCTGTCATTCTGTGTGTGCGCAACACAGAGCAGTTCCGCGGGCGTCAGCAGGATTTGGAATAATTGTCTTCTCTAATTAACTGGTTATCAAACAAGAACATTTCATTATGGTACAATTACTAGCTGCTTTGCTGAGACACAGAGGTGTCAGGATTACGACTCCAACATATGCTTCTTACAGCTCTGATATTTTTTTTTCATAATCACTATCTGTATTTGCTCCCCCCCGCCATCCTCCACCCCCTCCCTCAATGACTAATGAATTCTGCTTACGAATAAGCAAAATAAATCAGCAGGCATGGCAGATTATCAAGGAACACATGTAAAATATTTGGAGCATCTTTAAATCTGATAAATGACTTTGAAATTAAAATCCCTGGGAGAAAATGTGATTTAATTAGAAAGTAGCATGGTTCTGTCAATATTTAAATGAAAACTTTAAAAGGTCATAAACACTGCTTCAAAGCTCCTTTAACACAGAGGGGTTTTAAGCGGCTCCGCTAGGATCTGGTGTTTACACTTAAGGCCTACATTTTCAAAGTGTCATGCAGTGTTTTTAGCCACAAGACTCCATGGCTCAATGGGTAAATTCCTGGTCCTACTGAATGGGAGTTTTGCCATTGACTTCAGTGAAGCCAGGATTTCACCACAGGAAGCCAGGTCTGGGCTGTGACCTAAACAGTGTTGCCACCAGTTGTGTTAACGTCATGCTGAATATGGTTTAACGGTCAGCGTAGAGCAGCTGAGTGTGTCAAGACAATTGTTGGTCAGCATGTTCGGACATTTTGTCTTGAGGATCACGTGGCTAAACCCACACACACATACACACAGGCCTTTGAAAGCTACTTCAGATAGTTTCCTGCTGAGTGTTTCCAGAATCACCTTCCTCTAATGTTACTCACCCCTAGTGGATCTAAGAGATATCAGATTCCAGGACTTGGCAACAACTTCCCAAGTAGCACATGCCAAGAAGTCTCCCCACCTCCCCTATGTGAAGGGCAAGCCACATGGCTGCTGTGTGAGAAGGACTTGGAGGAGGATGCTTCAGAAAGAGCGCAGACCCCGGGAAGGCTCTCAGAATATATTAATCTGTGACTTACTGCAGTCTCGCAGCGCTGAGCTTCCGGATGCCTCGTGTTTCCTTAAGAGTTCAGCGCACTTCACCATCGATTAAGGAGACGAAATGTCGGTGGGGCCCCTCTAACATGCCACCTTCAGGAAGAGGATGAGTAGCTCAGAAGTGCAACTTCTCCCTGGAAATGACCATTTCAAGTGTCACCACGATAAATGTGTCAAAAGGAGAAATTGCCCGTTTATTTTTAAAACAAAAAAAATCTCTTGAGGGGCTTCTGTAGGCCTGAGGAGGAATAGTTTGATGTCAGGTTGGTTCCACGCTTAACCATAAAGCAGTTTTTCCATTTAGGAACCACAACCTTGTTGACAGCCGCTTAAATAGTGCACCACATACTACATGCCCCAGTATTACATTGCAACATCAGCGTAGAGTAGGGTCGTAAATCTAGTGCAGCAGCAGGAGACCATTATCCTGTGACAAAGTTCCCTTCTGTTATTACTGCTTCTTAATATGAGGTCTCTTTGTTCAATTATCATGTAATAGATTGCTGTAGCAACCACAAGTTACTAGCACTTTCCAAATACAAGAGAAGACGCAGTTCCTGCCTCAAATTGCTTACAATCTGAAAAGACAAAGGCAGATGAAGGGGGTGGGAAAGGGCTATAACACACAAGCAAAGTGACTGGGGTGATAAGCACGTTGCTTATTAGTTATTTGTTTCTTTTTGTTTGTTAAGTTAAAAACTCTAAATTCCCCTCCCTTCCCCACTCTCCCAAGCACTAAATTGCTGCTTCTCCGTGTGTGCCATAACAATAGTATCCACTGTCATTGAATGAACTTCCATGCAGCGTTTGAGTCAAGAGCACTTTTAGTTTATGTGCTACCAAAAACAAGAAAATCCCGTCCTAGGTATTTTACAGCAGCATAAGAAGAAAATAAATATGTTTTTGATTAATCACCATCAGATATGGTCACTGTTATGTACTGACTTGAGAGAGGGCGATGGATATTTCATTGTTATACCGGCATCTGATATTGCATTTGAGAGCATCCATTAAAAGCAAATTCCTCAGTATTACATATTTCTTTATACAAATCAATGAAGAGGACATGGGATTGAAAAGCCCCTGGGAAGAGGATGGCATCCTTCATGCACTGGGACCAGATGAGCGTTTTTCTGCACATTTTGGAAGAAACAGTTTCAGCACTGAAATCACTTCTGATTAGCTTTCATCCAATTTTCAGCTTTTACACACGAGATGATCTTTAAAATGTCTGCCTTCCAATCTTGCACTCAGATCCTTTGTTAGTGAATCTGAGTTGAAGCAATACATGTCTGCAGCATGAATAAAAAATAATGTATTCCAACTGGAACCGTCTTTCCTGACACTGTTTTAGACACATGCGTGCACACCCAAACATACACACATCAGTATGTGTGCAATGTATATATGTACATGCATATATAGGTGGGGCTGGTAGCACCACCTACTGTTAAGGTTGCCTAATACTATATAGCATATAGGCAGTGTATATGATGTATATTACACCACAAAAAATACGTTAAAAGCAAATAAAGGCTGCAAACTCTAGCACTCAAAAATTAGGAAATGTCCGAATTAACTATGCCTCTGTATTCTTAATTGGGTTCCTATATATGTATGCCAGACATCACACAGGAAGTCTGTGAAGAGTGCCCAGCTCTCCTGGGTTCCATCAGTGCCTTAACCACAAAAAAGCATCCTTCTAATTCTGTTCTTGCACCATCCACTCAGTGAACTGAACGAGGCAGGGACCATGTAGAACAAATGTGATCGTGTAACTAAAGATTGTATCATAATACATCCTTACTAAGGGGGAAATTAAGATTGCATGGGCAACCTTGATTCTCCATTTTTCACTTTAGAGGGCTTGACTTTGCCATTTGAATGATCTTTTAGCATAATTTTTATATCATATTTCATATTTTGTAAGTGAAAAGCCAGAAATTTCATCCTGGGAAACCATATTGACTCCTGCATGATCTTTAGATCTGTGGGGCTGCTAAATATGCTCAGTGCACATGAATGTCTGTGGGCTGGAACACCTTCTCAATTCTATTCACTTTACTGGAGGTTTTGCGTGTGCAAGGACTTCAGGACCAGGACCAGTGTCTCCCAGATTGATCCTTTTCAAAAGTGTAAAGAGAAATGATCCCATTCTTAGACTATGCATTCAACCTAGAGCAAGTATGGTTTGTAAATTATAATCCTAAGGAAAGAAAAAGCATGATACAAAACCTCTTTTTCGCCTTTCTGGTACTACTGGGGTAGGGTGACCAGATGTCCCAATTTTATAAGGACAGTCCCGAGTTTGGGGTCTTTTTCTTATATAGGCTTCTATTACCCCCCACCCCCGTCCCGATTTTTCATACTTGCTGTCTGGTCACCCTATACTGAGGCCACAGTTATTTGAGCTCTCACTGCCCAGTGTGGTAATACTGCGGGACTGCAACAGCTATCAAGGCCGAGAGACCAGACATAGTAAGATAAAAAAGATCAGGGAGTGGACAGACATGACACAACGGGACATGCTAGGCAGCCGCCTTCAGGGTGTGCAGAAATGTGTATGAACTCAATGGTAAAAACATTATTTACTCTTTTGCATTTGACTGTAATAAAATACTCATTTGTAATTGGATGGTTATCTTCCAATCCAGCCGGAGTAAGGGGCAGCGCAGGGACCAGATTGTGACTGGACCTTGAACAGCTTAATCTCCCTTCCAGGCTGACTCAGCTGGACTGGCCAACTTATTGGGAGCATGCGGGTGGACCTCTGCCAAATCCCTGTCCATCTGAGCCGGGAAGGGCATAGCAGCCCAGCAGGGGCTGCTCATCCCTTTGCACAGATATACGGGTGCACATAGCCCACAAAGGGAAGAAAGGGGGCTCCTTATAGCTCCTTGCCCCCTGGCAGGCATGCAGCTGGGCTCACAAGTGAGTCCTTGGTCATTTACATTACTTGACTATAATACGCGATGCCACGATGGAAACACGTGGCAAAAAACAACTGAAAATCTCCTCTGGACATCAGCATATTTACTGTTGTAAAGTTGTTGTTGTTTTGAAAGCAGAGTTAAATGTATTCAAATCTGTTCTAACTGAAATTAACTTTGACTTGTTTGATGAGGGATTTGGGTTTCATGCAGGAGGTTAGTAAGTATTTTATTTCAGTACTTTCCTCCCTTGCCCACATTTTTCTTTCATTTGAAAATATTTTTCTCACTTGATAATTTTAGCTGGTTCCAGTTTGGTCCTTGGGGGCCATTGGGGAATTGGCCTGCATGAGATAGGGCTGTATTTCTGTGTCAGTTCTACAAACAGCACACCAGATTCTCCTCAGACTTATGCTCCTTGCAACCTATTGACTTCATACTAAGGCAGGGGTTCTCAAACTGGGGGTCAGGACCCCTCAGGGGGTCACAAGGATACTACATGGGGGGTCACGAGCTGTCAGCCTCCACCCCAAACCCTGCTTTGCCTCCAGAATTTATAATGGTGTTAAATATATAAAAAGTGTTTTTAATTTAAAGGGGGAGGAGGGTCGCACTCACAGAGGGGTCACCAGTACAAAAGTTTGAGAACCACTGTACTAAGGTTTCATGAGTGTCATTCTGAGCTGAAAATTAGCCCAGCACAATACAGCTAGAGTAAAACGATTATTCTTATGGTGGAGAGAGACTAATTATCAACAGTTGTTAAAGTCTGGCAAGCTCCATTTAGTGATGCTGAGTCTCACAATACATAGTGTTTTTCTCAAAGCCCCAATTCATGGAGAATTTCAGCATTCGTTTGAAAAGGAAAATTAAGTTTCTAGCCCTCAAGGTTGCAGAGGAAAGCTTGAAAACATGAGTCTTAAAGACTCAAAAGTAGAAGGCAAAGAAAAAGAACCCAAAATTTAGGATTTCTGAAATTGTGATTTTTAAACTAATCTCATGATTTTGGGGGGCCTAACTCATGATTTTTTAACATTTGGAATTTGCAGTGTTGGGAGGCTTCCTTATACTGAATTAATTTTTCAGATTCTGTTCTCATTCACACATGGGTTAACAGTGTGGAATGACTCCATTGATTTCACACCAGTGTCATCCAGAGCAGACCTCCTCCCGCTGACTCCATGACACTTACTCCTACCATGAAGATTTTCCCCATGTATTTCAATGAAATAGACAAAATCTCACTCATTCAGATTGCCACAGCTTGACAGCCCTGATGGCCGTGAATCAAAGGGTGATTGAAAAGGCACCTGTCTCTGAAACAGGTCTCTGGCTAGGGCAGATGGGTAGCATAGAACCCTGTTGGGATTCTGTTTTTTGTAGTAGATTTGCTCCATTGACAGGGCTGTCCTCCTTTGGCATGCACCAGGAACACAGACCTCTCTGAACCATGAGAGAGAGGCTATCTTTACTACCCCTAACCCACTCTCTCAGATACCATGGCAATGAGCATGTACAAATACCTAGCAAGGTTCAGATCCATCCCCCCACACACACTTCCCCAAAATTTGAGGGTGTTCAGATCTAGGGGTTTATTTGGGTCAAATTTCTCTTCCACCCCCCCACCCTCCCTCCCCTCTTGGCAGCAGCACCTCAGTGAGAAACCTGCTTTTCCTGAATACTGTATTTTAAGGCCCCATCCCTGTTCCTTGTAACAAAGCAACACAGCCCAGTGGAGACACGGGCGATCTGCAGAGGGTGAGATGTAGCAATGCCAGACAGCACCCGGTTTTGCTTTATTAATTATTATTCATTGTTTGGTCCTTTCAGGCATATAAGAGGAAAACAGAAGCCGCGAAGAAGGAGTATCTAAAGGCTCTGGCAGCCTACAGGGCCAGCTTGGTTTCCAAGGTAACAGACAATGTGTTTCATACATGAGTCTCTATGGATGTGGCAATGACGAATTAGCTGGAACTCCTGGAAATCTCTGGGGAGGAGCAAGTTTATAAGAAATACACTGTAACCGTGCTATCAAAACTAATATCAGTGTTAAATACCTTCTGGAGGAGCTAAATGAAATGCTCTGCAGCACGACTTGAGCGTACACAATGCAGTGTGGGTGCCAATTTTTTTTCCTTAACACACCAAAATAAGATCTCATTTATTATGGCACATTGCAGTGTTTGAAGGCAGGACTGCCATGATCCCTCACTGCAGTTGGATTGCTCTGTAACCACACTGAGTAATAACTGATTTGCAGCTTTAGATAGGTTTCCGTTTTGTCTTGGTTCCCCCCCCCCCCGCCCCCATCAGAGGGGGGCTGAATTGTCTGCGCTATGTTATCATCGCTCAAAGGTGAGATGTTATTTGAATTCCATTACCTGGTTCTGTTGCTCACTTACACCATTCCGGAGCATGGTGCTTGGATTCTTTACACCACTCTTGCAATTGGCATCCAGGTGATAGGCTGACGAGCAAAAGGATTTGCAATATATAGGCATTTTGCAAAAGACACTAAAGACAATGGGCCAGATCCTCAGCTGGTATAAAGTGGGGCAGAAATGTCCATGGATTTACACCACCTGAGGATCTGCTCCAGTAGTTTTATAATTCTTTGGAGGTTTTGTCCCTTCCATGCCCCAACAGGAGACTTTCTTATGCATTTCAGCTTAGGGGACTCTCAGTACGTTAATTCATGGCCTTACATGGGAGTGTGCAGGACAGAAGTAACGCCCAAGCCCAGTGCCCCCCTCACTTGCCAGTGTCTCCTGGAATGGTAGAGTGAGCCATACACCCTCCTCAGCACATCTGTCTGAGCGCCCGGGGCATTGGTCAGGACACTGTTTGCCTTCCAAAGTAAGAGGAAGGAAGAACCTTGGGCTGGATTTAATTCCTGAGAGAGGAGAAAGGAACTGATCCGTAAGGTTCCTACACACGACCTACGGATGTGAATGTATTCCCCAATTTCCACTCCTGGCTCAGCACTGATCCGCTTGCTGTTTGCCATCTGTGTCCTTATCGGCAGGTGCCACGGCAGTCAATGGGCATCTCTGCCCATGGGGAGGAGGGAACATGTCTGCTGACTTTGTCCGCCTCCCAGTGGGCTACCTTCTCATATCCCGGGCTCTTTCTCCTGCCCCCCAAATCAAGAGGGGCCATGAGCAGTGAAGAGAGTGATGCTCATGACTCCTGGAAAAGGCTGGGGTGGCAAGGTGAGCCCTAAGCTGTCCTGGACTGGGCTCAGTAGCCAGACAGGAGCCACATTCACTGAGCTGTGGGTTCAGCCCTCCTGGTGGCTCCGGCTATGAGTCGAGCGCCCTGAGCAGTGTAAATACCTAGTCTCATAGACTCATAGACTTTAAGACTCATAGATTTTAAGGTCAGAAGGGACCATTATGATCATCTAGTCTGACCTCCCACATCTAGTCTGACCTCCATCTAGTCACTCTATTGGCCTCGGTGGTATTACTGTGAATTCACACTGCTGTTAGTGAAAGCACACTGGGCACATCCGGACTAGCGGGGAGGAGACTCTGGCTGTGTGAGTGAGCAATAGCAACTCCTTCTGGAGGGCACAGGTTCATACTGTCATGGGGAGAACTCTGAAGGAGCAGCACAGCCATCTGATAGTGTTACAGGGTTCTGAGGTGGTTGTTTATATTGGCTCCCTGGGCAGAGAAGGTTTTAGTTTCCCCTCCCCTGAGTCTGTCCTCTCCAGACCATGCTCCAGGTCCCCCTTAATTCCCACTTTTCTCCCCCCACCCCTCCCACCCCCAGCCAGCCCTGTCTTTCTTTCCTTTCCTTCCAACCTATCTTCCCCATTTCTCTCTCTGCATCACTCGGGTGGGGAGGTTGCCTTCTGCCCACCTCACTCCCCGTACAGCTACTCTGGGGTGGTCTCCCATGGTGTGGAGGGCAATCGGCTTCTTCCTGCACCAGAACTCCCCCCATGATGCCCCTTGGCCTATCCAGCTTAGTCCTCAAGTAGCACCTGTTGGCCTCGATGCCCGGAAGCACCCAGTGCCTCCCCTCCTCTCTCTTGATGTGGCCTGGGTGCCGTAGTAGACTCGGGGTGCAGTTCCAGATGCTAGCTGAGTGGAGTTAGAGGCAACATCAATGGAAGTGGAGGGCGGGGGCAGAGGATCAACCCTCCGGACACCGCCAGGTAGTGTTAGTTCTGGGTTGTGACTTACCAGGTCACTGCACAATATGGGACGTGACAGGAGCTCAGATACCACAGTGGTAGGTTCCATAGAAACAACATAGATTCTCTTTGTCCTGGATCTGGGAGGAAGGGAGTTATATGCAGGCAGCAGATTCTCTAGACCATTATTATAGGGGAAAGTGCCTGTATTTTGTCATTGGAATTGTGCTAATCTCTCCTCCCCGCTCCTCTGTGCTTACTCTTCTCTTCCATTTGGGTTTGTACACAGCGCAGTGGTAGGGAGAGTTTACTTTGGTGTAATCTAATGGATAGGTCTGCAGTTCAGACAGACCTTCTAAATGGAAACAGAAGTCTGCAGTGCATTTAAGAAGGTGAGAAGGGTGCTGTTTCCCCATGCCAGGTTAGGAGAAAAGGTTAAAAGCAAATGTGAATGAATTCCTAGAAAATGGGAAAGTGTACCATCCCAAACAATGAAGAAATAAATAGCTAATTAGTGCCATAACAGCTGTGAGCTGGGTAAATAACACATGGCAACAGCAATAGTAAAAAAATAAAAACAACCTCCTCTGCTATAGAGGATTAATCCAATTCAGAGGAAAAAGGATGGAGAGAGAATGGATCTGCCACTTTCAATTCTGGAAGTGTATGAATGTCACTCACAGTGAGGTCCCAGGTGGTGCTTGGCAGTTCTCTCCCCCTCTCTCCCAATTGCAGTAGTATGTGACTATCCACTGCATGGCAATGGAACTAGGTGTAGCTGTTGTCCCTTTCCTGCAGAGGGCGCCATCACAGTGACGGACCAAACTAAGCTTCTGCCCGTGCTGAAGGGGTGGTGGGAGGGGACCAAATATACGTTTTCCTTTAAGAATTGGGACTGCTCTCAATGACATGGGTGCCTGGCATGGAAAACTGTTAAAGTTGCATGGGCTGACAGCCCCTGGAGTGAAACTATGTTAGGCTGGGAGCTTAGTGATGTCAGCCCGTCATTAATATTGTGCACAATTATACTTAATGTTAAAAATAAACCCACATGGCTTAAACTGGAATGTAATTACAAGCGGAGTAACTACACATGTCATGCTGTGCAGTGAGCGCTGAGGCACCTTGCCTTAGAGTTAACCAAGCCACACTTGAAGGTTAAGAGCTGTGGCAAAAAGGTCAAAAAGGAAATAATCTAAGTCCCTTTCATTGGTTTAAGTGCTTAAAAAGATTCATAACCGCTCTGAATGTTTTTAGTACGAGCTTGCCTGGCTATTTTGATATTGGAATTCTGTTTGTGCTGCCTTTAATACAGTGGAGCAGTATCTCGGTGCATACAGCAAGAAAGCAATAATCACTGTTGTGTGCGGGAGGGGTTAGAGAGAGCAGGAGTTTTAAAGGGTGAGTTTCATATTTAAATAAATGTGGAAATGAGAGCATTTAGAGGCAAAAATATTTCCTGTGTCTGTATGTTCCTTAGAAACTTGCCTGTTGTTTCAGAGAAGTAAATAAGTATTTGCAGTTAGATAAACTTAGTATTTGCTGTATGCAAGTAAGCATAGGGAGGTCCAAGGGGATATTGCGGGTGGGGCCCAATTCTGCTCCAGATAGAGTCTACACACACTGCATTGTCCCAGCTGACCTTCCTACTAGGGCTTATTGGTAAGTCAAATCACAAGGCAGTGTTGCCTAGTGAATAGAGCCCTGGGTTCTAGCCCTTGTTATGTCACTGGCCTGCTGGGTGACCTTGGGCAAATCATTTCACCTCCCTGTGCATCTGTTTCCCCATCTGTAAAATGGGGTAATAATACTCCCTCCTTTGTAAAGTGCTGTAAGATCTGCTGATGCTAGTATTACTATATTATTAAGAAAATGTAGATTTCAGCCTAGCTTTCTCTTTGAGCACAGCTGCTGCTAGAGTTTCCCTGCAGGAACCATCTTTCCCAGCCTAGTTCCCTCTGCCCCATAGATCCCCTCCAACCCCATTTCTATCCTGATTGGAGCTAACAAGATCCATCTGACAGTGGGAGATGGCAGTAATTCATCTGACTCTTTATGCAGGGCTCTAGCACTCCTGTACCGGGCCCTAGCCAGTGCAGTCCTGTTACGTGCAGATACTGAGACTAGATTGTTTATTTTATGTAAGATTCCCATGCCTGTAAGAACCACCACTGGACTTCTGCAGTTACTGAGGGTGTGGACATGTCCAACTTTTGTGTATGTGTTTATGGGTTTGATCATTCACCATTTGAAGTTAATTGCAAAACTCCAGTCAGTGGTGCAGAATCCTATGTGTCTCTGTGTGTCTGTGAGAATATTAGGGCCTTTTCCCTCCCAGCCCAGTTTCTCCTCCTTGGTCCTGCACCGAAGTATTAAGTCTTAGTTAATTGCATCACAGTCAGTTACCATGGAAAATAATGTGATGTCCCAAATCCAGCATCCTGATTGATCTGTGGGATCAAAGTGGAGGATGCGATGGGCAGCAAGAGAACAGAGCCGTTGTACAAACACACACACTGCAGCATTCGTAACTGTCAGGGTCAGAGCAGCTGAAAAGTGACTGTTTGTGAGGGGCAGTTTTGATTCAAGTTCTGCCTGGCCTAACAGCCTCTCACTAAGTCTGCCTAAAAAGAACAGGAGTACTTGTGGCACCTTAGAGACTAACAAATTTATTAGAGCATGCTCTAATAAATTTGTTAGTCTCTAAGGGCTGGTCCACACTAACCCCCCAGTTCGAACTTAGATACGCAACTTCAGCTACGTGAATAACGTAGCTAAAGTCAAAGTATCTTAATTCGAGCTACAAGGTACTTACCGTGGGTCCACACGCGGCAGGCAGGCTCCCCCGTCGACTCCGTGTACTCCTCTCGCAGAGCAGGAGTACCGGTGTCGACGGCGAGCACTTCCGGGATCGATTTATCGCGTCTAGACAAGACGCGATAAATCGATCCCAGAAGATTGATTGCTTACCACTGAACCCAGAGGTAAGTATAGACATACCTTAAGGTGCCACAAGTACTCCTGTTCTTTTTGCGGATACAGACTAACGCAGCTGCTACTCTGAAATAAGTCTGCCCAGAGCAACTCACAGGATCTTTCCCTGAACCGACCACAGGCAGTGACATAAGGCAGTTAACTTAGCAACTGAGGGCAGTGGAGCACTAGCAGGGCTTGTGAAGGGTTTATGTGCAGCAGTGGTTGGGTGTGGGTGGGGTGGGGTGGGGTGGGGTGGGGCGGGAGAGGCTTGAGGTTATGGCAGAAGTACTGGGAGTGTGCCTGAGGTGTGAGATGTTAGTGCTGTTTGTGTTACTGCGGCAGAAGCAGCTGTTGAGCTCAATCCTGAGAAGTAGTGAGAACCCACATTTGCTGGGACAGAATAACAGTCTTTTCCAAGGAACAAAATGTACTGAAGTTATTGCTATAATATGCTGCTCTTTACAGGGAGATGGGTGTGGGCAGTTAATGGGGGCGGGGGAGGGGGGAGGAGGGAAGGGAGATTTTCTTAATTTCAGTTAATCCAAAGGTCACCTGTCTACAGAAGGGCAACTCTGTGTTGAGTGAAAGTCAGATTAGGCAGTGCTCCCTCTTTCTCTGGCAGGAAGAAACTGTTAGTTACATTATAAAGCCCTCATGAAAAACCCTGCTTATCCAAGCCAAAAAATATCCCATGTATTCCTCTTTGTTCCAAAATGAGGCCATTCCTGCATTGTACTTTATGAAGCCCTGTCAGGATTGCAGGAATTCACACGATTAAGAAGTCAGCATGTTATATTTTTTTTAATTGGAAAAGAAAGTGATTCTATCACCCATCTCTCTGGGTCTAAAAGTGAACTGCAGACAGGCACCAGTTCTGAGGAGTTTGCCTTCCTTGTGCTCTAGTCGCTTCGGAGTCCACTGCTGAGTACTGGGCTTGATTTTCCTGGCTTTGGATATTGCTGCCAGTCTGGTTTTACAGGCCTGCTGGCTTGAGTTGGGTGGATGGGAGGAGAAACAAAGGAAAGGAAGGTGTTACCTGTGCACCTTTGTATTGGAGGAGGGATAGCTCAGTGGTTTGAGCATTGGCCTGCTAAACCCAGGGTTTTGAGTTCAATCCTTGAGTGGGCCACTTAGGGATCTGGGCAAAAATCAGTACTTGGTCCTGCTAGTGAAGGCAGGGGGCTGGACTCGATGACCTTTCAAGGTCCCTTCCAGTTCTAGGAGAGAGGATATCTCCATTGTGGATCCTGCAGAGGAGACGAGAATCAGCATGGAGGGATTTTAACAGGAAGGATTCAGTGACATGCTGAGAGCAGTGGGTGATGGTGCCGGTCTGAGAGGGCTGGGGGTATAAGGTGGGGAAGAGAGCCAGGGAAACTAAAATGACTTTTGCTGCAAGATTTTAGGGAACAAAACTGTGGGGAGCACAATTGAGTGAGTGTGAGCCACGTGGTAACTGTGTGTGTGTATATAGTGTTTAAAACTGTGTCTGCGCTTGTTGTTATTACCTTATTATGAATTATTTGTACTACCATGGCAGCTAGGTGCCCTAGTCATGAACCTGGACCCATTGCGCCAGGTGCTGTACAAACACAGAACAATCATGAGCACTGTCCTCAGTGTGGGAGAGGTGGAGGCCGAGTGCCTGTGAGGGAACAGGCAAAGGTGGATGATGATGTTTTCTTCATTTAAAGAACTCCTTTTTCATTTGACCTCTGTTTTGTTTTCTTGCAGGGCTCTGCCGATCAGGGTGAGACGAAAAGCGCCCAACCCAACCAACCTTCCAAAATGATACCACCAAAACAGCCCATGTATACGATGCCACCACAGGCCTCATCGCCTTATCCTGGCTTAGGCTCATTCCTGTCCCCATCAGATCTGCAGAGTTACCGGGGACACCCTCACCCCAGCCTCTCCCGAACCCTCAGTTCCAAACCCATGTTGCCCAGCATCAGTGCCTCGCCACCTCCTTCTTTCCAAATCAGCCCTCCTCTCCATCAGCAGCTGTCTTTGCATCACCCACAGAGCTCCCTCCTCAACCAGTCACTCAGCATGCAGCAGGTCCCACAGCAATCCATCTTGTCTCCTTCCATGGCACTACAGGTACAGCCCCCAATGAACGCTTCACCTCCAGGGCAGCAGGTGAGTGGCCTGGATCCTGAATACCAGTCTAAAAGGGAACACATTTTTAAAGCAAGATCTGCTATGCATCAGAGACTGTACTCTCAGCTTAAGTTTCTCGTGTTACTGGTGGAGCCTATTACTAATAATGATTTTCCAGGTCATGACAGTACTAATGTGGCACTTTGGGCAAAGATGTCACTCTAAGAGAGTATTCCATTGTCAACTCCCCTAGCCCTGAGACTCTCCTGTAGATGGCTGCTGGCTCTGTTACCTCCCAGCTCTGTTGTTTGTCTGACATTTTAGGGTGGGAGTTTGAAAAGGGAGTAAGCGGCTTGGGAGCATAAATCCTGTTGACTTTCATTGTATGTCTCCATGATCTGCCATTCACAACCCGGCTGCAATGTAGACATGCCTTTAGACTCCCATAGCAGTCAAGGATGTACCAGGTTTAAGTTCTTGTAAGACAAGCTGTCCCCTAGTTGTCCACTGGGCTTCAGGTGAATTTAGCAGGGTGGAGTGGAGCTTTCTGTTCATCTGACACAGTGCCCTGGATAATCAGGCAAAGAAAGCATGTGTGACAGCACTGAAATAAAGGATGAAAGCTCCTGGGATAACAATAGAGGTGAATGTAGGATTTTTTTTTTCCAAAGGTTAGCATGTGGGAAGAGAAAATAACTTAAAAATGCAGAGGGAAAATCAAGCGTTTAATGGAATATGATTGATTTTCTAGTGACTTCCCAGCAATGGGAAAAATTACCCAATTCACTTGCTTGATAGAAGAGCTGAAAGGATAAAAAATGGGTTTAACTTGAATTGCATGGCAGCAAAGTAGTTCCTGTAGTGTGTGCTCATATGCAGGTGGCCTACCTTAAGATGAACAAACCATTCTTCGCAATGTCCAAACTCAGCCTGTGAGCCCACATTTAGAGGGGCCAGTCATGGGTTTCTGATATGAAGAAAATAAACCAGGAGGAGAGAGAGCTTTTGGATGAATGGGCAATGGTGCAAAGTACATCATATGCCCTAAAGGGAACACTCTGGCATTGGCTAGGGATGAACGGGATGACCTAAGAGATCTTTTCCATCTGTAATTTCTAGGAGTCTCTGATTCTCCCATGTAACTAGAGCTGGATGAACTATTCAGAGTGGAGGGCTTACTCTATCAATTTCACAGCTGTCAGATAACTTATTTGATTAATCTTTTACCCCATTATTTTCCCAGCCAGAGGACCTGACTGAATAATTTGTTGCATCATTTATTTATTAAATATGTTTCACAAAATTCATCAAATAATAGAATTAATGAACAGGGTTTTTTCCATGATTCTGCCCATCCTATTCAGGACCAACTTTGAGAAAAGATCATTTGATAACCTTGGCATATAGAGTAGTGGAGAAAAGTATGATGTGAAATGGGCCTTGGTAACAAAATTCGCCCTCAGGCTATTAAAAGCCATCATATCCAAGAGAGCAATATCCTGCATAGTCCAGATGTCCCAAACGCTCTTTACAGAGCAATAACTTCAATATTGGCATGGTGTGGTCCCGTGTAAGCAAAGGTGGCCACCGTATAGTCAGCAGTAGCTCTCACCCCGTGGTGGGGATAAGCGACAATCATATGGCGATCGTTTAAAATGGGGTGTCAGGCAAGGTTGGACACAGATTTTTTTAAAGCTTAATTCCACATATTTTGTTAGCAACTTAAATACCAAAAGTGAATGTTTCGGGAGAAGCCTTGTTCTCAGTCAAGTAGCTGCCTTGATTCCATTGTTAATATCTGTTCCCTAACATTTGATAATTAGGTCACCCATGCACAAACAGTATCATGATAGGTTTTCAGATAATATGTTAAACTGCCAGCCATGACAGTTGATGGAGAGAATGTTGCCTGCTTGGATTTTCTTTACCTTGTTACTGTACATTAGGACAGGCTAATGTATTATTGCGAAGAGAACCGCACTTGAGATGGGAAAATGGCTTTCATTACCAGAATGCTGATGCAAAGGCTTTCATCACGTTGCATATTCTGCAGCTGTTTACCAAAGCTCTCCCTAGGAGAGAGGCCCTTAAAAACATGGGAGAGAAACAGTGAGGTGAAGTAAATGTTGTCCTTATATTAGGGATCATTGTGAAATGGTTCCACTCTCCCATTCAGTTCTTAAGCACATGCTCAAGTCCTTTTGATTTCAGTGAAATTATGCACATGTTTAAACGCTCGTCTTAGCTCGGTTCTGCCCATACTTTCTGGGCAGCGTATTTGGATATGCATAGGCAAACATTAACTAGAACTTCTGCTTATCTGCCTGTTGGTATGGGTGTAACTTTTTCTTCCCTTCTTTTATTGTCTCCCCACACAGGACTTTTCACATATTTCATCTGAGTTTCAAAACAGTGTTGGACCCCGGTCACCTGGTGCATCAAACCCCCCAGGAAATACCGACTGGGACAATGATTACTCTAGCAGAGAGTGTGGAATTAACCACTGCAGGCCAGTAAACAAAACAATATACAACTAACATGCTTGGAGAGTTGTCTGCGCTGTTTTCTTATGATCAGACACATGATAGTTTATAACTTCAAGAAAGGAAAATGTAAAAGAAATCAAAATGCCATGTTCCAAAAACATGCATTATTTTAACGTTACAGTGCTCCTTTTATTTAGTAACCTGGGTTTCTGGGAAAGTGAGCTGTCCTGTCCCCAAAACAATTGCTTGAATCTGAGGACTAAAATGATAAAAGGATAACTCAGTGAAAACTCCAATTAGCTTCAGCTCATTTTCATTCCTGAGTTGTGGAAGCAGTTTCTGCCACTGAGCAAAGTTTTAATCAGCACTTTTTGACCAAAAAAGAAAAAAAAAAAAAAGAAAAGGGGGGGGGGGAAGTGGTACACATCCACAGCTGTGTAAATTGGTAGAGCTCTGCCAGCTTATGCCAGGTGAAGATCTGCCCCAAAATGTCCAGCAAGTCGTTCTGCTAATGAAGGTAAATGAAGCTGTTCAATTGTCCCTTCTGCCCAGGCTAATCTAAACCACGCTACACGAGCAGGCAGTTTGAAAATTACATATACATTGAATATAAACATATTTTTAAAAAAGGAAAGACAATGACTGAATCTTGTGATTTTCTTGTGTATGTAAATGCACAGTAAAGGGACATTTACGTTGAGCACAACAGGCCAGCCTGACCCATTGCTGTTATGTGCATTGGACAGTTCTTTTCTCATCCCTACCAATATGGTTCTCATGCACTGAAGTGAAAAATCCAGCTTGACTTTTTTGACTTTTTAAGTTTTGAAAATGTGAAAGACCTTTTCAAGTATTAGCAAGGATGGCCTCCCCCCGGCATGTGCTGGTTAATCAAGAGGAGCAGCTTCTTGTAACCAGAGAGAGGTTGATTTGCTGCCCCCAAACTTGAGAAAACGAGATTTTTCTCTTGATTGGACAGCTTCTGTTTCATGCGGGGGGAGGGAGATGCAGGGCCTAATCCTGAAAGATGCTTGACTTCAGTGGGAGCTGTGGTATTGCAATACTATGTCTGCAGACAATAGACTTGTCTTTTCAGCTTCCAAAATATTGGCCTCTAACACTTAAGCTAAACAACTCCCCTGGCTAACACTAGTAGTAGGTCCATTATCTTTTCTGTAGGGCTGAGCACTAGAGGACAACATGCCTCACTCCCTAATACACACACAGTATTTTACAGGCTCAGGACGAGGCCTGTAAATTCTGCAGGGCTGAAGAGAGCTCTTTCCCGTTATCCCATGATGAGAATTACGATATTGAGGATGTCAATGGAAAGTTCAGTGCAATGACATTCAAACTGCAAGGGAAGAATAAACTAAAACTCTGGAAGCATCTTAGTTCTTGAAGTTGAGAGGGGAGTGGGTGTATTAAAAGCACTCCAGCCTCTGCTGTATCCACTTCTCGTGGCACAAAAGTGCAGTGATAAGGAGTTGGGAGTCATTCTGTTTACCCTGTGAGATGCTGCCCACTCTGAAAGTATGGAAGGGGAAGTATGATTGTTTTCTGAGTGCTTGTTTGACTTGACTGAAGTATAGTGCTGTACTGGAACATAGTGCTTTCACTATAGATAATAGCAAGCTTACAGGTATTTTGGAAATACAACACTCCTCTGTGCCAGCATTGCAATTATGATCTCTTGATTCAGCCCAGATAACACATACGTTATATTTGTTTGGGGGAAGTAAATAATCTGCTGAACCTGTAGGATGCTTTGGACTCCTGTCTACTTGAAACAGTTCAGCTACATGGACTATTGCAGACTTTTCAAGGAAACCTTTGCGGGGAGTCCTAACGATCTGAATAGACCGTCTGAACGAAGTGAACTGCCTCCCAGACCCCGGGAAGGTACTTTTGGGTATTAAAGCCAAAATATTAAGACCTGGGTGCCTAAAATCAGGCACGTACATCTAAGAGGGTCCTGATTTTTAGAGGTGCTGAGCACCCACAACTCCCATTGCAGCCGTGTGGGTCCACATTTTCAAATTTTGGGCACCTCAGACCTGACTAATGATTCGTCATCTTGGAAAATCTTAGCCAAGGTCTCTGAAGTTGGGGCACTCAAATCTGAGGTGCCCAAAAGCTCTGAGCATCTTGTGCCGGCCCCTTTGAGATGACTGAACTTGGGCATCAACAGTTGAGGCACCCAAACTCACTCGTTATTTCTGACAATGTTTATTGTTACGTATCGGTATGTCAGTGGTATGCCGGAGTCCTGGCCCAGAGCCCCCTTGTGCTAGATGCTGTACAAACACCGGCCAGAAAGGCCATCCTGCCCAAGAAAGCTTACCATCTAAATAAAGGTGGCCTGAGGATATCATTTCCAGAGGTGCTGAGCACCTGACAATCCTATTGGTGCCAGGTGCCATCGTAGGTCCTCACCAATTGTGAAAATCAGGCACAGAGCATCTCCGTTGGGCACCAGAATTCAAGACACGCAAAATCAGTGACCACTTTTGAAAATGTGGCCCTAGGCACCTAAGAGATGTCTGAACATTTTGGCCTGAAGGAGCAGCACTGGATACCAAACATATCAGGAAAAACAAAACCCTCTTTAGATCCCACAGCAGCAAATGAACATTTACGCGCCGGAGCTTGAGATGGTGATTCTGGTCAGGGCAGGAAGAGTTTCTACAGCTTTGCCTGCGGAAACAGTCAGGCCAGCATTCTGAGAGCAGCTGGCTCTCCCTGCTGGTCCTTTGGGCACCTCAGGAGCTCTGAGGGGGTAGCCCTTGTTCTCTGGGGAAGTCAGAGGAAAGTGAGGTCTTGTTCTCGTGCTAATTATGATACCTTGGGAGAAAAATAAGTGATACTCAGTGTAAACATCAGCATTCAGGGCTGTCCTCAGCAGCCTCTTTCAAACACTTAATGAAGCTCATCAGTGAGTTTGTTTTATAAACGTTACGTGCATTTATCTCTGGTGAAAGGTGCTGGATTTTCAGGCCTAGAGATAAGTCACACGCACCCTTCCCCCAGACTCCATGGAGGGAGCTCTCTAGGGATTGGGTGGGGAGAGAAGTTCCCCATAGTGCGCCCCTCCAGGCATCCTGATAGAGGTAGTTTGATAAAAAGTGTATTATACAGAACACTTGGGGTACCATGGTAGCCGCATGAAGCACCAATGTATTTGGCCCGTGTGAGCTGTGTGTTGCTAAAACAAGCTCTTTAATAGCCTGACAAAAAGCTGTATTGTATGCACAGGGCCCCATGCGATTCATGATCAAAGTTCATGCATTTCATGCCTTTGTCACAGAGAAAATATCAAATTTCACGGGTTTATCTCAGATTCCTGGAAGAATCATATTAAAACCACGCTGATTGCACAGAGAACGCCAGAAAATAATTATAACAATGAACTGAACTGAGTATGGACCTGTCTGTGGACGGTCTTTCTGTTCTTTCCACTTGTACAGACAAGGCTCCGTAGTGAAGAAACACAGTTCCTATCGAGCAAAGAGCAAGGCTCTTAGAACTAGAGCAGGGTTCTCAAACTTCATTGCACCACCACCTCCTTCTGACAAAAATTACTACATGACCCCAGGAAGGGGGACTGAAGCCTGAGCCTGCCAGAGCCCCGCCGCCCCGTGCAGATGGGGGGCAAAGCCCAAGCCTTTCAGCCCCAGGCAGGGGGCCTGTAACCTGAGCCCTGCTGCCCAGGGTTGAAGCTGAAGCCTGAGCCCCACTCCCTAGGGCTGAAGACTTTGGCCCCGTGTGGCGCAGCTCAGACTTCGGCTTTGGACCCGGGCCCCAGCAAGTCTAAATACCAGCCCTGGCGACCCCATTAAAATGGGATCAAGACCCACTTTGGAGTCCCGGCCCACAGTTTGAGAACAACTGTACTACAGAGACAGTCTGTTGGAAGCACAGTTTCCAAAGCTACATTTCAGAGTCAAATTCTTATTTCATTGTAAGCACAGTTTGTCAGTGATTGTATCCACAATAATGAATTTGCACCTCTTGCACTTACTAAAACCTGGTATTTGCTACCAAGATGCATGGTTTGAAGGGTCTATGGTGCATACACATTTTTTCAGGAGGACTCATTTTGCTTAGCTTTGAATGCTTAGCCCTGTATGTCTCAATGAGACTATAACTCCATCTGTCTATATAGGTACTTGTATGTGAAAGCTGAATGTCTCCATAGCATCTCCAACAAACTTCACGATAATTTGCAGATCACATTAAATGTTAAACTGGACTGCTCTTCTCCCATCATTTCTACTCTTGGCTGTGGATTGTTGACCACATGAATAAACTGACTTTGTATCAACAAAGTTTAGGCAATGCTCTGTCATAAAGGAAATTCATATCTCATTGGGTTTGATTGATTGGCGCAGTTTTCAGTGTTATCAGATAATCGCTAGATCGGGTAATTCCCACTTCAACCTCAAAATTGTGCTCAGTATAACTCTAATTAAAGCAACAATCTGGGGAGAGAAATCAGCAATGGGCTGGTGAGAATCTGAATGTTTTCCATTGTGATGTGACTCACAAAGTGCTCAGGTTCCCATTAGCTAGGGTTGTACCAACCTCCTTAAAGCAACAGGCAATCCCATCTTGCTTTCTGTGCTTCACATCTGATCCATACCTTTGCTTTGTTTCTATATATTTGTAGTCATCTTGCCCATTCTCTCGGTCAATGTTGCATTGTTCTCCTGAGTCTGTTGTCCAGAGAACTTTTAAATGAGTAACAAGATTGTGCTTCCCTCAGGAGACTATTCCGCATCTACTAACTCCTTGGTGTTAGGAAGTATTTCCTGGTAATTCAACTGAAATTTTGCTTAGCTCAGTTTAATCCAATTACTGCTAATTATATCCCACTAAATGATTATGCTGCATTTATACCCTTCAAATACTGATATATCATGGTCACATATCCCTTCAGTTATCACTCAGCCCAGCTATGCATATTTAGTGTTTTAAATATTTCTTCATCAATCAGTCCCTCCTAACCCTTCATTATCATGTTGATTTTACAGAACTCCACCCAATTTTTCAATATCTTTCTGGTCCTGAGTTGCCCAGAACTGGAAGTAATAATATAGCTATTATCTCCCTATTGCTGCCTAAAGAGTGGCTATCATTTCTCTGATTTGTTGCAATCTAGAACTCTGAAATTGCGTGGCTTTCATTTCCCCAGATGTATCACAAGCTACTGACATGAGTTGTCTCTTCTCTATCACCCCTTGGCTTCTTTCACCATCACTGTTTCTCAAGTACCTACTGAATACCTGGGTTTTGGATCGCTTTCCTTCAAGTATTTCAGCTTGAAGCTCATGTTGTGATTACCTGCCAATCTTTCTAATCTCTCCAGGCCCCTTTGCATGTTTCCTCTGCCCTCACTGGCAGTTGCAGTTCTTCCCAGTGTAGCATCATCTGCAGATTTCATTTATGTTTAGCTCCCCCATCTAGGTCTTTGTAGGTAGCACTTCATTGAACACCTCCTTACGATTTAAGGCATTATAATTCCCCAGGCCTATAACCACTTTTCCAATCTGACAGTCATTTACAAGAGTTAATATTTTCAATAAGATTACACGAGGCACGGTAGTAAATACTGTACTAAAATCCAAATTGAGGCCCTCTATTGCATTGCCTGCATCTGATAAGAAGGTGATTTGGTAAAAAGAAAAAAAGTATCCAGTAGCTCTGGCATGGTGTTTTCATTATAAACACATACTGGTGATTGCTTATAGTAGCTGGGGTCCTCCAGGTCAGCGGTGATTGATCTTGAAAAGCTGAAGAACTAATATGTCATCAAATGGAGTTGCAGAGAGATGTAAAAACCATCTCAGTTCTGCGGTTGTGATGTTCACGTCGTAACAACGCCCTGCCATGACTCATCAGCATCATGTCCTGGTGGAACTTCAAGATGCAAACATTGCAAGACAATGTCTCATCTCCATGGGCTGATTGTCTTTGTGACTCTGTAACTCCATTCAGCAAATTTTCTCCCTTCCCCCCACTCCACCTTGCTTACAAGGAGAGAGTGAGGGATGGTCTCCTCTTCATCCCTCTGTACCTGGGAAAGATTCCCCACTCGCACTCCCTTTCTGGAGCCCTGCACGCTCCCCACAGCCTCACCGGTGGGAGAAGCACTTCTGGAATCAGCTCAGCGCGGTCTCATGCACAGCAAGAGGCTCTGATCAGATCCCGTCGCTTGTGTCACCCCTACATTCCATATAAAACTCTAGAGCCACATGGTGAGCACTGGTGCTCAGGCTTTTCTTTTAGTATTTGCACCATGAGATTAGTAGGGACTGATGTTCCCAGAGGGGTATTACCGACACGGATGGGCTTTCCCTTGTAAAGATGCTACCACGTGTGTTCTTTTCCAGTTATGTGGTATCTGCCTGGCTCATAGTTTCTCAAAGATATGGTTAGTTGTCCAGTCCTTATAACCCTCATAACTACTACTTATGATTTGCTATTCTTTGGCCCCATTTCCCCACCATCCTCTGGGCACCTTACCAAAGCTGAATAATTTACTTTGGGATGCATATCAACCAGGCCTGCAGATTTGTGTATGCTCAGTTTGTCCAAACGAGGAGGCGCTCACTGATTCATACTAATGACTGGGAGAGCCATTCCAGATGGCTGAATTTTCCAAATCAGCAACTGACTGAACAAGCTCCATAAAAAAGCAAAGATAAAACATCACAAATAGACTTAGTTTGAATTCAGTTATTTATGGTAATGCATTGTAATATACTAGGAAATGTTCTGTAGTGCATATTGTAAAATTAATGAAGTTTTGGTACTAGAAGACCTCACTATTGCTCGTTGGTATTAAATCTTTGCTAGTGCGGTAGGGAAAGACTGTGCATTTTAAGTGCACATTATAAAACATGCAGATTAGTGAAGTGTGGGCCAGGCTGCGTTCCATTGCTCTTGTTTTATCAACAGCTGCATCAACTAGGCCTTCAGTACTTCATTGCCCGCATTCCTTTTTCGTTATTCCTCTAGTTAATAATCACACACACAAGAATCTCCCAAAGTTGTATCATTTTTCTCATCACCTTTTAAAGCCAGACTTTTTTATGGGGCTAAATTTGTTGGAGCAGATTTGTGTATATTATAAAAGCCATAAAAGAGCCTTCCAGAGTTCATGCCTTCGCTTTTGGCAACCCTCAGTACTTTACTTGCATGACATAACCCTCTAGAGCTGGGAATGCCTCTTGTTTGGCTGGCTCCATTCCGTTGCTTGTGGCTGATACGTTCCCAATGGGACCAGCTAGGGTCACCTGCAATCCACTGCTAATGGCAGGTTAAAAATTCAGTTACCATAAGAAATTGCAGGTGACTCATTTTGGCCGAAAAGCGATTGGGCGGCGGCTGTTCTGTGGGTTCCATGTTGGGAAATGTGTAGTATTATGTTGTGAATTCCTCTTGGGAAGTGTTACCATTGGGAGAGAAACAAGGAACCTGATCTGGTAAGCCCATTGATTTTGGTGGGAGTGCCAGGCTCATAGTGCACATCTACACTGCACACTAAGCCTGGGCTCTGACTCAGGTTTGAGCCCAAGTCCCCCTTCCGTCCACACACAAATCAGTCTGACTTGAGCCAGCAAGTACTCAGAACCTGGGTCCTAGGACTCTGCAAAGGGGCGGAGGGATCAGAGCCCAAGTCCTCCTGTGACTTAAGTCCAAGCCCTGTCACATTGCAGTGTGGACGCAGCTCAAGCTGCAGACTTGAGTCAGAGGGTCTGCATAGTGTAGCATGGCTGTGAGACTAGGTTTACAGTGTAGTGTGGACGCTGAAGCACAGGCTTGGAACCACTGAGTCCACTGACTCCCACAGACCCAGGCTTAGTGTGCAATGTAGATATACCCGTACAGAGCAAAGGACTCTTGGATAACAGAATCTCTCTGGCATGGGTGGCTGTAAAATACTCAGAAGTTGTTGTTTTGAGGCCTAAGGAGACAACCACTGTTGGACAGGAGATTTGGAGACTGATCACATGTGTAAAGTTAACCCCATTTATTTAGGGTCGAATCCCGGTCAAATCCCATCAACTTCAAATGGGGCCAAGATTTCCCTAAGTCTTGGCAGAGCAGGGCCCATGCAGAGCCCAGTTCTGCAAGCACCTACTACCAGGTGCAGGGTGTGCTTTTCCTGGGATTGCTCACACCACCAAGCACTAGCACTGGTACTAAGGCTCAGGTCCTCGAAGATAGTTAGGCTCCCAACTTCCATTGATTTTTGAAGACAGGTCCCTTGGTTAGGTCTGGATTCTGCTAAGCACCTACACAGGCAGATAGGTTGGGGGAGCAGGCAAGGTGTTCCCCCAGCCCTCCTGACACCTGGCAGAAGGGCTTCTCAGAACAGCAGTCCCTGTACTCCATGGGGCTGCCCCTTATGTGTGCCCCCAGGGCTCCCAACCCCCAAAAGGGCCAACAAGAGTCAGGGCTCTGCCACCAGCATGCAGCGGGAGGGGTGCTGTGCCCCATGAACACGTGAAGCAGCTGGGTGCTCTCCTGTGCAGCGGGGGGGGGGGAAGCAGCTGGGTGCTCTCCTGTGCAGCGGGTGGGGGGGGGAAGCAGCTGGGTGCTCTCCTGTGCAGCGGGTGGGGGGGGGAAGCAGCTGGGTGCTCTCCTGTGCAGCGGGGAGGGGGGGGGAAGCAGCTGGGTGCTCTCCTGTGCAGCAGGTGTGTGTGGGGGGGGAGTCTGGGCGGGACTGGGCCTCTGGAGCGCTTGCTCTCTCCGCCCCTCCCCCATACATGCCAGTGCCTAATAGGCACGACAGATATTTGTTAAAAACTGACCGCATTAAAGTATTTGCTTGTGGGGGAACCTAGTATGGAAAGTGTGTGAGGAGAATAAAAACTGAGAGCAAATGTTTGGCCTCCCTGTAAAAAGCAGATGTTGGGGCAGGCCACGAGCTGGTGTAGTGCTGGAGGCTCGTTAGGTTTATTGAAGTTCATTAAGAATTAAAAAGTGCCCAATTTGTTGCTATTTTAATTGCCTGTTTGTCACATCAGGCATTGATGTTGCTGCTCGCACACGCACCCCCAGGCAGGCCAGTGCGGCTACATCTATTAAAATCTGCCTCATAACACCATAAAAACCATAAACCAGCTCAAAAGATACAGTCGCGATTTGTGGGACAGCTCATCTCTGTGCCCTCCCCTCCAATGCACTTTCCCTGAGGGTTGTTGATTTTAGAATTGCTGTGCTGCGTGTCTCACCGCTCTCTGTCTTTGGTTTCCCTTACAGCATGCTGCCAAGGGACAAGTCACTCTACCTCACCTAAACCCACCATCTCTTTCCAATAAGGCTCAAAGGAAGGACACTTGAGAGGGTCTATAATACGGACCACCCAGAGGGGCGTCACGCAAGTCATACAGACGAGAGAGCTGAGCTAACACGTCTCGTTGCTGGCTTCATTTCCAGGCTCTAAGAGCAGTTTTCTTTTATTATTTTGAACTCTAAAGTCTACTTTTCGTGGAAGCCCAAACCTCATAAATCATGAAGAACAAAAAACAAAAAAAAACAAAAACAAAAAAAAACAAACAAAAAAAAAATAAGAACATGGTTTATCTGCTTGCCATCAGCTTAGCTATGGACTGTTTTCCTAGTGAACTGCTTTTAGACGCAGAGTAGGCCCAGGTCTGGTGTCCTACTGCATTAGGCCGGCTCAGTAGGAGGATGCACTCTTTGACTTGCTAACAGCACTAAACTTTGTGCAGGAAAATGTGAAGTTTGTGTGAATATTGTACATGCAAAGGCCTTGGATGTCTGGCAAGAAAAAAAAAAGTAAAAACTATTCCTAGATGGGTGGGTGGAAAGAGCAGCTGGCAAAATATGAAAGGAAAAAATGTGAAAAAGATCATGAAAAAATATAATTTGTTGGATAGTTGTAAGTAGTTTACTAAGTGTTTTAGAACTGTGCTAAAGACATCTTTAAGATTTTTTTGTGGAAAAAAATTAGTAGTTTACTTTATAGTAAAAGCATTTTATATTAATTGTAGCACATTTTTTAGTTATACATAGAAGGGAGATGTGTATAAAAAAACAAAAACAAAAAAAAGCCTGCCAAACTTGTTTCTATTATTTGTACAGCAAGAAATGGACAATTTATATCCATGTTGTATGGCATTATTATATTTTTTTCAGCCATATGTCCATCTATTTAAAATTGCTGACAATGATTTTTGTCTATTTATGAAGAATTAGAAAGCAGAATTACAATTTATCATAAGGTGCGTTTTTGGGGGTTTTTTAATTTTTTTTGATGGTGCTGTTTTCTCAGCACCCAGCACATTCAGTTCACAATGCTTATCTTACCTTTCTTTATAATAAAACATATGAAAAGTAGAAATGAACCAGACTCTTTTCTTATTTTGTGGGCAGCACCCAGAAGTAATGCATACAAACTAACCACCCTGCATTGACTGTGGCCCCAATCCTGCAAAGATTTATGCACATGCTTAATTTTACACACATTCCCCTTGATTTAAATGGGATTATTCACCCTGTGTAAAGAGAAACATGTGCATATGTTTTCACAGGATCTGGACCTATATATGCAATGGTTTTTTACCCTTAAATTTCTGATATCTACTCTCAACCTTATTAGACCTTAACATGGTTTATTGTCTGGGAATTTCCTTGGCCTTTTTAATTATTAAAAGGTCATATATGAACATTAAACTAAGAAATCCAGAAATGAATGCTATATATAAAACTAACTGTTAATAACTTTGTTTCATTATGACATATTTTTTTAATATGGAACCTGTGGACAAGATTTATCTTAATTACAGCCTCATTTCTTTAAATGTCAATTTTTAAAGAGTTTTAACTATATGGAAAATTTGAAGATTCTGTTATTCCATTATTAATATCATTGGGGGCAGGGGGAAACAAGGTCTGATACCAAATCCTACATTTTTTAAAGGAGCCCATTTTTAGCAGAGATGATTGAGACATTTTAGTATTTGTGGTCTCAGATTAGTAGATTAGGTTTTTTCATATTTCACCTGTCCCCACCCAGCATTACAGCAGGGCAGAGTTAAGGTTGTTTGGAGTGTGATAGAGTGTATAAACCCCATACTGGTTAACATGGCTTAATAGAAGCCTGAGTCCAGTTAGGCCACTGGGTATTGGGCATCATGGGTGATGAAGCCCAGCTGGGTGGTTTCTATAAAAAGGGACACACCGAGTAGAAGGGGGAAGGGGGAGGAAAGAGAGGGAAGGAACTTGTCAGCCCTTTGAATAGCAGAGTGGAATCTGGAGAGATACAGGGAAGCTATCAGGATGGAGTGTGCTCCAGGGGTGAGCCCCAGCAGTAGGGCAGGACCTGGGCCTCCAGGGAAGAAACCCAGCAAGACATTCACCGAAAGAGGAGCTTCAGGAGGAAGTGCCCCAGGACGGGCCTGTGGTTGAGGGCATTGGGGTGAAGGAGCCAGGAGTGCACCTGAGAGAAAGTTACAGGAGGGAAGAGGTAGGGAGTCCAGCTCTCTGTGAAGGGCCTGGGGAAGATGGATGGAAGAGGGCCCTGGGATGGAATTAGCCCCTGAGGTGGGCCTGGAAATGGGGCACAGAGAGGCAGTCCTGGGGGAGCTGCATTCCAGCAGAGAATGGAGGCGCTAGGGAGAAGCCAGAGGCCTGGGGACCAGAGAAGAGGCTGTGTTAAGTGCAGGCTGCAGGGAAGCAGCACAAGGCGCTCGGAGGTGGGAAGTGATGAAAGGGGTGGAATGCAGGCCATAGGAACAAAGGCTGAAGGAACTAGTTCTGTTTACTTTGGAAAAGAGGAGATTAAGGGGGGACATGACAGCAGTCTCCAAATACTTGAAAGGCTGCCATAAAAAAAGATGGAGAAAAGTTGTTCTCTCTTGCCACAGAGGGCAGGACAAGAGCCAATGGGCTCAAACCACAGCAGAGCAGATTTAGATTAAATCTCAGGGAAAACTTCCTAACTGCAAGAACAGTAGGACAATGGAACCGACGCCTGGGGAGGTCGTGGAAGCTCTTTCGCTGGAGGCTCTCAACAGGAGGCTAGAGAGCATCTGTCGGTGGTATAAACCCAACAAATCCTGCATTTTGGCAGGGGGTTGGACTAGATGACCCTTGTGGTTCCTTCTAACCCTCTGGGTCCATGATTCTAAGTGGCCCAGGGAACAGAAGTGTGTCTGAAGGAGCAGACCTGGCTGCTTCAGATGGGGTCCCTGGGCCGGAACCCAGAGCAGAGTATGGGCTCGGCCCTCTGGCCAGCCCCGAGGAAGATCACTGTACAGATCACTGTAAGGACTATTGAGCCCAGCATGGGGCTGAAGAGTAGCAGAAGGAGCTTTTGTGTTGGGACATCTTTGGACCTTAAGTTGAACTTCTGTTACTCCAGAAGGGGAGGGAGTTTAAAGTGACCTGGCCAGAGGACTGTGTCACAAGAAGAGGCAGACTAGTGCAGGGTTGGAGTGGCTGTTGGCAGCGGTGCTAGATGAGAAGAGCTGCTATGCCATGCCCAGCCAGGAAGGGATGTGCCAGAGGTAAGTCCATCCTTTCCATATGGGGGTCTTAAATGTTCATTTCAATTGAACCCATACAGGTTAAAGGTTTTACATACTGTTCTCCGGGCACAAATGCTAACACAGCTGGTATCCCATAGAATAAGCACCCATTACAGGAACACATTCTTACCTGAAATTTACCAATTTCTATTTCCTACTTATAAGACCCCTTAAAAACAGAGGGAAATATTTCTCTCAATTTTGTTTCTTTCATACTTTGTTTCTCACTTCCTTTCAGCACAAGCCAATCTATATTGCATTGATAAATGAAGCAGACTGCTCGTGACCCTTTATCTTTGGTCACTACTACCAATAAATCTGTGGTTTTGCATGAGCCCTGGGCACCTTATTAGTCTGTTTGATGAAACGTTGGCAGCCTTTTATTATTATTTATTATGAGTATTGCCATAGTACCTAGGAGCTACAGTCCTAGACCAGCACTGCATTGCGCTAGGTGCTCCACAAACACAGAACAAAAAGAGGGTCCTGCCCCAAGGAGCTGACAATCCAAGTATAAGACAGATGGACAGACAGACAGATGGGGGAGTACAAGGAAACAATGAGACAATCTTGGGCAGCATGATAGGCCTGCTGGGTAGGATGCTGAGAGCTTTCGATACTTCCTTCTTGAACCCTCCCATTTGATCCGTGTTTGGCTGTGGTTCTTGTTATCTGGTGCAATCACAATCCTCGGCTGCCCTCCACGCCGCAGCTGTCACCAAGATAAATTCCTAGATGCCTAGGCTGATAGACTCTAATGGGACATGTTGGGTCATGTCTTCAGCTCTAGGGAAGCCTTGGATGTTTTATGAAATGTATTCAGGTAAAAAACGAATCCTGCTGTCAGCCTGACATAAAACCCTTGTTCTCATCAGTTTCCAATATCCCCAAGATATTTATTGCTAGGCCACTCCATGGCAGCCCTCCCCACAGAAAACATTTATTCTCTGTGTGAAAAAGTCAGGGAACTGAGATGTGAAGAAAGCCCCGCATTCATTGGCCAATTTACCAACCATTCCTGATCCCCTTCAGACCATTTCCCCCCTCAGTCATGGAAAAATAAAGGCACATGTAGGAAGCTGTTAGGGCCTATGCCTGCTCCCATGAAACACAAGGCATGTATTTTATTCCTGATCCTGGAATAATTGTGAGCAGGGAGCAGTGGAGAGAAATGCAAAGGACTGCCAGCTCCCTGTGAAACCAGCATAGTTCCCTTAGCAAGCCTAAGGGACGCTGTTTGCACTATGACTACAGCAGTCTGGCTAAGCAATAAGAAATTGAGCTGTTGAGTAAGACAACAAAAGTAAAACTCTTCCATGCTGGTGTTCCGGGTAACCCCGCTGCTGTGCATCAGCCTTTGTACGGCTAGTGATCTTGATCCATTTTAAAATAGAACCTGGGAGAGTGATAACATTTCTGAAAATGATGACATCTCAACAAGGCTGGGGATCTTGTCAAGTGTTTAATTACTTTCCAGTATCAAAGTGGGGAGATTTCCTCAAAATATGCAAGTATGAAACTAGAACACTAACCTGAAAACCTAGCTGGAATTCTCACAGCAAGAAGATAGGACTTCTTCCAGAGGGCTTTTCTTGAATGTTAATATTATTTTATGTAACAGGGAAGTGTGGCCCTGCTAATTTGGTAGTTATAGGCAAACTGGTTCAGGGGATGGGTAATGGGACATGAAGCCTTCTACTCCAGAGAAGAAATGCCGGACCCACTAATGGCAAGACTTTTATTGACTTCAGGAAGGGTAGGATTTTACCCCAGGTCACCGGTTTGAGGTCCACCCATGCCTGCAGCAAAAAAACAGTCATTCTCATTTAGTGTGTGTCCAGGGACCTCTGTGAAATAAGTCAGTAGAGCTCAGCTCAGCCCTGAGAAGACAATTTTGTCATGTTCTAGGAATTACAGGGTGAAATTCTCTGCCCTGTGTTATGCAGGAGGTCAGACTAGATGATCAAAATGGTCCTGTCTGGTCTTAGAAGCTCTGAATCTTTGGCTACATCTACACTGCACGCTTCTTTCGGCAGAGCGTAGAGTCCATATGGGGTAGCCCCCCTAGCACTGGTATAAAGCAGTGTAGACAGGCAGGTAAAGACACACCTGAAGGGTGTGGGTATGTACCTGAGTACCTCTCCTACATGGCTCTTTCCTCACCCAAGCCATGCCTCCCTGTCTACACTGCTATTTTTAGCAGTGTCGTGTCCTGCAGGGCGCCATTCCCTGCCCCAGAGAATGGCTGTCCTGGGGAAGGCAGTGGGGAAAAGCTCATCCTGGCAGAGCTTTTGACTGAGTAGACACGTGAAGCTACAACTGCAGTGTGGACACAGCTTGCTTTTCACTGCGGCGGGTAGCTACGCATACCCTACACATTGCCAAAAGTGGTGAGCAGTGTAGATGTAGCCATATGATGTCTCCATCAAACAAACCACTCCCCAAACTGGCACCAGGCGAGATGCACAAAGACTGATGACCTCCTGGGGGCGGTTTCCCTCAGCAGGCCAATGCACAGTTGTGAGCACTGTGGGGGAGTTTACACTGCTGTGGCCCATATGGCAACCTTTTCGTTGAGAGCCAGAGGTTTTCCCGCTCCATCCAGCACTTTGCACAAACACGGAAAGAGCAAAGGCAGGAGGAGAACATTGACTCCATTTTTGATTTACCACACATCTATCTTTATCAATCAGCTGCCTATGTGCATGTGATGGGGTGTGCTCCCCACACTGGCCCTGCCAGAGCTGAATTAGGCCAGGTGGGCCCAATCAGCTAATTAGCCTGCAAAGGGGGAGGGAGGGGAAGCTTTAGGCTGGAGGCAGATAATTAGAGAGAAGCTCACCTGTGAGAGGCAGGCGGGGTTTCTACAAAAGCCAGGAGGCTGGCAACAGAGGTGACTGCTGGGAAAGGGCCGTCACTCCCTGGGAGGAGGGTTGGGAGCTGATACACCCAGAGCAAGGAGGGGAACCAGGAGTGGCAGGAAGCGGTCTAGGGAAGGAGCAGTGAGGGCTGGGAAAGTAAAGCCCAGAACTACTGGGTAAAGGGCTGGAAGGGACCTCAGGAGGTCATCAAGTCTGGCCCCCTGTGAAGAAGCAGGACCAAATATACCTCCAAATTGTTTAGCTTCTCTAAAGGAGGGTCACAGAGAGATTGCAAACAGGGGCCAGCAGAGCAGTTGAACCTGTGCAGCTTCCTTTGTATCAATGCTTCTTATCCCTGAAGTATCCAGTTTCCCTGCGGGTTAGTGAAAACTCCTCCCAGCTGGATTCCGGTTTCATGTGTGTAACAACAGCCGCTAGGGTCAGTGCATATTGATCCATCATGTGACAGGTGGGAGAGCTATCGTAACCCTAACATAGTGAATGCTAATGGGAAGGGGTAGGTTTAGCAGATAAAATTAAAAAAAAAAAGAACAAGTTAAAAATCACTTAGAAAAGTTAAATGCCTGCAAGTCACCAGGGCCTGATGCAATGCATCCTAGAATACTCAAGGAGCTAATAGAGGAGGTATCTGAGCCTCTAGCTATTATCTTTGGAAAATCATGGGAGACGGGAGAGATTCCAGAAGACTGGAAAAGGGCAAATATAGTGCCCATCTATAAAAAGGGAAATAAAAACAACCCAGGAAACTACAGACCAGTTAGTTTAACTTCTGTGCCAGGGAAGATAATGGAGCAAGTAATTAAGGAAATCATCTGCAAACACTTGGAAGGTGGTAAGGTGATAGGGAATAGCCGGCATGGATTTGTAAAGAACAAATCGTGTCAAACCAATATGATAGCTTTCTTTGATAGGATAATGAGTCTTGTGGATAAGGGAGAAGCTGTGGATGTGGTATACCTAGACTTTAGTAAGGCATTTGATACGGTCTCGCATGATATTCTTATCAATAAACTAGGCAGATACAATTTAGATGGGGCTACTATAAGGTGAGTGCATAACTGGCTGGATAACCGTACTCAGAGTGTTGTTATTAATGGTTCCCAATCCTTCTGGAAAGGCATAACAAGTGGGGTTCCGCAGGGGTCTGTTTTGGGACCGGCTCTGTTCAATATCTTCATTAACGACTTAGATATTGGCAAAGAAAGTACGCTTATTAAGTTTGCGGATGATACCAAACTGGGAGGGATTGCAACTGCTTTGGAAGACAGGGTCATAATTCAAAATGATCTGGACAAATTGGAGAAATGGTCTGAGTTAAACAGGATGAAGTTTAACAAAGACAAATGCAAAGTGCTCCACTTAGGAAGGAAAAATCAGTTTCCCACATACAGAATGGGAAGAGACTGTCTAGGAAGGAGTACGGCAGAAAGGGATCTAGGGGTTATAGTGGACCACAAGCTAAATATGAGTCAACAGTGTGATGCTGTTGCAAAAAAAGCAAACATGATTCTGGGATATATTAACAGGTGTGTTGTGAGCAAGACACGAGAAGTCATTCTTCCGCTTTACTCTGCTCTGTTTAGGCCTCAGCTGGAGCATTGTGTCCAGTTCTGGGCACCGCATTTCAAGAAAGATGTGGAGAAATTGGAGAGGGTCTAGAGAAGAGCAACAAGAATGATTAAAGGTCTTGAGAACCTTTGAAGGAAGGACCTATGAAGGAAGGCTGAAAGAATTGGGTTTGTTTAGTTTGGAAAAGAGAAGACTGAGAGGGGACATGATAGCAGTTTTCAGGTATCTAAAAGGGTGTCATAAGGAGGAGGGAGAAAACTTGTTCACCTTAGCCTCTAAGGATAGAACAAGAAGCAATGGGCTTAAACTGCAGCAAGGGAGGTCTAGGTTGGACATTAGGAAAAAGTTCCTAACTTCTCAGGGTGGTTAAACACTGGAATAAATTGCCTAGGGAGGTTGTGGAATCTCCATCTCTGGAGATATTTAAGAGTAGGTTAGATAAATGTCTATCAGGGATGGTCTAGACAGTATTTGGTCCTGCCATGCGGGCAGGGGACTGGACTCGATGACCTCTCGAGGTCCCTTCCAGTCCTAGAATCTATGAATCTATAAACCCTGAGCTACCTCCTATTGCCACGCTACTGCCCCGTCTCCACCCGCAGCCCTGTGTGTGCCACAGCTGTACTGTTGCTGATGCCACTTCCTCTGAGGCAATCAATGCAGTTCAGGGTAAACCAACAACAGGTATTTTATTGCCATGGATATTTCTGAAGAGATTCCAGGTGCCAGGGTCTCTGGCACCTTCTCTGTCCTTCCCAAAAGCACCAAGGGGCAGATTTTCGAAGGTAAAATTGGCAGTTAGATCCCTCCCGCCCCACCCCCCTCCACTGGAAATAAAGGGACTTTTGCACATCTCCTCCCAGCTGCTGTGCCTCACCCTGCTCAGGGCGGGGTGTGATTCTGGAGGAGCCTCCCAGGTACCAGCATCGGTCTAGAAAGCGTTGGCATTAGACATCTGTGCAAGCGGATGGAAGATAGTTGGTGGTGGGGAGAGAACAAAAGGGGTTAATAATCTCTGGGTGGGGGATGGTAAGTGTTTTGCCTTTGCAGATTTAGACTCAGGATTAACTGGTTCTAATGAAAAACAATATTAAATCTTTCAATTACTATCCAGCCACATTACAGGACTGGGCTGTTCCACCCCCATCCTTCCCTGCTGCTCCCCTCTGCAGTTAGACAATGACAACAGGACCGCTTCTGCAGCCACCTGACATGGTTGTGGGCACAGTGACGTCACTCGCACAAGGACAGTGGCGAAGCCCTGTGCGCAGATCCAGGTCAGTTGGCTATTATGGGACCAAGGAATTAGGATGGGATTGTGCAACATGCCAGCCCAGTTAAATCCTTCATAATCCTTACATTTTCACAAAGGCAGCTTTGCCTAACCTGCATTCCAGCTGCTAGCAAAGTGTCATGAGTTGGAGTCACTCCAGCATTCCAATTGGAAGCACCACTTTCCATTTGTCCATACAAATGGTGTCTCAGACTACATTTACGTCTACATGATACCCAACAAAGAAAAGAGTCAAAATATGTCTGTGCTGCACCCCTGGCAAAGAGGAAGCAGCACCAAATGACCCTTCTGTAACCACTCCCAAGAGGCGAGCACAGCCTGTGTGCGCGGGGTGGGGGGAGCACGCTGGGTAATGACATGCAGCAATAGCACTGGGGTATGGCATGGGTAAAATACAGGAAATCTTGGTTCAATTCCTAGCTCTGCCACAGACTTTGTGTGACTTTGGGCCAGTCAATAGAGTTCCATCATGGCTGACTTCGGAATCACTTCTGTGCGGGCTTCAAATTCCTATGCTTGCCTATAGGAAGGCCACATTGTTGCATGGTAGAGCACCATTCTATCGATCTGAGGTACTTATATAGCCCTCATCACCATAGCCTCTGAGCACCATGCCCTCTTCAATCTAGTTATCCTCATAACACCCCTGGGAGGCACAGCTGTTATCCCCATTTTACAGATGAAGTAGTGAGGCAGAGTTTGCCTCGGGTCACACAGGACTTGAGCAGAGACTTAGGCTAGTGTCCTTGGCTCTGGGCCATCCTTCCACTGAGTCTAGTGTATAACAACATCTTTTATAGAACCTTAGTTCCAGGGCCAACTTTAGGTGTGGGCGGGCTGGGCGGCAGCCCAGGGCGGCCTGCTCAAGCAGGTGCTGTGCACGCAGTTTGGTATCTAAGTCCCATGTGACCACCGAGAGCCACCTGGGCTGATGGAGGAGGCAGGCAGGCGAGCAGCAGCATCTGGAGAGGATGGAGGGACCTGAGCTACAGGGGGGCAGTTGGAGGACCAGCCAAGTGATTCCTTCTGAGCATGGAAGTGTGCATCTGCTGCTGTTCCTGTTCCCCACCCCCTCCATTCTTCCCCGGAGCTGCCCCTGGCTACACTGCTCCGCACTGGGAGAATCCTGGCTGCTGTGCAGGGGGAGGGGGAGGCTGATGTCGGGGTGTCCTCCCTAGCCCGGGTACCTGGTCTCCACAGAGCTGGGGTGGTGGCACCGAGGGAACCTGTCTGTGCTGCTGCCTCTTTGGGTCTGGAGCAGGAGCTGCTCGTGTCCGAACAAGCCTTCAGGTTCCTGATCCTGAGTGCTTTCTTAAAGAGACAATGTGCTCATACACTCACCCAGGCACCTCCCCAACACACACACACACACACACCCTCTCTCACACACGTCCCAACTCTCTCTCACACATACACGCTCTCTCACACACTCCTGCAACACTCTCTCTCTTTCTCACACACACACACACACACACACTTGTATTGTTGTTACTTAGTATTTCCTTGCAAAATGTGCAATGCACATATATTATCTGTAATTTTATTCTTTCAAAGCTCATTAAGGATTACAGTGCTGTTATTTTAGTTTTTTGACTGGTCTGTGCATTTCATAATTTTATTTCTCTCTTAGGCTTAAATTTAATTATTTGAGTAGTGAGTTCTAAAATGCCTAACCTGTCCTGGCTGGAGTAATTATCATTATTATTTTTATTACCATATTGTGCTTTGTCATTCATTATTTGAAATGGTACAATCAACTAATAGTATCCTTCTAGAATGTAAATTTGGCTTGTAGAAACCTTAACAGTGCCAGTTTAAAAAAAATTAGCTAAACACATAACTTTAGACACTGGGCAGATGAAGGTTGCTTATTTTCAAATTGTATTTTTAGTTAGATCTGTAAAATAACTTAAAATTTGTACAAAAATAAATGTGGTTCCAATTCTGATACTAATAGCAATAATGGAGTCAAATGTTAGTGAGTCACGTACATGACTGTGATTGATAAACATAAATGCCAAAATAATTAAAATTCCTTCTTCTTAATAAAAGAGGAAAAAACCTTAATTGCATATGTTAAAATTAAGTAAATACATTTTTAGTGGAGTGAAAAAACAATTGACTAAAATAGAGTAGATAATGGCAGTTACAGAGTGTGTGTGTTAGAGAAAGTAAGCAGATTTTATTTTTATTTATCTCTACTAAAGATAGTGTATTATCTCCTGATTGTTCTAAACTTACATATAAACTTAAAATATGGCTTTAATTGGTGTTTGTGTATATATTTTTTTCCCTCTCTTTCTATAGAAATTTGATACAGTGCTTCTGTCAGCTAATTTCTAAGTTATTTGCAAAAAATAAACCAAAAAAACCCCCTAGTTTTCAGGTGCCTAAGTAGCCCCTGAAATCATGGCTAAAGTTGCCCTCTCCTTTCCCCCAATCTGAAATGGTGCCTGGTGAGCCAGGAGTGGCCAGAGGGCTGTGGGAGGACCATGGGCTCTGACAAGACGCAGCCCCCGTGTGACAGCATGAAGCCCGCCTTAAGCCGCAAGCCAAACACCAGACACCACAAGCCACAACAGCAGTGTATTGCCACCCTTACCTTCTGCACTATCTGCCATGCCACGTTTTCTTCTGTGCTGCTGCTGCTGGCAGTGGCGATGCCTTCAGGGCTAGGCGTCCAGTATCAGGCTGGCCTGCCAGTGCTTAATTTATGCTGGGGCTGAGCCCCGTCCCCTCTTTCAATACAAATTAAGCACTGGAGGGAGGTAGTGGGCCTGGAGGTGATTGGGGGGAGGGGGGGTAGTGGACCTGGAGGTGATGGGGGGGGCTCCAGGGGCACCAAAATACAAGTTCGCCCAGGGGGCCATTTTCCCTCAGGCTGGCCCTGCTCAGTTCCCAGAACAATGTACGGCCTTCAGTCTTCCAGGGCAGAGTACAATACACAATATGAAATGAGAGAAAACAGTGCTGAAAATTAGAGCTTTCAGTCATCAGGCTAATAACAGAGACAGAAATTAAGAGGCAGAGGCAGATAGAGATCATTAATTGAGTTTGTTTTATGAAGAGGTAATTAAAGTTATTATAGAACTAGGGTAAATGTCATGGAGAATTTAACAACTCTCATCACTGAATTCCTCCGTGTTATTAACCCTTCTAATGCCTGGGGAATTGGGCTGTTGGGCTTCCCCCTCCCTGAACCTAAATGGGTGTGAACGTCCCTGCTCTCTCACTGAGATGGAGCGGGCTGATCCTGGCCATGCCAAAGATCTAGGACTAGAAGAGGCAGGAAGAGGGTATGCTCTGTAGCACCCAGCCTCTCTTTTTGGAGGCAGATGCCACATTTGTGGAATTGCTACTGACTTCTGATTCCACCAGCTCGCCATGCACTGGAGCCAAGAACATTAACATCTGCATTGGTCTTGCCCTTTCACTGGGGCCTCCTACATCCTGTGATGCACAGAGATGCCCATCCATTCTGTGGCAGATCCTCTCCTGTCCCATCCAAGCATGGGTCAACCCAGCCCCTGCACATCTTTGGAGACCTGCCATGACCAGTCTGTAGTGGTACAGCTAAGAGCCAAGTCACCAAATTATATACACACCAAGTCTCTTCTGTTGCTTTCTTCCTTTCCCTTACTGCTTCCCCCATCCACTCCTGGTACCTGCATGTATCCCATCATCTTCCTTGGCTAAGGCTATTACATTCCTTCTGGTCAATTCAGCCTCCCACAGGCAGACATTCTTCTGTGCCATGTTCTCTTTCTTTGGTCAGTATTTTTCCTGAGTTGGACGCTGGTTCCCCCTTGGCCTTTAAAATCAGCCACAGGGAAGAGATCATGGACAGACACATCATGAACTGCTTCCTGCTGAATCTGACCAGGCTGCTCCTTTCCTGTCTCCTTACTGTCCTCCCACCTTGTGTGCCAAAGCGTAGCTTTCCTCCAGGCTGTCTCCCCAGGACTCCTTAGGAAATCACAATGTACTGCCACAGCATCTCTACCGGCTCTTGCTGTTTGCAGCGATCCTGGAGATTTAAAAGTGCACCTGCCCTCCCGGATGAATTCCCCTGAATAGCACCGACTTCCTGCAGAAAATCCTCCCTACCTACAGGACATGTGGGAATGTAAAGATCCCAATGAGCTTCTCAGGTCTCCTCCTTTATTGATAAGCAGGATCATGGGAGTTAGAGATAGCAAAGACCTATTTGATCTGTCCCAATGCTGGTGCAAAATTGTCCTCTACAATACTTGCTCCTATAGAGTTTTAAATAATTCAAGAGACTGAGTTGCCACTATCCCCTTAGCGGCCTAGGCACAGAAAGTTTAGCCAGAATACTCTTCCATTTAACTTCACCCCATTGCTCCTGGCTATACCTCCTTGGACCTTCCTGAGCCATTCTCCTTTCTCTGGTGTTTTCCCCCTTGAATTGCCCATCTTTTGTGCCTGCAACCAAGCCTCCCTGAAGTCCCAGCAGAGAGCGTAGAGTTGGGTGAGCTCCGATGGCGCATCTGTGAGCTGATGGAGGGATACTTTGTCTTTGTTACATTTCTGTTATTGTTATTAAGATGATGGAATGGAAGTGAAAACAGTGTTGACAAGTAATATTGAAAATGTTATGCAAGAAGGATCAAAGCAAAGAACTAAATTCCAGGGCCTCCAGCAGACAAGATCACATGATCTGCAGTTAAGAAGACAACAGTTCTGCCCAGGGTGTGCATTTTCTGTTCTGTCTGCAGCCAGAGGTGTCGTCACCAGTTTCTGCCAGTGGGAAATGATTCTGGGTACCCCTTTCTGATTTGTTTTCTCCCGGCTCACTCTTAGAAGTCACCAGCCTCCACCGGCTCCATCACAATGATGAATAACAGAAACCACCTAACTGTTACCTGACAGACCAGATCTGATGGGAAAACAAGCACATTTCACTGACGCATTTCGCTTTCACAGTAGAGAGAACAGCTCCCCCAGGTGAAGACCTGACTACCCCCTGCCTTGCACCTTGGATTGCATCTCACACCTGGGAGATTGGGTGTCAAACCTAACATTCTGGTTTGGGAGCATTTTACACAGGTTTAAGTGATAGCATACGGTACAGGGCCCAGGAGATCTACACAGCCAGGCACATTAGAATACAGTCTCTGGACCTGGGCCAGCTCCAGCCCCAGGTAACTGGAGCTTGGCTAGGCACAGCTGAATGTGATTGCCTCAGAAGTCACTGATAACTCCCACAGTGATTTAACCCCAAACTCCACGCTGCTGCCAAGCTCAGTAGAACCTACTCCTAAGAGTGCCAGCTGTAGCAGGTCATGGTTACTCACCACTGCGGTGCCTCCTGCTGGTCATCTGGGAATTAGCTCTTTTCAGCCTGGGAGCGCCTCCTGCTGGCTGGTTTCTCCCTACCGGTACCTGCTTCCTCATCTCCACCACCTCTGCCTGCGTGTCCCTCCTGAACCCCTTATCTTGGGGTGCTGCCCCACAGGGGCTCCCAGGGGAACCCCCTCCCCCTATGCCCACCTTGCCTCAGTGGCTACTGCCCTCTTTCTCTGGGGCAAACTGCAGTCTGTAATGGCCACTCGTCATTGGCAAGGGGGTTGGACCTGCTGCTTTCTAGCCCAGCTGTCTCCCTGCAGCCCCAGTACCCGTCTAGGCCTTCCTGTCGGGCCTCAGCCTGGAAGGTTGCCAGGCCTGAGCTCTCCAGCTCTGCCTGCCCCTTCCCCAGCACTGCTCTGTTGAAGGTACCCTGTCTCTCCCCGGCAGCTAGGTCCTTCCCACCCCAAGGCCGGAGTGAGACTCACACTGATCCTTACTCCCAAGCCCTCTTATCAAGGCCAGTTCCCCAGCCAGCCTCCCTCAGCTGCTCTCACTCCTTTTATCCCAGGAGGGGTAACCACCCCACTACACAGCATTCCAGAAACTGCTCCAGGGGGCACCAAACCCAGTACACTCCTTCGTGGGCACGTGGTGTAACCGGTGTCCCTGGCCTGGGATCACAAATCTTTCAGGGGCACTCTGCAAAGTGGAAGATGAATGTTAAACGGGGTGTTGGACTAATCTTCTTTTATGAAGGGCATCCTAGGCTCATAGATAGCAGAGAGAAGCACAGATTAACCACTGATCAGAAGTTTCGTGTTCATCTGGACCACCTCAGAAGAGAGCCCTCTCCCCGCTTCACCTGAAGGACAGCTCCATGAACAGCAGAGCAACCCCAATGGAGTGCTGCTATCGACCCAGGTGCAGGCGGGTCGGGTGGGTGCCCTTCTAGTTCAGAGGTGATATTGCTACTCGCAAGCATCGACTGACTCAAACCCCATCCAGCCAGTTTCTGCCCCTGGATGTGTGTGTATCCAGTCATGTCACTGGAAGCTGCTCACTGGCACCACAGACAGAATCTGGCCTTTAATCTCTTCCTTCCTTTCAATATAAAAAAGGACCTGTAACGGGCTCTTTGTCCTGGGCTGGAAGCTCCAAAATGCATTAACTTTGCTTCCATTTTCTCTTTGATCCCCACCCCGACCCCTGAACGCTGTTTGTGTTATGTGGGCCCAGTGCTTCAAAATGCCCAGTGCCCCTTTAACAGCTAATTATAAAGCACCGAGTGCATGGAAAGCATTTACTCCAATGGGTGAGGATGCAAAGTGAGCAGTTTGCACTCTGATTTTTGAAGAGGAGAAATCAAAGGAATAACAATTCTTCTGGGTGAAATATCACGCTGGGCAGAAGGGTAATTTAGAGTCCGATTTTAGATCAGACGTTTTATCACTGTATCCTCAACTCTTCTTGACTTTCAACTGTGATTTGATAAATCAGCATAATACCTGGCACAGTAATTGCGTTAGGTTTTATTCCGAGTGGGGTTAGTTTATTACACTGCAAGCACATTAGAGAGGAGATTTTTGTTACTCTACCATTATTAGTTGTGGGTAAAGCAGCTCAAAGAATGCAAAAAAATGTTGGGTAAATATTTTTGCAGATATACTGTCCTGCTCCATTCTCTGTTATCTGCAGTGTCAGGAGATTTGTTGCTTATGAGTATTCAAACTATCCATCATACTTATCTGGCCTTCGCCACCATAATATCTGATTACCTCCCAACCTGTAACATATTTAGCCTCACAACCTTTTCCCCCACTCCCGCAAGGCAGGGCTATTATTCCCATTGTACATATGGGACACTGAGGCTCAGACAGGCTAAGTGACTTGCCCAAGGTCACAAAGTCTGTGGCAGAACAGAGGATTAACCACCAGTCCACCAAGTTTTAGGCCAGTGTCCTAACCAATGGGCCACCCTTCTAGCCAGCTAGCCCAAGCCTCTTTGAGAGAGCCTTTAGGAATCCCCAAAGTTTCTATAATTTCATATTGGAATCATTAAGAAAGGGATAGATTATAAAACAGAAAATATCATATTGCCTCTATATAAATCCATGGTATGCCCACATCTTGAATACTGCTTGCAGATTTGCAGATGTAGTAGCCCCATCTCAAAAAAGATATATTGGGATTGGAAAAGGTTTACAAAGGGCAACAAAAAGGATTAGGGGTCTGGAATGATTGCTTTATGAGGAGAGATTAATAAGACTGGGACTTTTCAGCTTGGAAATGCGGGCAGGGGACTGGACTCGATGACCTCTCGAGGTTCCTTCCAGTCCTAGAATCTATGAATCTATGAAGCTATGTTGTGAAGGCCAACATAAGAGGGTTCAAAAAAGAACTAGATAAATTCATGGAGGATAGGACCATCAATGGCTATTGGGCAGGGATGGTGTACCTAGCCTCTGTTTGCTAGAAGCTGGGAATGGGCAACAATGAATGGATCACTTGATGATTACCTGTTCTGTTAATTCCCTCTGGGGCATCTGGCATTGGCCACTGTCAGAAGACAGGATACTGGGCTAGATGGACCTTTGGTCTGACCCAGTATGGCCATTTTTATGTTCTTATGAAGTGCACTTAGTTGATATGCATTATTCTTCTGTTTGAAAAGTTTCAGCTAACCAATAAGACAACAGGAACAATATCATGTGACATAGCTGGCTAATCAAAAAGCACAGATAACAATTAGCAACTAATCAAAGTGAACAATTTGGGAGCATCCCAAAGGGTGACCTTTATTTGCATAAACTATTCAGCGAATGCAGGACATCTTCTTAGTAATCTCAACAAACAGCCATAGGTGCCCTCTAAGGGTAACTGAGCCTCACTGCAGCCTTTCTAAAGAAGGCAGGCAAGCCAAGGGATTGGTCACCAGTCAAGAGAAGTTGGATTCTCTTCCTGGCTCTGCCAGTGGCTCACTGGGTAAGTTTCTTAACCCCTCTGCAGCTCATTTTCCCCTTCTGTAAAATAGGGATGATGCTACTTTCCCCCTATCAGTGAGTTTTCTGGGTGGAAAGCGCCATATGGAATCTAGGTGATGCTCAGCATTATTAGAATGGTCAACCCTGCTCTGTCCCTGAATAGAAGCAGCTCTGGAGATCCCCAACCAGAAGGAATGTCCAGCATCCTCTCGTTCATAGCCCACAGTTGAGATGCCAAAGCTCTGGTCCTTCATTCCGCTGCAGCATTGCCTGGGACCAGGGATTTGAAAGGTTCATTCTGCGCCCTGGCTCTCACTTTCACTGCAATAATGGTAGTTTCCATGGCATCCACTTGCATTTCAGTTTGAGCTACTCACCCCTCAAGTAAAACAAGCTTGGCAAAAAATGCCCTTACATGCTCCCTCTGAGCAAGGTGAACGCTGACTAGCCTCTGTCTTTTCCACCAGCCTCCTCAGCAGTCCACAAGGAAGTATCACATCTTAGGAACAGAGGCCACCCAGCCAATGGCTGCAGGGGCAACTTGCCAGAAACCTAGCTGACAAATCAACTGAACACTTTGCAGGTCCTCTCATCTTTAATAGTAGGGAGGTGTGGTCTGTGGAGACTACAGGTTCCAGCATGCAATGCTATGCCTAGGGATAAGCCACTCAGCAATTGGCTCCATCTCCATAGAATACAGTGTAATAACAACAAGGAAAATAGTTCAGTAGGAAATACTTTGTTTTTACATTCTTTTTAAATCACATTAGTTTTAGGGTAATACTGACCCTTTCTCCAGGCTACTGGTCTGATGTGCCCTTCCTGACACTATCAGATGGATCTTAGGAGAAGTTCATCTGTTTTGTTGGCCCTTTTGATGAATTTATTGGTGAAGGACCTGGACCATTTTTCCACTCGAAAATAAAACAATACTGCTCATATGCATTTAGCAAAGGGATCCCTCTTTGATTAGCAGTTACTTTCCACGCCCCCACCCCTCCAAGCTGCACAGTGTACTGTGTCCACCCTATTCAGGAACCTACAAAATGCTGTTAGCACGTTCTGCTCTCAAAGTGATGGGGAATGTTTGGAAGCTACAAGGAAATTTAGTTTTCCTTCTGATGGGACATTCTACTATATGCACCACATTTAAAATACATCGAGAGGCTCGTCACAATTTTTCAAATGAAATACGTTTTAACTGAAAGTAGAGCTGTGGTTTGTTGGTAAATCTGAAAAAATGTGGAAAAAAATACATTTGGATTGAACTAAATTTTTTTTTTAAATGTTAATGGCACAAAAAGTAAAAAAATCATTTTGCTTTTGAACATTTTTAACATTTAATTTTTTTAAAATAAAATTAAAGGAAATTTGAAGCAAAAATTATTTTGAATCGAAAAGTCAAAATGTTTTGTTTTAAAAATGTTGAAATGAAATGTTTGTGGGGTGGCTTTTTTTAGAACCCCCCCTTTTAAAGCAAAACAATTAATTGAAATTGACATGAATTCGCAAAATGTTTGTCACCAACTCTGCAAGTTTTTTTTGCTAGGGAAAAAAAAGTTGGTTGAAATTTTTTTACCAGCTCTAATTGGAAAATGGCATTTTTTAAAAAACACAACGTCATGGAAAAAAACTTCAGTTTTTTAAAATGTTCTGGTTTTTCAACAAAACCTGAAAACAAAAACATTGGGGTTTATTTGTACAGTTTTGTTTTTCCTTTCCATCCACCCCCTTTTCCAAAGGCAACAAGGAAAAAGGGAGGGGGATGGCAGGAATAAAAAATTTTTCAAACATTTTTTGAAAAATATTTTTGCAAAAAAATAAAATAAAAAAAAGACAAATAAACAAAAACTCATTGTGCTTCCAAGCCTGGAGCATGAAAATGTTTTAGAAATTCTTAATGAAAAATGGTTACCATTTTTCAGCTAGCTCTAGTGCAAACAAATATATCAGTGTTGTAAAGCCCCAACAGTGCTCTAGGGAGAAGGTCTTATAGCTCCCGTTGACAGTTGTTTCAGCAGAACTTAGCTTTTATCGTTAGCCAAAAAACAAAGCCATCCTCTACCCCAAACTGCTCCCGATTCATTTTGGAGCAGGGGACTGGACTGAACATTCCTACCCGTCAAATTACTTAATAACAGGTCCGTTGCGTTGTGGCTCTGCTGAGCACCCAGGCAACAACTCTGCAAACAGAAATCCAGAGAAGGATTTCTAATAAATGAACACGCCCCACAGGTAGGCCATCGGATGGCGTCAGTGTCCTATCACTGCCCCTTGGGATGCCAGCACAACCACTTGGCTTCTCTGTCCTGCTCTCTAACTCCCAACACTCGCAGCTGGTCCAGGCGTTGCCGCTGAGCAGCTGCAGGGATAGTGCTCCAGGTCTGTCCCAGCACACAGCCTTGACTTTAAGGGCAGCCAGCTCTGCCCCCTCTCCTCCCGCCCCCGTTTTATGCCACTTACTGCAGTTAGTCCTGTTGCTATAATACAATTCCTCAGAATGTAATCACATTAAATCTTTATTATGAACGAAGCCTTTTGCACTGCGAGTTGATGGGAGAGAGGAAAACTTTTACTGCTTTTCAAAGTCTAATTAATGTACATTTCATTGCTTTCCAGATGAATTTTTGTCATGGGAGATAGTTATGGCTGTAAAATGACAGTTAGTTTTGATGGGGTAAAGAGTATAGGTCACACTCTTCTACAAAGCTGACAGAGTCCTCCCCCGTACTTACCGTGTAATCAGCATTACTCATGCTGGCTTCAGCGGAAGGGAATGGAGCAGGACAATGCAGCCCTTTGGATACAAAGCAGAGACTCCACTCACTGGGTAATAACACAGACGAGCTAATAAACAGCCTGAAGTTGGGAGCGTGCAACAGAATTAGCCCAGAGTACTTGCATGCAGTCAGCCCACCTGTTGGAGACACAGTCAGTCTAGCTACTTAGCTGGAACCGCCAAACATCTGAGAGGGTGTCACAAAGAAAAGAGCACAAATGAAAATGTTCAAAACACCTTTAAATAAAAGACCTGCTCTTTCCATGGAACATGGACTGGGTCAGAGAAATGACTGGGGGAGGAGGGGAGAGGCATCAATAGCATAGTGGAGATTTTTTGTTTCTGTCTATTTTCATCTTCGTCCTCAAGTGTTTCTGTATTGCTCTTCTCATGCCCTGGCCGTGGTGCTGAATGGTTAAGGGACATGGTATGTGGGGTGACCCAAGGCCGTCATGGTCAGAGAAGGCTGTAACCATTTCTGGGAGAGGAATAGCTGCTTCTAAAGACTGCTTCTAAGCCTAGTCTTATGGCTTCACAAAATAGTTTTTTCTGCTTCCTTGGGAGTCAAATCACCAAAAGTGGCTTCTGAAATTGAATTCTGGTCTGATTGCTCAACTCTGTGTGGGTGTGATTTTGCATGCCCCCAAGTTTATACATATAGCTGTGTGTGCACATTCTCTTGCAAACAATATTGGGCATGAAAAATTGAGTGCATATAGACAGGCAATTGCAGGTGAAAGGTTGAGATCCTTCTGAAAATTTGGCCTTCAGAGACCTTCAGATTACTGCAGACACCCCTTTTTATCTTAGAAGCTAACGCCCCCCGAAACTGGACCTGCCATGGTCAGACAGTATGTGCCCCCAGAAATGTGCTTATAAAATGCAGTAAACCTGAAAAGTTTAGCTTGGAAGCATAAGTGAACCCTGCAGATTCCAAGCTCAGCAAAACTGCCAGAAAACACACGTCCTAAACATGGGTGGATCTGTTAGGCTGAGGCATTTATGCCATAAATACTTGAAGGCTTAGACTGGCAATTATATATTCCCCAATGTGGAAATCACACTGGCCTTGTAATGCCTCCCAAAGGGCCACAGGGGACAGTCTCCTGCCCCTTAGCAGACTATGTTGATGCTGCGGATTAGCTTTTCTCTGTAGATCTGTAATGGGGATTGAGGGGGTGGGAGAATTGTTCATGGTGCCAGAAGAATCTCAGTAAAATTGAGAACTCAGTAAAAAGACCCAAGGTGCAGGGAAGAGTCTCAGAAGTGGCTCAGAGAACAAGGAGATCCAGATTTCATAATAAAAGCCCTGTTCCTTAGTTCTCAGTCACAGGGGCTGAGTGTGAGCTAGACTGTGGGTTTCAGAGGGGCTAAGGGAATTAGCCCCATTGATTGTATCAGTCCCATTGATCTGGGTACCTCCTTCTTTTAAGCACCTGTAAAAGGGTGTACTGGGCCCCCTGGCCCATTGCTGGAAGGCTCATGGTTCTAACACACCCCACCACAGAAAGAGCAATAGAGATGAGTGTTCCAGACTGCACAGAGAGGCTGTGGGGGAAAACAGCCAATCAGGGAGAGGCTACAGGGATCGGCAAATCAGGGTGGTGCAGGCCTAGTTCCTGAGCAAGGGTTGCTACCTGGAGCTAGAGGACCAAGGAAGGTGCTCCTGGCTGGCTGAAGAAGTTGCAGCACCAGGAACAGACTGGTTGCTGGCAGGGGCCGGGGAAGCAGGAAGGAGCTCCTGGCTGACTGCTGGGACTTAAGCTGGAAGAACCCTGAGCTAAGGGTGAAGGTGAAGGAGCCATGTGGGAAGTGGCCCAGGGAGCAGTAGCAGTTGAAGCAGATTTAGAGGGAAGCAATGGGTGGCTGCTATTTATAGGGTCTCTGGGTTGGGGCCCGGAGTAGTGGGCCTGAGCCCAGGGATGGGGCTGCAGACAAAGACATTGAGAAAGGCCCTGTTGGACATGTATCCGGGAAGGATTGTGTGTGACTCGGCTGCAGGGCTAAGTCACAGAGCAGCTGCCTGAGAAAACCAGAACAACCAACAGCACAAGCAGCACAAGCTGAGGGAGGCACATGCGCACCTGGCCAGGGGGCGCTCATGAGAGGTGAGAGGCACATGATTACAAGCCCCCATTTGTAAATCCCAGCCCTAGTGCTCAGCTAGAGTCAGGACAGCTGCATTCTGCTCCTGTCTCTGCTACTGCCTTAGTATGACCGTGGGTAAATAATTTACCCTCTCTGGGTAAAAGTCTCAAAAGCATCTAAGTGACTTAGGAGCCTAAGTCCTGGTGACTTTCAGGCTTCTAAGTCACATAGACCTTGTCTACACTTGCAGTGGCATCTAGGGTATGTATAGCTACACACTGCAGTGAAAGGCCCGGTGGTGTCCACACTCACATGCGGCAGTGAAAGGCTCAGGTGGGGACAGGCAGTAGGGAGAGGCTCCAGCAGCAGGGAGCTGCCACCTTTCCCCCCGGCAGAGTCTTTCACTGCAGCAGGAAAGGACGGAAGCAGTGGGACACTACGCTGCTAAAAATGGCAGTGTAGATGGGGGAGCCTGGCTTGGGCATGCGGAGTGCCATGTAGGGTACATACCCTGGGGTTCAGGTGTGTAAGGCACTCTACTCTACCCACCTAAGCAGTCCCTACACTGCTATTCATACCCTTGCTAGCTGGTGTGCAGAGTCTACACTCCAGGCACTGCTGTCAGTGTAGACCTGCCCGTAAATGCTTTTGAGAATTTGAGTGTCTCCGTTTCCCATCCGTAAACGAGGATCACAAACCCTATTTCTCTAACTCAGGAGGGTGCATGGTTCAGTTCACTCCCTTTTCCAGAAGCATTTCAAGGTCTTTTGATGAAAAGCCATATGAGCAAAGGCTGAAGGAACTGGGTCTGTTTAGTTTGGAAAAGAGGGGATTAAGTGGGAAGATGATAGAGGTCTTCAAATACTACCTAGAGAAAAGTTGTTCTCTCTTGCCACAGGCAATGGGTTCAAACTCCAGCATAGCAGATTTAGATTAAAATTTTAGGGAAAATTTCCTACCTGTAAGAGCAGTAGGACAAGGGAACAGATGGCCTAGAGAGGTTGTGGAAGCGTCTTCTCTGGAGGGTCTCAAAAAGAGGCTGCAGAGCATCTGTCTTGGCTGGTTTAGACACAACAAATCCTGCATCTTGGCAGAGGGCTAGACTAGATGGCCTTGCGGTCCCTTCTAACACTGTTGTTTTATGATTCTATGACGATAAGCTCTTCAGGGTGGGGACTGTCAGAATCTGCCCTCTTTATTCCCCCTGAGTATCTTAGGCCCAGATACTTAAAGGTATGTAGGTGCCTAATTCCCATTGGTTTCAGCGGGAGTTAAAGACCTAAATACCTTTGAGGATTTGGACCTTAGTGCTCGAGAGCTCTCAGTGAAATGAATGGGAGCAACCAAGGAGTACATTACAAGTCAGCAGGAGTAAAGGTGGCAGAGTTTGTTCCAAAATGGTCTGGCTGGTGAGTATAACTAAGAGCAATCCTCATCTCCAGGTGGTTCTTTATTGTGCCACTCAGAGCTCATTCTCTGTGTGAGGGAAATGACTGCGTTCAAGCAACTCATGATTGCTTTATTTGGGGGTGGGGGGAGAATGGGTGATTGGTGCATGAATAGCAAGAACAGAAGGCACAGAGAGATCTAGAAGTATCTGCCATCAAGGGTTTTTATTGGGTTGTTTCCCCCCATTCAGTACAATGTGTAACAACACTTTCCAGCACAACCTACACACACAGCCCTACTGCCGTCGCAGCTGCAGAGAGGCAGTGGGGGCCGGGACAGGGTGCTTGTTGGGACAATTTTTGTAAAATGTCATCTTCTCCAAGCAATTTAATGTAATGGCTGTGGGATAATAAGGCTTCCCTGTTATGTTCTTTCTGTCAGGTCCCCAGCAGATCATGATAAAAATGCATGGGATGCCGGTTTCTAAATGGATCCAGGAAAACAAGTCCCATCCCCCACTCTAGTCCAGGAACCAGAAAACAACAAGAGCATTTGGCTCTTCTTGGAAATTCCCTGCTCAGGATTCCTGTCCCTTTAGCTAGTGGGGTCACTTTAGAGCCGAGAGATACTCCGTAGGGGAGTGATGGAGGGCCACCAATGCAGAGCACTACACCTGTGTCAGAATGGAGCTCTGCTTTTGTGCATGCCAGTCTGCATTCATGCTCTGGACTAGGCTGGGGAACACATGCACTGACTGACTACTTGAGATGAGTAAACCATCTACAGCAAATCAATGCCTTTTGTTTTCTCCTGGTGGAATTTCTGGAAACAAATTGCAATTTCCTCTGCATGTGTTCATATTCACCCAGAGCCAGGTTGTCACCAAAAGCAGCGTTTTAAGCTTTTTTTTAGCAGTGTGCTCATGCACAGAAAAAACAGATTGCGTAATTGAGAGCCAATCACGCTCTCTGGCAGGAAATTAAAAGACAAAACAAAAACCAAAAAAAAAAAGCGGAAGCCACACACCCCGAAAATGCCCCCCCCCCAAACAAGCAACGAGCAAAATATAGACACAAGAGGCAATTACACAAAGAAAGAAGCCAAAATCCGCTTACTGTGAGCGGGTGGCCTCACTTGATCCTTCCCGCAGTGGGCGAGAGGGGTAAGGCCTGGGAGTAGTCTGGGATCTCACTCATTCACTGGCCAGACTAGCTTTTTTTAATTTCTTCCTACTCTAGGGAGCGCTGATGCTCGATAGTCTAAAGTTTACCTGTCTCAGATAGTTTTGATTTGTCATGTGATATCATTTCAGTTTCCCGATTGGATGATCATAACTCTTAGAATATGGAGAAGGGCTGGGAGAAGCCGCTGGGGTTTGGAATTCCTCAGGGAGTGGGAACGGCCTGGGGAGAGGGAGCAGAGACACAGGGTTAAGGTGTTGTAGAACGTATTAACCCTTTTCTTTTATTGACCACACAAGCCTGATCCAAAGCATTGTTTCTGATGACTTTAGAATACTGTATTGGCTTGGGGCAAGGTTTACACTGAATTTTCTCTCAGTGCATTTATACCAAATATTTCTATAGGTGCATACCAGGCTGTTTGCAAAGGGTGAGATCAGATCCTTGTCTGGTTTCCTTACTCACCTCTGTGCCAGGACTCTGGTAAGGGGTTTGGGCAGCCCTGTGACTTGCTGGGTTAATCAATCTCAGAAAACTAGGATAGAAAGGACATGAACATTCACTCGCCTCTACTGCGTGTCCCTGGAGAATAACACTGTGCAAGGCACTTCTTGTTGCTAAAAGTATCTGAGGGAAAAGGAGAGACATGATGGAGTAACATATTTAAAGGCTTCTCCATCCTCAAAGAGCATCCAAGGGGAGCTCCGTGTACCGTGTTCCCTGCTCACACTGGTTGCCAAATGAGCATCCCTGGACATTGATTTCAAAGGAGCGGAGATGCAAGGCTGCTTTGCTGTCTCCTCTACTGTCAGGAGACCCGTGAGAAGAAGCTGCATTGTGCTCTGAATATGATACAACTCAGCCAGTGTTCACAACCAAAGACCTACATACTCATAGCTGTCTGCTCTGGGCTGTTTCCTAGAACAGTGTGAAACACAGCAGTTTCAGTTCCCACAGCTTTCGACAACATTTCGGGGAGAGAGGCTGATTCCTATTGGCCTGCGCACCTTCTGAATTTTGCACTGTTTGTCCCAAAATTAAAAGCAACATTCAGCTGAAACCTCAAAGATTCATTTTGTTTTGAGTCAAAACTCACATGGGTCGAACCATAAACGCGGAGGAGTTTGCCTGGAAAACAACTGCTCCACTTAAAATGTTTGTGAACCTTCAAAAAAACTCCAGATGTGGCCTCACGAGTGCCGAATAGAGGGGAATAATCACTTCCCTTGATCTGTTGGCAATGTTCCTATTAATGCAGCCCAATATCCCGTTAGCCTTCTTGGCAACAAGGGCACACTGTTGACTCATATCCAGCTTCTCGTCCACTGTAATCCCCAGGTCCTTTTCTGCAGAACTTAGCCAGTCGGTCCCCAGCCTGTAGCAATGAATGGGATTCTTACGTCCTAAGTGCAGGACACTGCACTTGTCCTTGTTGAACCTCATCAGATTTCTTTTGGCCCAATTCTCCAATTTGTCTAGGTCTAGGTCACTCTGGACCCTATTCATACCCTCCCAGTGTACCTACCTCTCCCCCGAGCTTAGTGTCATCTGCGAATTTGCTGAGGGTGCAATCCATCCCATCATCCAGATCATTAATGAACATGTTGAACAAAATCGGCCCCCAGACTGACCCTGTGGGCACTCTGCTTGACACCGGCTGCCAGCTAGACATCGAGCCGTTGATCACTAACTGTTGAGCCCGACGATCTAGCCAGCTTCTATCCACCTTATAGTCCATTCAGCCAATCCATACTTCTTTAACTTGCTGGCAAGAATACTGTGGGAGACTGTATCAAAAGCTTTGCTAAAGTCAAGGTGTCTCACATCCACAGAGCCAGTTATCTCATCATAGAAGGCACTCAGGTTGGCCAGGCGTGACTTGCCCTTGGTGAATCAATGTTGACTGTTCCTGATCACTTTCCTCTCCTCCAAGTGCTTCAACATGGATTCCTTGAGGATTTGCACCATGATTTTTCCAGGGACTGAGGTGAGGCTGACTGGTTTGTAGTTCTCCAGATTCTCTTTCTTCCCTTTTTAAAAGCTGGGCACTATATTTTCCTTTTTCCAATCATCCGGGACCTCCCCTGATTGCCACAAGTTTTCAAAGATAATGGCCAATGGCTCTGCAATCACATCAGCCAACTCCCTCAGCACCCTTGATACATTGCATCTGGCCCCATGGACTTGTGCATGTCCAGCTTTTCTAAATAGAATTTAACCTCTTCTTTCACCACTGAGGGCTGTTCACCTCCTCCTCATGCTGTGCTGCCCAGTGCAGCAGTCTGGGAGCTGACCTTGTCTGTGACGACCAAGGCAAAAAAAGCGTTGAGTACTTCAGCTTTTTCCACATCATTTGTCACTAGGTTGCCTCCCCCATTCAGTAAGGGTCCCACACGTTCCCTGACCATCTTCTTGTTGCTAACATACCTGTAGAAACCCTTCTTGTTACCCTTCACAGCCCTTTCTAGCTGCAACTCCAATTCTGCTTTGGCCTTCCTGATTACACCCCTGCATGCTCGAGCAATATTTTATACTCCTTCCTAGTAATCTGTCCCAGTTTCCTCTTCTTGTAAGCTTCCTTTTTGTGTTTAAGCTCACCAAAGATTTCTCTGTTAAGCCAAGCTGATCGCCTGCCATATTTGGTTGCCTATACCTATATATTACTGGAGGAAGCTATTACAGCATTGCAGCAAATTGTCTAACACTAGCTTTCAAGGGTGGAAGTAACCTTCCTGTGCTCTGAGTGGGAGTCAAGTGACAGTTTTCTCTCTGGTATGCACAGCCTGTTCTGTAACTGTGGAGCCCAGTGCAGGAGAAAAGTAATGTGCCTAAATCCGGCCATGCAGCTGGCAAGCACTGAAAGGGCCGTGCAGGTGATTCATCTAGACAAGTGCTGTTAGGACATATATTGGTTCTTCAAGCAGGAACAATGGGGACTCAATACTCCAGTGATTGGGGCCATATAAATACCTACAATGGATTAGATCCTCTATATATGGGCCAAATGCTTAGCTGTTGTATATGGTATATTCCCTTGGTGCTGATCTGGCCCATAATTCTCTGAGCATGCTTAGCATGGATGGGGGAAAGTAATAGGTGCTGCTCAGAAAGGCACGAACTCTGTGACCCTTTCTTACACTGCGTAGCACCTTCCTACTCTACAGTTAGTCCCTCGGGTATCAGTGGAACTGCTCGCAGAGGCAGGTGGTACCAACACTACTCAGCATGAGTGAAGGCACAGAAATCCAGCTACCAGCTTCTTCACCAGCCTGATTCTAGTCCAAAGCCCACTGAAGTTAGTAGAAGTCTCTCCATTTATTTCAGTGGGCTTTGGATCAGGCCCTAATTAATATTATTTTATTAGGCTCTCCTCTAAGATCCAGGCCCCTTTGTGGTGGTTGCTGTACAAACATATCCAGAGATATAGCCCATGCCCTGAAGAGATTACCTTTTGAATAGATGAGACAGACAAAGGTTGGGAGGGGAAACTGAGGCAGAGAGGTGCAGGAACTTGCCAAATTTCACACAGCAAGTCAGTGGCAGAACTGGGAATGGAACTCAGATCTTCTGGCTCCTAGTCCACTGCCCTCCCCACTAGACCATCTCCAGGAGTTACATGAAGTAAGCGCTGTGGGATCATCTTTTTGCTCTGTGTTCGTACAGCGCCTGGCACAGTGGGAGCCTGGTCCAGCCTGGGGCTCCTAGATGCTACTGCAATAGTAATAACAGTTAATTAAGTGTAAAGCATCTTTCTTAGAGAACACTGTGCACCCTGCCATCAGACCTCACAATTCAGGATGGCTGCCTGAGGCCTGTCGTCATAGTGATGTCTGCACAGTGCTGTTTTCCATAGAGTTGGTCTTTCACTGCTGCTCTTGGTCTAAGCTAGTGCACTAAGCTGTTGCAGAGGAACCCACCTGCATGACTACCTGAGGCAATGAACAGATCTTGCAATAGGGGCAAACTCGTCAATGTATCAGATTCACAATTTGAATCCACTGATTTTTTCCTCCTCTCTCTTCTCCGTGTCTGTGTAGGTACCAAAGCTACATTTTGTTCCAGTGAGTGCCTGCTCCCTAACAGTCCACTGGATTCTGCAGTGAACAGTGAACTCCTAGGATTCAGCCCTGGCCCAAGCAAGTGCAATCCTGTTGAAATCAGCTCAGCTGAGTTTGCTTGTAGTTTTTGGCATATTGAAGCCAATGGAGTTGAAACCACTCACACCCAGACTGATTCTGGCCCATCATGTGGGACTGCTGACATCCAACTCCTTTGCATGTCCACAGTGTGTAATGTTATAGGCATAGCACTCACACAAAACCCACCCTCCCACGGGACTGGAAAGCAGGCCTTTGTTTACAGACTCGCAGCCATGCAGTTGCATTGATATAGGCTTTTGCATTCCATTCCCTGGAGATTTTGCAGATAGAAAATAAGAAAGGAAAAGAAAAGCTCTAGGGGTAGGTGTGCCTTACACATCACCCTCGGTTTTAAACGTCCTTCAGAAAAAACACACATGACAAATGTAGCTGTAGTTGTACAAACATTGCACAAGTGCAAAGTGGTACAGACAGTGGTATAAAAAAAAGCCGGGAATTGTACAAACATTGCACAAGTGCAAAGTGGTGCAGGCAGTGGTATAACTAAAGACCATCTTTTAGGTCCTGATGCTGCTTTTTTTGCACACCCAGACTCCTACAGATTCAAGAGGCATTTAGGATGCATAGCTATGAATGAGTGAAAGTGGACTTTGCTATGAAAATCTATGATAAAGTGTCATGGGATTTGATTTCCAAGTGCTGCTGAGGCCCGGCCAGCTTATGGTGTTACTAATAGTAGCTGAAGGCCCAGGCAGTAGGATGGGGGTAATTCATAAAGCCATGTGTGTTTAAAAGCCAAAAATGACTGAATTTAAAAACTGAATGGCAACAGACCACGAATCCCAGCAATGACTGAACCTGGTGATATTCTAAACAAAAAGAGCCCTTAACCATGTGTGAAGCTTTCCATTGCTTCACCCTGACTCAACAGACGTTCAGAATGATGCTTGGGGTTATTGTACGGGCTGGCCATGTTGCTGAATAGGTGGTTGGGTTGATTTGCATCTGTGGGGATTATGCTGGGAGCTATCCATTGAACTGTGTAAGTAGCAGTTGGGTGCACAGGTGTGGCAGCTGAGCCAAGTAATACACCTGCTCTGCAGTCTTCATCATACAACCAATGAAATTATAGCATGCAAATTACTGGAGAGTGAGGGTGGTGATTGATTGCGTTACCGAGGATATCACAATCGTCTGGAACTGTTGGCATGGCATAGATACATGCCTTATTGTAGCTGTACACACCATGAGCATAATTAGTAAAGTTAAAATGGCTGAGAACTTAAAACATGGACAGTAACAGACCACGAAACCCAGCGATGACAGAATCCAGTGATATTCTGAACAGAAATTGCTCTCAGCCATGCTTGTAGCCGCTTCCATCACTTCACACTGACTCAGACATTCCAGGCTTCGGAGTGACGTTCCTGGAATCTCGTTATATAGATACACAGCACAGAGAAGCATTTTACTGCTCAGGATTTACTCATCCCCATATGCAATGTAAGCCAAATATGGCAAAATATGCTAGATCCAGGACATTAAAAAGGTGGGGGGTAAGCAGAACTGGAATTTCAAACGTTTCCCATTCTGTTTTGCATAAGTAGTAGTGGCGTGCCATGACACTTTTAGTCAGGCATGCAAAATGGCATCATCCATGGGGTGTGACCTCACACGGATGGTGTGTGCAAGGTTGCACTATTTGGCGATGCCATCTTGTTCTATAAAATGACATCCTCCATATGCATTTTGCCAGATGGAACCATCCCGTTGGCACAGCAGGTCCTGGGGCATGCAATGCGTGCCTAGTGCATACAGACAGCATGCTACTGATAAGCAGTGACAGATTTAGAGCAAATCACTTAATTATCGGTGTGAAATTGGAGTCCCCTGTACAGGCTGTATTGTTGCTTTGCCGCCAGCCCCATTTGGGGGCAGCACATTGTTATGCTGCAGCCTAGGAGGCAGACTGTGACTTAAAGTCAAAACCTGTTTCCTGACTTCCCTCTGCTGCCTGGTGCATTGTGGGAGTGGAACTCCAGGCTCCACCTGCAACCTGCTCATCTGCATGGGGGGAGGAGGAGTAGCAGCTCTGCAGAGCCTCCATCATCCAATGGCCGGGAGCTGAACCTAGACAAATCCAGACTGGAAACAAGGTGCAAATGTTAACGCTTTTTAACTATTGGAACAATTTACCCAGGGTGGTAGTAGGTTCTCCAGCACTGGCAATTCTGAAATCGAGACTGGCTGTTTTTCTAAAAGATCTGCTCTCATTCAGGCATTATTTTGGGGAAGGTCTCTGGCCTGTGTTATATAGGAGGGCAAGTTAGATGCGCACAATGATCCCTCCTGACCTTGCGATATATCAATCTATGTCCTGTGTTGCCACATACATCATGGAGAGCTGATGCAGGGCTGTAAGAGGGAGCCTGCCTGGGCTCGCTGGATGGGGCACAATCTGGACCTAAAGATTTGCCCCTTGACGGTCCCAAAGTAGCTCAAAAATAAATAAAACTAAAAGCTGCCTGGCTTGGAATTTGCCTGGATTTGCCAGGTGCCTTCGCCTTGGGGATGCATCGTGACTCCTGAGAGACAGATGTTTGGTGGACGAGTGTGACGAGCAAGCCTGAGTCAAGGCTCTCCTCCACGCTAGGATAATATACTATCTCTCCGAACTCCCTGTGCTCAGCTGGCAGAGTTATGGAGATTCATGGGAGCCTTTTGTTCGTGCCTCCTCTCCCTAGTCTTCCTAATTATGATGTTTTAGTCATGAAATATGCTCTGGGGTTTAAAGCTGAAGTGCCGTATAATCTATCGGTGACATGCTAGTGAAATTGTGCAGGGCTCTGCTTGAGCAGGGATGGGAGGCAGAGCGATGTGTGGGCAAACGGAATGCACTTGTGGGCTGACCCTCCTATTGTTTTGCTCACTAAATAGGTGGATTGTTCAGCTGATCCTGCTGTGTATTTACTAGAGCTAGGTTCAGTGACACTCTCTGGATCCTGGTCTGACCGAACTAGGTTTCCATGCAGGACACACAGCCCTCTTTCACAGTATATGGACCACAGTTAGCTTTAATTGACCACTGGCCTCCACAACCCCAAATATATTATCTGATCCATGTTACATTGGGGATACTTTCAGTTGAGGGGGATGGAGGGAATTTAATGTAATATCCGTTACAGTCAGTGGAGACTGACATGGCCAGGATCAATGCCCCCAAGCTTCTCTGTCTATTGGAAATGTTTTAATTGATAAGCACATTTCTCACTACAGCTCCTTTAATCAGTTTTTACTCAGCCCTAATGCCGACAAATTCCTCTCAAAGTTCCAGGGAGTTTTGCCTGAGAACAGGCCAGGTAGAACTTGAGCCAGAACTTCAGGATTTGACCCAATGTGACTGTCTCCAACCTTATTTTCTTTAGGGCCCTTTCATTAGCACTGCCCCCCATGACACATACAAACCCACTGCTCTGAGCTTTCCCACACAGACCAGTCATTGTAGAGATGCTGGAGCAAGTTCTGGAGTCAATTGATGACGATGGAGTGCATACTCCAGATTTACTCCAGCATAGGTGTGGACAGAATTTTGTCGTCATCTGTGTCCTCTGTGCTTTCTTGCTCCTGCCTGAGATCCCTGCCACTCATTGATGTTAGATACTTACAGGCTTCAGAAAATACTAACAAAGCCTGATAGTGAAGTCATGGTGGATGTTCCCCTGAGAGCCAGCAGCATCGCCCAAGGTCTCTGCAGTGCTGTCTCAAAGGCTGGTGTGCTGTTCTTCCTCCGTGTACGAAGCCGTGCGGCCAAGTATCAGTTTGCAATGCTGCCACCTACAGGCCGCATGAAGAAATCTCCTCACTTCCAAGAGAACCCAAACATAGCCTGGTAAAGCGGCTGGAATGTGTCTTTGTGAGAGTGAAGAGCACCAGGCCTCAGTGTCCTCCTTCCCTCTGCCTGCACCCCACTCCTTTCTAAAGCCTTTTCACTGGACATTGCTTCCCCTTGAAATGTTGGTGTTTATTTCCATTTTCCATAATGGTGACCTGGATTCAGCCTGCTGTCTGTTTGCCTTATGATTGTGAAGCCCCTACCTAGCAACCGGGGGTTGTCCCAGGACTGCTGCCTGCTCATTTTTAAAAATGGGGAGCAGATGCCAAATTCCTCCTTGGTGTATCTCTCTGGATGCCAACAGGCTTCCACACAGGGAGCTTTGGGCCCAGGAGTCTTGCTGTGGAAGCCCGAATATCAAACCATCAGGGTGTTCAGGAGACAAAAACGAAAAACCTTGGTAAAGAATTAAAAGGATAATATACAGCATGGTGAATGTAGCTCATGCCAATGTGCCTAGCACCCCTCCTCCAATTGCTGCTTCTTCACCAGGCCATGGGACTTCCATTGGGTCAGATGGGCAAAGACCCAGGGAGGGGGTGGGGGGGAAAGGGCAGTTTCGATGTCCTCTGCTGCATGGGGCAAGGATCACTTGCAGGTTTAAACTAATGTAAATGATGCATTCTCTGTAACATAAAGTCTTTAAATCATGATTTGAGAACTTCAGTAACTCAGCCAGAGGTTATGGGTCTATTACAGGAGTGGGTGGGTGAGGTTTTGTTGCCTGTGATATGCACAAGGTCAGACTAGATCAGTGGTTCTCAACCAGGGATATGTGTACCCCAGGGTGTACACAGAGGTCTTCCAGAGGGTACATCAACTCATCTAGATATATGCCTAGTTTTACAACAGGCTACATAAAAAGCACTAGCGAAGTCAGTACAAAGTAAAATTTCATACAAACAATGACTTGTTTATACTGCTCTCTATACTGTATGCTGAAATGTAAGTACAATATTTATATTCCAATTGATTTATTTGATAATTATATGGTAAAAATGAGAAAGTCAGCCATTTTTTCAGTAACAGTGTGCTGGGACACGTTTTTATTTTTATGTCTGATTTTGTAAGCAAGTCATTTTTAAGTGAGGTGAAACTTGGGGTACGCAAGACAAATCAGACTCCTGAACAGGGAACAGTGGTTTAGAAATGTTGAGAGCCACTGGACTAGATGATCAGATGGTCACTTCTGTCCTTACAGTCTATGGGTCTATGACTCCTTCTAAACAAGGCCTCAGTTAAGAAGGGAGCCTGGGACAAATGAGATGACTGAAGTATGCCTCTTTCTCTCTAAAGTTCTGATACCAGACTCAGCACCATAGTGTATGGGCACCTTACAAAGGTTTAAAAGAAATACCCAGCCCCTGAGGCCTTGGCTACACTGGCAATTCACAGGGCTGCACTCGCTGCGCTCAGGGGTGTGAAAAAACACCCCCCCTGAGCGCAGCGAGTGCAGCGCTGTAAAGCGCCAGTGGAATCAGCGCCTGCAGCTCTGCACGCTCGCTCGCAGCACTGCAAGCTACTCCCCTCGGAGAGGTGGAGTACTCACAGCGCTGGTGGCGTGACTACACTCGCGCATCACAGCGCTGCCGCGGCAGCGCTGTGAATTCGCGAGTGTAGCCAAGGCCTGAGTGTCTCTCTCCCTTGCCCCAGGGGGAGGGAATTTCACCGGATGAGTGGCGTGCGGCATGGCCCTGAAGTGATCTGTGCAGAAACGGATCCTGGTTCTGATCCAGGCAGTGAATATTTCCGACCCAGTGAACCCCTGCCCACCCTTTCAGCAATGCCTGGGGGTGGGGGGGCATTGCCTTCTCAAGGCCTGCTATTGCCAGTGAGAAATCAGCCCTTTCGGGCTGTGTTGCAGAAAGGAAGGATTATCTAAGAGTTCACAAACCTGTTGCTTAAAATAGCAGCTGGTGAGAACGCTGTGAGGAACCCAGAAAACCAGCCTCAGTGCCGGTGAGCCCCCAGCTGCTAGCACGAAACTGCCGTGCAGCCAGGGCAGGCTGCAGGAGAGGGGAGAAATGACCTTAAAAGGCCGGAACTCATTAAAGTCATGTCCCGAGCCCCAACAAGTTATTGTAAACTTCTCCGTTGACCCAGGCTGTGGTTATGTAATAAGCAGGCCACAGATTTCCGGTGATATTTGCACAAGGAGGGGGAGCAGGCGAGGTGCAAAGGTCCATCTCGAACCGCACCCGGCTCCATAGCCACAGACCTTTCCACTTGCCATTTGATGGGGGGCTGCTGAAGCTTACTTGTCAGTTAATTTATTCTCTTGTGGTTTGAAACAATACAGGAAGGATGTAGGTGTATGCAAGAAGAAAGAGGTGGGGGAGAGGGCCCTTGTGCAGCTGAAAAGGTCTCTGTGTGTTTGTCACTTGCAGGAAGGTGAAAGGACACAGTGAGAAGTAGACATATAGTCATTCACTCATTGTTACAAAGGCTGATGAAATAAACCTTGGGGTGAATGGCGCAGCAGGGGTCAAGTTCCCATCAGGGAGGCTTGGGAGGGGTAACACAATGCTTGTGAGGGATTCACTGCTCAGTGAGAGGGAGAAGGGGCGGAGCTAAGCCCCTAAAACCATTTTCTCCCATACTGCCCAATCCAGCTCCTGTTCAGTGGAAGGGCTCTTGTCTTCAGCGGGAAGAGCCAGAGGACTGGTTACAAGCTGCACCTGTTGCTGTTAGAGGGATAACTAGATGTTCAATAACAATTGTGGTTATGCATGGTAACATGAGGGCAACCAGACCCCTTGCTTCAGGACCTAAGGTGCTCCCAGGGGTCGGGAAGGAATTTGCTCTCAGCTCCTGTGCAAAGCATGACATTCAGACTAGCCCGGAGTCTGATAAGAGCAGTCACTGCAGCACAGTTCCAGCTTCCACATCCCATGCAAACTGAGAGACCAGCTCAGTCTTCCGCTGCCTCTTGAATAGGAAGCTTTCATTAGTTACAGCACGGCTGCATTACTGAGCAGCTGTGGCCAGTTCACACTATTTTTTTCTATTATTATTGTGCCGTGCTATTAATTTGTCACAGTCTTTTTATGGGACACTGCCAGAGGGCTCAGCTCAGGGAACTGGCATTCTATCAGATGCCGATCTGATCACAAGGCAAACCCAGGGATATCCTGAGTGCGTACTCCATTTCTCTCATGGGTCATTGTTGTGAAGTCTTACAGGAGAGGGGTGTGTGAAGGAGGGATCTGAATGAAAATCAGCCTATACTTTGCCTCATTGAGAGGGTGCATGGAAACAGGCACAAAGACAAGAGTGAGAGATGGCTACACAAGGAGTGTTGGGTGGAATAGCTGCTTGGGAGGGCCATATACACCCGGCTCCTCGTTCTGCCGGAGGATGCAGTTTCTTAGGGTATGTCTACACTACCCGCCGGATCGTGTAGACATACACGGATCGGCGGGTAGTGATTGATCTATCGGGGATTGATTTATCACGTCTAGTGTAGACGTGATAAAATCTATCCCCGATTGCTCAGCCGTCGACTCCTGAACTCCACCGCGGCAAGAGGCGGAAGTGGAGTTGACGGGGGAGCGGCAGCGTTCGACTCGCCTTCGTCCTCACGGCGTAGCTGAAGTGGTGTATCTTAGGTCGACCCCCCCGCCCCGCAGTGTAGACCCAGCCTTTGTCTTCAGTTCACAAGGCATAGTCCTCTTTTCCATTTGTGTGCCTTTAAATAAATACGAAGAGTTCCTCATGTTTCTCTCTCGTGGCTCTGCTTTCTCGTTATCCATCATCATCACTGCTTCTAACCAGAGCAAAGATTTGACTTGGGGGATGCTCATTACAAGTCAGTTTGAGTAGCAGTCGCTCAGAAGAAGATGAAGCAAAGTTCTCTGCTCCACTCTCCTGCTGGGAGCTGAGTTCCCCACTTCAATGCCTAAGATCAAGGAATTCTCCACACTAGACCAATCCATTGGTCCAGTCTGGAATGGTCTCTCAAGCAGTGAACAGGACCGTATGTTTCAGAGAAAGACAAATGCCCCTTTCTTCCATAACTCTTCTAGTCCGATACCTCTCCCCTCTCTCAGTCCCAGGCATGTGCATTCAGGTTGTGTGCAACCACAGTGGATTCTTCAAATCAATGCGCTTCTCAGATTTGGTTTTGCTTTTCAGATGGCATTTTTGTCTTACCAGTGAGATGAGATTTTTCTTGTATCTCCGCAGGAGATATTCTCTCTAGACAATGACCTTCATGAATCACATAGAACTACAATATTTCTCTCTGCCTACAGACCTCATTTCTTTATTCTTAAATGTTGTCTGTCCTTTAGAAACCACCAAGTCAGCAATGTGGCATTCAGAGGTTAATACTGAGAGAAAACACCTCACCGAGGTTTCTGACTTGCTTGCTGGATGATAGAACAAGCACAGAACTACCTGGGAGCAGATAAAATGTTTGCAGAGTTTGTTAATTCTAACTTCAATTAGAGCACAGAAGAGTAAAATGAATGGTTGCGGGCTAATGTATTTTTTGTGTGATGTGCGTTTCAGCTGTTCATACAACTGAGATATTAATTGCATTCTTCATAGACTCATAGACTTTAAGGCCAGAAGGGACCATTGTGCTCATCTAGTCTGACCTCCTGCAAATCACAGGCCACAGAACCTCACCCACCTACTCCTGTAACAGACCCCCTAATCTCTGGCTGAGTCACTGACGTCCTCACATCATGATTTCAAGACTTCAAGTTACAGAGAATCCCCCATTTACACTAGTTTAAACCAGCAAGTGACCTGTGTCCCATGATGCAGAGGAAGCGAAAAAAACCCAGGGTCTCAGCCAATCTGACCTGAGGGAAAATTTCTTCCTGCCCCTAAATATGGTGATCAGTTGAATCCTCAGCATGTGGGCAAGACCCACCAGCCAGACACTTGAGAAAGAATTAACTGTAGTAATTCAGAGCCCTCTCCATAGAATCATAGAATACCAGGGTTGGAAGGGACCTCAGGAGGTCATCTAGTTCCAGAACTTCACTCCTTTGATGGTCAGATACCTTTGTTTAATTTCAAGCCTAAACTAGTTGATGACCAGTTTGTATCCATATGTTCTTGCGTCATCGTTGGTGCTAAATTTAAATAACTCATCTCCCTCCCTGGTATTTATTCCCCTGGTGTATTTATAGAGAGCAATCATATTCATTCACTCAGCCTTTGTTTGGTTAGGCTAAACAAGCCAAACTATTTGAGTCTCCTCTCAGAAGGTTTTCCATTTCTCTGACCATCCTATTTGCCTTTCTCTGCACCTGTTCCAGTTTGAATTCATCTTTCTTAAACATGGGAGACCAGAACTGCACACAGTATTCCAGATGAGGTCTCGCCAGTGCCTTGTGTAATGGAAATAACACTTCCCTGTCTCTCCTGGAAATACTTGGCCTTATGCATTAACCTTTTTCACGGTCACATCCTGTGACCAACCAACACACCCAGGTCTTTCTCCTCTCTGTCGCTTCCAACTGATACATCCCCAGCTTATAGTAAAAATTCTTGTTGTTAGCCCCTAAGTGCATGACCTTGAACTTTGCACTATTCAATTTCACCCCATTTCTATTATTCCAGTTTTCAAGGTCCTCCAAATCTTCTTGTATGATATTCTGGTCCTCCTCCATATTGGCAATACCTCCCAACTTTGTGTTATCCACTAATAATATTAGCACGCTTGCAAATACCAATGGCCCTGATGCACCACAAAGTCAGTCCAGCCATAGGCCAGTGGAAATGCACTCAATCAGGAGTAAAAGTGGAGTAACACAGTGATGGATACGAACCCATATTTATACCGCAAGTATTATGGTAACTATCCCTGAAACCCCAGAGCTAAAGTAGCAGGGAGGGGTGTGTGTAAATCAGTACTAGTAAAATGGCAGAGCTGTGGGTAGCAGGTGGGGGTGTTAACATAGGACATGTGGGCACTCTGCCCGATGCCAGCCACACGGTAGCAGCCCCACACGCTTATCAATGGTTAGAACACAAACATAATGCAATAGCAACCATCCAGACAAAGCCATGTTCAATCTTGCAGCTTCCTTGTGTCCGTTGTTAATCTCTGTACCCTCTTGGAAGGGTAAATCCTACCTCAATCGTAACTCTGTGAGCAAAACAAGTCACTGTATGTGTGTAACCCACACTAAGAAGAGGCTCTGGTGGCAGGTCTGCGCAGGAAGTTTATGTGTGTGCTACTGCTCACACCTCAGGGGCTTGGTGCTTTGGCTGAGTTTAGGCTTTCGGCTCTGAAGGACCTGAGTTCACAAACAGCCCACATGAGGTTGGCTAAATAGACATCCAAATGGTGCACAAAAAGCAGGTAACTGCACAACTGTGGCCTCCGTGTGCAATTATCTATTTGCCTGAGCCAGTTGTGTGGTTTCAGGGCAATTGTTCTTCAGTAGCCCCCAATGTAGTCAGTAATGAGAGTTGGCTTAACAACCTCACTCCCACCCCCCGAAAGGAACCCCTGTCAATGTGAAGGAAGTTGGCACTTCTCCATTGCTGGATTTGAAAGGTGTATCATTGTTTCTGTGACAGGAAAGCTGTTCTCTTGAGCTGCGTTATCTCATCTATTTTGCAAATACAAATGTGATAGAAATCTGCAAAATAAGGAATATGCATTAACTTCTGAAAAGTTTTGACTACATATCATTATCTGTAATTTCACTGCTTTGATTTGCATATTCATAAAAGAAACATACAGCACTGATGTGTCAAAGGCTTTCAAATGAACATGAACAAAACCAGCAGACTTGCCAGCTCAGTTCTGAAATAATTGCCAAGAAGGTTCCATTTTCTCTAATGTTATTTTAGTATTCTGTTCATGATCATACTAGGAGCATCCTGTAGAATGCTCCTAGACTCCATGAATACTACCTGGTTAATTTACACAATGGTAGATGTTAGAGATGGCTCCATTCCAATACCATGGTTCTGCATATCTATTTACAAGCAAGGTCGTCCAGTGAGCAAAACGCTAGCAGTCAGGAGACCTTGGTTCTAGACCCATCTTTTTCCCAAGCATGCAATGTTGCCTTAGCTATATTGCTTATCTTCTCTGCTCCTCACTTTGCCCTGGAATAATAACCCTTCTCTTTTGAAAAACATTGAAATCTTCAGATAAAAAAAGCTATCTCCAGCTTAAAGATGCACCAAAGTTTTCATCTTAACAGAAGTGTCATGGTGAAAATGACAATAAACAAAACACAGAAATGAACAGGCATGCAATCTTTGAATTCTGCGTGTCGCTTGGGTGGAGATCGGGTTGCAGTGTGTTATCAGCAGTGTAGTCAATATGAAAGTGACAAAGAATGCAAGTGACTTTTCTCTTATCTTCGTGCTTTGAAGGGCTGAGTGGGTGAGGCATGTCCTGACGCAACTTTAACTGCCACTAAATAAAATGTTCCTTTGTGTTAATTGTTCTATGCGGTGACCTAGTAATATTATTTAAGAAGTTTGAAGGTATTTAAGATCCAAACCTGGGTCTGGATCCTCATTACATAAATGCCCCTATCTTTATAATGTACCAAAACAAAATCCTGGATCCACCCCCCCCCCCCCAGCCCCGAATTCTCCTTCTACTCCCTGGGATGCCTGACATATTCATCTGGATCTGGATTTTTTTTTCCCTGTGGCCCCTCTGTTGTAGCTGTATTCTGCAATATGTTTGTGTATCTTTGGGCTCTCCGGAGTGTTGCATGGCTCAGTGACGGTGTACACTGCATGATGGTATTCTCTCTGCACATAATCAGGACCTCACTGACGGATGCAACAGCAGCCAGTGCTGAGAATTAGAGCTGCTCCAAAAATCCCAATTGTTTTTCCTGGGAAACATTAGAGGAATTTTGGTTGCTATGCCTGGTTTTCTTTTTAAAAAACATTTTAGGTTAAAAAGTAAAAAATTTCAGTTTAAAAAAAAGTCCGTTTTCAACGACGGAACATTTTTATAGAAAACCAAACCAAACCCCCAAACTTTTAACTAAAGAAGTGTGGCTTTTGTGGTTCAAAATATTCATTTTGGCTGAAAAACCAATTTTGTTGGTGAAATGCTAACCAGATCTACCGAGAGCATCAGATACGGACAATTATTAATTAACACATTTTCCCTGGACTAGTGGCACTTTTCACCAGTCTTAAAGCCCTTCACAGTCTTTAATGCAACATCCCTGTCAGACAGGAAAGTATTATCATCCCATTTTACAGCTGGGAAACTACAGCCCAGAGAGGCTAAGGGGCTTGCCCAAGGCCATGGAGACAGTTGATGGCTAAGCAGGTAATTGAACCCAGTGTCCTCCAGTTGTAGGCTAGCACCCTCAGTCCGGGGCTGTCCTTCCATTCCTGAGCCAGCCGCCAGGCAGTGCACAGTGCATTGGCTCTTCCTCCTCCTCCTCCTTCCTCGTGTCTGTGCAAAGAGAGGCAGACTGGATCTTCGCACGGCCAGATGATGAGGGGAAGCTCATTTGTGTCCCATTCACAGGAGAGGTCATGAGCAAGTCACTTGTGCGTATAAACATTAGGGCAAGGGAGAGGTGTCCATCAGCCCAGGGCCAGAGTAAGGCAATCCAGGCACACCATGACACAGGATTTGGCTCCCTGCCTCTGCTCCATGATCCTGACCCCCATTTGTGGTGGGAGAGGCTAGGGAGCCTGCCTCATCTTCCAGAGATGCTGAGCCAAGGGCATCATGGAGCCCTGGAAGGGCAGCATGGAACCCTCTCCCCTCAGAAGCAGAAATGGTCCCTTATCCCCTGGGTGGTAACAGAAGGGCTGTCCAGTGTTTCCCTAGCCACTAACATGTATCTGAGTGGGGCCAGGCCCCTTCTGCCCTACACAGGACACGTCTGGACTAGGGCTTGTGGTCCAGCCTGGGTCTCAGCCTGGAGTAAACTATGTACATTTTTGTCCTGGAACAAACACCTGTTGAGTGCCTGGATTAGCAATGTCACTAACTCTCAGGAGTTTATTGTGGGCCCCATGATATTTGCAGTTTGCCTTGAAGTCCTAGCTCCTGGCGGCATGTGATTAGGTAAGAATCTCCGCTTTTATTTTAAAAAGTAGGTTTCTAGCCCTCGTGGGTGCAAAAAAAAAAAAAAAAAATCTTGAAAACATGAACCTGAGTACTCCCTAAAGGCTCAAAACCCAGGAAACAAATTAAAAGAACCCAAAATGCATTTATTTGATGACAAAAATCTTCCTTTTTAAGACAAACTCATGCTTGGCCCATGAATTTTGAACATTTGGGTAGGCAATACACAATTAACATTTGCAAAGGTATCAGAGGGGTAGCCGTGTTAGTCTGAATCTGTAAAAAGCAACAGAGGGTCCTGTGGCACCTTTAAAACTAACAGAAGTATTGGGAGCATAAGCTTTCGTGGGTAAGAACCTCACTTCTTGCATCTGAAGAAGTGAGGTTCTTACCCATGAAAGCTTATGCTCCCAATACTTCTGTTAGTATTTGCAAAGGTGTTAGTTAACTCAAGTTAACGGGCAGTAGCTTAGCTCAACAGAAACAAGAACTCCAGTCTAGACACATCCACAGATTCCTCTGTAGAACTGGTGTTAGCAAGATGGTGTGGTTTGTAGCTAGCACCCCCTTGAGGTGAATAGGGCAGATCACACCTCCCAGGGCTTGTTTCAGGCTGTCTGCAGCCTCAGGCAAGCAGCTAAACTAGGGTTTCATTTTCAAGCTTTTCTCGTGAACTGTGATGGTCAGAAACTTGCACTTTTTAATTAACGAAAACTGAGATTCTGATTTAATCACATGACTCCTCCTGGGACCTAGGAAAGATCCTATAGTGCCTATGCCTCTGTCCAGCTCTGCATCAGCTTCAATATGTGCAGGGAACATATTCGGTGGGGGGGGCACTTTATGAGCCATTCACTCACTTCTAGGGACCACTTTCTGCTGTCCTTTTCAGTTTCTCTGGCCTGTTTAGAACTAATGTGAAGAGAAATTCAGGAATCAGCGTTTTTCATGCACTCTAGCTGGGCCAACTCCTATCCACTCATAATGCCCAGGGAGGGCCTGACATGCAGTGGGGCTGATCCACAGCTGAGCACTGGCAAAAGTATTCATTGCAACCTGAACATTTCATGAAATGAAGGTCCCTCAGAAATTCTCTTCTGAAAATGGGTATGTTTTATTTGCTACTAGTGGTTCACCTGTTTTAAAAGTTCAGGTTCTCCAATCAATCAGCAGAAACAGTACCATGTGATTTAGGTGACCCATCACACACCACAAACAGCCAACAATCGAAGTGATCAGTTCACAGAAGAGCCAGAGGATGACAATTATTCCTCCCAACTGTTCAGTGAGTGCTAGTGAATAACAAATCCATTCCCAGAAAATCAGGATGGCTCTCAGACCCCCAAAAGGAGCTGCATAGAAAAAAAAAAAAAAAGAGTTGATCTCTTCCAATGGGGCAGCAGATTAGAGGGTCCAGGGCTCTGATTGGTTATGGCAGCTCCCATAGTCCTCCATTTCCCTTGGAAAACCTGAGCGTGGGCTTGTCAAAGGTATCCCACCTGCAGCCAAATCAAAACCAGAATATAAGTATAAACCTGGTCACAATCTCGCTGAAGAGAGGCGGACAAGCCCCGCGAAGGATGCAGGCTGACCTTACCCAACTCACATGCAGCATTTCTCCAGCACAGTCTGCATCTCTTCTTTTGGGGGATGCATCAGTGATTTTGCTTAATTACTGCTGACATTTCATCCGTCACACAATGGCTTTTATGAAAGGACAGAACTAAATTAGCTCGCCTCCTTAAAGAGCAAGTGTAAACTCCATAAAGAAAGGCACAATAGAGAATGAATTAATCACAGACATAAATGTTTTTGCTCTAGACTTATTTGTACTATTAATGGCCTGCAGTAATATCAAGAGTCTGTGGATACAGGCAAACCCAGAGTAAAGTGAATGTGCTCTGCTGAGGAAAGATGCTGGCTTCTGGGGGCAGCCCACCAATGAAAGGCCCATCCGCTCAGGTGAGGTAGGGGCCACCAACCTGAGTTTCGGTGATGGTGGGGGAGAAAAATGAAAACCATGGCTGGGGGTATAGGTCACCAGGTCATAACAAGGGATCCAGAGGGACGCACCAAGTGAAGAACCTCAGATAACACCCACTGCAACTGCCAGCTCGAAAGGCTGAAGCCCCCTGTTTATCCACAGAACTAGGAGAGCAGAGACAGCAGTAGTGCACGCTTCCTTCATACCACTGCCCAGTATGGCTGAACCTCAACCTAGAAGGTCCATGGATAAGGCTGAGCTATGTAAAGGGGTCTGGGCCTTTACATCTCCGTTTGCAGAGGCTGGCTGCCTTTTTCAGGTCAGTGCAGACTGTTCCAGAAGAGCCACTCATATTATGCTGTGATGAGATCAATGGGCGTTAGTGACCTGTATCCTACTCCTTGCCTATCTGCATTTTTAAGTGCCTAAATACCTTTGAAAATCTGGTCCTACTGGATGATCAGTAGAATCTCTACCTCTTACCCATGTAAAGGTGAATCCATGTAAAGGTAGCTACTGGCACTGGTCAAATATTTACCTGTCCAGCTCTACATCTCATGGTCTTTTACACCAACATGTGGCATAGTAAGACACGTTAATATTACATGCAGTAATACTTGCACATGCCATTGTAAGCAGGGTCTGAATGAACTCTCCCCTGACAGCTAGCTGGGGTGGGAGAGAGACTTCAGGAGCAAATTGTATTTACATGAACATACCTACTCTGTGTAGGTATCTAGCAGACAGGAGCTGTGTAGCTCCAAGTGATCAGCTTTGGCTGTTGTTGGGTTACAAATCACTCTAGTATGGAATGCAGGGGTAGTGAAATGTTGTTATCAATGTTATCTTCATTGTATGACTAAAGGGGAGCAGAACTGTGCTGAGCTTGTCCCTTTTGAGGGCTCATCCTCAGCTGATAGGAACTCGCTAAGCCAGGGGCTTGAATGCCAGACCCCTGTGAAAGTAAGTGGGGACAGGTGTCCCAGCCAGGAGATGTGGCTTCTCCCTCAGGGTCCCTGATCTGGTTTAACCTGTTCCTCCCCACTGTTCGAAGATAGAGCTAAATAGGCTTCATTAGGAGCCTTTTGTTATGTTAAAGTGCTCGAATGAGAGCTGAAATCACTTGTGGGGGGGCAGTGTTTCTGCCCAGCCTGCAAAGAGCTGAGAATCACTAATAGACTGATGTGCAGAGGTCACAGCAGAGAGGCAGGTGGCAGCAGAAGGTGACTGACAGTCGGCTGGTGAACGAGCGGCTGGTGAGGCGGAGAGGAACCGCGGCTGGTGGGCTGGCTGGCGGAGAGGAACCGTGACTGGTGGGCTGGCCAGCGGCTGGCGGGATGGCCAGCCTGTGCAAGTGCTCAGAGGGCAGAGCAAGCAAGGTGCCTTCTTCCCAAAGTGGGAGGTGGACTCACACAGATGCACCTCTGAACCCTGGGTCCTCACTGACCAAGGACAACCACTGTGAGTGGGGTATGGTGAGGGAGCAGACAGGGACACAGAAAAGGAACTTTTGGTTGTAGAACTCAAGAACATGAGGTGGAAGGCACTGCCCCACGCACTCTGGGGTGGGTGTCCTGCTCACAGTTTTATTATAATGAATCCTGCTTGTGGCATTTTCCCTAATTAACGTCGGGTGACTTCCCTCCTTTCATTAAAAGTTTCTTTTCTACACTCAGACTCTGTGCTTGTAAGTGGGGAAGTATTGCCTCTCAGAGGCGCCCAGGGGTGGTGTGTAATTTTCCCAGGTTACTGGGTGGGGGCTTGAGCGCGTTCTGTGTTGTATTGTTAAAGAGGAACCCCTAGATATTGACCCCGGCCCCTGGTTGTTGCTGGCTCCACCGGGCAGAAGGGTTACACCAGGGGTAGGCAACCTATGGCACCCATGCCGAAGGCGGCACGCGAGCTGATTTTCAGTGGCACTCACACTGCCCAGGTCCTGGCCACCGGTCCGGGGGGCTCTGCATTTTAATTTAATTTTAAATGAAGCTTCTTAAACATTTTAAAAACCTTATTTACTTTACATACAGCCATAGTTTAGTTATATATTATAGACATATAGAAAGAGACCTTCTAAAAACGTTAACATGTATTACTGGCACGCAAAACCTTAAATTAGAGTGAATAAATGAAGACTCGGCACACCACTTCTGACCTCTGGGTTACACCATTGTTATGTAGACGCACGCAAGTAACACATGCACAATTACTGTCATGTAAAACATTTGCTAACAATTTGCATCACCGCCCAGCCTACCTTTCATTTACAGCTTGCTCCATGGCAAATAACTGATCTGACAAATTTTGCCTTTTCCAGCATGTGGATTGTCCACAAGTGGTTGATGGTGATGGTTGTCTTCATGCTGCAAAGCTCTATCAGATGTGTTTGGTGCAAGAGCCATGGTCTGTATCGTGTCCATGAGCATGTTCATTGTGAGCATTCCAAATCTCAGGTGGGTTGGTTAGTTTTGATTGGCTGCACAGGTCATAGGGGATTGTTTCTGTTCCCTGGTAGGAGGAGTGTAACTCTTAAACTCAAAAAGAACAGGAGTACTTGTGGCACGTTAGAGACTAACAAATGTATTTGAGCATAAGCTTTCGTGGGCTAAAACCCACTTCATCGGATGCATGCAGTGGAAAATACAGTAGGAAGATACATACATACATACATATATATATATATATATATATTACTAGCTAGCTCACCTTAACTGATCACTCTCGTTACAGTGTGTATGGTAACACCCATTGTTTTATGTTCTCTGTGTATATATATCTTCCTACTGTATTTTCCACTGCATGCATCCGATGAAGTGGGTTTTAGCCCACGAAAGCTTATGCTCAAATACATTTGTTAGTCTCTAAGGTGCCACAAGTACTCCTGTTCTTTTTGCGGATACAGACTAACATGGCTGCTACTCTGAAACCTGTCTTAAACTCAAGTTTCCAGCGAAAATATTCACATGTACTAGCTCCAGATTCACTTTCTATAAATATTCTCCAGAGCCATTTGAAATTCATGACTGTCCCAGGAACTCCTTCTCTGGGAGCTCATTCAAGAGAATATTCCAGGAAAGTAGACAATGGGGATGCAAACAAAGTTGAAGGAAATTCATATAACAATTCAGATGAATATTCATATTACACACATTGCAGTGTTCGTCCAGCTCTGCTTTTGTTACCTTGCAAACAAAGGTGAACTGTGCAGCCAGCAGAATTTCTATCCAATACAAAACACCCTTCTCTATCCATAGCAGTGAGCTGTGTGCCCAGGGTGGGACCCCCAACCAACAAGCCTTCTGTGGGTTGATGTGTGGCCAGCTTGTGATCAAAGATTTCTATATTGGGGTGAATTGAAAAAACTGATTTTAATTTTGACTTTTTTCTAATGTTGTATTTTATAGTATGTTATATATCCACTATCTGAAACACACAATTTAAAATAATTCTCAATGACCAGTAATTTCAAAATGAAAAATCAAAATGTTTTGTTTCAAAAATGCCCACCTGGGACGTTTAAAGTCAGAAATTCCGCCCTGCCCCCCAGTTTTCTTCCAAAATGAAATTCTGGCAAAACTGTCCTGATTTTGTGGAGTGTTTCAATTTGGAGGGAATGGTATATTCCAACAGAGTATGGTTCCATTGAAGTTCCTCTGACCAGCTCCAATAAATACCCAGGTAGGCAATATACAAATGTATCAATGGTTGCAGCTGTACCAGGTGAGCCAAATGACAGTCTTTTATACTGTTTACACCAGTAGTGGCTGGGGAGCAATCTCTGCCCATCTTATATGGGTCACATAAAAGTGATGTTGCCCCCTGTATTCAACCCTAAAGCTAAAAAGTGTCTCGTTTCCCCTTGCTGTTACTATGGGACAGGCCTGTACAGCTCAGCAGCATGCCCTCCTCAGCAGCCCTGTAATAATGCTGTGCTCCGTCCAAGAATCTCAAAGCACTTTACAACCGTTGAGGAGACACCACGGGTGTCTACACTAGAGCTGGAAGGTGTAAATTCCGGCTCAAGGAGACATAGCCGCTCTAGCTCCGATCAAGGTAGTTCTCTAAAAAAGTGTCGCCATGGTGGCATGAGAGGCTAGCTATTGGTAAGTGTATAGGTAAAGTCTTGGATGGGCCTGTACTTGGGGCAGCTGTCTCCTCCCAGCACTGTGGCCACATTGCTGTGTTTATCGCACTAGTTCAATTACTGCTAATATGGGTATGTCGCCTCGAGCTGGAATTTACCCCTTCTGGCTCTAGTGTAGACATACCCTGAGTGTCAACATGAAAGCTACTCAATTGAAAAAATAGTTAAAAGTAGTTTCAAATTCTGCCCATGACCCTGAGTCTGCTAGATAAGAGGTGGTTTCAAGGGACATTTTTCATAGCTTTTAAATGTGTTTTCTCTGTTGCTCATAGACTCATAGACTTTAAATAAATAAAAAATTATTGGAGATATCCCATCTCCTAGAACTGGAAGGGACCTTGAAAGGTCATTGAGTCCAGCCCCCTGCCTTCACTAAGAGAACCAATTTTGATTTTGCCCCAGATCCCTAAGTGGCCCTCTCAAGGACTGAGCTCACAACCCTGGGTTTAGCAGGCCAATGCTCAAACCACTGAGCTATCCCTCCCCTTAACTTTAAGGTCAGAAGGAGCCATTATGATCATCTAGTCTGACCTTCTGCACAATGCAGAACCAGTAGCAAAATGGTTGAAATAGAGCCCTATACAGGGGACACATGCAGCTGACTGTACACAAAGCTCTGTCAAATGCACACAGGAAAGACTACGGAAGAACAGAGAATGTTTCCCTATCATTGTTTTCAGGTGCAGGATTTGCAGGAGTCACCTGTACCAACGGGGGAAATGTCAAATGTCAGTGTGATTTTTAAGTTGACAATACCCCTTTAATTGATTCTCACAGCTTCCCTGTGACGTGGCCTCATTCGGATTATGAAGCTGAGGAAGCTAAGGCATAGACAGGTGAAGCGACTTGCGCAGCATCTCTAAGTCAGCCTGTGAGAGCTAGGACTATGAAGAGAACCCACAGCTCCTCCTGACTTTCCATGCTGTGCTCTCACTGCAAGGCAATTCTTCCTTCTCACTCCATTGGCCTCTAGGGTGGGGGGAGAGTTTACTGAGCAAATATGAATTCACTCCACACAACTGGCAGCCGGCTAAAGCCATTAAAATGGCTGATGGTGCCTAGGCCTGAGCGAGCCAGCCAATCTAGAATACAGAACATTTCCAGTCAAGGAGAACAATGTTCTGAAATCTGGCTATTCCTGTTGTTTGGTGGTATGACTCTGTACCTGAACACACGGTGATGCCGTTTTCTTTCTATTTTCATGGGTCTAGATTGTATCTGTCTTACTCCTACTGGTGGTCCATTCCTCACACACGCAATCCCACTGAAATGAATGGGGTCACTTCTGCCAGGACCTTCTGGCTAATGACAATTGGGATGATAGCATTTATGTTCTCCATGCACTGGTGCTGTCTTTTGATGTTCTTCTGCTGGTTGCCCTTCCTGTTCTATTCCATCATGCCCAGCGGAATAGAATATGTGCTGAAAAGGAGTTAGACTTTGTCTACATGGGGGGTTAATTTGCATTGAGTTTTTGCGCAGTAACTGGTCCTTCTTCTCCTATTAGAGTCCATAGGAGTTGAAGGAGCCCAGGCTCTTGCACGTTAGGCCACTATATACTTTTGAGGATCTGGAAGTGCTCAGCCCTCTATTCAACAGGATCAGCTCCTCAGCACAAGTGCAATCCTTCAGCAAACGATAGTGGCCAGTATTTATAGGGCCCTGAAGATGAGGTATCAGTAGGGCTGCTGCAGTCTTGACCCTTGAACTTGCATCCCTGCTTTGCTTTCCCCCGTTTTTATTTCATCCCATATGTCTCTGTTTCATGTGGGCCATGGTCTTACTCGCAATGTAGAAACTCCTCTCCAGTAAGGGCTCCAAGGAACTATGAACCCAGCCAGACTTATCCCTACCACACAGACAGAACCTGGAGTGTTGCTCTTTTGAGGTTTGAAAAAGTTTGGCTAGCTTAAAAATCTCTACATTTGCTGTTGCCAGCTCTTATGATTCTATCACGAGTCTTGCAATATTCGGTGTTGTTCCTAAAGCCCCTGCTCCAGGAGTCATGTGAGTTCATGAGACTCCAGCTTTCATTAAAGATCCCATGAGTATCTAGTAGCCCTTTTGGTTTCAAAGAAAAGCTTGAAAACGTGAATGCTAAAGGTTCGAAAACTAGAAGGTTAATAGAAAGAACCTAGCTTTATTATTTTTAAAATCTCATGATTTTAAAGCCAGTCTCATGATTTGGGGGCTGGGGCTGAGTCATGCTTTTTGAATGATTGGGGTTGTTAATTCTCCTTGCTGCTTCAGAATTCCCATTGGCACCATCAGTGGAAATGCAGAAATACCCCACGAAAGGCTGATTCCTGCTTATCTCCAGGCTGAGCGAAAACCAGGGCCAGAAATCTCATGGAAGAGCCTGTTCTGGTGAGATTCCCAGCAAAACTTGCGGCTCCAAAGGCCCTGATTCTACTCTCGCTTATACTGGTGTAAATCAGGAGTAACTGCATTAAAGTTCATGGAATTACACCGCTATGAAACTGATGGAAGTGACAGGAAAAGCAGGCTCAAGCAGCTCAGCCAAGTGCTGGGGAAATGTCTGGACTATTGGCCCTTGGGAAGTTCACCCATTGCAGCATCTCCACCTCTGCCCTGAGCTCAGCTTCCATTCCATAGTCAGGCTGTCAGGGCTATTTTGTCTGCTGGTCACTCAACTTGTCATTGGTTGAAAAGGGCCATAAAATGAGTGATCACCAGCCTGAATGGTGCGTTATATACTGCTGAGCCCAAGTGTGCTGGGAAGATAAGGGAGGCTGTCCCTGTGCACTCTGATGCCAGGCAGCAGAGCTCAGCACAGCCACAAGTTCTGAAAATAAACACACCAATGAGCAGAAACTGGGCACTTGGTGTTTCTCATAATGATCAAGTGGGAGTTTCCCTTTTGCTGCAGAGACTCACCCTGCTGAGAAAACGATCCCAGCAAGCGGATGGCTGGTTTTGTGGTTGGGTGAAAAGAAGCAATGACGCAGCAGAGACTCTGTGGGGTGTGATCCCTGCTTTTAGCGGAGTGGTTCCAGTCGTCTGTGGGGCAGAAGGAGCAAAGGGGAGACCGGGGGGGAGCACTCACATTGGGTGGAGTGAATCCTACCTCTTGGGAGAGTCTCTTTGTGCTCAGCTAAATAAATACTGCCTGGAGGGAGACAGAGACAATGCTTCTGGTGTTTGCCCTGCCAGTCCACCATGACCACTTCCTCTCCCAGCCTTCCAGCCATCTACACCTTCCCCAGTTCTTGTCCTGTCTTCCCTGGTCCCCATTGCATGCTGCCCTATGTCTTCCTTCCACCTCCCATGCTGCTGTGGCTTCTGCTCCTCTTTCTCTCGTTCATGCCGCTCCTGGCTCTCCTCCCTGGCGGCAGTTCCTTGCGCTGTCCCACTGTCCTCTGCCTTAGCAGTGGTGTCTGCTGGCTCCTCTCTGATCTCATTGGCAGCTGCTCTTCTTGGTGGCAATGCTTTGCCCCTCCACCTTCTTCTTTTGTAGGCAGCAACTGCTAGTGGACAGTCCTCGGCAGGCTCTGTCTCCTAGGAGGCCTTTGTACCATGCTTCCCACATGTCTCATCTGACCTGCCAAGCGCTGTTTGCACCACTGACGCCCTCGGGTGTGATCTGAAGGAGCACTGATCAAGGTTGTTAGACTGGAGAAGGAGCCACCAGCCCTGACTGGTCTTCGTACTTTGCATAAGAGCATTTTCACAGGTGGCTTGGCCAGTGTCCTTCATAGCAATTGCTACATGGCTTTCTGTTCTGAATACCAGTTAATAAAACAGTCCAACAGGAGGCACTCAGATGTGTCAAGTCTGCTTCCCTTTGTGTTCACCCTAAGGCAGTTTTTGAAGCACCTCCCTCTTATTCATTATTCTTACAATCCCCCCCAGCAGAGCTTCGGGGGTGCAAAGTGTCAACTATGGTTTCATGCAAAGAAACTCTGTAGAACTGTAGGGTGGGCTTTTCAACACCACCTGCGTGAGTTCGGAGGACCAGTCAGTGATCCTTGACTTTCAGTGGCTACATTCATCTACACTGCAGCTGGGGGGAGAATTTCTGGCTGGGACAGACATGCCCATGCTAGCCACACAAGTGCAACCCTGCCCGACCACCTGGGTATGTACTCAGGCAGCTAGCTGTGGTTACACTGTCATTTTTAGCACGCTAGCTTCATCACAGCTAGTGCAGCTACATCTACCCGAGCCCGAAATGACATCCCCGACTGCAGTGCAGACATACCCAAGGGGAGTTGTGCTCCTAACTCAGGTGTTGTTGAAAATCCTACCCATTAAGACCGACTAACGGTTCATATCACCTAAGAGTGAGCAGCTTTCACTTTTTGCCCCTACGAGTCATACTAGCTTGATAGGAGGAGCTGTGCTGAGCCTGAGGGCTAGATGGAAGGAGCTGGTGGAAGCAGCAGTTCTCCCTAATGTAGCAGTTGGAAAACTTCAGCTGACCTAGAATTTGATTGTATGATGTTTGGGAGAATGTGCATGTGCCATGGAACCGCCATCCTGGCTGGAGCCATTGTAGTATAAATGCCACCTAATACAAATAATAATAACTGAACAGTTCAGTAGGGCAAGATGGCAATAAACTCTTTGATCACCTGGGTGCTGGTGCTTGGACTCCGCTGCCAGAATGTTACCTTGAGCCAAGTGACTGCGCCCTCCATCTTCTGCCTATTAGCAGTGGCTTCCAAGGTCCATGGTAGTGCGTAGAGTGACTGTGTCTTTAGTACAGTCAACAATGTCTTTGAACAATCAGACCTCATAAGGCCTGTCTGAAGCCTGCATTAATGGAGGAGCTTGTTTCCATCCAGACCAGGCTATAGACTGTAACTTTATTTGTGTTGCCAATTTACATTCTTGGCTGCAGTTCCACAGCAGCAGGGATTTTGCAGGGGATCATCAAACTGGCAGTTATTACAATCAAAATGGTCATTTTAAAATTATTTTTTAATTTATCCCCTTCCCTGTGCAACAACTACGCTCAGACAGGAGTTGAACTGCTTTTATTGCATTGCTCTGGAGTACATGCCTGCTTCCCTTCCAGCAGCAACGGAAAAGCTCATGTGAACTGGTAAAAAAACACAAATACAACTATTAGACCCTACTCACAGCCCTAGAACTACTGAATGTGGCACTGGTTCTGGGGGCCTTACAGGGAACAGGGAATGTACCTCTGCTCCCGGGCAGCAGACCCAAGAAACGCACCCTAACTCCCTCCGAGATCCCACACTCCAAGCCCTTGCCCCAGCCCTGAGCACCCTCCCGCACCCTTAACCCCTCATTTCTGGCCCCACCCTGGAGCCTAGGGGAAGCCCCAACCCTCCTCCCTCTCTCCCCATCCCCCGCAGGACTCTGTGTGGCCTGCAACTGATTTTTTCTGTGGGTCAATGGCCCCTGATAGAAAAAAGGTTCCCCACCCCTGATCTAGTCTGACCTGTGCACATTGCAGGCTACTGAACCTCACTCACCCACTCCTGCAATAGACCCCTAACCTCTGGCTGAGTTACTGAAGTCCTCAAATCATGGTTAAAAGATTTCAAGTAATGGAGAATCCAACCTCCCTCAAACCTCATCCAGATCTAACCATCCCCTTAGCCCATCTCTGTTTATTAGAGGAATCTGCTGCAGATAATACCATCTCAAATTAGATCCTAATCTCAATCCATACCCTGAGATACATGGACAAAATTCACCCGTGCAGAAAGACTGAAGTTTCACTGGGGATTACATGGTACCTAAACCTTGTTCTGGTCATCTCCCCAGGGAGAATTTCACCCAGGTTGGTAGCACGATAGTCAGAATCATCAGCCCACAATGTATGAAGAAAGTGAGTAGAGGCAGGGAACAAAATCACATCAGACAAGCGACGTGACTGCCAACCGCATGTTCATAGAAACACTTCCTCATGTTGCCCTGTGCATAGAGATACACTCATCAGAAAAATGTTTCATAAAAAGAGGAGGTGTCACGAAGAGCATCCTCAGACCATGAATCGGGGGAACCAGACCTTATCAACAGCTCTGAATTCCAGGTGATGTGACTACCTTCCCTTACTCCTGCCACAGGGTCGTCTTCCAAGTCCAGCCCTCAGGAAGCTGCTGCCTATTTAGAATTTGATGGTGTCACCGTAAATAACAGGGGCATGTCTAATTCCCTGCTGAGCAACTGTGCGCCAAATTCTATCTCCCTAGAAATGCTCTCTATCACTGCAGTACCTCAGCACCTCGCAAATTTGGAGGAATTCATCCTCAGAACACTTCTGCAGGATAGGGGAGTATCATTACCCCCTTTTCATAGATAGGGCACAGAGAGATCATGTGATTTGTCCAAGGTCTGTGGCACAGCCAGGAATTGACCCTGGATTTTCTGAGTCCCAATCCAGTGCCTTATTCCCAAGGCACTGTCCTGTCTTGACAGCATTCATCTTCACTGGGGGTAAATGAAAGCAGAATGTGGCTCTTTGAGTTTTGCTGGATGAAATGAACAAACAATTCCCCTATTTGCCACCACACAAAGGAAATCAAACCAGCCCGACCCCAGTCTCTGTTCTGGTTTTGTAAACCTGATGTTTGCACAGTCCTGGTTTCTGCCTCTTGAGCTGTGCTGCACGTGAATGATCTGGAAGCACAAGGACCCTTCTGCCCACATAATGTTGTCTTGCGTTATGAACAAAATGTGCTCCCTTTCATCCACGGAGGAAAATGAAATGATTAATCTTTGACATCATTCTAATGTCTTTGCTCAATTACCAACTCCATTGGAGCTACCTGCCATAGGGCTGGGAACAGAAAATACCTTTGCTGCAGAGCGGGGATGGACAGGGATGTGCCTTCACCTACAGGATTTGTTCCAACCTTGAGGAGAGGGAGGAAAACGCTGCTGCAAAGGGCAGGGGACCCCATGATCCTTTCTGGATGTTCGAGATGGAGTCGTCATGCTCTGGGGCTCTTTTGTGCCTTCTTTGGGGGTTTTGTTCTTCGGAGCTGTGTCTAGCCCTCACAAATATCCAACAGGTCCTTTGACAAACACCACCAGGTATCAAAGGCCTCTCTGAAGCCTACACTGAGCGAGACTGGGAAGGAGGGGCCTGCTTCTCTGAAAGCCTGTCTGAAGCCTGTATGAAGAGAGGGCAAGAAGGAGGGGTCTGCTTCCCCCACTCACAAAACCCAAATGAGTGGAGCTGTAGCAGAGGGTCCCCACCACCCCAAGCTGCCAGATCTGGCCCCAAAGATTTAAATTTCATCGGCTCATTTGGAAGCATCTTGGATCATCTGTGTCAGTCCCTTCCCGCCATCAGACAGGAGGATTCCCTGCTACAGGCTCCACAGACACTGAAAAAGAACCACTTCGCTTCTCGCTCTGCCAGCAGCTCGCATGGCTGATATGCTGGGCCCAGAGAACTGATGCTACTTCTCATGAGGAGCTTAGCCTGAGGTGGGATCGGTGCTTCTTCGAGAGACGACTGCGCTTATCTGAATAACGCAAATTAGAACGGAGGAGACCTACTAGGTCCCATGCAGCCTGTCAGCCTGAGACCAGTGCAGGATTGTTCCCTGTAGCCCGTGGTTCCCAAACTGGGGTTCGTGAATCCCTGGGGGTTTGCAAAATGTTACAGGGGATTCTCAGGAAAAAATGGCAGACAGGGCTGTCCCTAGGGACCCCAGGCAGCACGGGGCCAGCAGCCCGGAGCCCCTGGACTTCCCAGAGCTAAGCAGATCAAAGCAAGCATATCTATCAAACTTCAAGACTCCTTATAAGGAATGGAAAGGGAGGTGGATATTTTTTGCTGTTTTTAAAATTAAATAGGCAACTAGTCTTGTTTTTAAAATTATGATGAAAAACAAGTTTAAGCTTTGTTGTAACGTGCGTTGTTTGCCTGGACTGCTCAAGACCTGAATGCTTGTGTAGGAGGAACTCTTTGAGTTGGCTTCTTAAATACCTTCCTGCTCTTTCACATCTGATACTCCTTGATGAAACGTAGGAGCCTTGTCTTATAACAGGCTTATTCAAAGTGATACAAGCTATGAAAGTGAGATCTTGGAAGAATGTTGCCGTTTTCATAATGTAATAAAAATACTGTAATGATAAAACATAATTAATAATAAATAGTGTGTAATAAGCAAGTCATAAAAACAAATTTTATATGTGCAAGATCACTGCTTTTATAATTTATACTCAGGTAAAGGAGAAAATCCCTGGAAATATTCGTTTTTAGGAGGGGGTTCGTGAGACTTGACATTTTAGTGAAAGGGGTTCACAGGCTGTTAAAGTTTGGGAACCACTGCTGTAGGCCATTTCTGACTGCTTTGGCCAGTCCACTTTTAAACGCCCCAAGCCATGGGGCTTATGCCACCACTGGTTTATCGCCCATGGCAAATTCTATTTACCCCGGGGATTCAGTGCAGAGAAATATTTTGCTAGCTCTTCCAGGGCTATGAGCTGGAGACTTCTTTATAACATTGATGCTCCTGTAACACCCTGTGTCTGGCCATAGGGGATGAGTCACATCAGCTAGTTTCTGTCCCCACGCTCCTGTCGTGATTTTGTATTCATTTCTAAAGGCTTCCAGCAGGTGCAGCCTTCCCCCCCTCTGTGATGAAGAGACAGCCTCTGGAACCCCAGCCCTCTAGAAATGCTGACCCAGCACAGCCGATGGCAGGGACAGGCTCCCAAGTGCTTTCGGCAGGGATGGAACACCTCTAATTCTATGTCTGAGGGAGTTCCAGACGCTGCCTCCCCGTTATCTGTTCACTCACAGGCCGATCCTACATGGTGCAGTGTACCCTCAATGTCTGCTAAAGCCAGCTGGAGTTGAGAGCACTCAGCGCCATGCAAGGGCTGGAGAACTCTGGGTGCTTATCTTCGTTCCCTGGGAGCGTTTGCTTCTGCAAATGAAACAAACACACTCATCTGACTCATACCAAGAGCTAACCTATTAAACTGAAACCACAGGCAGAAATATTACGTGCAGCTGTACATTTAGCAGGCACTTCAGAGTTAACAAAGACTAAAAAGGTGAACTTCCAAAGGTTGGGTTCTAAGCTGTCTGACCCTGAGGCTGTCCTGCCTGCACACACATGGGAATCTCTTGGAGTTGGAGAGTTTGCAAACAACTTTGAGTGTATTCTCGGGTGCCCCAGGTTTGTTTGGCTAATTTAAAAACAATGAGTAGATTCCTAGTCCTAATGGGGCAGCTGAGGCTTTGCACTGAACTCCTCGTGTGGTACATGGCTGTGAGATAGCATGCGGTCGGTAGCATGCCTGGGAGAACCTTTAAAAATAATCCTACATTCCCTTGGACAGGGCTGGCTCCAGGCACCAGCTTCTCAAGCAGGTGCTTGGGGCGGCCGCTCCGGAAAGGGGCGGCAGGTCCAGGTATTCGGCGGCAATTCGGCGGACGGTCCCTCACTCCGCCTGGGAGTGAAGGACCTCCCGCTGAATTGCCGCCGCAGATCGCGATCGCAGCTTTTTTGTTTGTTTGTTTGTTTTTGTTTTGTTTTGGCTGCTTGGGGCGGCCAAAACCCTGGAGCCGGCCCTGCCCTTGGATGCTGTAAACAAACCCTAGATCAATCAGTGGTGGGCAGAAGTATTAGCCAAGCTGCTCTCAATGCAAAGAAGGGGAATGTCAGGGAGTGGACATGCTGGGGCGGAAGCTTGACCAGAGCAGCAGACCCTCTGGACTGCTGAAGGCAGCATACCTTAGAGCAGCCCTTATGTTTCCCTAAATTACTCTGGGAACCATTTTAGCCCTGGCCAACCCAGAATCAGTGGAGTAGAATCATGAGCAGAAACTTGGCAACACAGTTGGAGATGTGGACCCACATGTTTTCTTAACTATAGGGAAACTGCACTTTGAGTGAGGGACAAGCGACACACTCCCCCACACCCTGGAGCTCAGCAGGCACAAGTTCTCCCTCTCTGTTCTTTCCCTGTCTCCCCCAAGCAGCACGTCGGCTCAGTAATGTGGAAGTCTTTGTGAAATTGCAGATCCCAGAATTTTTGAGTGGGTTTGAAATTAGACCAAACAAGTTCCTCTTGCATCTGCCAACTTTCTAGCAGTAGATAAACTATGGCAGTGGCCACCACTGGACCCGGCTGGGTTTTCAAAATCCACCCCTTGGAGGATAACAGCCTTGGCTGCAGGTGCAGGGGAAACCACTATTGATTTCTATTTCACTCCCCCACCGTCATGGCATACCAGACTGGGAGGAGCCCTGGACAAGTCTGCTGCTCTCACTCATGCATGCAAACAGCAAGTGGAACTCCACACACAAGATTCCCAATCAGGAGCAGGAGATAGAGACCACAGTCACCTTGTCTTTGCTCTCTTTGCCTAGAGATGGGGGCCTTTTCCCACACCAAGCAAGAGGGGCTTCAGCCTGCTGTATGGGGCAGAGGTGCTCCATGGGGCAGCCAGCCTTTCTTGCAGTATTTTGTGTGGTGCTTTCCATCCTGGCTGGGTTAGGAAATGCAGTGGCAGGGCAAAATTAAAAACCAATATAAAAAAAGTTAATTAAAAAATGATCACACCATTTTTGAAGCTCACCATAGATCCTGGTTCATTTCACACTTTGTGCAAACGACAACTGGATCTCTTTCTAAAAGAGATGCGCTAGCTCAAGCAGACATTATGTTATGCAGGAGATCGGGCTAGATCGGGGGTGGCCAACCTGAGCCTGAGAAGGAGCCAGAATTGACCAATGTACATTGCCAAAGAGCCACAGTAACATGTCAGCAGCCCCCATCAGCTCCCCCCCCCGCCCCGCTCCCAACACCTCCCGCCCACCGGCAGCCCCGCCGATCAGTGCCTCCCCGTCCCTCCCCACCTCCCGATCAGCTGTCTCCTGGCGTGCAGGAGGCTCGGAGGGCAGAGCCGGCTCTAGCATTTCTGCTGTCCCAAGCAAAAAAAAAAAAAAAAGCCGTGGCAGGTCCTTTGCTCCTAGAGAGAGTGAGGGACCTGCCGCCCCCGAATTGCCGCAGGTGGCGCCCCTCTCCCTTAGCCGCCCCAAGCACCTGCTTGTTAAGCTGGTGCCTGGAGCCGGCCCTGTCGGAGGGGGAGGGGGAAGAATGAGGGAACAGCAGGCTCAGGGGAGGGGGCGGGAAGGGGTGGAGTGGGGGCAGGGCCTGTGGCAGAGCCAGGGGTTGAGCAGTGAGCACCCCCCGGCACATTGGAAAGTTGGCGCCTGTAGCTCCAGCCCCGGAGTCGGTGCCTATACAAGGAACCGCATATTAACTTCTGAAGAGCCGCATGTGGCTCCGTTGCCACAGGTTGGCCACCCCTGGGCTAGATGATCCTAATGATCCCCACTGGCCTTAAAACCTATGAATCTATGAAACTCAGGTGGGTTTGCATTTTCCTTGAATGAGTTCACCCACCCTACAAGTGACCAGGGCTCCAGGAGCAGATCAGTGCAAACAGCAATTGCTTACACTTTTCTTCTTTACTATGCACCCAACAGTAGGGTTACCATATGTCCGGTTTTTTCCGGACATGTCCGGCTTTTTGGTAATCAAACCCCCGTCCGGGGGGAATTGCCAAAAAGCCGAACATGTCCGGGAAAATGCCGGCCGGGCACTTCCCTTCCCGCGGCTGCTCTGCTCCTCCCCTGACTCTTCGGCTCTGTTTAAGAGCCGAGCTGCCCGAGCACTATGGGCTTCAGGCAGCCCCCATGCCTCCGGACCCTGCACCCCCGGCCGGGCACTTCCCCTCCTGGGCTCCGGCGGCGCAGGGTCCGGAGGCATGGGGGCTGCCTGAAACCGGTAGCGCTCGGGCAGCTCGGCTCTTAAACAGAGCCGAAGAGTCAGGGGAGGAGCAGAGCCTCCGGCCGCGGCGGCTCTGCTCCTCCCCTGACTCTTCGGCTCTGTTTAAGAGCCAAGCGCTACGGGCTTCGGGCAGCCCCCATGCCTCCGGACCCTGCGCCGCTGGAGCCCGGGAGGCGAAGTGCCCGGCCGGGGGCGCAGGGTCCGGAGGCATGGGGGCTGCCCGAAGCCCGAGCGCTACCAGCTTCATGGTTTGCCGAGCAGGCTCCAGATCCTGCGCCCCCAGCTAGGCGCTTCCCCTCCCGGGCTCCAGCTGTGCTGGGGAAGCGCCGGCTGGGGACGCAGGGTCTGGGGGCTGCCTGGCAAACCGTGAAGCCGGTAGTGCTCGGGCAGCCCTTTTCGCGTGGCTGGGAGTGGGAGGGAGGAGGGGGTGGGGTTGGGGCGGGGAAGAGGTGGGGTTGGGGCGGGGCTGGCGGGTGGGAAATGGGCGGGGCCAGGGCCCCGTGGAGGGTCCTCTTTTTTTATTTGTTAAATATGGTAACCCTACCGAAAAGGACAAAATTCTGTCCTGCCATACATTTCCACTGAGTTGCACCTGTGGATGCCAGGACTGAATGTTGCTCTGCTAATCTGTATATGTTTCCTTCTTGCAACTTTCTGTCTCTATTGCACAAGTTCCCTGTTTCAAAGTGTGAATGTGACGGCTGGTGTAGCACTGAATTTTTATTCTTTGAGCAGCAGCATGTTTTGCTTATGGCACAGAATGAGTAAAACAGAGTCACTGGAAATTTTAAAAGCCCTTTGTTCTCCTTTTGATGGAAACAGAGACAAAATTCACTCCTGTCTCTTGATGGGTAAAGCTCTCCATGGAGATCCCCTGAATACTACCATCACCCCTGAGAAGGGAGAGGGTCATTGCGCTAGTCTCCCATAGGTAGACTCCTTTTGGGCTCCAAGAGAAGGCCAGCAGAGTTATTGGGATTGAGCTTAATAACTGCTCAAAGAAACAAGCTGTTTTGCTCCCTGGGGCTGAGCCTGATCTCATTCACACTGGTGTCAATCAGGAGTCGCTCAGTTGAGAGCAGAATCAGTCCATCTAAGTGCAGATCTCTCTCACTGCACTGATCAATGTTGTCTCACAGAGAGGAAGGGCAGTTCAGTTGTTACAATGTTAGCCTGGGACTTCAGAAATGCAGGGTTGATTCCCTGATCTGACACAGGTTTCCTGTGTGACATTGAGTAAGTTACTAGTCTCCTGCTGCCCCATCTGTAAAATGTGGACACTTGTATTTTCCTACCTACAGGGGTGATAAGGCTAAATACATTGAAGATTGTAGACATTAGGTAGATACAAACTCAGGGCAAGTTGCCCACCTGGGTCTCAGTGATTCACATTTTAAAGCGATCAGCCTCGCTGGAGGTTTGGAATGGAGTTTGGCGAACACGGCACTTTCTGGGAGGTAGTGGGCCTATTTTCTATAATGAATATAAATATTTGTTGGATGAATAATGTTTTCCCAGAGGTATGCACCTAATGGATCTCAAGAAGTCCTGAGCTCTCTGCCGATGTCTCACAAAGAAGCTTGACTGTTCAACAATTGGAGGAACAAGGCTAGAGGATTAATAAAGGCATACTTCCAATGTACAAAAATTAATGAATTTGTACGGTATCCTGGCTACAAGATGCATTAATTTAGACAGGCAGCACTCAAAGCCTTAAGAGCAGGCACTGCAGAAGATGGACAGAATGAAAGCAAGAGAGAGTAAACGGGAGATTTCTGAGTGCAGGTGACATTTGTGCAAATACTTTATTTCAGTCAGCTTAAGGGAAATACAAAGCTGGGGTCACTCGTAGGAAAGGAAACGAAATTGAAAAACAACGAATGTTCTGACTGCAATTAAACTGAAGCTGAGAAGCCACTGTCCTCTCCAGAGAGGCCCTAAACATTGCTATTTCAAGGCTTTGCTTTTCCTTTGCCTTTGGTATTTTTTTTCAAATATCATCCCATTACGACTGGCGTGTGAATTAGAGAAGCTGCTCCAGGAAATCCCTGAGCCAGTGACATGATGGCAGTTCTGCTGACACAAAACAAGGAATTTATGTTTTAATATTTACATTGCAGTAGTGCCCAAAGACCCTGATCCAGATCAGGGACCTACTTTGCTAGTGCTTTGCATGCGTACAGTGCAACACAGCCCCTGCCCCAAAGAGTTTAAAAATCTAAAGAGAGGAGACAAACAAACAGAAAGAGACGCACACAAATGTCAATGGTACATTTGAGAAGGTTTCACTGGGAGGCATAACACAGAACAAAAAGTGATCAAACTTTTTACATATATACAGCACCTTTCACGTGAGTACCTCAAAGCACTTTGGGGGCATTAATTAATTGCCTCAAACTACGTCTGGGGGTAGGTGAGTCGTATACACCCATTTGATAGATCAATAAACAGGCTGTTGTTACTATGGTGATGGGAGCCTTAGAAAAAGATGGAGAGAGGCAGAGCCTGAATTAGAGTAGTATCAGAGGGGTAGCCGTGTTAGTCTGAATCTGTAAAAAGCAACAGAGGGTCCTGTGGCACCTTTGAGACTAACAGAAGTATTGGGAGCATAAGCTTTCGTGGGTAAGAACCTCACTTCTTCAGATGCAAGTAATGGAAATCTCCAGAGGCAGGTATAAATCGGTATGGAGATAACGAGGTTAGTTCAATCAGGGAGGGTGGACACAAGTCAGATATCAGGAATGGCAATATCCAAAAATCTGTAGGAGAACACTTCAACCTCCCTGGCCACACAATAGCAGATGTAAAGGTAGCCATCGTACAGCAAAAAAACTTCAGGACCAGACTCCAAAGAGAAACTGCTGAGCTCCAGTTCATTTGCAAATTTGACATCATCAGATCAGGATTAAACAAAGACTGTGAATGGCTATCCAACTACAGAAGCAGTTTCTCCTCCCTTGGTGTTCACACCTCAACTGCTAGCAGAGCACCTCACCCTCCCTGATTGAACTAACCTCGTTATCTCCATACTGATTTATACCTGCCTCTGGAGATTTCCATTACTTGCATCTGATGAAGTGAGGTTCTTACCCACGAAAGCTTATGCTCCCAATACTTATGTTAGTCTTAAAGGTGCCACAGGACCCTCTGTTGAATTAGAGTAGTTCATTACGGCACAGAGAAGGTAGCCCAGCATCCCAGAGCCAGGCCTGTTCATTAATTGTTATAGCCCGGGCCCGGGTAAGTGGTACCTCAAGTCATGACCCTCTGCAGCAGTCCCAAATGGTCAGAATTTTGTGGCTCAGAGGAGTTGTGTCTAATTAGGCCACGGAGCAGTTATTCTGCATGGCATATGTCTCAGCCTTAGGATATGTTTATATACTGTATTCAGGGGGTGTGATGAAACTCAGGTAGATATACACAAGAGACCTTTAATCTAGGCAGCTTGGGTACCAGAGCAGGGAAGCTGTGGCAGCACACCCTACCACGCAGGCTGAACAAGGCCGCCAGGAACCCTGGTAATTACTTGCATAGCTAGCCTGTGCTCCCAGGGCTTCACTGTTCCAGTACTCCAGCTCACTAGATCAAAGCTAGCTCAGGAATGTCTACCCGAGCAGCAATCACACCCTGGGACTATAGTATAGACGTACCTGAAGTTATAGTATTTCATCTGGATTGTTGGCAGAAGCAGCATCAACCTGCAATTGGTGCTGTTCTGCTATCTTCTCTTTAGGGGCAAGGGTAAGAAAGTTAGCATGGCATAGGCAGCCAAAGGCAGAGAAACCTCCCAGGGATTTTAAATCTAAATTTCCAAATGGAAAGAAAGCTGCCAAATGGTTTTATGGCCATTCCTCCCACCTGCAAAAGTGGTAGGGGGAGGGGAGAGGAGGTTATAAAACCTCACGTGATTCAAAATTATTTCTCTGAAACCAAAATTCACTAAAGCCAGTTTCTGACATGGTTTATACACTTCCTGGCCAAAACCCAAGGCCCCTGTGCTAGTATCTGAGAAACAGGAAGAGAAACTGATTAGAAAGTGACTCCAAACAAAGAGGAAGAGTCGCAGGCGGTTTTTACTGCCCAAGATGAGTGAAATGTCCAAAATAAATAAATAAAATAATCATAGCACCAGTGGCAATGACTAGAGATAGGCAGAAATTATTCATCAAAACTGTTTTTCAGTATAAAATTTTGTTTTCGACAAAACAAAAATATTCATGGAAAGTGTTTGCCTTCCATGGTAATGTTTGACTTTTTGTCGGAAAACTTTTGATCTCTGGTATTTGGGTTTTTTTTTAATGCAAAGTCAACATTTTCTGTGGAGATGGCAGGAAACATTTCCTGACCAGCTGTAGTAAGACCCAAATGGGACCTTTTAAAAAAATCCATTCATTTTGATTATGAAAGGTAGGTTTTTGTATATATATGATTTTTCATCTTGGCACTGTCTCCTTTAACAATTACATACATTTTCATCTATCTATCTATCTATCTATCTATCTATCTATCTATCTATCTAATTAGTTAAATTGTCCTGCAGAGTCCTTTTTATTAGTCCTTTACATTTAACTCAAGTGGGTGCCATTTTCATACATATATTTGAAAATGTGAAATTGGCACGTACATGGGATAAAGGATTAATATAAATGTCTCTTTGGAGGACAATTTAACTAATAATTCCTTAATTCCTTTTTACCTGATCTTTAGTGCAAGCAGTGTAATATGCATAATTCAGTCTTTACAATGCTATTTAACCTCCTTGTTCAGTTGTTTGCTAGCTTTTTTGCTGTTAGCTTTATAAGTGTTCGAACTGATACTGTGACCAGAAAGAGATTCCGCTAGAAAATATTCTGTCACTTATGCTTTATTTGTAGCCATCCAGGGCAAAGTCTGGAATTCCATCATGGGAATATTCTTGTTCCATCAAAGGAAGTAAAGGTTGCAAAAAATGAAAACCTTCCAAAAAAACGAGGGTCAAGTCTGATTTTTCCTAGCTGCTTTAGGTAAGTGGTGCAATTTCATCCTCAAGTTACACAGGAAAATATGAATTTATATGTCAGTAGAAATGAAAATACACACACATGAGCCAAAGCAAATGTGGTTTCAGGTAGTGGTGGGAAATCTACCCACAGAAGTGATTTTCTCAAACAGCAGTGACTTTCTCAGCGCATTTGTATGTTTCCTGGAATTTCTCCATTCGGTGCTGCACATGTATTAGCAGCAGTAAATCTAGATGAAATGTTATAACAATCCGTGTAATATTGATGTCTTAACTTGAAAATCATTTTGGTGCAAAGTGACATGTAACCCTGACCCCGCAAACACGGAGTCAGTGGCGTGCAGGGTTCTGCTAGGAGCTCTGGCTTAGCCGCTTCAGCAAGTCTTTGCACAACACTAAAATAAATTCAAAGACAAAGATTGTTTCTGTTTTGTAATACACAAAACCAAATGAAAGTAGTCTTGTGTCACTGGTGTATCATTTCATTCTGGACCTGCACTTGGGTCCCAAATAGGAACACAGTCCTTTTGTAGACAGCAGCGAATCCCATTGCTTAAAAAATCCCATCAAAGTCAATTGTGCATGTGCAGTTTTGTGAGTATGTGTGTGCCTGTGAGTGTTTGTGTGCATATGTCTATGGGCACATTGTGGGTGTGCACAGGTGTTCATAGAGAAATGTGTGTGTGCTTATCTGTAGAACCTCCCAGCCTTCTGCTGCAGATGTAAGACCTGTGGCCTATTCCTTTCTGTTAGAACAACCAGTTAGCTCCAGTTTACATCTGAACATTCTCCTGGCTCTCTGCAAAGGCAAGGGCTAGAAAATTCCCCCACTTTTTAAAAAATGACTCATTAGATTCTCTTTCATGGAGCCAAAGGCCAGCGGGGCCATTGAGCTGCTCACACAAGCCCTCTTCAGCTTACAATGCTCTTTGCTCAGGCCAGCTCCCCTTTTGCCTGAGGAGGGAGTGAGTAAAGGGTACAAGCTGCACGTTGGGGGTTTAGGACCGGACTATTTCAGGAGCATTAGAAAAACGATAAAAGGGCTCAATGCTGCATTCAGTGACACTGGTATCAATTTAGATAAAAGCCAGTACTTCAGGTTTACACAAGTGGCAGTGGGAGCAGAATGTGTCCAAAGTCTGTCTTTCTTTCTGACTGATGTCAGATAAAATATTTCACCCTTCAAACAGAAACCGTGAAAGTCTCCTGCATGCTTTTCATAATCAGCGAGTGTGCAAGCTTCTGCAGAGTGAGGGATTGCTGAGCCAGAGTTTGGATCCTCCCTGCTGCCTAAGCTCTCCCTTGCTGTATTTTCAGAGTGCAATGCCTAGCCAAAGCCATCTTGAGTGCATTGGCTGGGGAGGTGGGGGAGGGGGGGAGTGTGTGTGTGTATGAATATGATTGTGAGGTACAAACAAATGTTCTTTGTCAGCTGTCATTTATAATTTACTTCATGAACTAACTGTCCCAAATTGCAGCAGAGAGTCATTAGGAGAAAGATATGATCATCTTCAATTTCTTTTAAGTTAGTTTGGGAGCAAACTGCAAGATATGAAACTTTGGATCATTTGCAAAGACTACTCTGAAAAAATCAAATTAGCAGAGTATTTGCTGATAATTTGTGACACTGTTTTGAAAACACAACAGCTCCTCCTACAGCACAGAGGGAAAACTGCCTAAGAAGGAGCCGCTGTATCCTCAGTTGGAATGGCTTGCAGGCCAGAATATCATTTTGAGTTACTTTGGGCTCGTCTACATGCAGAGATGTGCTGATGTAATTCAAAGTGTGATTTTAAACCAGTTTAGTTAAACCAATTCAAAAGATTGTGTGGACACTCTTCTTTTGCTTTAAACCAGGCTTACTTCAGTTTAGTTCAAGTTGCTTGGAAGCAGATTTAAGAGAAACCAAAGTAGGTCACTCTTAACTGAAATAATAGTGTCCACCTAGGGGTTTGCACAGATCAAATCAGTTTAATTAAGCCAGTGCAGATTTGTGTGTACACAAGGCCTTATTCTATCTAACCATCTATCTGGTCCCCCTCACTCTCTCTCTCAGACCCAAATTTCAGCTTTTTTTGGTGCCTTTTCTACATTGTATAGAACCTTCCAGTATTTTATAAACATAATACAGATGGGCCAAATCCCCAATTCCTTCCTCGGGCAAAAATCCCATTGGTTTCAGCGCATTTGGCTTGGAATTGTGTCTGTAGGATAGGCTGTTTTGGGGAAATATAAAGATTTCTATTGGCACGAGTGTGCTGGTCAATCCAACCCATGCCAATAAAACCCTCACACCACACCATAGCACCGTGTTCTCTTGCCATGCTCCATATTTTATTGAAAAATTATTTTTGGAAATATTTCAGAAAGCTTTAAAAAAATGGATTGGTGTTATTTCCGCTGCCTATAAACCCTTGGTTCCATAAGGCCAATTTTTCAGGTGTCAGAAGGAAAGAAGAAAAACAAAGGCATTTTTAGAACCCTTGAAACCAGCATTTTTATATATAACAATATTCTGATTTTAAGATCCAATATCCGGCAATTCGCTAGGGTTACATAAGACCCTAAGAAGGGCCATACTGGGTCAGACCAAAGGTCCATTTAGCCCAGTATCCTGTCTTCCAACAGTGGCCAATGCCAGGTGCCCCAAAGGGAATGAGCAGAACAGGTGATCATCAAGTGATCCATCCCCTGACCCCCATTCCCAGCTTCTGTCAAAACCGAGGCTAGGGATACCATTCTACCATTCCTTGCTAATAGCCATTGATGGCCCTATCCTCCATGAACTTATCTAGTTCTATTTTGAACCCTGTTATAGTCTTGGCCTTCATAACATCCTCCGGCAAAGAATTCCACAGGTTGACTGTGCGTTTGTGTGAAGAAATATTTCCTTTTGTTTGTTTTAAACCAGGGCTGTCAATTAATCGCAGGTAACTCACGCGATTAACTCAAAAATATTAATCGTGATTTTAAAAATTCATGGTGATTACTCGCAGTCTTAATCACACTATTAAACAATAGAATACCAGTTGAAATGTATTAAATTTTTTGGATGTTTTTCTACATTTTCAGTATATTGATTTCAATTACAACACAGAATACAAAGTGTACAGTGGTCACTTCATTATTTTTTTAATAAATATTTGCACTGTAAAAATAATAAACAAAAGAAATAGTATTTTCAATTCACCACATACAAATACTGTAGTGTGATCTCTTTATCATGAAAGTGCAACTTACAAATGGAGATTTTTTTGTTACATAACTGCACTCAAAAACAAAACAATGTAAAACTTTAGAGCCTACAAATCCGCTCAGTCCTATTTCTTGTTCAGCCAATCACTAAGAGAAACATGTTTGTTTACATTTACGAGAGATAATGCTGCCCACTTCTTATTTACAATGTCACCTGAAAGCGAAAACAGGAGTTTGCATGGCACTTTTGTAGCCGGCATTGCAAGCTATTTCCATGCCAGATATGCTAAACATTTGTATGCCCCTTCATGCTTCGGCCATCACTCCAGAGGACATGTTTTCATGTTGGTGATGCTCATTAAAAAAATTATGCACCAATTAAATTTGTGACTGAACTCCTTGGGGGGAGAATTGTATGTCTCGTGTTCTGTTTTACCTGCATTCTGCCATATATTTAGCAGCCTTGTATGATGACCCAGCGCATGTTGTTCGTTTTAAGAAACTTTCACTGCAGATTTGACAAAACGCAAAGAAGGTACCTGTGATATGGGACCCCTGGGGTGCAGCTTGGGACTATGGGACTGCTGTGCCCCACTGAACTCTCTCCAGCCTGGGTTGTCTCTCACAATGCCTTGCTAGTGACAAGCAGCAAGCCCCTCTAGGTGCTGTGATCACTCAGCACAACAGCATGTGGAGCCCCACACACCCAGCTATATTGCATGAATGCTCCCAGAGCCACTCATGAATCACACAGAGAAAGGCACCAGAGCCAAAGCCCCCCATCTCCCATCATTGTACCCCAGGAATATGCCATTTTGCATTGCAAAACCTGAGTAGATTTGCCACACACTTCATACAAACTCACTGGTAAAGATAAACAGTTAAACAAATTTATTGATTACAAAAGATAGATTTTAAGTGATATTAAGTGATAGGCAAAAAGTCAGAGTTAGTTACCAAAAGAAATAAAATATAAGCATGCAGTCTAAACTCTCAACCCTATTAGACTGGGCAACAACTAGACTAAGTAGTTTTTCTCACCCCACTGGATATTGCAATCCATAATACACAGATTTCACCCTTGAAATCTGGGCCAGTCCCCTCAGCTGGAGTCTTCAGAGTGTCCTTGTTGCTTGCAGCATAGGTGGGTGAAGGAGAAAGGTCCCACATGGGCTCCCTGTGTTCAGTTTTATACTCTCAGTCCATGTGCTTGGAAAACACAAGTCCAGGCATGTCTGGGTGGGCATTGCTGAGTCTCCAGGCAAGGTTGAGCAATTTCCCTGGTGTGGCCTTATGCAGGTGAGTCATTGCATTGTAGCTCCCTTGCTGGACAATGATTGTTGATGGGTTGATTGACACCCCATCTGGGTATTGGTTACTTTCTTTGTTGTTGCCTCTGGGGGCTGATTCCCCAATTTACAGCATGTTTTAGTGACAAACATACAACACAATCTCATAACTTCATATGCATTAATAATATACATATATGGATAGAGAAATGACTTTCAGCAGATCATAACCTTTCCCCTGATACCTTACAAGGTATACTTTATATGTAATATCACAATTATATAAAGATGAGGAATATGGGGGGTAACAGGGTGCTCCCCCAGGGTACAGAATGTCACAGTACCAATGTGAGATTTCTAAAATAGCTACAGCACTCAACCCAAGATTTAAGAATCTGAAGTGCCTTCCTAAATCTGAGAGGGACGAGGCGTGGAGCATGCTGTTAGAAGGCTTAAAAGAGTAACATTCTGATGCCAAAACTACAGAATCTGAACCACTACAAAAGAAAATCAACCTTCTGCTGGTGGCATCTGACTCCGATGATGAAAATGAACATGCGTCAGTCCGCACTGCTTTGGACTGTTATTGAGCAGAACCCGTCAACAGCATGGACACATGTCCCCTGGAATGGTGGTTGAAGCATGAAAGAACATATGAATCTTTAGCGCAGCTGGCATATAAATATCTTGCGATACTGGCTACAACAGTGCTATGAGAACGCCTGTTCTCACTTTTAGGTGACATTGTAAACAAGAAGCGGGCAGCATTCTCTCCTGCAAATGTAAACAAACTTGTTTGTCTGAGCGATTGGTTGAACAAGAAGTAGGACTGAGTGCACTTGTAGGTTCTAAAGTTTTATATTGTTTTGGTTTGGAACGCAGTTTTTTTTTTTTTACGTAATTCTACATTTGTAAGTTCAACTTTCACGATAAAGAGATTCCACTACAGTACTTGTATTAGGTGAATTGAAAAATACTATTTCTTTTGTTTTTTACAATGCAAATATTTTTAATCCAAAATAAATATAAACTGAGCACTGTATACTTTGTATTCTGTGTTGTAATTGAAATCAATATATTTGAAAATGTAGAAAACATCCAAAAATATTTAAATAAATGGTATTCTGTTATTGTTTAACAGCACGATTAATTGCACGATTAATCATGATTAATTTTATTAATCGCTTGACAGTCCTATTTTAAACCTGCTGCCTATTAATTTCATTTGGCGATCACTAGTTCTTGTGTTATGTGAAGGAGTAAATAACATTTCCTTATTTACCTTCTCTACACCTTTTATGATTCTATAGACCTCTATTGTATACCCCCTTAGTCGTCTCTTTTCCAGGCTGAAAAGTCCTGGTCTTTTTAATCTCTCCTCATACGGAACCTGTTCCATACCTCAAATCGTTTTTGTTAGAAATTTAGAAAGTTATGCCTTGTCCCATTGCTAGGGGGCATTCTCAGTTCCTCTCTAATTGGAATAAGGTTTCACCGATAGTTTCAGTGGGTTTTGAAATACTAGCATGGGTGCTGGAACTAGGGGTGCTGGGGGTGCTGCCACACCCCCTGGCTTGAAGTGGTTTCCATCATGTACAGGGTTTACAATTTTGTTCTGTGGCTCTCAGCCCCCCCACTATACAAATTGTTCCAACGCCACTGGATACTAGGCCTTAAATCCGTGCCTGGTCCAAGAATGAATATTACCCATGCTGGCCATCAGCCCAGGGTAATTTGGGGGATACATTCTGCACCTGGAGGAAAAAGAGGAACTAGTTTGCTGGCAGTTTGTTTGTTAGAAGCTGCTCTGAGCTTTGAATCATTACAGCAAACTCCAGAGGAAAAGAGTTAGAGAAGCAGAGTACAAATCCCAGATTTGCTCATACAAGTGAGGATTTATGCACTGGGGCGGGGGGAGTTACTGCAAGTCACCAAGTGTGGTTCAGGGGTGCATATGCATATTTAACAAACAAACTGCGACGCTCACATTTGGAAATTTGACCTCAAATATTGCTCACATCACAGCCGAAAGCACTGGGAAGAAAATGCATTCAACCCTGCGCTGAGCTGCAGATTTCACAGCCATGCAGCCCCAGGAGTCGGGGGACTGGACATAGTACCAGTGAAGATGCACAGGACATCTGGGCACAGCCCAGGGCCATCTTGTGTCTGTTGGTTTGAGGGGCCAGGACCCCTGATATGTGTGTGTAACAGCATATGCAAAGGGTGGCAAGACAACAGCATGAGTGCAACCTTGTGGGGTTTCCTGTCCCCTGTGAAGGGCAACGGGGCCCTTGATAAATGCAGGAGAGACTATACTGGTCCTCAGATGGATTCGAATGGAGTAGCTCTGCCACAGGCCTATCAGGGAATCTTTGCTGCTCTTGCTTCCCTGCTAGACATGAAGGTTATTAGAATTACCATTCACTCATATTTCAGTCTCCTGAGTTAAGATAATGTCCTTGGGATTATGAAGTGTTATTGGATAGTGGCGCTAAGATATAATGCTATAATCCTGCTAGTCTGTTGCATTTATTTATGGATTCTCAAGAGCATGCTCTTGCTTAGAGATCTCTATATAGATGACTTCTCTTTAGTACAAGGACACCAGGTGAGAGTTTTGTCTGGTCAACAGATTTCGCTGGGTCTCATGATGTGTTTATTAAAATGCAGTTAAAGGTAGGGTTGGCAACTTCCTCTTACAAAACTGAACACCCTTGCCCCACTCCCTGCCCTGCCCCTTCTCTGAGGCCCCGCCCCCGCTCACTCCATCCCCCCTCCCTCCGTTGCTTGCTCTTCCCCATCCTTACTCACTTTCACTGGGCTGGGGCAGGGGGTTGGGGTGCAGGATGGGGTGAGGGCTCTGGCTGGGGCCAAGGGGTTTGGAGTGTGGGAAGGGGCTCGGGGCTGGGGCAGGGGGTTGGGGCATGGGAGGGGGTGCGGGCACCGCCTGGGGCTTTGGGCTTTGTGGTGGGGCTAGGACTGAGGGATTCAGAGTGTGGGAGGGGGCTCTGGGCTGGGGCAGGGGTTGGTGTGTGGGGTGCGGGCTCTGGGAGGGAGTTTGGGTGCAGGAGGGACTGCCCCCCACACTCACTAGAGGCAGGAAGCGGAGTGGCGGAGTACAGCGGGCTGGGGCTGGGTTGCTCCTCTTCCTGCCGCTGCCAACGAGTGGGGGGGGGAACCCCTTCCCCCAAACCCTCTCCCCTGAGTGACATGGCTGGGGCAGGGGAGAGGGAAGCGGAGCGGGTTGCTCCCAGCCCCCCGCTAATCTCCTGGGCCACTCTGGGCCTGTGGGGCCCCCCAAAGTGGCCCCCCACAGCTCCTGCCTCCCATGCCCTGCAGGCCTTGAGCACAGCCCAGACCCTGGCGTGGGGAATGGGGAACAGGTGCTGTGTAGGGCACCCAAATGGCTAGGGACGGCCCTGCGCCTGGCAATGCTAGTTAAAGGGGATACACTGTTGGGATGGAGATGTCTGTTTTGTTCCGCTCCCTCAGCAAAAGGGGAGCGAAGTACAAGAAACCCCGTCTCAGAGGAGTTTTCTTGTTCACTTTGTGGATGAGGATTCAGAAATGTTTCTGTGTGTTTTACCAGGTGAGATTTCCCAGTATAAATACTCTGCAGCAACCCTACGTGGGTGTGAAAATGAAAGGGAAGGCTCATGTTTCACCACATTTAGTGAAAGGGAGTAGGAGGAAGAGGAGGGAGAAGTAGTAATTAAAGCAAACTCAAATTCTGCCTGCATCTCTGCAGTCAGTGAAGTTACACTGGGGATAATTACGGCCTACTGTCTTTTCTGATACCTAGGTGATCTGCTTTTGTTGTCAGCCGTTACTGAATATTTAGCACATCCCTAGCTGTGCCTGTGTTATTCTCAATGACTGTTATCAATTATTATTTGTATTGCAATAACATCCAGAGGTCTGATGTACAAATGTAGATGAGGAAACAGCCCCTGCCCCGAAGCCCTTAGAGGCAAAGAAGATGAGTGCACTGTGACGGGTGTACGGAGCGGGGCATGGGTGGATATATAATTTTGACGGACAGAAGTGCATTTGCAAATGCAGAATATTGTGCTCATTCTGAATAGCTGAAGACTAATGTCAAGTATCAGGGGGTAGCCGTGTTAGTCTGTATCTACAAAAACTACAAGGAGTCTGGTGGCACCTTAAAGACTAACAGATTTATTTGGGCATAAGCTTTCGTGAGTAAAAGCCTCACTTCTTCGGATGCATCCGAAGAAGTGAGGCTTTTACTCACGAAAGCTTATGCCCAAATAAATCTGTTAGTCTTTAAGGTGCCACCAGACTCCTTGTTGTTTTTGAAGACTAATGATGAGCCAAGCTCAAGGGCAGTTTGGAATTCTGCTCAGTGACGGGACCTTGATTTTTCTCTCTTGGAGATTGGCTGCAATTTCTTATTGAGATCCCAAGTGCACCATGTCTTGTCCTTTGTCCCCATTTGTGCACATCATAAAACCTCTCCGACTTTGGCATGACCGGCAGTCTGCACTCAGGAATGGAATACCAGGGCATGGCAGGTTTGAGGTGCATTAGCAGAGCCATGCAAGGGGCTGAGGGTGGGATGGAGGTGCATTGGCGGAGAAGTTTGTGTGGCGTTTGCCTGCGCTATTGCTGGCTTAGTCCAATGGTTAGTCTCTCAGCACTAAGCTCCTGTTTAGGGTGGTGTTTGTTGAGGTATGACAGGATTTGAGGTGCGTGGTTTGACCTGACAGTGAATGAACTCTGATGGGTCCTGGTGACTTTTCCCCCGGATAGTTAACAGTATGTGCTCTCACTGTGATACTTGCATCCAAAGATTTCAGTGCACTTCAGCCTGACAACACTCCTGAGATGTAGCTAATGCACAACCCAAGCATGTAGGATGTGTCCCAGGGGCTCTGCCCTGTCTTGTCGTGTAACCTTAGGCAGCTCACTTAGCATCTCTCAGCCTCACTTTCTCCCGCTGTATGGAGACAGTGATAGTGCTGCAGGATCTGTGAGTGACTGGAGCTATGTCAGATCTAAGTAGTATGGTTTGAGCAAAAACGCAGCTGTGAGAGAGGAAATCCTTTAGAAGACACTCAGTGCTGGTGCTATGTGACTTGACAGAGTGGAGAAAGTTGTGCAAATAAGGATGTAGCATAAGGCTCTCGCGACTAGATCAGTGTGTAAAAGGTGTAAACATCTGTGCAGGGACTCTGCAAGACTATTTGCTGACAGTTCATCTTTCTGCATGACCAATGCAGATGTCTTTTTTTATACAGGGAAACATTTAAAAACAAAATATACTAATCTCTCTAACACAACCCTGTTACCTCTGCTATCAAAAGCTTAGCATGAGCAGCTGACCCATAATAAGTTAAATTCTGCTCTCAAGTGACCCCACTGTAGTCAATGGGGCTACATGGGCGTAACTGAGAGCTGTATTTAGCCCCATTTTTTGTAAGTTTCTAACTTGTGTCACTAAGAACCAGGGCCGGCTCCAGGCACCAGCAAACCAAGCAGGTGCTTGGGGCGGCATGTTTTCAGGGGCAGCATTCCAGCCAGCCTTTTTTTTTTTTTTTTTGCGCTTGTGGCGGCAGGAGCCAAGAGCCATTCCTGGCAGTGGCTGCACGTCCTGCACAGGGGCGCCCTGCCGCTGCGGTTCGCGTCGGGGAGCAGCGCACGCACCTTATGGCCGGGCGGGCTCCAAGTGCGGGACACCCGGGTTGGGGGCCGCCCTGTGGGGCGCATGGAGCCGACTGCAGGTGCCGCAGGGTGGCCGCCCCCCAGCACCACAGCCGGAGCTGGGCGAAGTGGCCCGAGCCACCCAGGGACTGCGGCAGGGTGGTCAGGAGCAGCAGCAGCAGCGGGGCCATAGTGGGGACTGGTGCCCGGGGCGCTGCCCTGCAGGGCCCACGTCCTGCTCTCCGGGGCTCCGCTCCCTCTAGGGCTGCCCTGCCCCGGCTCCTCAGCCCTCTGCCAGGTGGTCCCCTGGCTCCGCTGTCCTGGGTCCCGGCCGGTCCTGGAGGTGGGAGCCCCAGCTGGAGGGACCCTGGGCTGAGGCGTGGCCCGGGAGCCCTGCTGCTTACCCCGACCCTGCCAGCGGCGGACAGGCTGGAGGCGAGAGGGGAAGCAGGCGGAGTCAGCACTGGTGGGGGGAAGCCCAGGGCTGGGGCAGCAGGGAGTGCGGGTGGGGGGTGGGAGAGCTCAGCATTGGGGTGGCAGGGGGTGCGGATGGGGGAGGGGGGAATCCCAGCGCTGGGGCAGCAAGGGGTGTGGGTGGGGTGTGGGGGAGAGCCCAGGACTAGGGTGGCAGGCGGTGCGGGTGGGGGGGAGTGCCCAGGGCTGGGGCGGCAGGGAGGTCCGGGGGGAACCCAGGGCTGGGGTGGGGGGCAGCCAAAAATTTTTTTGCTTGGGGCGGCAAAAAACCTAGAGCCGGCCCTGCTAAGATCATCTTAGATCAGCGGTTCTCAAACTTCATTGCACCGTGACCCCCTTCTGACAACAAAAATTGCTACCCCTGGAGGGGGACCGAAGCCCAAGCCCCGCTGCCCCGGGCGTGGGAGGGGGGGAAGCTGCCCTAGGGCTTCTGCACTGGGCGGGGGGCATGTAACCTTAGCTCCCTGCTCAGGGTTGAAGCCCTCGGGCTTCAGCTTCGGCCCCGGGTGGTGGAGCTCATCCTTCACAGGGCCGGCTTTAGGCCGATTCAGCCGATTCGGCTGAATTGGGCCCCGCGCCAAGAGGGCCCCGCGCTGCAGCTGTTCACCCCGCCCACTTCCCCCTCCTCCCCTGCCCTGCACGCCCCGCCCCCTCCCCTGCTTCCCGCGAATCAGAGATTCGCGGGAAGTCTGAGACTAAGCAGCAGGGGCGGGCCGGCCGGCAGCACGAGGTAAGCTGGGGTGGGGGCGGGAGAAGGGCTCCGGGGAGGCGCGGCCCGTTCCCGCAGGCCCCAGCACGGCCCCCGTGGCCCGGCTCCGGCCCGGTCCCCGCGGCTCGGGCCCCCCCATCCCCCCCGCGGCTCGGCTCGGGGCCCCCCCGGCAGCGCGGCTCGGCTCGGGGCCCCCCCTGCGGCGCGGCTGGGCTCGGGGCCCCCCCGGCCCCCCTGCAGCGCAGCTGGGCTCGGGGCCCCTCCGGCGGCGCGGCGCGGCTCAGCTCGGGGCCCCCCGGCCCCCCTGCAGCACGGCTGGGCTCGGGGCCCCCCCGGCCCCCCCGCGGCTCGGCTCGGGGCCCCCCCAGCCCCCCCGCGGCGCGGCTCGGCTCGGGCCCCCCCCGGCCCCCCGGCGGCGCGGCTCGGCTCGCCCCCCCCCCCCCGGCGGCGCGGCGTGGCTCGGGTCCTGGGGGCGGGGCTTGCAGCAAGCCCCGCCCCCGCCCCAGGAATCGGGCCCCGCTCTTGCTAAAGCCGGCCCTGATCCTTCAGTTTCGGCCCTGGGCCCCAGAAGGTCTAAGACCAGCCTTGGTGATCCCGTTAAGTGGCCCCGACCCACAGTTTGAGAACCCTGTCTTAGATTATTAAACATTCAGTCTTGCAAGCCTCCTGTTCAACAGCTGATGCCCCACAGCAGTCAATGGGACATTCATACACAGGGCTGCAAAAGAGCTCAGGGCCAGTTTCTCAGTTGCGCAGCACCCACTGTTGGGGTTCAGATTTTCAGTCCTGCACAGATCCCAGCCATGGCACAACCATTGTGACACTTACGGGCTGATTTTCAAAAGAGCTCAGTCAGCACCAGCATGTACCTGATGAGCTTTTCTGCAAGTCTGGCCCAGGGAGATTTTAGGGTTCCAGAATTGATAGACGTCCATCACTTCTCATTGTTTAGCTGTTTTTAACATTTCAGTGGTTTTTCTCTGTCTCAGGAGCGATTTGAATCTGTTCACTTGCACTTTCTTTTTACACTCTGTAGAGCTGAGTGACAGATAACACTTATAATGCCGGTGGACATTTTTGTGACAGAGGCCAGCAGATAGATAAGGCTGACTAGCCAAGTGGGCAAATAGTTTAGATGGAAAGAAAGGATTTAATGGAATGTTTTCCCACTTTAATTTTTGAATCCATAGTCACATGCTTTTTTCTTTAAGCTTGGGAAACTCCAGCAGCTTGTTAATTGATTCTTAATTCTGTAATATAGAAACATCACACCAAGTTTTTCGCTTCGTGGTAAAAGGAGTCAGCGGGATTCACAGACCAGCGGGGCTTTTGCTTTAGTGGCTGTACTCAATTTTGTTAAAAGGAGCCTGATCTTGCAGGTTATTGAGCACCTTCAACCCGCCCTCACTCCCATGCCTGTGCGATCCACCGGTGTGTCCTATCGATAGTTCAGTCTCTGGTGAGTAGCTCCAAGCTTCAGAGAATGTCCCTTTGTGAGTCTCCTTTCAGTGAGTCTCCTGGACAAGGCTCAGAACAGCCTGGCTAAGAAGCCCATGAGGGCTGCGGTTGTATTTGTTAAACCTGCCATTTGTATTGATTTGTGGAAGCTTCTTGAGGTGATAAAACAATTAGGCATGAAATGAGCGCGATGAGCGGCATCTACGATACTATGGTGATGATGGCGCTAGTCTATAAGAACCTGAGGAGACTAGAAAGCCAAGATCTGAGGGTTTGCTGGTCAGGTTAGCCTCACTAATGCAGTACTGCAGCCCTTAAATCAATGAACTAGAATGAATCTGGATCAATATAGGCCTTGGCTACACTTGCGAGTTACAGCGCTGTAAAGCCGCCCCCAGCACTGTAACTCACTCCACGTCCACACTGGCAAGGCATTTGCAGTGCTGTATCTCTGTGGTTGCAGCGCTGCATGTACTGCACGTCCCCGAGAGGAATAGTGAGTATTGCGCTGCCGCTGCGGCGCCAGTGTGGTCGCCCAATGCACTGTGAATGGCCTCCAGAATTATTCGGCAGTATCCCACAATGCCTGTTCTAGCCACTCTAGTCATCAGTTCAAACTCTACTGCCCTGGCCTCAGGTAACCAACCATGTGACCGACCCTTTACATTCCCCGGGAATTTTAAAAATCCCCTTCCTGTTTGCTCAGCCCGGTGTGGTGTGGAGTGCTATCAGTGAATCTTTCCAGGTGACCATGCCTCCACACGCCAAGCGAGCCCCAGCATGGAGCAATGGTGAGTTGCTGGACCTCATCAGTGTTTGGGGGGAGGAAGCTGTCCAGTCCCAGCTGCACTCCAGCCATTGGAATTACGATACCTTCGGGAAGGTATCAAAGGACATGATGGAAAGGGGCCATGACCGGGACGCCCTGCAGTGCAGGATTAAAGTGAAGGAGCTCTGGAGTGCCTACCGCAAAGCCCGCAATGCAAACGGCCACTCGGGTGCTCTCCCTGCGACCTGCTGATTCTACGAAGAGCTGGATGCGATACTTGGGGTTAATCCCACCTCCACTCCGAGCACCACCATGGACACTTCAGAGCCGGTGTGCTGGGGGGAGGAGAAAGAGGAGAAGGAGGAGGAGGAGGAGGAAAATGGGAGTGATGGTGGTGGGCCGGATGGAGACACCCCGGAATCACTGGAGCCATGCAGCTAAGAGCTCTTCTTGAGCCAGGAGGAAGATAGCCAGTCGCAGCGGCCGGTACTTGGTGGAGGACAAACAGAAGAGCAGGTTCCTGGTAAGCGGGTTTTTTTTTTTTGGGAAGGAATTTTTTCGGTGCGGGCTCTTTGGGAGAGGAAGGTTAGGCATGCATGCCTAGATGCAGAATAGTGCATTGATGTGGTTTATCACATCCCGGTAATTGGCCTCGGTAATCTCCTCAGATGTCTCATCCAGAACGTGTGCAATGCGCTTGCGCAGGTTTATCGGGAGAGCCACCGTGGTCCTTGTCCCAGCCAGGCTAATGTGCCCACGCCACTGTGCCATGAGGGGCGGAGGGACCATTGCTGCACACAGGCAAGCTGCATATGGGCCAGGGCGGAAGCCCATTGCAGTAGAAGACCTCCCTTGCTTCCCAGGTCACCCTCAGCAGTGAGATATCATCCAGGATGAACTCCTGTGGAAAATGTTGGGACAATGTTCAGTGTAGCTGCCCCCTGAAGCTGTTGGCTCTCCCCAAGGCACAGAAACCCAGAGGACACTGCAGCCCTAAAACAATCAGTCCTCCTTACTCACCATTTTGAAGCTCTCATGGGATATGGTGTGCTCTGTTTCGGACAGGAAAATTATGCTATTGTGTAGACCCTGTGTGTTTTCTACTCCTTAAGTGTGGTGGAAATCATTACTCTGTCTGGTATAAACAATGCTGCCTCTGTTAAATGTTGCATTTTGCCTATACAGCTGCATCAACCTTGAGACCTCAGCCGTCCCTCTTATCGCCTGCTCAGAGACTGCAAAGACTCAGGAAGAGAACGTGAAAAAGCAAAGAAGACATGCTGCAAGAAGTGATGCGGCAATCTATTAAAGAGAATGAGAAAGCACAGAACTGGAGGGAGAGAGAAAGCAGGATCCGCCAGGAAAACGCAGCGCACCGGCAGCAAAGCACGGAGCACCAGCAGCAAAGCACGGATCGGCTCATAAGCATCCTGGAGCGCCAAGCAGATGCTATCCAGGAGCTGGTAGCCATGCAGAAAGAGGAGCAGTACTGCAAACGCCACCCCCCCCCAGCCCATGTCCCAAAAGTCTTTCCGTTTGCCCCGCTGTCACCTCCAACCCACTTTCCCCAACTTCTTCACGCCACCCACTGCCTCCAACACCAGTAACTTCACCACCCAGCCCTGAAAACCACGACCCTTACCCTCTGCACTCAACCCCCATCACCATGCAGTATAGCTGTCCTGAAGTGCAGCACTCACTGCACAGCACACCAGACAGGACATACACAAATCTGTGATTGTTCTGTTCCCCACTCCACCCCCTTATTTCTTTTCAATAAATATTTTTTTTCTTTTCAGTAAATGGATTTTTTGGCTTTGAAAACATTCTTTATTATTGCATAAAGTAAAAGACTCCTTAGCCCAGGAAATAAACAGGCACTGCAAGTCTGCTTGTCTGCTTAGCAAACACTGATTCCTAAAGATTGGAACTACTGCACTTCATTCCCGTGCAGGGCACCAAATATCACCGCTGGTTTTCAGCCTCAAATTGCTCCCTCAAGGCATCCCTAATCCTTGCAGCCCCGCGCTGGGCCCCTGTAATAGCCCTGCTCTCTGGCTGTGCAAATTCAGCCTCCAGGTGTTGAACCTCAGAGGTCCATGCCTGAGTGAAGCTTTCACCCTTCCCTTCACAAATATTATGGAGGGCACAACACGTGGATATAACCACGGGGATGCTGTTTTCGGCCAAGTCCAGCTTCCCATACAGAGATCGCCAGCGGCCCTTTAAACGACCAAAGGCACACTCCACAGTCATTCGGCACTGTGTGTAGGGTTTCATGTAGTTGAACATTCCTTGCTGCTGTCAAGGCTCCCTGTGTAGGGTTTCATGAGCCATGGCATTAACGGGTAAGCGGGATCTCCAAGGATCACAATGGGCATTACGACTTCCCCTCCCGTGATCTTCCGCTCTGGGAAAAAAGTCCCAGCCTGCATCTTCCTGAACAGCCAAATGTTCCGAAAGATGCATGCGTCATGCACCTTTCTGGGCCAGCCTGTGTTAATGTCAATGAAACACCCACGGTGATCCACAAGCGCCTGGAGAACCATAGAGAAATACCCCTTCCGATTAATGTACTCGGATCCTAGGTGGGGTGGTGCCAGAATAGGAATGTGCCCTATACAATAGAATCTCCTCTGAGATGCTCCAGTGCTGGGCATTACAACTACCGAACCTGCTTTTGCAATGCCTCATGCTCCTTTCAGTACAAGTGCGAGGCATTATCATCCCCGCTCCTAGCAAAGTGCTCTGATAGCTAAGTTATTGCAATAAGAAAGCAATAGACTCAGCCAGTTCCTGGAACTCACATCCCTCGTGCTCCTGCATTATAAAGTATTGAGCATTATTGCTGGCTGAGTAGTTTTATTTGGATGCAATCAATGTAGAGCAAAGCATAGCTTAGCAAAGAGCCAGGGGAAGGCAGCCCTGCCCATTGAATCAGCCTGAATGGGAACAGCACAGGGCAAACTGGTCATACATAAAAACCTCAGGGCAGTCAGATATCTTTATTCTACTGCTGCCCAGGCACCTTCCCCACTAGGTCCCAATGTCGGGCATGCGCATGCATGGTCACACAGACACACGCACACCCTTACCTAAGTGTTTTCACTGGGAGACTCAGTCTCTTTTCTAATGACGAGGTGTGCACAGCACAGACACCGCCACTGTTGCCAACACGGGTGCAATTTATTGGAGTCTCAGCTGACAGGCCCAGGATCCGACGGGGCCTGGAGACTGAACCCCCACGACCCCCAGATAAAACACGCTTCTGTGATGGGTTGGGTCACAGAAAACTCCTTGGGAACTGCCAACTGATGTGCTGAGACTACCCCTGAGCCTGTTTCCCCTGGCAGCTTGGGACTTCAGTGCCCTGCCTGGTTTGAGCCAGACCCACTAGCCTGCTGCAAACCCAGACCAAGGTCTGAACCACATCCCCTAAAAGCTGCAGGCTTAACCGAAAACAGTTTAAGAAGTGTTCCTGTCTCCAACACTCAGGTACCCAGCTCCCAATGGGGTCCAAACCCTAAATAAATCCGTTTTTACCCTATATAAAGCTTATACAGGGTAAACTCATAAATTGTTTGCCCTCTATAACACTGATAGAGAGATATGCACAGCTGTTTCTCTCCGCCCCCCCCCCCCCAGGTATTAACACACACTCTGGGTTAATTAATAAGTAAAAAGTGATTTTATTAAATACAAAAAGTAGGATTTAAGTGGTTCCAAATAATAACAGTCAGAACAAAGTGAATTACCAAGCAAAATAAAATAAAACATGCAAGTGTAAACCTAATACAATAAGAAAGTGATTCCAGATGAAATCTCACTCTCAGAGATGTTCCAGTAAGCTTCTTTTACAGACTAGCCTCCTTCTAGTCTGGGTCCAGCAATCACTCACACCCCCATGGCTACTGTCCTTTGTTCCAGTTTCTTTTAGGTATCCTTTGCGGGGGTGGAGAGGCTATCTCTTGAACCAGCTGAAGACAACATGGAGGGGTCTCCCGGGGCTTAAATAGACTTTCTCTTGTGGGTGGAGACTCCATCCTCTCTCCTATGCAAAGTCCAGCTCCAAGATGGAGTTTTGGAGTCACATGGGCAAGTCACATGTCCATGCATGACTCAGTTTTTACAGACAGCAGCCATTCCCCACAGGCTATCTTGAATGTCTCCAGGAAGACTTCTTATGTGGATTGGAGTCTTCCAAGATCCATTGTCAGTTAAGTGTTTCTTGATTGGGCACTTAATTTGCACATTCCTTTCTCAAGAAGCTGACCAAATGCTTTACTAAGGGTACTTAAACTCAAACAAGTACACAGACAATATTCATAACTTCGAATATAAAAATGACATGTGCATATAAATCGGATGAATATATTCAGTAGATCAGAACCTTTACAGAGATATGTTACATGGCATATGTAGCATAAAACATATTCCGGTTATGTCATATATACCCTCATAAGCATATTTCCATAAAGAATTATGGGGCACAATGTCACAGCTTCCTCCTGGGCAGAGCTGAGACACACTGGGGATACTTGCACTGCTGGTGCCGGTGCTGTCCCCATTCAGGGTATAGAGGCCATCGCTCTCCAGTGCTGCCAGTCCAGCAGGAGAGGATTGCCCAGAGACTGAGTGTGCGAGGGGGAGTTTGAGGCAGAGAGGGGGAAGCGTGCCAGGATAAAGGGAAGAGAGAGAGGCGAGGGTGGCATTTCTGTGGGGCAAGAGACTGGGAGGCCAGAGGGAGAGAGCGGCAATGTGTGTGTGGCTGAGAGAGGGAGGGACGAGTCACTGAGGCTGGGGAGAGAAAGGTGCATGGTGAGTGAGTGATGTGGGGGGGTGGGGGAGCTGGCTAGAAGAGGGGACACCATTTTCACCAGAGACTGCATTACCAGCTATCGCAAGAGACCTCGAGGAGCCAGTCAATGGCCTGGCAACTGCTGCCTCTGTCACCTCGCCTGGAGCTCACTGAGGAGATGCTGCTAGTTACGGACTCTCGTAATGTACAGTTGGACTGAAAGCCAGTGAACCAAACCGCCAGTGAATGAGCTGGCCCTGGGGTGGGGAGGAGAGGGCAGGGAAGATGATGGGAAACACCAGGGTGAGGGAAGGGAAGGGGAACTAGCTGAGGAGTGGGGAGGGGAATTGCATCTTGTCTCAGGAGTCAGAATCCCTGACTGTGGGCCAGGGGATTCGCCCAAAGCAGGGGAGGCCAACCTGTCGCTCCAGAGCCACATGCAGCTCTTCAGAAGTTACTATTCGGCTCCTGGTATAGGCACCAACTCTGGGGCTGGAGCTACAGGCGCCAACTTTCCAATGTGCCAGGGGGTGCTCACTGTTTAACCTCTGGCTCTGCCACAGGCACTGCCACTACTCCACCCCTTCCCGCCCCCTCCCCTTAGCCTGCTGTGCCCTCACTCCTCCCCCCCCGAGCCTCCTGCACGCCACGAAACAGCTGATCGGGAGGTGCAGGGAGGGAGGAGGGAGGAGGAGGCGCTGATCGGTGGGTCTGCTGGTGGGCGGGAGGCGCTGGGGGCGGGCGGGGGGGGGAGGGGGAATTGATGAAGGGCTGCTGACATGTTACTGTGGCTCTTCGCCAATGTACATTGGTAAATTCTGGCTCCTTCTCAGGCTCAGGTTGGCCACACCTGGTCCAAAGTATCCTGAGCCAGGGATCTAAGATTACTCACATCTAATAAGCCATTAGAGCAGGGGCGAAGGATCTCCACCAAGGACACCCAATCTAGGCACCCAGCTACCTCTCTTAGGCGGAGACCCACGTCTCTCTCCATCATGACTGGTTTTTTTTTCCAGGCTGTGCAGTTCCCTGTTTACACCATGATATTCCCAGCTAACCAGGCCAGCATCTGTGCTTTGGTTTCTCTCTTCAGAGGCTAGAAATGATGTAACTGCACCAATGATAAGGTACCTCACAGCTCTTTCTAGTTAAGTACATTTATTTTTGAGGTAAAAGCAATGCAGAGAAAACTTATTAAAAAGAACAAAGAACCTACACACATGCCAATAAGCTCACCTGAGATCATCCCCGACTCCAGCAGGGACTCTGGCAGGAGTCGCTCCTGTCTGTGGTTACAAGCTCATAACACCTCTAGCTCAGACCCCACTATGCCCCCATGCATAGGTCAGTCTCTCCAGTATACAGCTTGTGCCTTTGATCTTCATATTGCAGGAACAGGTAATAAGCAGACAGTAGTACCCATCTCCATTCACCTCCCGCTAGAGAGCTCCAGGCAAACCACTTGACACAGTTGGTCCAAAAGTCCATTCCTGTCTGGCCCATTGTTCAATATAGTCCTCTGAAGCTCATAACACTTCCCAGGCTCACCTCTGCAGTTAATACCATGACCTCCAAAGACAGACAAATGGAATTCAATGCCATTTTTGAAGGTGATTACAGGAAATGGACATCTCTGTCACACACACACACACACACACACACACACACACACACACACACACACACACATATATTTGTTGTGAACAGACCCACATAAGATAAACATTGTAGCTTTCCAGCTTTTCTGCCTCCAGTCAACCTGGCGACACCCTCGTGGCTTCCCCAGTCTCTGCCCTCGTATCCTCTGGCCATTTGGAGCACATGTGGGTGGGAGAAGTTGACTTGTGAAAAGAGCTTTTTCCTACCAGACGTTTCAAACTGCAGGATTTGTGTGAAACCACGGCAGTCATTAGCATCCTGAGGCTCTAATCTGGCTTTGAAAGGGAATGAACAGCGGGCAGCAGTGTGCTAGCTGCATGATCTCCTTGTGTTTATTACTCTTCCAGACTCCGCCAAACAAGGGAATTATCCAGCAAGGCTTCAGGATGTCACAGGATCGGCAAATCCTGCTGTGTGACAGGCGCCCCACAATGGTGCGGCGTTAGCAACAGGTATTCAAGGGTCAGATACGTTCCCAGTTGTTCACTGAATGGTTTGGGATCAACTTATCCCCAATTTCATTTCATTTTTGCTGCTGCTTCTTTCCTCCTTGATTCTAGCTGAGATCAGACATGCCAGGTATTTCGGATCTGACTTGCTCCAGGAATTTCCCAAGCAAGTCCTTTCCCCCCCAGCTGGACAGCTCACCATGGCATCCCATGGTCTACATGTAATGGGGTCGGACCAAACTCTTGGGAAGGGAGAGCAACTTGCTAGCTTCAGTCACCGACCTAAGTACACATATGGCCCCTTGGTGTCATCACATCTTCCAGCTCACAATGGTTAATGGATTGATACTCACAGCACCACTGTGAGGTCTGGAAGAATTATCCCCATTTTACAGATGGGAACAGAGGCACAGAGTAGTTTAAGGGTAATATTTTTGAACGCACCCAAGTTAATGGGACTTTTGTAAAGTCCGTGGCTCAGTCAGGAATTGAACTTGGGTCTCCTAAAGCCCCAGCCAGTGCTCTACCCATTAGATCAGCCTTTCTTCTCAGATTAGGTGCTGAAGTTCTCAATTAATCATGGCCTAGATGAGCAATGGTGGGGGGAACCCATAAGTACTTTAGGGTCTGCAGTCACCGCAGTGGGCGTTGGCCAACACAATAGTTCTGTACATGAGTCCCCATCCTTAGCACATTCCCCCAGGGACAGACACAGAGCTGTGAGTCATAGAATCATAGCATATCAGGGTTGGAAGGGACCTCAGGAGGTCATCTAGTCCAACCCCCTGCTCAAAGCAGGACCAATCCTCAGACAGATTTTTACCCCAGTTCCCTAAATGGCCCCCTCAAGGATTGAACTCACAACCCTGGGTTTAGCAGGGCAATGCTCAAACCACTGAGCTATCCCTCCCCCTTAGAGTCCATCACTAACACACTGACATACCCAGCGAGTGCAGTGAAGAAGCTTTTTAACAGTGGAAAATCAGGCATTCAAATTGAAGGCCTCTGATGGTTACAAAGGCACAGGGGTAAAACAACAGGCGAGCAGACCCCAGGCACCTACTGGTGCCCAGCTACAATGTCACCGGCCTGCAGCAGCCTCAGAGCCTTCCTTATCAGTGAGTAGCCTTTACTATAGAGTGGTCTTTTGGGTCTTTCTATTTCTAGTCAGATTGTGCACTCTGCTAGCACTTACTGTACCTACCCACCCACTCAGAGGGTCCCCAGCCTACTCTTGCTCCTACACCACATCCAAAATAGACTGGCAAGCTGTCCTTGCTGTCCCTCACAAGTGAGGTACCTAATGGCACAGTGCAATGTGATGTCCTAATAGCATCTCCAAACTTTCAGGAAGCATTCATCCTGCTCAGGCACTAACTGCAAATAATGCAGGGGTGACATGCTGGAACATTTTGTAGTGTTGCAGGAGAGCTCTGGTTACTTCCTGAGGCCCTGCTGGTTTTATAAAACCTACCCAGCTTTCTTGTGTTTGCTTTAAATTGTTATATGGTAGCCTACTGCATCAAACTCCAGTAAGGCGCCTTCAAGGAGTGGTGGAGGGTTTTCCTCATAGAGTTATAATTTTTTTTCAGATCACTTTCAATATTAGAAACCATCCCTTCTGTTTCTTTTCAGATCTATCTTTGTATGTGGGGAGAGGGGTGGGGGGGGGTTGGTAGATGTGTATGGATATGTGTCTGTATGTGGATGTTTGTCCATCCACTATGGGGCCTGAGACCCAGACCCTCACAGGTATTTAGGTGCCTAACTCCTATTGATTTACATGGATTTCAATGCGCGTTAAGGTGCTTGAACACATTTGAGGAACTGAACCTGGGTGTTTTATACCTGCTACAGTGCACACAAGGATCCCTCAACATTGTATATCCTCCCCTCCTCCCCCCCCCCCCCCCCCGCACATACACACATACACTTGCTATTATATCATTTTATCCCTGTCAATTCATTACACAATGTGGCTGGTTGGCTCAATGGAAGTTAGAAAAATACTTGGGTGAGAACGAAGTGGGACAGGCCTGGCTTCTTCGCCATTAAGAAGGAAGGAAGTTAACATCCTGCTGAAACCTTAAACAGGTGTGCAGGGCAGAGTTACAGGGCAGGGATTCCTTAGATTGTAATTGCTTCAGGATAGGGACGTGTCTACCTCTGTCTGCCCAGCACGCTGGGCCCTTCAGCACCCCTGTAATACAAAGGAATGGCTGCTCTGTCCTTGGTGCACCAGGCCAGCAGCATAGTGCACACCAGGCGCCCTAGGATCTTCAGTGGCAGGGATGGCTCCTCACTTAGACAGACCTTCCCCACGCAACCTTCATGTGCCCAATATACCTACATAGGAAAGATGCCACATGCTAAAAGTGCCTACAGAAATTACAAGTTTGCCACTGCCAGGACTGGACTCTGGTTTGCAGGAAAGCTAGCTTTCAAATCTGGTCTCAAAGCACCAGGCCATCCCCTCCCCACTTCCTACCCACATGCTGCTCTGTAGCTTAAAGCTAAAGCTACTATTGTTTTCTTGTGTCTTACAGTGCGAGTGATTTTCAAACACCAGGGCAGGGGCAGGCTCCTCAATGGGGAGTTCTGGATGGGGCACTTGGTGGCAGCAGTCTGAGCTGCTGTGTTCAGTTTCCAGTGGCCTGTCCCTCTGGGTCTGTGCAATGAGAGTGCTCCTGAAGCAGCACTCGCTATCGCTGTGTAGGGAGTAAATTCGCCCTTCCTGACACCCGCTGCTCCTGGGGACAGGGTGGAGAATTTTCAAAGGCAGTTCTGTGGGGATGGTGTTAATGAGAGGGCTGGGGAAATAATGGGGACACTGCAGGGAATAGGTGGAACATCTACGTCCCAGTCCCCCTATTGCGTGATCCCTCTTATTTCACCATATAACATCACAGGGTTAAGCATTGCAGGCCAGGATTGTTGTAGGGCTCACAAAGGGGCCTGTGGTGCTGACATTCCAGCAAACTAGCTCCTGCCTTTCATGGGATGGGAGTGCTCATGGGGTTTCTGGATTGGCCTCAGCACATCTGAAGAGCTCTGTGAACATAGTGTGGGAGGGGTCCGGTGCCAACTTTGGGAATGTTGAATTCTAGCTTTCAGAGTGTAACAGTTAAAAACTGTCACATCAGCCATACCATCAGGGGCTCGTTCACCTGCACATCTACCAATGTGATATATGCCATCATGTGCCAGCAATGCCCCTCTGCCATGTACATTGGCCAAACCGGACAGTCTCTACGCAAAAGAATTAATGGACACAAATCTGACATCAGGAATCAAAATACTCAAAAACCAGTGGGAGAACACTTTAACCTGTCTGGTCATTCAGTGACAGACCTGCGGGTGGCTATATTACAACAGAAAAACTTCAAAAACAGACTCCAAAGAGAGACTGCAGAGCTAGAATTGATATGCAAACTAGACACAATCAACTCCGGTTTGAATAAGGACTGGGAATGGCTGAGCCATTACAAACGTTGACTCTATCTCCCCTTGTAAGTATTCTCACACTTCTTATCACACTGTCTGTACTCGGCTAGCTTGATTATCACTTCAAAAGTTTTTTTTTTTTCTCTCTTAATTAATTGGCCTCTCAGAGTTGGTAAGACAACTCCCACCTGTTTATGCTCTCTGTATGTGTGTATATATATCTCCTCATTATATGTTCCATTCTATATGCATCCGAAGAAGTGGGCTGTAGTCCACGAAAGCTTATGCTCTAATAAATTTGTTAGTCTCTAAGGTGCCACAAGTACTCCTGTTCTTCTTTTTAGTTAAAAACTGCACATTCAAAAGAGAGATGGGTGGAACGCAGGGAGGGAGAGAGAAGAGAATGTGTGGGAGGCAGAGAGAGGCTGTCTCCTACTTTGGCCCAGATCCTCAAAAGTATTTAGGTGCCTAATGTCTATTGAAATCAATGGGGATTAGGTGCTGTGACACAAAACCAGAATGGGTTACACAACTAACAGGCTAACTGACCCAGGTTCAACCTTTAGAGACATATTAGTAGATAATAGTTGTTGTTTTTGTGTGTTTACATATACATTGTTAGAGGTTGGCAACGTAACTAAGCAGTACCCGTCTATCTGTTAATTCAGAGATCAAAAGAAGATGTTAACATTTAAATGAGCTGCAAATATAGTGATATCACTGTCTTAACTTCTCTTTGAAGTTTGTGGTACATCACCTGCAAATAGCGGGAGATAGGCAATTGCCTTATGTTAATCCATGTAGCTAATTACCCAGTGATGCTTAGGAAATAGGTTTACTTCAGTGCTAGGATAATTGCCTATTGTTCATCCAAGGACTGCATGCTGTCAAGAAACTATCATATCCTGCCAGTAATCTCTATAAAAAACTCTTGGGACCTGATCCTTTCATCTCAAATCTGCTTATGCTTCATCGGGGGACGCTTGCACCACAAGATAGAGGTCTCCAGCTCCATTCTGGATCACCCTGATATTGGACATTTGACTGAACCTATGGACTAATCTGAAAGGACTCTTTGCAACTCTAAAGCTTGCCATCTTTACAATGAAACTGACCTAAGAACTCTATTCATGTCTGTATGTATGTCTCCTACTTCCCTCTCTTTGACCCAATGACTAGTTAAGTATTTACACACAGTGGAACAGCTTCAAGAGGAGCAATTAAGAGCACCCCCCTTTCCTGCTGATGGCTGGGTGACTAGGACACTTGCCTGGGAAAGCAGAGTGGAATCTGAGCTCAAGTCCCTGCTCTAGAGTGGGATTTCAAATGTTGGTCTTCCCACCTCTCTGGCCGTTGTCATGACCAGTGAGCTAGGCCAGGCATATGTGGTTTTCTGGAGCTGGCTGAAACTCATCAGCTCAAATTCACAAATACTTTGGGGCCGATTGAAGTGACACTTTTCAGCAAATAAACCATTCTCCTGAAATATGTTGCCCGGCTTTCTCTCAAAGAGGTCATTGTCCTCTCCTACACCCCGCTCAGACTCCACCAGCTCAGGAGAACATCAGCCTCCTGCTGCAGTATCCCTATTCCTTCTGAGGGTGACCATTGGGCGAGCATCCAGCACATCAATCCCCACTGACCTCTCAGGAGCCAGGGGCAGGGCAGCCTTGGGCTGAGACTCGGTGTCACTACCCCCGGGGGAAACAGCACCACTAGAAGTCCCAGGCATGGCGCCACCGCCTGGCATGGTACAATTCTGTTCTCCAGAGCCCTGGGTGTCTCCAGCCTCAGCCACAGTTGGCAACTCAGGGGCCTCCAGCGTCTTGGACCTTTTAAGAACAGTCCCAGGTAGATCCGGCTCACCCCAGCTCCAGCAAATGTCTCTACCTGCTCCACAAGGAGGACCAGGACTTGCTTCTGTCCAAGCACAGGTGATGGGGTCACAACAGAGGGGTGCTCTGTGGGGGGCTGACCCCTGAACAACAGAAGCCCAGCTGGGGGGGTGGGGAAATGCAGATCCCAGCAGTGCAGACATGGATACTATCTGCTACTGGCCCGTGATGTCCCAGCCCCATTCCCTCTATCCTCTGGCCCTGTATTCTTACCAGGGTCCTCTGATTCAGCAGTGCATGGGGAAGATCCCTTCAGGTGACCCAGCTCACCACCCAAGAATGATTCCATACCCTCCATGGTGGCAAACACTGTATAATCCATCCCATCTATGTGGTGCTTCAGAACCAGATTCAAGAGCTGCTCAGGGTTATTTAAAAACCACATAAACCTACCATCAGACCAGCATGACGAGCCTCATGCTTGGGCTCTTATGGCCCAGGTGGGTCATCCTACTGGCAGAACCCACCTACCCACAGGGGGAGAGACCAGAGTTCAGGGTCACATGACAAATGAAGGGGAGAAGGATGGGGACTGGGAAAAACAACTTTAGGGGCAGGAGAAAACTACAGCAAAATTTTGACCCAGAACCCTCCTGAATCAGTGAATCACAAACTGCTTCTGGGCCAGGAAAATCACTCGAGATTTTCTCCTGCAAGAGACATAGTATATATTAATATAGCCAATACCCTGACCTACACTCAACTCCATGTTCTCCACTGAGCAGGGGACAGCAGGCACACACTGACCCCACAGTCTGAACCCTTTTGAATTGCACCCCAGGGTGACCACCACTTCTTGTTAGGAAAAAGCGGGAAGGGGAAACACCACCACCCAGGACTAAGGACCATCACAAACCTCACCTGCTTCCACTCCAAGTGCAAAGCACATTTCATTGACCTACATTTTCTAACACAAATACATCACAGCATGGATATATTTTTAAAAACCCACCAACAGTAGACACTCCACTACGCATGCTTCTCCCCAGGAGTAGAGGATGAGAGAACAAATAACACGTGACAGACGTTGGTCACGTCATTCAGTGCATGACTAGGAAGGGCTTAGATACAATGGTGATGAGTGTGGTATGAGAACCTACACAGAATAGAACATTAACAAAGCAAACCAATCACAAGCTGAGCGTCAGCTACTGAACACACCAAACATAGCCTCACTCTCAGAAAGTCCCACAATCCCCAGAGAGAGAGAGCACTCCTGAACATAACAGAGCCATTGGGCATGTCAGCTGTACATTTACTTATGGGAAACTATTGCTAAACATCTTAGATTATATGCGGCATTTATCACTCTCCAGCCAGCTCGTGGCTTTACTGGAGTTGAATGACTGGTCACAAGGAGGGCAGAGAGAGAAACTGGCAATAAATGCACGTGTACATTCTTATTGTATTCACAGATTACATAAAGCCATAGACTCCAAGACCAGGAGGGACTATTGTGTTCATCTAGTCTGACCTTCTACACAGGTCAGAGAACTGCCCCAAAATCATTCCCAGAGCAGATCTTTTAGAAGAACCATCCAATCTTGATTTAAAAATAGTTAATGATGGAGAATCCACGAGGACCCTTGGTACATAGTTCCAGTGATTAACAGTCCCACACTGTTAAAAATGTCTGCCTTATTTCCAGTCTGTATTTCCAGTCTAGCTTCAACTTCCAGTCAGTGGAGCATTTTATACCTTTTATACCTTTTTCTGCTAGACTTAAGTCCATTATCAAATATTTATTCCCCAAGTGGGTACTTACAGACTGTGATCAAGTCACACACCCCCAACCTTTTTGTTAAGCTAAATGGATTGAGCATCTTGAGGCTATCACTATAAGGAATCTTTTCTAAACCTTTAATTGGTCTCATGGCACTTCTCTGAACTCTCACCAATGTATTAATATTCTTGAATTGTGGACACCAGAACCCGACATAGCTTTTGAGCAAGGGTTGCAGCAGTGCTAAATATGAAGGTTAAATAATCTCTCCACTCCTACTCAAGAGTCCCCTGTTTATGCATCCAAGGATAACATAAGCCCTGTAAGGGTGAAAGGGGGTCACAACCCAGTTAGATTTTAAAACTGAAATATAACAAACTAGATTTGCCAACTGGATAAGTGTTAGCCAAAATTAGAATGGAATCTAATAAAATAATCCCTTTTTATTGAATCCAGGGTGTGTTAGTTTACTAATTTTATCGCTAGATTCTTTTCAGGTCAACTGTTAACTTGAGCAGTATTTCTCAAATCAGGACACTTGGTGGGTCTTACCTAATAAACAATGTATTGATTCACCCAGAAGCATATCAGTATACAATCAACTGTTCTTTAATCTAGTGTAAGACACAAACATATTTCTAGGCATGTACTGAACACACAATATAGACTTGCAAGCAGTTGTCATAGACTACGCCAAGCTATACGAAGAACATTGCAAATCACCAAGATTTCTTATTACATTTATTATGACATCATGTATCTAATTTTGAGTACCTAACACACTGGTCACACTTCCAAGCATGCACTTGACTTTAAGGCACTTTTAAGAGGTTGGTCCCTGCAATTGGAATGGATTAGTCCAAAAGGGACAAGTTTAGAATGTCAAAAGCAATTGCTTAACGTTATTATTTTAAATCTCTCTTAGGCCAGTTTGCTTGGACCTATACATTAATGTATGCATTCGGTTAAGATCTAAAATATGGTTACTTTCTGTATGACTAGTGAATGGAGACTTAACCAGTCTCTTATGTTAAAGAAAAGACAGGGAAATGCAACCTTTGAGATGAAATCTGTTGCGATGGTGTATAAAAATATTTTCAATCCTTTTTCTTATCAGAGGCTTTTTATGTTTGATTCATTTCAAGGACTGTATTTCAATATTAGCCTACATTATTAATTGTAATTTCCCCCTTTTTAAGCAATTTATTTTAATAATCCAAAGCTACATCCTTGTTTATATCTTTCAAGATGCCTTCTTCCATGTACTATACAATTCTTAGTACTTTTAGAATGCCACAATTATTTACAATGAAAACCAACAATATCTCTTATAATCTTCTAAATTTGATGGACATACTTCAGACAAAAGAGGGTCCTGTGGCACCTTTGAGACTAACAGAAGTATTGGGAGCATAAGCTTTCGTGGGTAAGAACCTCACTTCTTCAGATGCAAGAAGTGAGGTTCTGACCCACGAAAGCTTATGCTCCCAATACTTCTGTTAGTCTCAAAGGTGCCACAGGACCCTCTGTTGCTTTTTACAGATTCAGACTAACACGAATACCCCTCTGATACTTCAGACAGTCTTTGATTGTACATAGGCATTTCATGTTATTTGGACAAGAGACAAGAGACACTAGCCACACAGAGAGAGATGTAGATTTGAGTCACAAGGCAAGCAATTGTGCAGCTTCTAATTTTTGGTGGAAGACACATTGATGGGGCAAAACAGATTATCAATGGTATATTTGATTTTTCAAGACAAGCTAATGTATAGTTTATAATTTAGGGTGAATACACGTGGTTTGGATTTCTTGGGGTAACAGGCAGTTCACCCTAATTGATTTTCAGTCTCACAGCAAGTTATTTCTAGTTTGATAAACTTTCAGGTTCCCCACCCTGTCTCTTGATCCACTCACAATGTGCAATGGGCCACTTTGCATAGGAAAGCAGAGCATTATCCTTATCTGGTAATTTTTTGAGCTGCTATGTTGGGACGGAGAAAGGGGATTTAGGCATATGCAAATTATAAGCGATTCTTGCCTAGGTGATTAACAATAATCTCATTTAGTCATTGTAATTTCTATTCTTGCAGAGACGAACTCCTAACCTTGGCCAATCTGTTGGTCTTTAGACAATGTGTCTCATGTGATACCCACCCTTTTCTTATTGTCTTTACTTCCTAGTTGGATGCTGTTTTGAGATAAACAGAGGTGGAGCATTTTTCTAATTTTTTGGAGGGCCAGGAGAGATTAATAGTTATTAATCATGCAAAGCAGAGCTGTTCTCTATCCCCATTACAGCCCTTTGGCCACAGCATCACCACAACCCCCAAACCTTTTTCAGAGTCACTGCTCCCAGGATTTCCCACTAAAAATGTCAGCTTGGTTGCCAGGACATTTTTCCTAAAGAAAAAGGCTTTTCTATCTCCTCTGCAGCCATGGCAACAAGTGTTCAGCCCCCAGTGTACATATCCCCATCATGGTCTGTTTCTACCATTAGTGGCAGGAGCTGCATAAGAACGGAGTCCGGCTTTATGCCAAGCCCTGTGATAAATTACTTGGGACTGCAGGGGGCATATGCACCCAGCAAAGCCTTGGGAGGACTCAGCATTGGCAGCTTTGCCCCCCTTCTACAGCATGTGGTGTTCCCCAAATCCAGCTCAGCTGCGTGGCTTGAGGTCAGGTCTCACCACCCCACCCATGTTGGGTGGTTGTTGCTGCTGCCGCCAGCAGTGCCTGCCTGGAGCAATCCTGGCAGTGATTTGCCCGGCTGCAAGAAAGAAGGCTCCTTTGGGCCCTCTCCCCATTCTTGCACACTCTTTGTGGGCCCAGCACAGTCTGGTCCAAGTACGGGACAACAAGAGGTTAAACGAGACTGGTCTCTGGGTTTTAGCCCAGCAGCCACTGGCCCATCCTCATCCTCTCCACTGACATGGCCAGGCTTGATTCCTAGCAGCCTCTGAAGCAACAAATTCCCCCTCTGCACCTGTTCCAGTTTGAAGGATGGCTGGGCTTGCTGTCCTCCCTAGCATTCTCCAGCCCGCTGCCTATATTTTATCAAACACCTCAGCCAAATGTATATTTCCCTTTTAAGAGCGCCCCTCGAATAATATATTTTTTTATTATCGTGACAGTGAGGCCACCTGTCGCCATGGTTACGTGCCCTTTGCTGGAGCGAGAGCTTTCTGGATGTTTTAAATTCTGCTGTTTTTCGTGATCTGTGGGGTTGTTTTTCTTTTAAATTTGGTATTTATTTGTATTATCATCATTGGAAACAAGTCATTTATTATATTGTACACGGACACATCATCACTACAGCAATATCCTGCTGCTTGTAGAAGGCATTTTTAGGAAAGTCAGCCATGCAGCACTGGTAATAGACAGTCTAACAAAACCACAGAACCTGTGAAAGGGGCTCATCTGTAGCTCTCCATATTATCCATCAAATTTCATCTCTGGGTTTCAGAACTTTTCAGTGAGTGTTATCAAACAAATCCCAATTTTATGTGGTTTGTGTACCCTTACTGTAGAGTAAACCTCTCTCTCTTCTGGTTGTCAATTCAGCTGTCCTCCGTTCCTGAGTCTCTTTAAACCAAATCTCTTTTAAACCACACAGAGAGAAATTAAATGGATATATTTATTTAATTTTATTTATTTATGTTAGCATTTCTACAGAGCCTTCTTCTGTAGCAGCGAGGTGCTAATTTACATAGGTAAAACACACACACACGTACACAATACACGGCAGAAAGTTATCCAAAATAATACATTAAAATAGCTATAATAATATTTTTCACTTAGGCAGCACCAAAATTCGTAGCTCAAAAGAACATTGCAAAGGAAGTTCAGTAGCATTATCCCCATTTTATAGATGGGGAAACTGAGGCACAGAGCGAGGAAGGGACTTGCCCAAGGTCACCCAGTTAGTGAGTGGCAGAACTGGGCACAGAGGCCAGATTTCTCAACTCTCTGTCTAGCACTTTATCCACTGCACCATGGACGGTTTTAACAAGAAAACACTGCCCTGGTGCCAGAAATAACAACAAACACATCATAAAAATCAGACAGAGCCTGAATCAAATGAAAACCACTTACATCGTGATAAGCAGCTTGCTAGACTTAGCATCTAGAGGATGCCTATGATGAGCCTATTCCTAATGTGGGCTTCAGACAACTGAGGCAGCCCAGGCAGGCTGAGATTTTTCAAGCCAGCTAAGAGTTTTAAACATTCACTTCCCCCTAAAATGAATGGGATCCGGACATCCAAATCCCCTAGAAATCTCAGCCAGAGGGTTTAACCACAGTGACAGACATCCCAACTGCTTGTCATGGCCATGGCAGGTGTACAGCGAGAGGTGTTTCTCTGGTTACGTATCATTTGGGGGCTTAGAGCTTCACACCAGCACCCAGAAACCAAGTGCAGTACAGTGGCTATGTGCTCACAACAACCTGCACAGTGCCCGGGATGGCCAGCTGTATTCTGCATCCACAGGAAACTTGGGTTAACATCAAGGACAGCCCTGGGAAAAGAATGTGTGTTCTGTTTGGACTGGCATGCGCCTGTTCTGTGGAGGAGCACTAATTCCGAAGGTGCCTCTAGGTGGCCTGGATCTCTGCTAAGGCAAGGGAGACAGTAAATAGAGCAGGAGGGGCATGGGGAATTAGCAGGGAGTTGGAGAACTTTGCAATGCTGAATACTGGGTGGATTTTTGCCCCAGTAATGTTGGTGAGGGAGACGCCTCTACGTGGCTTCTCTCTGCACCCCAGTGATAGGGCCTGGCTGGACCTCTCCACTGCTGGGTCCACTTATTCCAAGCAGGAGCTGTAGAGAGTCAAGCAATGGATCGCCCTGTGCCCCCAGGCAAGGAGCTGGGGAGTCTGTGCATTGCGCCCCTCTGGGGGAACCTGGGAGCTGCCGATTAGGAACCAGAAACCCATGTGAGGATTTTCCGTGCAGGTCGAGAGGCATGACTGAGGCTCCTGTTGCCAGCCTGACACTTTATCCACCAGAGATGCTGCTCCTCTCAGAGTCCACAGGCTGGTTAGCTCATCATGGTGACTGATAAAGTGGCCTTGTTCGTGAAGACGGTGAGGGGCTGGTCAGCATCTGTACATTGCTAGCATTCGTGGTTGCTAACGCACCTGAGGTGCAAATGGGCCTGTCAGTAAGTGAGGTTAATGACAGAGTCTGCAGGGGACACTTGGAGCCAGTCCTGTCCGGAAGGCTGCCTCCATGGGAAGAGCAGCCACCGGTGCTTAGGAGGAAGGTGCATTACTACAGAGAAATTATAGGATCCCGTGGCCCCATTGAAGTAATGGCCAGTGGCCCGGGGTTTTATTTGGGCCACTGTGGCTTTTTTCCAAGCTTTCCCAGCACATCCTTGGATCATGTGAGTTCCCTGCAAAGAAAAGCATCCTGGGAACTGAGACACCAAAAGCAAGGACACAGCTCTCTGGTTCATGACGACATTATATCTGCAAAGGATCACATTTCCTTCAACTCACCTAGAGACCTCTGACTCTGACTTCTCCTTTGGAAGCTGAATTCCTTTTCTTGTGACTTGAGCATATAACATTAAGTGTCATTCACCAGGATGTTGGTCTAGTCCACTGTCTCTTCTTTGTGGGGTTAATTTTGTTAAGACGAACCTAGAGTCTGTTAGTCCACTGTCAGTATCTTCCTTGTGCAGTGTGAGAAGAAATGTAATACATCCTACCAGCAGTGGGTCTGTCCCTGTTATACCAGCAGCTGCTGAGCAAAAACTGGGACTGTCTGATAACACGTGCGCTGACTGTTCTTATAGTGCCTAATCCAGTGGAATGACCCCTGTCACCAGTATGACTGTAGCACAGTTGCATGCCATTATTTCTGTGTCCCTCAACTAAGGAAAGGGGATACCCATGCATATGACATGCTTTGAACATTTTTACAATGCAGTTTTACTGCTATAGTTTCTTTAGACTTTCCCATAAGTAAGACCTTGTTTCTGGAAGAGTGATACAGTTATGTTCAGGGCATACATCCAAGAAGTTAGATTAAAAATCTAAAATACTCTTGCTGGGAGGTTGCAATGTAACACTACTTTATCTCTTAGAATTCAGAATGATAACACACTTGAGAACCCCAGAGCAGGTAGAGACAAAACAGGCTGCTCTCTATGGCAAAGAGGCACAATTCACCCCACCTCATTCTAAGCTGTCTATTTGCAGACTGATTGCCAGAGACCCAGATCATGTGCTTCCCTACAGAGCTCCCTAGTCTACAAGGAGGAACAGCAAACCCCGTACAAATTAAAGTGATAGCTTATAATTTTAACACCATTCTCAGTATACCACAGATACCACATCTCCCAGCTTTTATCTGAATTTACTGATTGCTGGGTTTTTAATGAACTGCAGTCTTTCTTAGAGCTATTTTTAATGATGTCCATATCAGTTGCTTTATTTTCTGTCAAGTAAGATGGGAGAGTCTTTATCCTCTGGTAAAGGAGTTTGAAGAACAGCTAGCCAAAAACTCAAAAGATAATAACAAAAGGTTTTTTAAGTACATCAGAAGCAGGAAGCCTGCTAAACAACCAGTGATGATCGAGATACAAAAGGAGCACTTAAAGACGATAAAGTCACTGCGGAGAAACTAAATGAATTCTTTGCTTCAGGCTTCACAGCTGAGGATGTTAGGGAGATTCCCAAACCTGAGCCATCCTTTGTAGGTGACAAATCTGAGGAATTGTCACAGATTGAAGTGTCACTAGAAGAGGTTTTGGAATTAATTGATAAACTTAACAGTAACAAGTCACCGGGACCAGATGGCATTCACCCAAGAGTTCTGAAACAACTCAAATGTGAAATTGCGGAACTATTAACTATGGTTTGTAACCTGTCCTTAAAATCAGCTTCTGTACCCAATGACTGGAAGATAGCTAATGTAACGCCAATATTTAAAAGGGGCTCTAGAGGTGATCCTGGCAATTACAGACAGTAAGTCTAACCTCAGTACTGGGCAAATTAGTTGAAACAATAGTAAAGAATAAAATTGTCAGACACATAGAAGAACATAAATTGTTGGGCAAAAGTCAACATGGTTTCTGTAAAGGGAAATCATGTCTTACTAATCTATTAGAGTTCTTTGAAGGGGTCAACAAACGTGGACAGGGGGGATCCAGTATACTTAGATTTCCAGAAAGTCTTTGACAAGGTCCCTCACCAAAGGCTCTTACGTAAATTAAGTTGTCATGGGATAAAAGGGAAGATCCTTTCATGGATTGAGAACTGGTTAAAAGACAGGGAACAAAGGGTAGGAATAAATGGTAAATTTTCAGAATGGAGAAGGGTAACTAGTGATGTTCCCCAAGGGTCAGTCCTAGAACCAATCCTATTCAACTTATTCATAAATGATCTGGAGAAAGGGGTAAACAGTGAGGTGGCAAAGTTTGCAGATGATACTAAACTGCTAAAGATAGTTAAGACCAAAGCAGACTGTGAAGAATTTCAAAAAGATCTCACAAAACTAAGTGATTGGGCAACAAAATGGCAAATGAAATTCAATGTGGATAAATATAAAGTAATGCACATTGGAAAAAATAACCCCAACTATACACACAATATGATGGGGGCTAATTTAGCTACAACTAATCAGGAAAGACATCTTGGAGTCATCGTGGATAGTTCTCTGAAGACATCCATGCAGTGTGCAGTGGCAGTCAAAAAAGCAAACAGGATGTTAGGAATAATTAAAAAGGGATAGAGAATAAGATGGAGAATATCTTATTGCCCTTATATAAATCGATGGTACGCCCACATCTCGAATACTGCGTACAGATGTGGTCTCCTCATCTCAAAAAAGATATACTGGCATTAGAAAAGGTTCAGAAAAGGGCAACTAAAATGATTAGGGGTTTGGAACAGGTCCCATATGAGGAGAGATTAAAGAGGCTAGGACTTTTCAGCTTGGAAAAGAGGAGACTAAGGGGGGATATGATAGCGGTATATACAATCATGAGTGGTGTGGAGAAGGTGAATAAGGAAAAGTTATTTACTTGTTCCCATAATATAAGCACTAGGGGTCACCAAATAAAATTAATGGGCAGCAGGTTTAAAATAAATAAAAGGAAGTTCTTCTTCACACAGCACACAGTCAACCTGTGGAACTCCTTGCCTGAGGAGGTTGTGAAGGCTAGGTCTATAACAGGGTTTAAAAGAGAACTAGATAAATTCATAGAGGTTAAGTCTATTAATGGCTATTAGCCAGGATGGGTAAGGAATGGTGTCCCTAGCCTCTGTTTGTCAGAAGGTGGACATGGACAGCAGGAGAGAGATCACTTGATCATTACCTGTTAGGTTCACTCCCTTTAGGGCACCTGGCATTGGCCACTGTCGGTAGACAGGATACTGGGCTGGATGGACCTTTGGTCTGACCCAGTATGGCCATTCTTATGTTCTTGTGTTCATTTCCAAAGAGTCCAGTCTGGGTCAGACAGTCTGGCTTATTACTTGCCATATTCTTTAGATGGGTATTTCTTCCATTGGTTTGCTTGTTTTTTAATTGGAAATAGGTGCAGGTATGAAATCAGTCAAAGTGGAATAATACAGAAAAGTCCCAAAATATTCCAAAGAACACAGAAGATACAAATATACAATACCCACATTAAAGAAAAAAATGACTAACCGTGAAAGAAATGAAAAAAGAGAACAGTGTGCAATTATACTGGTGAGGTGCAAAATTGAGTGATTTAATGGCTTATATAAAAGCTGTGTATGTAATGAAAACTGGTATCCATTTAAGATAGTCAGTGGAGAGGAGATACAATGATTTATTAAACCATTTATTAATAGTGATGTTGCTGGTAGATTTCCACTCAGGATCTATAATCACTCTGGTATCAAATAATACATGTTGTAAAAGGTGGGAAAGAGTGTTTTCATTACTTCAGAAAACCCAATCCTGGTGTTAGATTGAATTGGAATTGTACCTTTTCACTGTGGAACAAAAGCAGGACGTATGGTCAAAGGCCCAGATCCTCAAAGGTATTTAGACACATAAATCTGAAATACCTCTGGGGATCTGGGCCAAAATCTCCAGTTCTACTGCATTCTCTCCAGCAGAAGTCCATGGTTAGGTAATTTAAACTTCTATTCAGTTTAACAAAGAGAAGGTCAACCGGTGACTTGATCACAGTCTGTAAGTACCCTACATGGGGAACAAATATTTAATAATGGGCTCTTCAGTCTAGCAGAGAAAGGTCTAACACAGTGCAGTGGCTAGATGCTGAAGCTAGACAAATTCAGACCGGAAATAAGGTGTACATTTTTAACAGTGAGAGTCATCGGCAATCTCTCAAGGTCGAGGATAATCTCTTTCATGGGTTTTATTTTGTAGGGGTCCTTTGGTGACTGAGGAGTCCGATCCTTGAGCTGCAGGCTCGTTGGCAGACATTGCAGGTGGTATTGGAAGTCAGGGCTGGGCCACAATTACTACATGACAATTGTCTGTCCTTTCTTTTCTGCCATTTTTCTGTGACCAGGGCAAGGCAATTTTCCTCCTTCTCTGACAAGTCTTCACCAGTTATCCCTGTCCTGGGCTGCTGTCTCCCAGAGTGTGGTGTCGATGCCACATCTCTTGATATTTTTCTTGAGGATGTCTTTAAAGTATTTCTTTTGGCCTCCCCATTTCCTTCTTTCTTTGGTGAGTTGAGCATACAGCAGTTGTTTTGGTAAGCGTACATCAGGCATGCGCATACAGTGCCCGCTCCACCTCAGCTAGTGCTGGATAATCAGGGCCTCAACACTGAAGATGTTGGCCTCTGTGAGGACACTGACATTAATGCAATGATCCTCCCACTTTATGTTGAGGATCTTCTGAAGAAAGTGCTGGTGCTGGCGTTTCAGGTTTTTCAGGTGTTCTCTATAGGTCACCCAAGTCTCACAGCCATAGAGGAGAGTTGGGATTACCACCGCTTTATAAACTAAAAGTCTAGTGTGTTCTGATGTCGTGATTATTGAACACCCGGCGAGATAGTCTGTCAAACGCAAGGCTGGCACAGCAGATTCTGTGCTGAATCTCCACGTCTATGTCTGCCCTCTGTGAGAGATGGCTGCCAAGGTAGGCAAAGTGTTCTACATTTTCCAGGTCTTCTCTGTCAATGTAGATCTTCCTTGCTGGGTCTGATGATTCACCGGGAGCTGGCTGGTGGAGAACTTTTGTTTTGCTGATGTTCAGAGTTAATCGTAGACTTTTGTAAGCTTCAGATAAGCAATTAAGGGCTGTTTGTAGATCCTCCTTTCAGTGTGCAAATACAGCGCAGTCATCTGCTTACTAGAGTTTGGTTATTGTTGCTGATATTACTTTAGATCTGGCATGGAGATGAGAAAGGTTGAAGACGTTGCCATCTGTCACGGAGTCCCCGGGCGATGCTCTGGAACTGCTCCCCACAAAGCCAGTCAGGACTTTCGGGAGCCTCCTCTCCCTCGGAGCAGGCCGTCTTCAGGGCAAGAAGCTCACACGGCTTCACCTCCTGGGTCTCTCCTGGGAGCATTCAGCATATGCCCCTCTGTGCGCTTCCCACAGCGAGTCCGCCCCGGTGGGGTCCTGGGGAAGCCAAAGGGTTCTGCACCCCTCACTTCGCAGTCAGACGTGACTCTCAGCCAACCAGTAGAACAGAGGTTTATTAGATGACAGGAACACGGTCTAAAACAGAGCTTGTAGGTACGGCGGCGAATGGGACCCCTCGGCCGGGTCTGTTATGGGGTTCAGAGAGCCAGACACCCACGTCTGCCCTCACTCCTAGTCCCCAGGTAGCTCCAACTCTCCAACCCCCTCCAGTCCCTCTTTCTCTTGGCTTTGTCTCTTTCCTGGGCCAGGAGGTCACCTGATCTCTTTGTTCACCTTTAGCTATTTCCTTGCAGGGGGGGAAGGGGCCCTGGCCATTTGTTGCCAGGGAGACAGAGTGTCAGGGATTTATGCACACTGGCCTTTCCCCACCACCTAGAGACTTAAGAAATGCATAGGGGAAACTGAGGCACCCACACAGTATTCAGAGGAAACATTAAGAACAGTCCCACTTCGTCACATCTCTCCCCCCTTCGAGACTGAACTGAGCGAGATCACTTTAGCCAGTGCCCTGGGGAAGTTTGAACCCACCAACGTTCCCATGGATGCCCCATCATCTCTCCCATTCTTTGGTGGGAGTTACACCAGGACATTCCAGTTTCAGGTCCACCCGTGGGTATGTTGTGCTTAATGGCGCTTGCAGGCTGCATGTGGGAAGGTTTATGCGGCCTGTATCCTTTTACCACCCCAATACCCCTGGGCTCTAAACTGAGATTGGGTCTTTTCCCAGCGCTCCAGTTTGGAGGGCTGCAATTCGAGCTCTCTTGGTTAAGAGCCCCCATCTTGACCTTTGCCACCCTCTGAACAGGTGTCTCTGTCTCCAGCAGCTCGGCATCAGCCCCTTGCATGTGACGCCGCCCAAAACAATACAGCTGCAGCTTTCTAAGGGCCTGCACCATGGCCGGGCATTTCTTCTCTGAGGCCGCATAGTTCTGCTCCCAGGGCAGCAGTTTCTTGCTCAGGTACCCGGTGGGGTGTCTCCCGCCCTTCGCATCGGCTTGCATTAGCACCGTGCCCAGCCCTGCGTCTGAGGTGTTGGTGAACACTGCAAAAGGCTTGGCAAAGTCTGGGTTTACCAGATTTACTGGGCCCTGGATTAGAGCCTCCTTCAGTATACAGAGAGCCCTCTGGCCCTGCTCGGTCCAGACCACCTCGTCTGGCTTACCCCTCTCACATAGCTCAGGGATGGGGGCAGCTAGGGATCTAACGTGGGGTACAAACCTCTGGTAGCACCCCGCCATCCTGATAAAGGCCTGGACTTGTTTCTTGGTCTGGGGAATGGGCCAATCTCTGATCATCTCCACCTTGCACTTTTCGTCTTTTACCGTCAGTCCTGCCTCCTTGAGGCAGCCCAGCACCCTCTTCACCTGGGACACCTGTTCCTCCCAGGTCTGGCTAAAGACACACATGTCATCGATGTACGCCAGGGCCAAGTTCTCCGTCCCCCTCAGCTTGTCTAGAATCTCCCCAGGCCTAGGCATGGGGTAGGCATCGGACACGCTAGTCCCCACAAAACCAGATCATCCTGTCTCCCTTGGGGACCAGCCCCACGGGTGAGGCCCATGGGCTGTTGAACGGCTGGATCACATCTAAAGCCAGCATGTCCTTGACCTCTCTCTCCAGGTTCTGGGCTGCTTTCCCAGTGACTCTGAACGGGGAACACCTGATGGGGAGATTGGCTCCCACCTCAGGGAAGAGATCCACCCAGGGGTCTTCCTCCTTCTCCTCCCATACAGCAGCTCGAAAGGGAAGAACCCTGTGGATTCCTGGGGCACCACCAGCTGCCTCCCAATTCCCCACAGTTCTGCTTCCCCTTGGGAAGCCCATTCCTGGTACAGGAATCCCTTCTCCCACAGGACTCTGTCCCTGCAGCCTTCCCCAAGGGGGTTTGCAGCTCTGTGGCCAGCAAGTTCCCTCAGCTTCTCCAAGGTGGGATCCTTCTGCAGCTCGGTCTGGAATTCAGCTGCTGGGGAAGGGAGTGGGACCTGCTCCCTCTCGCTGGCTGGGCCTGGGGTCACAGCCCTTCTGAGCCCTGTCCCTGGTAGCTTCCTCCCTGCTGTGTAATTACTTCCTAGCAGCATGTCTGGACCAGGCAAACCTGGTTGGCAGCCAACCTGCCCTGCCTGTGTGTCCCCCCACTCAGCTGGGGTCTCAGCTCCCACCGTGCCCAGCACTGTCCTTGTTGTCCCAGTGGGGCCAGGCAGCGAGCTCCCTGCTCTGGTCACAAAATCAGAGCCAGCATGAGCCCCCTCTCCGGTGTGCAGGGGGGTGGGGAGCATCTCTCCCTCCCACTCAGCCCCAGGGGTCTAGTTACGGGTAGGCAGGTATCTGAGCCTAGCAGCCTGCCAGCCAGGTCATTTGCATTTTCACTGACCATTTCCCTCTTAGCCATATGGTTCCCTGGATTCAAATTCAAATCCTCGGCCGTTACAGGGGCAGGGCCTGGATCTTGTCCCAAAGAGACACAGTCACCCCCCAACAGGACCTCACAGTCAATATCCTGGAGAACCCCAAATGCCAGCCAGCCCGACCCCTCCTGGGTCTGCACAGGGATCCGGGCCATAGACAGGGTGAGGGCCTTCATCCCGGGGACCTTCACCCAGGTCACACAGCCCCTCAGCATCTGCGGCTTCACCACCTGGGGCCCGACAACAGTTCTCTCTGTCCCAGGGTCTCGCCACCCCAGGCATGTCTCCCCATTGACCCCCACCTTCCGCTCCCACTGGAGGTCCGAGGGGCCTGAGCCCAGGAGACTTCACGCAGACATATAGGCCGGGGCCAGGAATGGGAGCCTGTCCACCACCCCACCCATCTGGCTGAAGGCATCTATGGCCTTGGGACCCAGCAAGGGAGCTAGATACCGGGGCTTTTCTGCAGGGTCCCCCTGGTTCAAATCGCCAGCCTGCTGGAAGGCCGTGTGGTGGGCATCCACATCCCCACCCCTCCTTAACCAGGGGCAGCAATTTAGTGTTGAGGCTCCCTGCAGAACTGGCAGCCCGGGGTCTATCCCCACTCACCCCTGGGGAGCCCCCAATGCCTCTCTGCTCCACCATCGCCAGTCCATGCTGCTGTTGCTTTTCCTGCAGCTTTTCCTCGGGCTCTTGCTCTCTCTCATGGTCCTCTCGCTCTCTCGGACTCAGCTCCAGTCCCATCCGTCTCCAATCCCCTGATGGGGAACCCGATCGTGAAGACCCCCGTCTGGTTGGGGACCAGACTCTTGGGGATGCCTGGCTACTGCTCCAGCTGCTCCCAGATCGTCTTGTAGCCCCGTCTGCATCAGGAATCTGCTCCTTAGAGCAGTCCTCATCCTCCAGCTGCACGATTAACTGGGCCTTGGTGAACTTCCCAATGCGTAACCCTCTCTTTTTGCACAGGATCACAATGTCCTTCTTGAGGAGATGGTGATAGGCCATCACTCCGCTGTTCCCAAGTTGCTTTGGACTCACAGGCCCGTGTGATCTCAGCTCCCCCACGGTTTCCAGGAAGAACCCCTAGTGTGCCAGCCCTTCTCGTGGTCACCACCTCTTTGCCAGGGTCGAGCTTCAGACTTCTCCACCCCTGGGACCGCTCGCTGCAATCCCCAGGGGAACCCTGTTACTGCAAACGTCCTTCTCTCGCCAAGGGTCGAGCGGCAAGCTCCTCCGCCCCTGAGACTGCTCGCTGCAGTCCTCAGGGGGACCCCATTACTCCAACAGTCCTTCTCGCTGGTCACACACTCCTAGGGGTTAATCGCCCCCTGAAACCGTCCCCCCTCTGTGCCTTCAGCACGCCTCATTATCCCCCCTCTGTTTTACTGCTCCCCAGTCACTTACTGCAAGAAGCGCCATTCACGGGGTGCAGTACATCCCACCGCTGCCACCAGTTGTCACGGAGTCCCCAGGCGATGCTCTGGAACTGCTCCCCACAAAGCATAGGGGAAACTGAGGCACCCACACAGTATTCAGAGGAAACATTAAGAACAGTCCCACTTCGTCACACCATCAGTCCGATATTGGATGCCAATGCCCTGTGGCTTGGGTTAACATTTTCATAGGTGCTAAGAAAATGCAGAAAAGGGTGGTTGCCAGTACACAGCCTTGTTTTATGCCAGTTCGGATGACAAAGGGCTCAGAGGTAGAGCCACTGCATAGGACACAGTCATCTGGTCATGGCGGAGTCTGACATTGGTGATAAATTTGCTTGGGCAGCCAAACTTTGACATGATTTTCCACAGAGCCTCACAGTTGACAGAGTCAAAGGCTTTGGTCAGATTGATAAAGGCCATATACAGCTCCTGGTGGTGTTATTGACATTTTTTCTGGATCTGCCTGGCTGCAAAAATCATGTTGGTGGTGTTGTGTCATGGTCTGAAGCTGCAGTGGGACTCTGGGAGTACTTCCTCTGCAAGAGGGAGTAGGCAATTCAGTAAGATTCTAGCAAGAATCTTCCCAGCGATGGAGAGGAGGGCAATGTCTCGATAGTTGCCACAGTCGGCCCTGTCTCCTTTTTTGAAAATGGTAACAATATTAGCATTACATAAGTCAGCGGGGATTTCTTTGGTGCGCCAGATTTTGAGGAGCAGCAAATGAATCTTGTTAATCAGTGTTTCTCTCCCACACTTTCCGTACTTTGGCTGGTATGCCATCAGGACGTGGTGCTTTATTGTTCTTCATTTGTTTAATTGCTTTGTGAATCTCCTCAGGTGTTGGTGGGTTGGTAAGAGTTTCCCAGACTGGGTGCTGAGGGATGGAGTTGATGGTGTCATCAGTCACAGTCGATTCTTGATTTAGAAGCTTTTGGTTGTGATCCTTCCAGTGCTCTTTGATGGATTCGTTATCTCTAAGGCCTTGTCTACACTACGAGAGTAGTTCGATTTTACTTAAATCGAATTTTTGGAATCGATATTGCAAAGTCGAACGTGTGTGTCCACACTAAGGACAGTAATTCGACTTTGTGAGTCCACACTAACGGGGAAAGCGTCGACATTGGAAGTGGTGCACTGTGGTCAGCTATCCCACAGTTCCCGGAGTCCCCGCTGCCCATTGGAATTCTGGGTGGAGCCGCAAATGCCTTCTGGGTAAAAAAAAGGTGTCCAGGGTGCTTTTGGGTAACTGTCGTCATCCGTCCATCACTCCCGCCCTCCCTCCCTGAAAGCGCCGGCGGGAAATCAGTTCGCGCACTTTTCTAGTCAGTGACAGCGCGGACGCCACAGCACTGCGAGCATGGAGCCTGCTGCAACCATCACTGCAGTTGTGGCCGCTCTCAACGCCTCGCAACTTATCATACACCTTTCCCTGAGGCAGATGCAGAAAAGTCAGGCGAGGAGGCTACGTCAACGCGGTGATGGCCTGAAGTCTGAGAGTAGCACAGACCTCTCAGAAAGCAGGGGACCCAGCGCCGAGAACATCACGGTGGCAATGGGTCATGTTGATGCCGTCGAAAGGAGATTCTGGGCACGGGAAACAAGCACTGAGTGGTGGGACCACATAGTGCTGCAGGTCTGGGATGAATCCCAGTGGCTGCGAAACTTTCGCATGCGGAAGGGAACTTTCCTGGAACTTTGTGAGTTGCTGTCCCCTGCCCTGAAGCGCAATGACACCCGGATGCGAGCAGCCCTGACTGTCCAGAAGCGAGTGGCCATAGCCCTGTGGAAGCTTGCAACGCCAGACAGCTACCGGTCAGTCGCGAACCAGTTTGGGGTGGGCAAATCTACCGTGGGGGTTGTTGTGATGCAAGTAGCCAAGGCAATCGTTGATGTACTGCTGCCAAAGGTAGTCACCCTGGGAAACGTGGAGGCGATCATAGATGGCTTCGCAGCGATGGGATTCCCAAACTGCGGTGGGGCCATAGATGGAACTCACATCCCTATCCTGGCACCGGAACACCAGGCCAGCCAGTACATTAACAGAAAGGGCTACTTTTCCATGGTGCTGCAAGCACTGGTGGACCACAGGGGACGTTTTACCAACATCTACGTGGGATGGCCGGGCAAGGTTCATGACGCTCGTGTTTTCAGGAACTCTGGTCTGTTTAGACGGCTGCAGCAAGGTATTTACTTCCCGGACCACAAAATAACTCTTGGGGATGTGGAGATGCCTATAGTCATCCTCGGGGACCCAGCCTACCCGCTAATGCCCTGGCTCATGAAGCCCTATACTGGCGCCCTGGACACTGAAAAAGAACTCTTCAACTACCGGCTGAGCAAGTGCAGAATGGTGGTGGAGTGTGCTTTTGGCCGTCTCAAGGGGAGATGGAGAAGCTTACTGACTCGCTGTGATCTCAGCGAAACCAATATCCCCATTGTTATTGCAGCTTGTTGTGTGCTCCACAATCTCTGTGAGAGCAAGGGGGAGACCTTTATGGCGGGGTGGGAGGTTGAGGAAAATAGCCTGGCTGCTGATTACTCACAGCCAGACAGCCGGGCGATTAGAAGAGACCAGCGGGAAGCGCTGTGCATCCGGGAGGCTTTGAAAGCAAAGTTCCTGAGTGAGCAGGGTAACCTGTGACTTTAAAGTTTGTGTATTGAGAAGCTAAACCTGCCCCCATTTCTTTGCCCAGTTAATGTTGACTATCCTATCCAGTTACATACCCCCTTCACCCCACTTCCAACACACGTTTCAAAATAAAAATAGTTCTACTTTGTTAAAGCACACCGTTTTCTTTAATACTGTATTCGCGGGAATTTTTTAAAACTGGGACGCAGACTGTGGTGCGGAGCGGGTGTACTGTAGTGGCGCGAATGCAGCTTCTAAACTCAAGGATTGACAGGCTCCGCTGCGGTGGGATGGTTGTTTCAACGGAGCCTGTCACCCCTCCTGATAGGGACTGTGTGTATGGGGGGGTCTATGTGACTTTGTGGCAGGGGGAGGACGGTTACAGATCCCCTGCTGTGTGGCTCTGTGATCCTGCCTAAGGACCGCCGCTTAAGATCTGTAACTGCCCTCCCCTGCCACAAAGTCACAGAGCAACCCACCCCCCACCACATAACATGAAAACAACCTCCCAGACTAACCAGGGTAACTAGTCACTGCATCACTGCACTATGTATGTGCCCTGCTGCTGTGCCTGCCCCCGACTATATACCCTGCCAAAGGTGACTGTCCTGTCGAATTACCAACCCCCTATCCCCCCCTCCTGCAAAAGAACATGATGGAAACAGTAGTTAACAGAAACGTATTTTTTATTATCAACCAAACATGGAACTGGGAAAGTGAAACTTGGACGGGGGCTTGTGTCAGGCGGGAAGGAAAGAACTTGTCAAATTTTGGGGAATGAGAGCCTTCTGCTGCTCGAGCTCTCTGCAGGGGTGGAGTGAGAGTTAGCAGGGACTCTGCCGCCTCTCCTTCTGTGCACTTTGGGTGAGGGGAGTATGGGACTTGGTGGCGGGGGAGGGCGGTTAGAGATGGACTGCAGCGGGGCTCTGTCCTCCTGCCTCCGTTCCTGCAGAACATCCACAAGGCGCCGGAGCGTGTCCGTTTGCTCCCTCATTAGTCCAAGCAGGGTTTGAGTCGCCTGCTGGTCTTCCTGACGCCACCTCTCCTCCCGATCCATGTTGGCTTGGTGCATTCGGGTCAAGTTCTCCCGCCACTGGGTCTGCTGTGCTGCCTGGGCTCTGGAGCAGGCTATAAGCTCCGAGAACATGTCCTCCCGTGTCCTCTTCTTCTTATGCCTAATCCGCGCTAGCCTCTGGGAGTGTGATGACAGGCTAGGTTGTGAGACAGTCGCAGATGGGGCTGTGGGAATGGGAAAAAGGGAGTGAATTCCTCAGAAAGATAAATGTAGTTGTGAACAAAGAACATAGTCTTTCTCTGTTAACAAGACCATGCACAGCACCTATCACATGCGCACTCAGCACAAGGTCGAATTCTCGGCCTTCGCATTCAGTGCCTGGGGTCTTCTACAGCACATTTGAGAAGCCTCTCAGGAGAACGGAATTTCTGTTGCAGGCAGACATGGTAAGCCGTAGACTTGTGGCAGCTTAAAACTTTAATATTAGCAATGGCCTCATTTCACATTGAAATCAATGTCGGTCCCTGCTGCCAGCAATTCGGCAAGCAGGAAGTCTGCTCCTGTCCCACACCCTCGCGGCTGTCCCCGGGAACGATCCCTTTCGGCTGCCCCTCTCCCGCCTCCACCGCGTGGCTGCAAACCAGCGGTTACAGTTCTGTAAAGGAACGGCAAAGCAGTCCCAACACTAACATTCCCCTACCTCATTCAAAGCAGGTCATCATGAGCGACATCACCCTCATGAGGATCTCTGACAGCGAGAAAGAGAGAATGCTCCGGGAAAGCCTGCAAAGACCAGGGCCGTATGCCGCCATGCTGTGCAGAGCAATGATTCCAGAGTACTTGATAGTCTCGTGGCGTGGCAACGTGTCCTACTACGGAGGACCCAATAAGGCCGCTCTCCCCAAGAACCTAATGCAGCGGATTTCCAATTACCTCCAGGAGAGCTTCCTCGAGATGTCACAGGAGGATTTCTGCTCCATCCCCGGACATATAGACCGCATTTTACTGTAGCTGCTGTAGCAGTGACTAACCAGTAGAGCGGCTTGGGCAGGACAATCATGCAAAACCGGACATTGCTAGATTTTTTTTCAATAGTTGCACTGCCCATGACTGAACCGTTAAGCTAATCAAAATAATCATGAGAAACCCATTTTTTAAATTGTTAATATTCCTGTTCTGTTACAAATAAATGTTTAGATTTTTACAACACTTACTGGCTGATCCTTCCCCAGATTCTGTGTCCGGGGTAACGGCTGGGGAGGGTTGGTAGGGGATCTCTGTAAGGGTGATGAAGAGATCCTGGCTGTCGGGGAAATCAGCGTTGTGAGCGCTGTCGACTGCCTCGTCCTCCTCATCTCCTTCCTCATCTTCCCCGTCCGCTAACATGTCCGAGGATCCAGCCGTGGACACTATCCCATCCTCAGAGTCCACGGTCACTGGTGGGGTAGTGGTGGCGGCCGCACCGAGGATGGAATGCAGTGCCTCGTAGAAACGGGATGTCTGGGGATGGGATCCGGAGCGTCCGTTTGCCTCTTTGGTCTTCTGGTAGCCTTGTCTCAGCTCCTTGATTTTCACGCGGCACTGCGTTACATCCCGGCTGTATCCTCTCTCTGCCATGTCTTTAGAGATCTTCTCGTAGATCTTTGCATTCCGTCTTTTGGATCGCAGCTCGGAAAGCACGGACTCATCGCCCCACACAGCGATGAGATCCAAGACTTCCCGATCAGTCCATGCTGGGGCCCTCTTTCTATTCTGAGATTGCACGGCCATCACTGCTGGAGAGCTCTGCATCGTTGCCAGTGCTGCTGAGCTCGCCACGATGTCCAGACAGGAAATGAGATTCAAACTGGCCAGACAGGAAAAGGAATTCAAATTCAAATTTTCCCGGGGCTTTTCCTGTGTGGCAGTTCAGAGCATCCGAGCTCGTACTGCTGTCCAGAGCGTCAACAGAGTGGTGCACTGTGGGATAGCTCCCGGAGCTATTAGCGTCGATTTCCATCCACACCTAGCGTAATTCGACATGGCCATGTCGAATTTAGCGCTACTCCCCTCGTCGGGGAGGAGTACAGAAGTCGAATTAAAGAGACCTCTATGTCGAACTAAATACCTTCGCGGTGTGGACGGGTGCAGGGTTAATTCGATGTAACGGCGCTAACTTCGACATAAACGCCTAGTGTAGACCAGGCCTAAGAAGGGTACTACCATCTTCAGATCTCAGAGGTGTGAGGCAACATGAGCTTGGTCTGTACAGGGTCTTTGTCTCACAAAAAAAAGCTTTGCATATCATGTCTGTCAGTGAATGCTTGGATTTCTTTTGCTTTGTCCTCCCACCATTTGTTTTTGATTTCTCGGATCCTCCTTTGAACTTCATCTTTGAGCTGATGGAAAGAGCTCTGCTTCTGACTGGATGATAGATGGTTTTGCCAGTTGCAGAAAGCCTTTCTCTTCTGATCCAAAAGGGCTGTAATCTCAGTGTTGTTGTTGTCAAATCAGTCCTGGTGGCAATGGATAGCAAGGCAGATGGTTTCCTCACAGGCCTCATGGATGGTCTGTTTTAGGGCTTCCCAGTCTTCTTCGACACTTGTATTGTCATTTCCAGGTGTGCATATGGCCAGTTTTTCACTGAGGAGTGCTTGGAAGTTCTCTTGGTGCACTGAGGATTGAAGTCTTTGGATGTTGTATTGCTGTCTATATGATTTGAATTGCTTTCTATGTTTCATTGCAATCCTGATGGACATGACTGACCTCACTGGGGTGGTCTGTCTAGCAATCGTCATCTCCTCTCATGAAACGGGTGATTTGGACGTCTCTTAGAGTCTGTGTTCTTACAATGACACAGTCTAGGAGGTGCCTTTGTTTTGAACGGGGGTGTTGCCAAGTTGTTTTGTACTTGTTGCTTTGTCTGAAGATTGTGTTTGTGATTACGAGGTCATCCTCTGGCATTTGCTGAGTAGAAGGATGCCACTGGAATTGGTCTTGCCCATTCCTTCCTTTCCTTCCTACTCTATACGTTAGAATCTCAGTAATTAACTATTGGAAATATTTACCAAAGGTTACGATGGGTTCTCCAGCACTGGCAATTTTTAAATCAAGATCGGCTATTTTCCTAAAAGATCTAGGAATTATTTTGGGGGAGTTCTCAGGCCCGTGTTCTACAGGAGGTCAGACTAGATGATCACAGTGGCACTTTCTGGCCTTGGAATCTATGAATCTATGAAAACATAGAAAGCAAACTTGGCGTTACATATGTAAAACTCGTATTCTGTGTAAAAATCTGATATTGCATTATAAGGCAGGATGTAATTTTCCGAAGTGTTATAGGCTCTGATGAAGCAAGGCCACTTGAACGCATGCATAAATCTAAGCATTTGAGTAGTCCCATTGATTTCAATGGGATTATTCACATCCTTACACATAAGCACGTGTTTAAGAGCTTTGCTGCATCAGGGTCTTAATCTCTGTGGAACCCATATATGATCACGTGAGGCTGAAAGACACAGAATGGACAAATGTTTATGCTATATTTTTGGGGACAGTATGCCAGACTATAATGTCTCTCCCTTTAGGACTTTTAGCACTTTAAACCTCCCAGAGATTAGGACCATCCCTTCTCAGAAAGGAGAGCAACAATGCAGTGTGGGATTGCGAAGGCGCTCTTGGTAGCTTGGCCACAGGAGCAACGGAGGAAATTCCACATATGCACCATTACATTCTCAGTGTCCTTGAATTGCCTCCCCACTGGTTTCCCGGGAAGATACCCACCTGGATTTCACAACTGCTACTGCATTGAGTCTCCTGCAGGCTCCCACTGGCCTCAGTCTGATACCCCTGTGTCCAGAGGTGGTGAGAAGAAGGTGAACAGTAAATCCAGCCCTTGTATGTCTGACAGCCACCACCATAGGCACTGACTTTTTCTGGCACCGGTGGGTGCTCGACCCCTCTCTCCCCTAGGCCCTGCCCCGACTCCACCCCCGCCCCCATTCCAACCCTTCCCCAAAGTCTCCGCCCCAACTCCGCCCTCTCCCTGCGCCTATTCCGACCCCTTCCCCAAAGTCCCCGCCACGGCCCCACCTCTTCCCCACCTCCTCCCCTGAGCTTGCCACATTCCCGCTCCTCCCCCTCCCTCCCGGAGCTTGCTACAGCTGTTTGGCGGCGGCAAGCGCTGGGAGGTAGGCAGAGGAGCGGTGATGTGGCGTGCTCAGGGGAGGAGGCAGAGGAGGAGGTGAGGTGGGGCGGAGCGGGGTGGGGAGCTTGGCTGCCGGTGGGTGCAGAGCACCCACTAATTTTTCCCCATGGGTGCTCCAGCCCTGGAGCACCCACAGAGTTGGTGCCTATAGCTACCACCGTGGCCATTAAACCAGGGACCTGCAAGGGTAAAAGCATGATCAGCTCCAACTGAGCTCAAAAGCTAAGGCTGCCCAGCTAACACCGCAACAGACTCATACCCACTGTGGATAAGGCCCTGAAAGGAACCAGCCCTGAAGGGGACCGGCGACACACACTCACCAGTGGGTTGCATATGCAGAAGAGATTGCTTCGTAATTCAGTGTCACTGTTGCCCTCCCAGCTGCCATAAATATACCTCTGGGTTTCCAGACATCCCAATTAGTGCAGGATGGATGGTAAAAGCTATTTCACAAGGTCTGTGCTCCATGGGGGGAAATCAAGGGTCAAGGAACCTGTGGGGAACCTTTGGACAGTGTGAGGGCATCACCCATTCCTTGACTATGAACGGGAAATAGGTCACCCGAAGGAGCTGCCTCAAGCCCATAATAATAATAGCTGCCTCTTACATAGCACTTTTCAAGCAGCAGATCTCAAACTGCTGCACAATCCTGAATGCGTTTATCCTTGCAGTGCCCCCTGGAGGGGATGGGAACTGAGGCCCCACAGTCACACAGGATGTCTGTGGTACAGCAAGGAATCAAAACTGGCGCTCCTAAATCCTAGGCTCACATCCTAACTACTGGAGTAGCCTCCCTCTCGATGGGGCTTTTGAGTAACAGTGCGAACACTCAGACTACTCCACATGTCACCCCTGTACACCAGGAGGCTGTTCTCTCTCTTCCTTCCCCATCCTTACACAGTGCAGAGAGCAGGACACCAGAACTGGGACCTTCTCCCCAGAGCAGGGCCGGCTCCAGGCACCAGCTTAACAAGCAGGTGCTTGGGGCGGCCAAGGGAGGGGGCGGCACGTGTGGCAATTCGGGGGCGGCAGGTCCCTCACTCCCTCTAGAAGCGAAGGACCTGCCGCTGAACTGCTGCTGCTGATCGTGGCTTCCCCCTCACCCCAAATTGCGATCGCGGCTTTTTTTTTTTTTTCTTTTTTTGCTTGGGCGGCAGAAATGCTGGAGCCGGCCCTGCCCCAGAGGTCTGAAGTGGGGGGCTGACACACAAAAATCTTCTTCCTCCCCACCCAATGGAGGCCAAAATAAGGGACTGCAGGGGAGCTTGCCCTCTTCCCAGAGGCCAGGAGAAGAGGACGATCAGCTGTGATCTCCTCACCCCACATTCCGAGGGCCAGGGGAAGAGGATCTTCCTTCTGTCTCCCTGGGGACCAAAGGAAGAAGGTTCTGGGGTGCCAGCCATATGGCATAAATGCCTCCACTTCTTGCAGGCAGACTTGTATTAGGAGTGCACTGATCAGCGTTCCACCTGCTTTTGCTGGATTGAGGCTCCAGGAGGCTCAGCAGAGCTAATATGGCTCCCCAAGCACAGTGAGCCCCAAATATTTTCCTGAAGACTGTGAGTATATTGGGGAAGTTCAGGATATTCATCCAAACCTTTGGGAACAAATGCTGCATGCTCCACACCTCCCTAGGTGGGTTTGCTCTACCGGGGAAGGCTTCTGGAGGGATGGGGGTCTGGAGAGGGGCCTGACTACCTTGCTGGAATCTGCATAATTAGAAATGGGCCTGACTCATAAGAGTTAGCTACAGCTCTGCCATTCCCCCTAAAGTTCAGTGCTGCTCAGATACAGGATTTAGGTTCAACTTGTTATAGAGAGAGGGATAACACACCAAAGTCTGGAGACGTTCTCCACTCACAATGGGAACAGAACTGTACGGTGCTTAACAAATAACTCATTAATCTTCTCAGCCAGCAGCACTGTGAGGAGTGCCAATGCTACGTCCTCCATGGACAGAGGAGGAAACTGAGGCACGGTCAGTCAGTGAAAGAGCCGGGAGTAAAACCCAGAAATCCTGATTCCCAGTCCCCTACTCTGACCACTAGACCATACTCCCTCCAATATGAAAAATGGTTTTATTTCCATTCCAAATAAAAGCCGCACTTCCAGCAGCTGATTTGCCAGAAAGTCTCTGTTATACGCGCGGGGCTAGACTGTCTCATCACAGTCTCCTTGACAATGTCACACATTAAAACATATTTTCACCAAAAATTTGATTTGCCTTTAATATAGAGGGGAGAAAAGGGTTATTCATGACTCATTTCTTGTGTTACCCATGCAATTTCACATCACAATCTGTTGCCATGGAGATGTCACACACATGAGATGGAAGCTAGGAGTCTAATACATCAGCAGACAGACCCAATAAGGGGAAGACGAAAGAAAGGAAATAGATATTTGTCATAAGCAGAGGAAGGAGGAGGAAAATGTAGGAAAGTGACAGTCCAGTGGGTACTAATCAAAAAATTAATTAATTGGCTGTAGTAGCTAAGTTCACTGCAATAACTGAGGCATTTTGTACTCTCAGTATTGGAAATACTCCATATATTGCGCTCTGGGGATGTTTTTCAATGGCACCCAGTTTATGTTGGATTTTGTTTTATGCAACTTTCCCTTAGTGTTGCAAACAATTCCAGGCAGGAGTGGTCAATTCTAGAGTGAGCTTGGGTTTGCAGATGCTCCTATAATGATAAGTCTAGTTTCACTCGGGAGCTCTCCCTTTTTTGGGTGCAATTTACACCAGTAATTGGACTGTGAGTGCAAAATATGAAAACTTGCCCTTTTAATACCTGTTTGCACCTAAAGACACTCAGCTGGGAGAGATGTACCCACATATGCGCCCGGGCCCCTTTTGTAGGTTCAAATTTTGTGGGAACACTACTGCAAACTGTAAAGCCATGGCACAACTCTGTTTCATAGCTGTACATACACATTTTAATGTTTTAGTCTTCTTCATACTAATATTTTTATAAAGCCTGACCTTTTGTACCACCATAAACAATCCTAAAAAGCAATGCAACCACACCAATTCAAGACTATAGGAATATTATTCAGACAGCAATTTTATCCCTCTGAGCAAAATAATTCCATGTCCCTCTACTTAGGAAAATGCTGCTAGACACAAAACTGCTGCATGAACAAATGCTAATCCTAACTCATATGCAAGATCGTAAAATTATGTCCCTTACATTAGAACTGCAATAGTTAATGCTATAACTGACCATCACACTTAGTAGTAATACAGAGCAAATATGGATATAACAACTGCTGCCAGAAGTCACATTTTCTATTCCCCAGGTTTTAAATATAGAAATGTACTCATTTCTCCAAATTTAACATTACGAAGGCTGCTAATAATAATGACAGAACTCCAGGGGCAGAGTAAAGATTACGCAGAGGGTGATCAGTGAAAATTTTGCTGTTAAAAGCTCATTTGTGTGAACTGGGTGTTACAGATGTTGTTAGAACTGAGTGTAATCTCAGCTTTCAATTGATTTTTTCTTTTTTAACTTTACTATGTGCAATGTGGTAATGGTATATGTAATGGCAAGGGGTAACTTGTTTTGACTTGTTCTTTGCAGCTTTAAATTAACAAAGTTTGTGCGTGGGAATTTTAAGTTTAGCACACAGGAGCCTCTTTTTCTGCTACTGAAATGCGGCTGCCTCTGGGGTGAGAGAGTTTTGGCTGAAACTCAACTATGCACAGCAACACAATGCCAAGTATCAGGGGGTAGCCATGTTAGTCTGTATCTACAAAAACAACAAGGAGTCTGGTGGCACCTTAAAGACTAACAGATTTATTTGGGCATAAGCTTTCATGGGTAAAAACCTCACTTCTTCGGATGCATAGTCTCTACGCATCCAAAGAAGTGAGGTTTTTACCCACAAAAGCTTATGCCCGAATAAATCTGTTAGTCTTTAAGGTGCCACCAGACTCCTTGTTGTTTTTGTAGCAACACAATGCAACATTTTAGGACAGGAAGTGAAGCAAACTCCTGTATCCAACTGAAATGCAGAAGGAATCAGTAGAAGCAGAATGTGATTATTGACTTGGAATTTCTATGTAATATTTTATTCTATGACCTTCTATTATGCCCATCACCGTGCATCTGAGCAGCTCCCAAGAAAACAGCATTAACACACCTATTCCTTTCAAAATTACGATGGTATCATTAGTGTCCATGAGCAGACAGGAGCAATTTTATGACGTGCTCTATCTAAAGGCTGACATTTCCAGTAGTCCTGTGCTCAACAACAGCCTAGTGGTTAGGGTTGGGTACCTGATCTCTGGAAACCAGGGTTCAAGTGCTTCTCTGCCATAGCCATCTTGTGTGACCTTGGACAAGTCACACAAGGCAGGCTTGTAAAACTGTTTAGGTATCTAAAGATACAGCTAGGCATCCAGTGGGATTTTCAAAAGCATCTAGGGAACTAACTCTCCTTGGAATCAATGGGAGTTGTTAGGTGCCTAAATGAAACCCCACTAGGCACCTATCTGCATCTTCAGCTACTGAAATACCTTTAAAATCTGGCTCCAGTCTCCCCGTGTCTCAGTTTCTCATCTGTGAAATAGGGATAATAGCACCTCCCTACTTGCCAGGATGAACGCAAATTTGCATAGGCTTGCAACTAAAACTGATACAGTGTGAGGATAAATGTGTTAATGATTATATATTAATAATATAGCTACCTGAGCTATCAATGTGTTGGGGTTCGAACTCACTCTGTACTGAATCAGAAAGAACGTCACTGCTGCTAAATCAAGCCTTTTGTGTTTAACAAAACTTTTTCTCTAGTCAGTGGCACAATGCTATCTCCCCGATAATATCAGCTGTGCTTTACTTTAATCAAATGCCAAATACAGTTTCCCTGTACACAAAATAGGAAATGTCTCTGGGATCTCAGATACCTCTGTGCAGTAGTAACTCCAGATGAATATTGACTTTTTAATGACAACCACTATAGTACAAATACCAGCTGATATTATTCAGTCAGATCCAGATGGCTGAATAGGGCTGACACGCATGTTATTCAGCAAATGAATTATTTGATTCACCCTTCCCCATAGCATGCTGTCTGCTAGGAAATTTTCATTTGGTCTCTCTAACTTGAGAACCAATTGTAAATGTCAAACCTAAATGCTCAGATTTAAGTGTTAGGTTGTCTTGTTTGATTATGGAAGTAAAAGGTCACAAATGACTAATGAAAAGTACAAGTGATATTGCTAGGGAAATACCATTCTGCCAATGAGTAAGCAAACAGCTCGGGACAATGTTATCAGTCTTTTCATTGTCTCTCTCTCTCTCTTCATTTCTGATCCTCTTTTATTTACTGGTTCGTTCATTTGGGGCTATTTGCAGGGTCCCCATATTTTGAAGGGATGGCTGTTTTTATGCCCTCTCTGGTTATAATTTTGTGGGATGTACACAGCAACCTTGCAACTGGAAACTGACACTTGATAGATCACTAAATAAACCACTAAATACCCAGAACTGGGGGCTGATCCCTGAATCTTTGCAGCTGCACCTGCGATATCCACAGCCCAATCACTTTGTTTGGATTTAACGTTGTACAACTACGTGCAATAAACCTCATCAAAGTCACTGCAAGAGGAGGTTCCCAGCACATGGCTTTGCTGCTGCAGCAACCTAGACTTTATCAGCTGTCAAGCAGTGATAAGCCCTTGGGAGTGACTAGCTCCTCTCAGTCCCACTGCTCCCCACTGCCGGCTCTGGAAACCACCTCTTCGTTTGCCACAGGTTGGCTTCTCTAGGGCCTGGCAGCCAGCTGCACAGATGCAGCGCTTCAGAGTAGATCAACAGATCAACTCACCTACACAATCACAGAGGAGTTTTCTATCCACATCCCAAACCAACTGCTGCTTGTTGATGCACATTGTCTGTGCCCTTTCATCAGGACGTGATGATGATGATGAAGTAGTCCCTTGTCCAGAACATGGGACCATGTCATGGTGTCATCATCCCCGCTCCGTGGAAGAACACAGAACAATCCCTGTGGATCTCAGACACTTGGCACGGGCTCTCTCTGGCAGGAGGAGGTGACACACACTAGGTAAGTGTGCTGTCCCTAGCTAGTGTCTACGCTACACAGAGGATAAGAGCCTGCTATTGCCAGTGACACTGTTTGTCCTGGGGGTGGAGGGGGGGGGCGAGGCCTGCAAAGCTCAGTTCCAGGGCTCCTACGGGTACAGCTTGAGTGGGCGGAGCTGTGACTGGTAGGAAGATGGGTGCAGTGGGGGAGCTGGGAGAGGCCCAGTGAAGCAGGGAATGAATCCATCCAGAGTCCATCCTGTCCCTGCCTCCCCTTGTCCATTGTCCAGCCCCACTACTCGGCTCTGGCTTTGTCCCCACCTGGGTTCCCAGCAGCTGCGGCCCCTGAGCTCCCCTACCCAGACCTGGGCTGCAGCGTCCCTGTGCTGATCTGCCTCTGAGAACTCCCGCCTGGGGCCAGCACCAGCACCTGCTGGCTCAGTGGATGTTTTACATGGGAAGGAAAAGGGCCACCAGGCAGGTGAGCACAGGGGCCCGAGACTACTGGTGAGATCCTTCCATTTGTCCTGCCGAGCATCAGCTGTTCCCTCCTGCTCCCAACTGGGGCCTCCACTGTAAGGCGGTCCCGTTACCCGGCTCCAGTTGGCCCCAGGATCCTGGCTGCTCCAGCCCTTGTGCTCTCTGACTGCCAGGCATCCTCCCTTTCCCTCATGGCCGCAGAGCATCCGCTGAGCCGGCGATAGGGCGCTGCTCGCGGGTCAGTGTGGGGATACTGCAGTCGGCACTGGGCAGGGGAGCCCAGGGAGCCCAGGATGAAGCTGGAAACGGCGAGTGGGGCCGTTCTTGCAGCAGAGTCCCCAGCAGGGAGCAGGACAGAGAAGCTGCCATCCAGCAGGCTGAACAGAAGATTCTTCAGGCCAGATCTGGCTTTCAGGGCCCCCCTCAGGGCCCCCTTTAATTGCATAGATTTCAGGTGCCTAACACCACCACTGGCTACTGCTACCAGCTAACAGAGATGCTCCTTTAGCTCAAGAGATGGGGGTGGCCTGTGCTTCTGGTGACGATGGTCCCAGGCTCAACATGCACTGATAAGCCTTGGTGGCAGCCATTACAGCCATAAGGTAAGCGGCTCGATGGGGCAGGAACCCCATTTTGTTCAGTGTGGGCACAGTGCCTTGCCCAATGAGGTCCCCGTCCTGCAAGCACTTGCTCCCGAGCATAACGTTCAGTACTGGAAGGCTTCCTGTTGGCGTCAATAGGGTTAATCATGGGAGTAAACTAGGGTTACCATATTTCAACAATCAAAAAAGAGGACGGGAGGAGCCCCGCCCTAGCCCCGCCCCTGTCCTAGCCCCACCCCGGTCCTGTCCTAGCCCCGCCCTTGCCCCTTCCACTCCCTCCCACTTCCTGCCCCCTCAGAACCACCAACCCTCCCCCCCACTCCTTGTCCCCTGACTGCCCCCCAGGACTCCACCCCCTCCCTAAGCCGCCCTGCCTCTTGTCCCCTAACTGCCCCCTCCTGAGACCTTCCCCACATCCTAACTGGCCCCCTAGGACCCTACCCCCTACCTGTCCCCTGACTGCCCCAACCCTTATCCACACCCCCACCCCCTGACAGCCCCCCCCAGAACTCCTGACCCATCTAAACCCCTCTGCTCCCTGTCCCCTGACTGCCCCCTCCTGGGACCCCTGCTCCTAACTGCCCTCCAGAACCCCACCCCCTACCTAAGCCTCCCTGTTCCTTGTCCCTTAACTGCCCCCTCCTGAGACCCCCCCACACCTGTACCCTGACTGCCCAAAACCTTACACCCCCAACCCCCAGACAGCCCCCCCCCGAACTCCTGACCCATCCAACCCTCCCCCCTGCTCCCTGTCTCTTAACTACCCCCCCCCCAGAACCTCCCTGCCGCTTCTCTGGCCCCCGGCCCCCTTACTGTGCTGCAGAGCAGCGCGCTCGGCAGGGGGAGGGGAGCAGGGTCAGAGCTCCAGACGGCGAATGGCCGGTGATCTGTGAATGCAGGGGGGAGGGTGAGGGAGGGAGAGGAGGGGAGTGGTGTCAAGTTTCAGGAGAGAGGAGGGGGAAGTGAAGGAAGGGCTCTGGCTCTGGTTGTGGGAGCCCCAGCTGCTCTGTAAGCCGTGCGCACGCTCTGTATGGGGGGGAGGGAGGGGAAGTCCGGACATTGACAAATTCCCCCCGACGCTATTTTTAATTCAAAAAAGCCGGACATGTCCGGGGGAATCCGGACGAATGGTAACCCTAAGTAAACACAACTGTGGCAGGAAGTATTTGGAGGATTGGGCTCTTATTTTGCATAACGTCTGTCATCCAAAGCACACTCCTGTAATGATCTTGGGGTTCATTATGTAAAGCAGGGAATGAGACGGGAATAAAACTTTAATAAAACAAACAGGAGAGGTCTCTGGGGAACTGTTGCACACAGGCATGCGGTGTTCCCAAACCTTGCCTCCAGGGCAGGTTTCCAAATTCCCACACTCACAACACAGTCCCTTATGAGGGAGCGTCTCCAAATCACAGTCTTTCATAAACATCTCTCTATAACTCCAGCACTCAAACCAGTGACAGGGCTCTGGTGAAATGGCGGAAGGACAATCGAGGAAGGAAGGGAGCGAGGGAGGGCAGCTTTTCACTCACCTGGAGCTGGATAGTGAACAAGGCAGAGAGGCATAGGCCGTTTCTCCTGTCTGGCAGGAGCCGCATGAATAAACTCACTCTCAGCCATGATGGCACAATTATAAGCAGGGTCAGTGAGCAGCCACGGCTCTAGGTAAGCTGAGGGAGTAGTCCCTGGGCTACAGACATAACGAAAGATGCCTTAAGGTCAAATCTTCCTTTGGTCTCCCCGTGCATTTGGGGTAACATTCACCCTGTGCCAGACCCAGGAGAAACCTACGGGCTTCAGTAACACATGGGTTTGTGCTGGCTCTCTACACAGACAGGAACTGTGCCCTTTGGGTGTGTTTAGATTGGAAGCTCCTCAAGGCAGGAACCACGTTTCTCTCTGTGTCACGCCCAGCACCAAGCACAGAACTAGCATTTAACAATCCTTAGTGCCAAGTCCAGGTCTGTGAGAGAGGCTGGATCCAGTCCTCGGAGACTTTCAGCTTGGCTCAGTCGTGGTCATCATCTGGATGCTAACTGTGCAGCTATCCGTCCATCCCTCCACTCTGGATCTCAGCACCTCTGGGCTTTGGCAAAGTGTAGCCCCAGATCTGGACTCTGCAGCCTGGGGCCCTCTCTAGTACCAGTTGGTTCCCTGCCCTGGGCTCATTCTTATCACGGTAGATATCAATTAGCAGCCACTCAGGGCCTAGGCCTCCTCACACTGAACCCACTAATGCTGTGTGTCAGTTGCAATCACATATTTGAAGAGAAACAAAATTCAAGGGCAGCGCCCCAGAGTTTTACGTTTTGGTGACTTTCCCTCAAGCCAGTTCTACCAGCGCAGGAGGGAGCACACTAGGCTATGTGCCATCCTGTATAGAAGTCTCTGTATACACACAACTTGGGCCATTATTAAGTATTTGGGTGGAAGCTTGGCAGCTCCTCCATTTAAGTCACCATTAGGACCCGATATTGCTGAGTTCCTATGGGGATCTGGATGTGTTGTGGGATCTGAGCCTTATTCTCTTTCCCTCCCATCTGCTAACATTCCTCCTCACACAGCCTGTAAAATCCATTTTACCTGAGCTTGCTATTCACTGTGGCCAAATAAAATTACAGTTGCACTGAATGGACTTGATTTAGGAAACCTGTTTTTTATTCAGAGCCCATTACCACTATTGCAGTTATACAAGCCAAGTTGGTCATATTTATTTTAAAGTTGCTTTTAAAAAAATTATGACTAGTGCCATAAAAATGCCCAGAGTAATACAAGTCCCAGTGAGCAAGTATTCCTACCTGCCTCCCAAACAGCTGCACTGTGAAGTCACTAAATGGGATTATAACCATTTCCAGAGGTTACTCTGTATGGTGCTATCACACAGCTGTGGCCAATTCGTACATCCAACTACGTGATGTCATTTCAGGGCACCTGCAGGCTCTAAAAATGGTCTGTTCTTCGGAAAGGAGGAAATGGACTAAGCTGTCAAAACTGCTGAGTGTAGTTCTCTGGAAAGCCTGTCATGGATTGTGCTGGATGCACTGCCTGATTCCTGCCCATGTGAAAGAAGAAGGGAGAGTATTTGGGCTGTTGGAAGCTGATGACATCTGCAGAAGAGGATATCTTCATTAATGATCTGGAGGATGGCGTGACTGCACTCTCAGCAAGTTTGCAGATGACACTAAACTGGGAGGAGTGGTACATACGCTGGAGGGTAGGGATAGGATACAGAGGGACCTAGACAAATTAGAGGATTGGGCCAAAAGAAACCTGATGAGGTTCAACAAGGACAAGTGCAGAGTCCTGCACTTAGGACGGAAGAATCCCATGCACTGCTACAAGCTAGGGACCAAATGGCTAGGCAGCAGTTCTGCAGAAAAGGACCTAGGGGTTACAGTGGACGAGAAGCTGGATATGAGTCAACAGTGTGTCCTTGTCGCCAAGAAGGCTAATGGCATTTTGGGCTGTATAAATAGGGGCATTGCCAGCAGATCGAGGGATGTGATCATTCCCCTCTATTCGACATTGGTGAGGCCTCATCTGGAATACTGTGTCCAGTTTGGGGCCCCACAAGGAGGATGTGGAAAAATTGGAAAGAGTCCAGCGGAGGGCAACAAAAATGATTGGGGGCTGGAGCACATGACTTATGAGGAGAGGCTGAAGGAACTGGGATTGTTTAGTCTGCAGAAGAGTAGAATGAGGGGGGATTTGATAGCTGCTTTCAACTACCTGAAAGGGGGTTTCAAAGAGGATGGATCTAGACAAGATGTCAGAACAAGGAGTAATGGTCCCAAGTTGCAGTGGGGGAGGTTTAGGTTGGATATTAGGAAAAACTTTTTCACTAGGAGGGTGGTGAAGCACTGGAATGGGTTACCTAGGGACGTGGTGGAATCTCCTTCCTTAGAGGTTTTTAAGATCAGGCTTGACAAAGCCCTGGCTGGGATGATTTAATTGGGAATTGGTCCTGCTTTGAGCAGAGGGTTGGACTAGATGACCTCCTGAGGTCCCTTCCAACCCTGATATTCTATGATTCTATTCTATGATTCTATGTAAGCTCAGAGCTGATTTCCAGCTGCAGGTAAAGATCAGAGCATTAGTGATAGAGAGGTCTGGCCTAGGCTGCCCCAGAAACATTTCAAGACATTTGATGAAAATCCCACAATACAGGAACAAAATCTGGAAGCTCTAAAGATTTTTGAATGATACATTAACAGGGTGTTGTTGAGATGAAGATACTGTCCTGAAAGATAAGTACTATCCTGAAAAAGTCCTAATCCAACACTACCTTCAAATTGAAAGAATCACTGTGAGCTCAGCTTACACCTGGGACCATATGCAATCTCCCTGTAGGATAAGAAATAATTAACAATTACCCCTTTTGAAGAGTATGAGGATATGTGCACTGTTTTTTTTTAAAACTGTAGCTGAAGTGAACAGGAAAGGGGCCAGGGAAGGTTTGAGGCAGAAGAATCTCTGCTACGAAGCAGGGCCAGAGACAGAACTGCTTTAGGAATAACAGTTTCCTTTGTTTCCAGTGAAGTTCCTTGTTCAGTGTTAGAAGAAACCAACTCCGTGATATGTTCCCATTGTCACGTGGTTGGGACTTTTGTAATGGACATGGACAGCACACAGAACTCATTGGGTTTTGTTACAACATGGAACTCAGGCTGGGGTCAAAAAAACAATTTCAGGGAGGTTCCTGGAAATAAGAAAAGCTAAACTCTCAAATGTAGCTGCATTCCAAGGCCTTGTCTGCACAGGAAAGTATTTCTAGTATAAGCTAAGATGTGCGTTTAAACTGATATCATCGTACCAGTATAACCCCTGTATGGACACTCTTATTCCAGTAGAAAAGTACATTTTTATGGCTTAACTGATGTCACTTAGGAAGGGGTTTAAGCTAACCTGAAAAAAGTTATTCTTACGCTGGAATAAGAATGCTCACACTGGGGGCTACCCCTTTATAACTATACTGGTATAACTGGTAAAACGTACCCATGCAGACAAGGCCTAACAGCCAAATCCAGGGACTGTATCCAAAAGCCAGCACAGCACGGGCTGTTATGTGCACTCAGGGCTTGTTGACACAGCACGTTACTGCACGGCAAGCCAGAGCGTGCTGTAGATTCACACCCTGGCTGTCTGCGCAGTAACTCGCTGTATAGACAAGCCCTACGACTAACTCAGAGGCATAGCCACTGCATGAGGAAATCCCACCATTGAATGGCAGCAATCCATGCAGCTGTTGTTAAGGAACTAAAATGGAAGAAAATCCCGTGTAACGGGTTAAAAGAATAAATCCGCCGGCTTTTAAAAATTAGCATTATTTCAGGCTCTCTATATATCACAGGCAAAGCTGCCATATTTCGCAGGACAGTTGGAATTACCAACTAATGTTATCATTTCTTTAAAGTACTTTTCATTCTTTTCCATTCATATTATTGCACCAGTCTGTGGGTACGTCTTCACTACCCGCCGTATCGGGTAGCTCAAGCCAAAGGGGCGGAGAAGGTCAAGCAGCGGCTGCCCTTGCTGTATTCCATGCTCTGTCGTCCAGTCAATTTGCTACTGCTGCTTGTTTCTGTGAGAAACCTGCCAGTCTCTCTGTGCAGCATCCCAGGGCTGGCCCAGGTGGTGTGTTATGCCACCATTTCTCCTGCAGTGATGACTGAGGGTCAGGCTGTGGGGAGGTGAGTCAGAAATTAGCAGGTGGCACAGGTGCTGTAAGGTTCTGGCTGTGAGCCCTCTGCTGGCAGTGTCTCCACCAGGCAGTGTATTACAGGGAGCGGGGGGATTATTTCATTTAGAAAGCAAACCCAATGGGTTATTTCAGCCAGTAAAGTGCGAGTGGTGCTCGAAGAGAACTGAGGGAACCTCAGGCAATGGAAACAGACCAGGGCGTGTGTTCAGTCTCTGTGCTAAAGTCCTGCCCATTCTGGTTGAGCAGGTGAGAATAAAGGGAAGGGGCAGCCACAGATCTTTGCACACAAATAGGCCTCCGGAAACTATCGTGCTATGGCACACCCCAGGGTGCCAGCCTGGCTAACGTGAGGCAATGCGCACTGCCATCACAAGGTTTGCGCACAATCCAGCAGCACGTAGCCAAAGCAGGAGCTAGCTGACACATTAACCATGAGAACGTTGCTCCATCAGTGCTAAAGAAAGCATCAGTGTATTGTCCATCTGCTACAGAGAAATACCAGCATAGACTTAGTACAAGACGGACAGTCACCCTCAGATCACTGACATTTCCAGTCTCTTAAAGAGTTAATTCAACATGAAGTTTGTGATTTAACCCAATTAAAATAATATTCACCGTTCCTATTGCTTCCTCAGTGGAGTTCCTCACATGTATAAACACATCGATAATGCTAATCATAAGCACTTAGCTTTTCATCCATAGCTCTCCAAGCACTTTACACAGATGGGCTGTTAGCCAGCCCAAGGGAGCGGGGCCATTCATGACAGTGTGAGGATGGATTGTTAAGGCACAGGACTGGGAGTCAGGAGATCTGAATTCTATTGCTGCCTCTGCTAAAGAGTTACTGTCAGACCTTGGGCAATTCAAGTAGAGGCAAATACAGAGATTGCTCTTGGTGGGGCAGAACTAGGGCAGTTCCCCTGTGCAAGGTTGGAGTTGGATGTGGGGAAGGGGGCAGACTGCAGGGGGCAGGCGCTGGTGGATGTCAGTCCTTCATAGCTTCCGTTTCCATGCAAGTTAACTAACACAACGAAGGGCCTAGAAACGCTCTGATTTTTAAAGAAATAAGAAGAGGCCTATGTGACAGTCTAATTTACAGAGCCCTTTCAAGATGCACTTGTGTGCAAAGCACCCTATAAAACACTGGATGTCGGAGCAAGGATGGAGGCTGTAAATTGTATCCAAAGTGTCAAAACCAACATTTTTTAAAAACAGCCTTAAAATAAAATGAGGAGATGCAAAGGGAAAAGAATTAAAAAAATAAAATAAAAATAAAATAAAATCATCCTACATGTGATACCAAAGAAGCAAATATCTGCTCTCCACCAAACTGACCTGTTTTTCCCATGGCCTGGAATCTTTGATTTGAGCCTGCATTCACTTTCATAGGCACATGTCGGGAAGCCTCTGCCACCTAGACTTGTGATTCCCAGCTCAGGTAGCAGTGCACATCCTTAGCTCTGCTCAAGCTAAAACTAGCAGTATGGCCATGGTGACACAGGTGATGGCTTGGCCTAGCTGCCTGAGGGTCTCGGCCAGGATTGTGCTTGGTGGCTCGCATCAAACTGCCACTCACACCGCCATGCCCACACTGCTATTTGTAGCATGGTAGCTCGAACCCAGCTAGTGCATGTACATCTATCCTATGCAGGGCAGGTGCTACCATTAAGGCGAACTAGGCAGTTGCCTAGGGCACCAAGATTTGGGGGCGACAAAAAGCGGTGCCCCCAATTTTTTTTTTACAGCGTTCCTAAGCCCCCTCCCCGAGTGCGCAGTCGCCGCTCCACTTCTCCCACCTCCCAGGCTTGCAGCGCCAATCAGCTATTTGGCGCCGCAAGCCTGGGAGGGGAGGAGAATTAGAGCAGGGGCGGAGTGCTCGGGGAGGAGGCGGAGCAGAGGTGAGCTGGGGTGGGGAGGTGCCGCATGGCTCCCCAGGCCGGGGGGTTGGGGAGCTGCCGCGGGGGGTGCCTCAGGGTGGGAGCTGCAGCAGGGCTCCCCACCCCAGCTCACCTCTGCTACGCCCCCTCCCTGAGCACGCCATCACTGCTCCACTTCTCCCACCTCCCAGGCTTGCGGCACCAATCAGCTGTTTAGCGCCACAAGTCTGGGAGGGAGGAGAATTAAAGTGGGGGCAGCGTGCTCGGGGAGGAGGCGGAACAGAGGTGAGCTGGGGTGGGGAGCTGCCACACTGCTCCCCGGAGGGGGATCTGCCGTGGGGGGGGACACCTCAGGGTGGGGGAGGGGCGGGGAGCTGCCGCAGGGCTGGGGGGCGGGGGGGCGAGGTGGAAGTTTCGCCTAGGGCGTGAAACTTCCTTGCACCGGCTGTGACCCTGTGCCTGTGAACATGTGCAGCTTGTGGTCTCAAAGATGAATAGGAAATCTGCTCTGAATTGGGAGTGGTTCCATCTTTTATTGAAATAAAACTTAAAGAGTAATGGCAGTAGGACTGTAATGGGAAGCCAAATTACAGTAATCATATTTTTCCTTGTGCAGACATCCTTCTGACCACAAAAAAATACACCATCTGTTTCTAAATTACTTCTTGTATTGATTCGACAGTAACTCTTTTTTTCTGCAAATCCATATTTCAGGACTTCCTGGAAATTTGAAAGACAAGGTGGGTGAGGTAATATCTTTTATTGGGCGAACTTCTATTTGTGAGAGAGACAAGCTTTCGAGCCACTCAGATGGGAGTCAGCTCTGGGAAGCATACTGACACACACACACCTCCTCATCAATTACACTGGTCTACAATTTTTGAGACGTCATCTGCTTCAGAGATAAAATGTGCTATTTATTATGTATTTTGATGTGCTGAATTCAAATATGACAATTAAAACAACTGATTGGCTACTGTTTCTAAGATATTTAAGTTTTTACATTTTATGGCTATGTATATTGTGTAGATAGAGTTTTAATCATAAATTGTAAACCTAGGCCTTTTCATGTGTTTATGGTTGCTTTACATGATAATATTTCACCTGTCCTGTTTATGTAACACTTTAAAAATCAGCAAAAGGGTTATATAAATAAAATGTATTATGAAACAAAAGGCAAAAAACTATTCTGTACATAGTTTAGTCCTATTCGGTGTCTACTTGGCGCTTCTTGGCTTGTCTGTTGTATTCATTAAATGGAGCATCTCTTGTCACTGTCCAGCAATAGTCTGCAAGCATTGATGGGCTCCATTTGCCCTAATAGCGTTTCTCCATGGTTGCAATGTACTGGTGAAATCACTCGCCGTGCTTGTCGCTCACTGCTCTGCAGTTCGGTGGAAAAAAATCTAGATGAGAGTGCAAAAAATGTATCTTTAGTGACATGTTGCAACCAAGGCTTTTTGTATGCCTTGAGGAGGTTTTCCACCAACAACCTGTAGTTGTCTGCCTTGTTGTTTCCGAGAAAATTTATTGCCACTAACTGGAAGGCTTTCCATGCCGTCTTTTCCTTGCCACGCAGTGCATGGTCAAATGCATCATCTCGAAGAAGTTCACGAATCTGAGGACCAACAAAGACACCTTTCTTTATCTTAGCTTCATTTAACCTTGGAAATTTTCCATGGAGGTACTTGAAAGCTGCTTGTGTTTTGTCAATGGCCTTGACAAAGTTCTTCATCAGACCCAGCTTCACGTGTAAGGATGGTAACAAAATCTTCCTTGATTCAACAAGTGGTGGATGCTGAACACTTTTCCTCCCAGGCTCCAATGACTGTCGGAGTGGCCAACCTTTCTTGATGTAGTGGGAATCTCTTGCACGACTATCCCATTCGCAGAGAAAACAGCAGTACTTTGTGTATCCAGTCTGCAGACCAAGCAAGAGAGCAACAACCTTCAAATCGCCACAAAGCTGCCACTGATGTTGTCATAGTTTATGCACCTCAAAAGTTGTTTCATGTTGTCATAGGTTTCCTTCATATGGACTGCATGACCAACTGGAATTGATGGCAAAACATTGTCATTATGCAGTAAAACAGCTTTAAGACTCATCTTCGATGAATCAATGAACAGTCTCCACTCATCTGGATCGTGAACGATGTTGAGGGCTGCCATCACACCATCGATGTTGTTGCAGGCTACAAGATCACCTTCCATGAAGAAGAATGGGACAAGATCCTTTTGACGGTCACGGAACATGGAAACCCTAACATCACCTGCCAGGAGATTCTACTGCTGTAGTCTGGAGCCCAACAGCTCTGCCTTACTCTTGGGTAGTTCCAAATCCCTGACAAGGTCATTCAGTTCACCTTGTGTTATGAGGTGTGGTTCAGAGGAGGAGGATGGGAGAAAATGTGGGTCCTGTGACATTGATGGTTCAGGACCAGAAGTTTCATCCTCTTCCTCGTCTGACTCAAGTGAGAATGATTCTGGTGCATCAGGAACCGGCAGTCCTTCTTCGTGGGGTACTGGGCGTATAGCTGATGGAATGTTTGGATAATGCACAGTTCACTTTTTCTTCTTTGACACACCTTTCCCAACTGGAGACACCATGCAGAAGTAACAATTGCTGGTATGATCTGTTGGCTCTCTCCAAATCATTGGCACTGCAAAAGGCATAGATTTCCTTTTCCTGTTCAACCACTGGCGAAGAATTGTTGCACAAGTGTTGCAGCATATGTGTGGGGCCCACCTCTTGTCCTGATCTCCAATTTTGCAGCCAAAATAAAAGTGATAGGCTTTCTTAACCATAGTGGTTATACTGCGCTTTTGTGATGCAAAAGTCACTTCACCACAAACATAGCAGAAGTTATCTGCACTGTTCACACAAGTATGAGGCATCTCTGCTCACTTTGACTAAACAGAAATGTGTCCCTTTGCAAAATCAAACACTGACAAATAGGAGAGCATGACACTGTATGATTTCTAGAGCTGATATAGGGCAATTAGTTCAGCAGAGTGATGTAAGCTTCGTTATGATTGCATCATCCATGGCTTCTAGGAATAACATGATGCAATTCATATCATGTATGACGCAATACCAGCTTCAGATTGCATCATTCATTGTTTTGCCTAAAAAGCAAGTACTGTCCAAACCCAGTCATAGATTTATTCATAGATCCAGTCAAAGATGTATTTTAGTCATTTCTGGTTTAAATTGAGATCCCTTCCCTTTATAACTCACTTATCCTCCGCCATTCCCAAGTCAAGGGTCGTATATACTGACCCAATAGCATATCTTGAAAACTAGAGCTAGTCAACAATTTTAAGCATCATTTTTGTTCTCAGTGACCCAGAATTAGTAAAGTTTGACTACATTTATTTCAGAAGCATTTTGGCTGTAGAGCAGTGTTATTGGGAGTGGACCACATCCACCCTAATTGAATTAGCCCTGTCAACACTGGTTCTCCACTTGTAAGGTAAGTCTGTTCTCTTCATGTGTCAGTATACATATGCCTGCATCTGTAATTTTCACTCCATGCATCTGAAGAAGTGGGTTTTTTACCTACGAAAGCTTATGCCCAGATAAATCTGTTAGTCTTTAAGGTACCACCAGACTCCTTGTTGTTTTTGTGGATACAGACTAACAGGGCTACCCCTCTGATAAATAGTTAACACATATATGAAGGGACCATTCAAGGTGAAGTGACCCATTAACACCTCTCCATTCATGGGGGAAAGGAAGAGGGGGAAATTTGACATTTATTTGTAATAAAATGGAGGGTCCTATTCATCATGAAATAAGATTGCTGCTGCTGCCATAAGTCATGGAGGCTCGACAGGCTGACAGGACTAATATCCTCTCAAGGGCCATGTCCAGTGTATTCATTTCTCAAGCGCCATCTTGTCTTTGGGTTTCTCTTTGTAGGCCTTAAAGCCTGACATGCAGAAGCATGAAAAACCAACTCACGCTGATGGCTGTAGGTAACATTCACTTCTCGGCCTTTTGGCTAAGATCAAGTATACCCACTTCCTTCCCTGACGAACCAAGGGATACACCCCACCCAGGGCCAGCGCTTCCACTAGGTGACCCTAGGCGGTCGCCTAGGGTGGCAGGATTTGGGGGGCGGCATTTTGCCATCCTCGGTGGAAATTCGGCGGTGGGGGGTCCTTCCGCTCCGGGTCTTCGGTGGAAATTTGGCGGCGGGTCCTTCACTCGCTCCGGGACCCGCCGCCAAAGTGCCCCGAAGATGCGGAGCGGAAGGACCCCAGCCGCCGAATGCTCAGAGGAGGAGCGCTGCCGCCTAGGGCGCCAAAAACCCTGGTGCCACTCTTGACCCCACCCATGTACTTATTCGTGACACTGATACTGACTTGGACTCTTTATACATTCCATGGGTGGCATACCCGAGCCCACTTTTCCACTGATGCTTTAAAAACCCCTGCATCCCAATCTGGGTCTATGCTGGTTATGTGATATGTATGTATCTTGTGATCCTTGTAACTGATACCTGTAATCCCCCATAATTCAAGCCGGACCCCAGATGTACAGTACCTTCCCTCTTAACTTGTGTATATTTAATTTTAAACATTAACTTTCGTAAAAATTTTAAATCTCTTCTACAGAAAGCAATTTGGAGCCATTGGGCCAAATTTACCCTTGGGGTAACTTCACAGAATTTAATGTAGTTACATCAGGAATAGGGCTGTTCACAGAGCTTTGTTGTCTCTGGTAATGGTACAAAGGGGTGCCGCTCAGGGAAATGGGACTGTGGTGTATGTTGCTATGACACACCATTGTCCTTTGTTTTCTGTGTCCATTTCTAAGAGACTTGTCCAAAGTTCAGCAGCCATCTTGCACTCAGAGTTGATGCAGACTGAAGGGAGATACCCACTATGCTCTTTCCTGGAGACCTTACTTTGGTTCTGCTTTCCTTGTGGTAAGAAATAACGGTTGTTCTCACTGAAAAAATGTTTGCATTTTGAGTATGGAGAAAATTAATTGCTGAAAGGGAGTTAATGAACATTTAAGAGGAGTATTAAGGAAAAATCTTAACAATTAGATTTATTCAAGTAAAGAATAATCTCCCAAGGAACATGGTAAAATCCTCACAACCACAGCAGACACTTAAAACATCACAGGACTGCTTTCATTATTTAATTATGTATGGCACACAGGGTGTTAGCTAGTGACGGTTATATCCAGGGGGGTTATTAAGGGATACCTAGAAAGAGCTAGGATGGTCTTATGACTAAAGGACAGGCCCTGGGATCAGGAGAGCTGCATTCTATTCTCATCTCTTCTACCGATTTCCTGTGTGACTTTGAGGAACTCACAACCTCTTTGTTTAAGTTCCTTCATCTGTAAAATGGGCACAGTACCACTGACATGTGGATTTTAAGGGCTGGAGGTCTCTTGAAAAATCAAGCTAAACAAAGCCTGTGCTAACCTTTTGAAAAGTAGAATCCAGAGCAGCTTGTTTAGAGGAAAATCCACATTGATGAGAGTTTGTGGTACTAAGCCCAGGCAGAGGACTCTGGACTCCACCCACACAGCACATGAGACTGTGTGTTTATTCCTGCCCACTGAACAGCAATACATTTGAAGGTCAGATCACATCACACCACAATGCACAAAGGCGGCTCACACTTCATATTGAAAACTCTACCAGGCTGCTGGCTATGGGTGATGGCACAGATTTATTCAAACAGAGGCATTGTCAGCTAGGGGGTTAACAGACTGACTGTGCTAGTCAAAGGTTGTGCAGTGCCCTACTAACCTTACTGGTCAGTTATTCTAGCTGTTGCCTCTTCCAGTAGAAGGGTTCAGCTTCTTGAGTTATCTTTTCTCTTGCAAACTGATGGGGTTTGAATTACAGCTTTGCAGGCTGCTCACCAAAGAAGACTTAGCTGGATGTTCAAGGGAAACATTTAGATGTTTGCTCTAGCTGGATTCTGTGCTTAATGAGGTGAGAGAGTGTGTGCTGTGCTGCTTGTATTTAGTGTTTCCAGGTGCTGGTCATTGGCAGGAGGTAAGTGGCAGCTGCCTGGAGAACCAGGGCTGTCTGTTTCTCTTCTTCTTCTGGTCTGGGGCTCAGGCCTCCCCTCACAATCTGGTCTGCATCTGAGTAGCTTCCCCTTTTGGACAGCATCACTGGCAAAGATTACTTACCATGTAAGTGGAGTTCTTTGAGTTGTGTAGTCCCTATGGGCATTCACTGAGGGTGTACAGTCGCTCCATGTGTCTGGGCTGGAAGATTTCTCAATAGCTGTGCCTGTTGGCCTGTGCCCCCACCTGGCTCCTCCTCAGGCTCTGACTCCAGGGTATAAGGAGTGGAGTGGACCAACCGCCTCTCCAGTTCCTGCTCTACTGCAAATCAAGAGGTAATCTGAGCAGGATCTCTGAAACGAAGGAAGCAAACCCAACAGAAGCCTGAATTAGGGCATAATGCCTAGTGGGAGTGTGAATGGAACTCCAAGATGCTGCCCTACAAATCTCCAAGAGGGGAATTTTTTCTAGAGAAGCCACTGAGGCTGCTTGAGCTCTGGTTGAATGAGCCCTGACTGTCTGAAGAGGAGGGGCTTCCATACATCTGTAACAAAGGAGGATGCAGCTGGAAATCCATTTAAAGAGTCTTTGGGAAGAGATTGCTTCCTCATTCATCCTTTCAGAGATGGAGATGACTAACCTTGGAGACTTCCAAAAGAGTCTTGTCCTGTGCAAACTGAATGGGCTAGAGCCCTTTGTACATCCAATGAGTGGAGCTTTCTGTTCTCTCTGTTATGGTGAGACTTTCAGCATCTCACTGAAAAACCATGTGACTCCTCCATAAGGGTCCGGGTTCACCCACTCTCCTAGCAGAGGTAATAGCTGTCAGGAAGGCCATCTTCATAGATAGATGCAAGAGGGAGCAGGAAGCCAAGGGCTCGAATGGTGGGTTCATAAGTGTCCAAAGGACAAGGTTCAGAAACAGGTAGGAGCAGGTTTAGATACGAGAGGGAATGTCTTGATAATGCCCTTTAAGAACATCACAGTGGTGGGATGGGTGAAAACTGAGCAGTTCTCCACGGGGGAATGAAAGGCATGGATAACTGGCAAATGTACCCATAGGGAACTGAGGGATGAATACAATGTCTTCAAGGAGAAAAGATAGTCCAGGAGAAGAGGGGTTGCAGGCTCCATGGGAAGTAACTGGCACTACTGACCATACATAGAGATTCGATTCCACTTCCTTGTAGAGGGTCTCCTGCTATTGTTCAGGATGGCTTGGACATACTCTGACCATGATCTCAATTTGCTCATTGTCCACTCAAAAAATCCACACCACATGTAGGGATGCTGGGTTGGGGTGGTTGATCCTGTCCCTGTTCTGAGACATTTTTCCACGAACGGTTGTGGGTCAATGGATGGGATAGTGGTGAATCAAATTTGTTTTGGCTGCTATGAAGCTATCAGGATCACTGTGACTCTGTGCAGCTTAATTTTCCTGAGGATACAAGGTAGCAGAGGAAAGGGAGGGAAGATGTACATCAGCGGGTCCGACCATTGCACTAGGAAGGTGTTCCTTGGAGTTGAGTGAGTGGCTCAAGAGCAATAGATCACTTCTTGTGTCCCTGGGTTGTGGAGAGGTCCCAGGATGGGAAGTCCCATTGATGAAAGATGTACTGCAGTACTGAAGAATGGAGCTCCCACTCATGATCCTTGTGGAAATGCATGCTGTCCACTCAGGAGTTCATTACTCGGGAGTTTGGGAAATGAAGCTGTCCACTCTGGAGTTCATTACTCCTGGAGTATATACCGACAAGAGGGTAATCTGATGCTGGGTGCACTGGTTCCAGAGCTGGATTGCTTCCCTGAAGAATGGCGTGGATTCTTGCTCTCCCATTTGTTTATGTAATAGACAGTAATCATAGTCCAATCTGACCTGGACATACATGGACAAAATAAGGGGTAGGAACATCTTGCATGCTTTGTGGACTGCCTGAAACTCAAGAAGATTGATATGCAGCTTGGACTTCTGCGGGGACCAAGAATCCTGAGCAGTCTGGTCACCTAGGTGCGCTCTCTGTCCCAGCAAGGAGACATCAGTAATGAGTGACTTTGTAGGTGGGGTGGGAACAAAGGGAACCTCCACACAGACTTTCTCTCTGGTCTCCCACAAGGTGAACTATGTCAGGACGTTCTGGGGAAGCAAGACTCATTTATCCAGGGAGTCCCTGCTAGAGGCACAGACTGTCTGCAGACTGGCTTGGAGGCACCAAAGATGAAGCATTGTGAAGGGGGTTACGTAGGTGAACGTAGTCCTAGGACCAAGTAGGACCAAGTAGTACTGGACTGTCATCTTAGGGCTGAGTTGAAGCTGGGTGAGAATGTCCATCATGGCAAGGAATCTGTCCTGAGGTAAGTAGGCTCTTGCCTTGATCAAGCTCAGATTCATGCCAATAAATTCTATAACTTCTGTGGGGATTAAAGTGGATTCTTTTGAATTTACCTAAGTCCCAAAGCATGAAAGAGGTCAAGTAAGGAGGTGACTGCTGCTTGTCCTATGAGCAGCCAGATGTCTAGGCAGGGAACTATGGGGCTCCCCTCTCTGTGGAGATACACTGCTACCACTGACAGTACTGTACCTTTGTGATGGGCCGTCGAGAGGCCAAAGGGGAGCACGCTCTATTGACAGTGCTCTGGGACCACAGTGAAGTACGGAAATCTCATGTGTACTAGGTGAATGACTATATGGAAATAAGCAGCTTTCAAATTGAGGGGTGCAAACAAGTCATCTTCATTCAGGGAGGGGATTACTGAGACCAGGGTGATCAACCTGAATCTTGAATGACGTATAAAGACATTAGCTGTATAAGGTCCAAGATAGCTCTCTAGCCCACCTTCTTCTTGGGGATGAGGAAATATTTGGAGTAAAAGTCCAAATACAGAGGGGTTACAAGCTCTATTGCCCCAAGCTGGAGTAGAGAGTCCAACTTTTTTATGAGAATCCTCTCTTGAGAAGGTCCTGGAAGAGAGATGGGGAGAGTGGTCTGGGAGAGGGGGCTGAAGGGCACTACCCGGAGGCTCAGATTGAGTAGGTGGGGAGTGGGAGGGCCCAGGGCTCAAATGGGGCCTCTTGGAGAGCTCCATTAAGTGTTGACAGAGTCTGAACTCCTGAGACTGTCTGGTAGGCGGGGCAAGGAGCAGAAGATGTCACACCACAAAGGGATGTGTGCTTCCCTGAGGAAGCAAAGACAGCTCTTATGAGGGTCAGTCACTGGGAAGACCCAGGGGCAGGCCAGACAGGTCTCAAAGCCTGGAACTTTGGGCATGCTAGGTGCCCCGAACAGTGTGTGGCCTGGGGAGACAACACCCCAAATCAGCTCTGTAAAAATAACGATTTACAAATTATTTACATAGCTGAAGATTGAGCAGGAACCCTGGAAAGGCTATAGTCACAGAAGGGTTCTGTCCCAGACCGTGAATGATAGAAAGGACCTGGAAAGGTGGTTGGTCCATGCCACCCTTTATCCCCTCTGTTCAGAACACGAGGAGGGGAAGAGTGCTGGCACAGACCAATGGACACTGCTATTGAAAAATCTTCCCGTTGCAAATGCATGGAGCACATGCGCATCCACAGTGACTACGCACAGAGCCCAGCACTTGAAAAAGTACCAACAGGAATCAATGAACACTTGAATGTCCAAATTAGGCTCTTAAGGTGTCGAGGTGTCTTTAGGACTGATTCACTGGTGCCCTGCAGCCACTCTGCACTGAAGAGGGCTAAGAGGGGCCTTTATGAGATTCTAGGGAATAACTCAGAAGTTTTGCTGCTCTGGGGCATTGTTTGTAACTATCAAAGGCATTAACACAGTCTTGGCTCTTTTACTGGGCCTCTGTTGGGTGTTTGCTGACCCATCGACATCTCACCCTTATATAAGCAAAGACTCCTTGCACTGACCCTTTTCTCATCTCAGCCTTATTTGCTGCCTGATCTATCTGGTGTGTACTGATGTATCTAAAACCCAACCCCTCCAGAACCTCCCTAGATCCCAGATTCAACATCAATTCTGTGAACAAATGGCCCTCCAGAATGACCAACACCTCTTCCTGTAGCATACTGAGCCTTCCTTGGGAGTCTCCCATTTACCAGGCCCAACCTTAGGTTAGCTTGGGAGATAGACCACTACCCATGGTGCATTTCAGGCTCTCCCAGCTGTGTATATGTGGCTGGTTTTATTCCAGGTAGAATGACAGATTAATCTAATGATAGACATTAGGGGGAAACAGACACTCTTCCAGACCAATACTTACCTGAGTATAGTAATATCAGGCTACATGTCTGGAAAGAAAATGATTTTGTTGGCAAAAATGTCTTTCAGTGTGTATACATTAAAGTCAGTGCACAGCGCAGGCATTCTGAAAGTGCAGAGCGCCGATCATTTTTGGATACACTTTGTAAACAGAAAAAACAATACCATGGGTTATTATTATTATTATTATTCTGTTTAGAGGGATGCTGCAAAATCAACATCATCTAATAGTTTTTCCGAGCACAGAAATGGTATTGCCATGACAACCACTAACCAAAGGTTTGCGTCAGTCAAGGGGAAAGAGAATACATTGTTGAAGGAGCAGAATCAATTTCCTACCATTCCTGAGGAGCACCCTTCCTTATTTATTTAGGATACCTGGCACTTAACAACAAAATAAAACCATCTCTGAATTACCTATTTGCACATGTGAGTTGGAACTCTCCCCATCTCCCCTTCCTCTCCCCAGTAATGGAAATCTCCATCTTGGTACCCTGCTATCTGTCCCTTCATGGATGTTGACTGAGAATGTGGGCGGGAGTCCAGTGGAAATGCACACTGTGACATTTCACCCTATATTTTTCATAATAATATTATTATGATATAAGTATGACATAATTATGTATTTTGTGCAAGATAAGGTATGTGAGATATCATTGGAAAGGTTATGATTTACTGAATATGATTATCCTACTTGTATGCATGTATCATTTTAGTATCTGAAGTTAGGAATATTGTCTATGCATCTATTACAAATTTGTTTACATCTGGTGAATGAACACGAGACAGAATGCAATCAGTCTAGATGGCTGGCTGGGAAGGGCCATTGGGGAGAACAGTAGGTCTTAGAAGATGCTAATCTCCCACTGGGAGGCCTTCCTGGGGATGCTGCAAACAGCCTCTGGGGCCTGGCTGTGGTGGCCCTACAGGGACATGTGACCAAGTCACCTGGTACCAGACTCCATCATAATACTAGTGTTTTTCCACTGACCAGGTGTGAGAATCAAACTGGGAGACAAAGGGTTCCCACCACATGCTAAAGCTATTTAAGGCAGGGGAGTGACATCAGCTGTGGTTCTGGGTTGGATATGTGTTTGTGCTGTGACCTTATATTATTCAGGCAGAGGTGTTCGCGTGGCATTTCGACATTGGCAGGTTTGTCTGGTCTTTCAGGGGAGACATGTCTTTTTCTCATGGCCTGGAAGGTCTCTCTCTTCTTAAAGCTTGGCTATACTTGCAAGTTACAGCACAATAAAGGAGCCCAGGGCGCACTAGCTAACTACCCGTCCACACTGGCAAGGCACGTAGAGCGCTCTGACTCCGCGGCTACAGCGCTGCTGGTACTCCACCTCGGCGAGTGGAATAACGTTTGCTGTGCCCCCGCTGGAGCGCCGCAGCGCCAGTGTGGACGAGGTGTTGCATTACTGAGCTCTGATCAGCCTCCGGAAACATCCCATAATCCCCTTAAGTCAAGTGGCCACTCTTCTCATTGTTTTGAACTCGCTGTAGGAATGCGGATATGCTGTTTGAAAGCTCCGTTTCTGACCGCCAGCTGCTTATCTGCTCTGAGACAGATTAGGTTGGAATGTTGTGTGTGAGAGAAAGAGGCGGGTGGGGGGGTGTCTTCTGCTGTCTGAACTTACAAGACAGCATGCTGACATGCTCTCAGCCCCCCAAATACCCACTCTTTCTCCCTCCACATACACACAACACACTCCCTGTCACACTCCACCCTACCACCATTTTAAAAGCACGTTGCAGTCACTTGCATGCTGGGATAGCTGCCCATAATGCACTGCTCCCAATGCTGCTGCAAGTGCCGCAAATGTGGCCACACCAGTGTGCAAGTAGCTGTCAGTGTAGACAGACTGCAGCGCTTTCCCTACTGCGCTCTCCAAAGGTGGGTTTAACTCACAGTGCTCTACATCTGCAAGTGTAGCCAGGCCCTTATCTTGTGTTCCGAATACTGGATTTGTGGGATGTTCCTCTGCTATACCTTCTGGAAGCGTTGAAAATGCCATAAAATATAAGTTAAAACAAAGAGGACATGGTTCCATGGCCAGCTTACCTGGAAAGCAAAATCATATTCATTTTCTTGCTTAAGCTCCCTGAAAAAAGTGCTATTACTTGTCCACATATGGCACAATAATCTGTTCTGCCCAGGAAACCTATGACCTTGATTTTAGGGGACAGAATTTATAATTCCTATATAGTTTGCATTTTTATTACTTTATTTTTGCAGCTTGTGCATCCCTCCTTCAGGTTTGTCTTGGTCACTCAAGATTACTTTGCCTCTGGACAGTTCGTTCTTTGAGAAATGACGATACCAGTTTTCTGTTGTGAAGAATGAATCGTTTTTAGTTGCTTTATGCAGGTACCTCTTGTTGATTGTAACACAGTACCAATGATACATGGGCCTGAATCCATCTTGATCCAACTCCTTCCCCCTCACAGTGTCAGCCGTTTTTCAAATTTAGATCCTGATCTGAATGAACTTTGTCGTTAAAACTAACACTGTAATAGCCCCAAAGCAGCTCCTCAAAGCTGAACTCACCTTTAGGAAAGGTTGGGTTCAGGTCCCACTTCTGAACTCTTTCTTAGTAACAAAACACATCATAGACTCCAACCTACAATTGCACAACCGCTAAAGATGTGAGTTCCACCCAAGCTGGAAAAGTTACAGGTGCACATGGTCAGATTTGCACCCACAGTTCAACTCTGTTTTGGGACTTGATGTAACTTGATCATCCCATAACAGCAGAAACCCCTGCATCTAACAGCTGTATTGTCCCATAATGCCACCTCAGGTTAAGGAGCCATAGAATCATACAGATTAAGGCCAGAAGGGCCCACTAGATCATAGTCTGTCCGCTTGTATATCACAGGCCACCAACAGCATCAGCCAACTGCACACTAAACCTAACAACCAAAATGAAACCAAAGGAGACTAGATTGTTCTGTGCCACAGGCAGAGACTAGGAGGGACCGAGGTGCAGCACCAGTATCTGAGGCCCCCACAATTGCAGGGAATTGATAAGTGAGATATGCCCAGATACTCCTGGCAAACAACCCATGCCCTCACTACAGAAGAAGGCAAAAAACACCCAAGGCCACTATCAATCTGACTTGAAGGAAAATTCCTTCCCAACCCCACATATGGCGATCAAATAGACCCTGAGTGTGTGAACAAGAACCCACCAACTGAGCACCTGAGAGTGAGAATGCTTGGTGCCACCTCAGAGCTCTGGCCTAACCCACCCAGTGTCCCATCTCCAGCTGTGGCCATCCCTGATGCTTCAGAGGAAAAAGATAAAAAAATCCTCTCAGAATACGTTGGGGGAGAAAAATCCCTTCCTGACTGCTGCTGGTGGCCAGCTGAAGCTGTGAAGCATGAACTTTAGGAACATAAGATATAAACCAGAAGTGAATCCCAGGACTGTTGAGCCCTGCCCCCACCATCAACAAGCAACCCTATCGTATAATCACACTCAAATGTGTTTAGTTCTCTCCTAAAATTAAGTTGTTTTCCCCAAAAAACTCTTACAGGGAGGCTGTTCCAGAGTCTCACCCCTGTGATGGTTAGAAAGCTTCTAATGTACACCCTGAATTTGTTCATGGACAGTTTATATATATTTGTTCTGGTGCCAACATTGTCCTTTAGCTTAAATAGCTCTTCACCCTCCCTCATATTTACCTCCTTAATGTATATTTAGAGAGCAATCAGATCCCATCTCAGCCTTCTTTTTGCAAGACTAAACAAACCAGGCTCTTCCATTCTCCTCTCATAAGATAGGCCTTCCATTCCCCTGATCATCTTAGTTGCTTGTCGCTGCACCTGTTCCAGTTTAAATTCATCTTGGTTGAACATGCGTGACTAGAATTGTACAGAGTATTCCAAACAAGGTCTTACCAGTGCCTTATCCAAAGGCATTAGTACTTCTCTATCTGTACTGGAAATGCCTCGCCTACCATATCCTAGGATCACATTTGCCTTTTTCACAGCCGCATCACATTGGTGGTTCATTTTCACCCTATGATTGACCCACACACCCAGGTCTCGCTCCTCCTCTGTCGCTTCCAACTGATGAGCCCCCAGTTTGTAGCAGAAATTCTTGTTATTGTACCCTAAGTGCATGTCCTTCCACTTCGTACTATTGAAATTTCATCCCATTTCTGTTACTCTAGTCTTCAAGGTCATCCAGATCTTCCTGTATAATGTTCCTATCCTCCTCTGTAGTCATGATACCTCACAGTTTTGTATCATCAGCAAATTTCATTAGCACACCTTCTTTTTGTGCCAAAGTCATTAATACAAATATTGAATAAGATTGGTCCCAGAAGTAATCCTTGAGGAACTCCACTAGTAACCTCCCTCCAGTCCAATAATTCACCTTTGAGCACAACCTGTTACCTTCTTACCCAAACAGAAACAGTTCTATGGTTGGCCAGTAACGCTACCTCAGGTTGATTAGCATGTGCAACACTGACAAGACCCCGATCATCAGCCAGCAGGATTGAACCTGAAACCTCAGGAGTTTAGTGCATAAGCCTCAAGCCATATGGCTGGCACGCACTCTCGCCACACACCCCTTGGTGCCACTAGATGGGACAGAACACCACACCCAGGAGGTGTGGGGTTACAGATGCAAACAGAAACATTTTGCATGTACAAATGATTTGGGAAAATAGGCATCTAATTTTAGAACTAAACTTTTAAAATATTTGAGCATATTGTGGGTTAGACAATGATCCTAATGATCCTGTTGTGATGTGTTAGTGCCACTGCATCAACTTGTATCACATCATGGCAGGGTTAATACAACATAATGGGAAACATGAGCTGTTACCATGGAAATTAAAAACAAAAAAAATAATGATGACTTCTTTATTAATTAACTGATATGCAAGGATTAGTCAGTCTGCAGCCAGAATATTAGTCTTCTAGACTTAATCATTTATGTTCTTCTAGAAGACTCAGCCCCTCCACTCATGTGCAGAGCATTAACCTAATTTATATTGAAGCTAGGGGAACGGGGCATAGACATGCCATGAAGTATCAATAAGACAATGGAGACTTTTACATTACCATGCATGCCCTTGTGTTTGTAATTTGAGTGTTTGTGAAGCACTTCCAGATCCTTGCATGGATGGTGGCCTGCCCAAAGCATCCATAATGTTTCATATTAAGCAGCATTATCATTATTATTATTTAAAGCTATACTTTATATAAAGAATCAACTTGCTTCTGTCAGCGGCAACAGGAATGGTAAAAAAGCTTCACTAACACTTCTCTGTCAGAGAAGTCAGTTCATAGTCTAGCTTTAGCAAATGCAAAGCAACCATCTTTTCTGCTCCATCATGCCACAATGGGCCAAGTCCTGATGTTCTAGGTACTTAAAAGGTAAAAATCCTAACCTTCCTTACATCCCAGAAATGGTGGGTGAGAAGGAAAGAACCCAGCTTGATTTTCAGATCCCAGGTTGAATTTGTAGGGTTGACATTTAAACTCTCCCCTCAAACATCTTCTGATGTGTCAACTGGGGACATCTGATCAAGAAATTGAGATGCAATAAACAACCCAGGATGCCATTTGGACAGCATCACTTTCCAGAGAAGAATCACAGTTTAAAGGCTTGTCTGGATGAACAATTAGTTCACGGAAAGCTGGGTTGTGAAATCTAGCGTGCCAAGCACTACTGTGCACGAAAAGTTCCTTAGTGCTCTTTTATCTACACCAGTGTCAAGGCCTACTGTGGAGTCCAGATTCCTTGGCATTTCTAAGTTATCCAGTTTAACATCTTTGCATCTAGGAAAAAGTTTAGGTAAGAGCTGGTTGAAATTCTTCTCTGAAATTTTCTTTGGATGAAAAGTGGCCTTTTTTAAAAGAAATTTTGCTTTCTAAGGTTTGGGGGGATTGATGAAAAATCAAAATTTTAAAAATCAGTTTTCAGAACCAAAAATTACCAAATCCTCCTTGCCACACACATTTTAAAAATAAAAATTTAAACACTTTTCCCCTCTGCATTTTTTTTTTAACTAGAAGCAGAACTTTCCTTCCTGTAATAACTTGTTTTTGTTCTTACCTCCACCCCAGATAGGTCAGATTCCTGTCTTCCTTACTCCTGAGCCAGTGCCATTCTAAGAGTTAGGCAGCATCTCTTCAATGCAGGTCAGCTACCTGTCTTTGACTCTGCCATGCTCACTAACATGCCCTGAGTCCCCTGTGATGGAAAAGGGATTGGACAGGTGGTCCAATACCCTTGTATTTTATTAGGAGTTACAAGACATTCTAAGTGTAACCACAGAGACTATAATAGAAATTCCAGGAAACTGCAGAAATGTACAAATGTTTGTTTACTTTATTTAATGTAACAACTACTGAGATCAATGTGTCAGCAATTTTGTCTTGTCTTTGGAATTACTGGGTCATTAACCTTTAGCTGCCTTCCCACACAAAGAGTGATTTCATAATTCAGCATTTGTGCCCCACAACAGGCTTTTCATTCTTCATTAGATTATTGAGAGAAAAGAAAAAAATAGTTACAAGGACAAAGTGCAGGCCCTGGGTCTCCATCCTGCCCTTCAGATGGAGTGTTCTGTATTTGGGAATAGAGGTAAGAGAATGGGACACAGGACTCATGGCCCCAGCTGACTGTTTGACATTGGGAAAGTCGCTTCATCTCCTGGGGCCTCAGTTTGCAGCTATAAAATGGGTGTAATAATGTATCATAATTAGCCCATGGAACTCATTGCCACAAAATAGCTGCAGCACCAGAACAACATGGGCAGAAGCAATGCAAGCTTCTCCCACTCTTGGTGTCACCCAATAATAATAATAATGTTTGTGGTGAAAGGGCAGTTCAGTCTCTTGGGCACATCCATTTGCTGGCTTCACTGCTGCCATTGCTTACCAGTGAGCCAGTTAGTGCCAACTGTGGTTGTGTCTACTAGGAACTTGACTAATTCCACCACATCCATCCACATGGGATAACCAACTGGATTTCATCTGACAGCAACAACACTAGTTGCTACTGACTGGGCATGTAGTTGACCTGGCAGCCTGGAGGTAAGAGCATTTATATGTCCCATTACTACTTTTAAACATTAAGTGTAACTATATGGGGTTTTCCCACCAGGGGAGACTATGTCAGTATGACCTTGTGGCAGGGCAGTCAAGAAGCTTGGGATGTTGCCAGGGTTTGGCTTGGTTGCTTCATTTCTGCTTTTTCCTCAAGGTTCACCAGACAGCTTTGGGCCCAAAGACATGACTCTGGAAGCCAATACCTGGTCCTAAGGGCCATTAACTAGTGGGAGGTAGGCGAGGTTCAGCTGCAATGGGTTAGCACTTTAAGGTAACAGGTAACTGAGTTAGTTGGATAAAAAGGAGACCAAAGATCAGTGAAGAGGGAGGAGGCTAGTAAGTACCTACGTATGGTTGTGGAGCTGGCTAGTCTAGCTATGAATGCTGATAACTAGATCTAGTCAGAAACCAGAATTTCTGTTCCATGGGAAATTCCAATATTTTGAAAAATTCATTCCAAGTCCGAATAAAAAGTCCAAATTTCCCATGAAACAAAATCTGTCTGGGACCCTGAAGATGTTTCATGTTGATAATGTTGAGTTGTTACATTTCAGTTATATCTGAATATTTTGCTAATGTCCAAGGGTTTCATGTTGACCATCATTTTGATTAATTTTGTTTTGACTTTTATATTATATTAGCATATTAAATATATGCAACATTAAATCTAATATATAAACATAATTAAAATGTTGATTTTCATCTAATCTCAAAGTTGAAATGACATGAATTGCAAAGACATCAAAATGAAACATTTTTACTTTCTTTAAATGAGAGATTTTGACATTGAAACAAGAAAGTTGAAAGATCATTTCAACTTTTTCCCATTTAAAATTTTGTCAGCATTGACATGTTCCCACAAAATGTTTCAATTTCAACTAAACTGCATTTTCCAATGGAAAACTGTTCCATTAAAAAAAATGTAATGAGCTCCATTGACAACTAGAACTGCTTTGAAAACGCCCCCGGAATATTTTGACTTTTAGACAGAAGACCAGCAGCTTCTTTCCATCACCATTTTGGCTTTGTTGAAAACTGAATTTTCTGTTTAAAAATTTTTTTGATGGAAAATTATTCTGGCCCTTCTCCACGAAGCTGGGGAAGAGCAGAATAAATAATGGGACTTTAATCTTTACCTGACTGCCCAATGCACCGTTTGTGATACTTACAAGCCCACCTGCCCCCTGACGGCCTGCTAACTAGAGCCCTGCATGCTGCACTGAGGCAGGTGAGTGGGGGTAAGGGCTGAGGAATTGGGCGCATGGAGCAATGTAATTGCTTTACTTGTCAAGTGCTTTTTAAAATGCAAAATCAAGCCAGCAGACTATGGAGCTGCCTGAACATCTAGCAGGTCACCCATCATGTTGACCTGCCAGCAGAGAGAGCTCATTGGTGGAGCCAATATCTGGCCTCCCCACTACCTCTAGCACAGCAGAACCCCAAAAGGAAGGGCCAGTGCTGAACCTTTACCAAGCATGAGATGAGGGGGTTGTTCCATTATGCAGAGGGGAGCCAGACTGAACTTTGAGGTTGTCAAGGTTCCTTCCCCACTCTGAACTCTAAGGTACAGATGTGGGGACCTGCATGAGAACCTCTAAGCTTAACTACCAGCTTAGATCTGGTTTTGCTGCCACCACCCAAATTATTTATGAGTTATTTGGGAAACTCTGTCTACCTCCCCCCCAGAGTATCTCCCTCTCAAGTACTATAACCCTTCCCTGGGTAGCCTTGAGAGACTTCTCCACCAATTTCCTGGTGAACACCGATCCAAACCCTTGGAACTTAAAACAAGGAAAAAACAATCAGGTTCTTAAAAAGAAGGCTTTTAATTAAAGAAAGAAAGGTAAAAATCATCTCTGTAAAATCAGGATGGAAAATAACTTTACAGGGTAATCAGATTCAGAGAGCCAAGAGGAACCCCCTCTAGCCTTAGGTTCAAAGTTACAGCAAACAGAGGTAAACCCGCTACCAAAAGGAACATTTACAAGTTGAGAAAACAAAGATAAAACTAACACACCTTGCCTGGTTGTTACTTACAAGTTTGAAATATGAGAGACTTGTTCAGAAAGATTTGGAGAGCATGCATTGATGTCTGGTCCCTCTTAGTCCCAAGAGCGAACAACCCCCAAAACAAAGATCACAAACAAAATCCTTCCCCCCCACCAAGATTTGAAAGTATCTTGTCCCCTTATTGGTCCTTTGGGTCAGGTGTCAGCCAGGTTACCTGAGCTTCTTAACCCTTTACAGATAAAAGGATTTTGGTGTCTCTGGCCAGGAGGGATTTTATAGTATTGTACACAGGAGGGCTGTTACCCTTCCCTTTATAGTTATGACAGAGGTCTATATGTCCCCAAAGATCAGGGACATTTGGAGCTGGGGATTGGTTTTGGCCCATCATATGAGCGCTACGTGATGGCACCTTCTGCAGCTTTATATGCCAGAGGGCAGTGGACTGTAGCCCAACTGTCCACTGCCTGCCAGTGCTTTCCCTCTTTTACAGTTCCACAAGCCTTAGGAGTCAGTTTCTCTTGTACATGTGCTCATCAGGTATCCACTGAGCTCTCCCAACTCCCCAGCCTGGCAGCAGGAATCTATCAGCTTCAGTTACCCAGGCACCACACCACTGAGCCTGAAATAAAAATCCTTTCCGATTGCTGCCCCTGGCAGAAGGTGATGTCATGAGTCCCGCCCCTCAACATCTAACCATTTCACAGGTGGAGGGAGAAATCAATCCCCTACTTAATTCTAGCCTGTATTTAACAAAGAAAGGGCAAGTGTCCCCTATGGACATATCACCTCACTAGAGCAGTGATTCAGGGCAGGCCAGCTGAAGTGCCCTCCCCTTCTCCCAAGCTGGGGGCTCTGCAGACATCCTGAGCGCAGTGCCAGCTGAGCTGGAGCAGAACACTTTGCCAGGGAGACTGGGTTCGTTACTGTGAGGCAGCACCCAGCCTTTGATGGAGAAGACGAGAGCTGCCTGTCCCCGCTGAGCACAGGAGATGCTACAGTCCTGAGAAAGACATTTGTCTCCAAGGCCAGGAAGCTATGTGACCACTCAGCCCCCTTTCCACAGCTCCTTCATCCCACCCCCAGCTGCACTCTGGGCGTTGACCTTGTGGAGACATGTCATTAAATACCCAGGCAAGTATGACATGGGATTTGCATAGGTCTGAGTATGTGCTTCAAGTATGGAGCAGGAGAACCCAGCACCATGGTGAGGTGGGTCAGTGTTATGAGCCCTGTGTTATAAGAGTGTTATAGATGAGAAACAGAGGCATAGAGATGGGAAGTGACTTACATCATAGATCCTAGTGAGCACTCCTTCCTGGCCACCCCTGGGTTCTGCATCCTGGGATGGTTCTCAGGGCACACAGGACTGTGAGTCACCTTGTTACCCTCCCCACCCCCGCTTCCTGCCTGTGCTTAGCTAAGTGCCAGCTCCCTGACACTGCCAACCCGTCAGCCACCCAAGCACTCTCCTCTGAGCTATGCTAACCCTTCCTTTGCCTGGCAGTGGAACAGTCCCCAAGTCCCCAGGCACTTTGAATCATACTTGGTAGTGCCCAGCCCCAGCATTGGCGGCTCACAGAGCTAACAGGACACATGAGCATGTACGAGTCAACTCAGGATCTGCATTTTGCTTAGCACCACAGCACTTAGAGTTATGTTGAAAACAAGAATGTGTTTATTATCAGAGATTCGAGATTCAATAGTAAGATTCTTGGAAACACCTGGTTACACAAAATCATAACATGCTTTCCAGAGACCAAACTTAGCAAGTTACTCATTAAGACAAGCGAGTATCTCAGCCACGGGTCTCTTCAGTGTTTTTCAACCAAGCCTGGCTGAACCCCCTTTTCATGAAGCAAAGATGCTGTCCTTCCTCAGCGAATGGAACCAAGTGTCTTATTTGCTTCCTGGAAATACCCCCACAGGGCATTGTTTTTCAGAGACAGCATAACCCCCTGTGGCTTGTTTTTCCCTGTGTGCTCCTTTCCTGTTAACTTCACATCTTTTCATTAACATTTGACTTCATATGTAAATAGGCCATCCATTGTGTGAGCTAACAAATCCTAATTTATGTCCTGTCAGAGAAATACAATGGAGGAAAACCTGTTTTCCATCCTTGCTGGTGACCACCACCTTAATACAGACATTAAGAGCCATACACGCATAACTCCTCACATAATATCTGTACATACATTTCCCAACAATATTGATGACCAGTGCGATACTGGCGTTCATTTGAGATCTCACATAACATTCTTGGGTGGACACCAGACCTGTGAGCTGTCCGGAACCCCTCTACATCCCCTTGCCAGTTCGCATTAGGAGGTTCATGGGTCACACATCCCCAGGACATTTCAAACTCATGGAGGCTGTAAAGAGTCCAGCCACAGCCCCAATCTCGGGTTCCAACATGCTCTGAATGTTGGAACCTGCTATCCAGCTGCCCAGCACCTCTGGGTGCAGCCCTGATCCTTCAGATCCACTGGCACTTAAAGACCCCTCTCCCAGCACTCCACCCCAAGGTGTGAAGCATTTGGTTACAGTTTAATGCTCTTAGGGGCAGGCAGTAGTTGTGAATTAGTCAACACACATGCACGCACACACTTTAGCACCTTTATGTTCTTTTATATTTAATCATGCAAAGCACGTCACACAAAACAAGAACCACAACAGGCAATGTCCTCACTAGCGCGCCCTTCCCCTGGCAGTCCTACGGGACCAGTGATGTTCAGGAAAGTAGGCAGCCAGGATGTCCCCTCCTTATGTAGGCAGGTACATGGTACAGTGGTCTCTACCTCATGGACTGGAGAAAATGCCCCCCCCCCAGTGTCAGGTGACACCCTTGCCAGCTTCCCCACATGAGCACAAAACCCTGCCAGGTGACTTGGTTGCCAAGGCAACTCCTGTCCCCCTCCAAACAAACCAGTTCTTCTGGGCTGGGGTCAGTCCTTTGTCTAGAGTGACAAAGGATTAGATTTCCAAGGACTTGGTACTAGTATCAGCTACCCTCTATTTCAGAGTGATAGCTGTGTTAGGCCTTGGCTACACTTGCAGATGTACAGCGCTGTGAGTTAACCCTGACTTCGTGCAGCTGAGTAGGGAAAGCGCTGCAGTCTGTCCACACTGACAGCTGCCCAGCGCACTGTCGTGGCCACATTTGCGGCAATTGCAGCGGTATTGGGAGCGGTGCATTATGGGCAGCTATCCCACAGAGCACCTTTTCCCATTCTGGCGCCGTGGGTTGTGGGAAGGGGGCGTGGGTGATTCTGGGTCCTGTCCCAATGCCCCGTGATGCATTGCGTCGCATCCCAGCAATCCCTTTGTTTCCATCCACCTTTGGCGCCATCTTTCAACGGTTTCTGTGCAGCGCGATCTGTCTGCGGGAAATGGAGTCTGTGGCGTATGCTGTGGCGTATGCTGACGAGTCTCGCCAGCACGTCACATTTGGCTGTCGAACTATTCCTTAAGATCCAAAGTGACAGTGAGAGTGAGGGTGAGGAGTCCGACGATGCTATCGAGCCGCGTAACGCGTACGACATGAAATTGCTTGTGGCATTCACGGACATGCTCAGCACCATGGAACGCCACTTTTGGGCTCGGGAAACAAGCACCGAGTGGTAGGATCACATCGTCATGGAAGTCTGGGATGATGAGCAGTGGCTGCAGAACTTTCGGATGAGAAAAGCCACTTTCATGGGACTGTGTGAGGAGCTTGCCCCCACCCTGTGGCGCAAGGACACGAGATTGAGAGCTGCCCTGCCAGTGGAGAAGCGGGTGGCTATTGCAATCTGGAAGCTGGCAATTTGTGTTTGCAGTACTGCTCCTCTTTCTGCATGGCTACCAGCTCCTGGATAGCATCTGCTTGGCACTCCAGGATGCTTATGAACCTATCAGTGCTTTGCTGCCGGTGCGCGGTGCTTTGCCGCCAGTGCGCTGCATTTTCCTGGCGGATCCTGCTTTCTCTCTCCCTCCAGTCTGTGCTTTCTCATTCTCTTTAATAGATTGCCGCATCACTTCTTGCAGCATGTCTTCTTTGCTTTTTTGCGGTCTCTTCCTGAGTCTTTGCAGTCTCTGAGCAGGCGATAAGAGGGACGGCTGAGGTCTCAAGGTTGATGCAGCTGTATAGGTAAAATGCAACATTTAACAGAGGCAGCATTGTTTATACCAGACAGAGTAATGATTCCCCCCGCACTTAAGGAGTAGAAAACACACAGGGTCTACACAATAGCATAATTTTCCTGTCTGAAACAGAGCACACATATCCTACGGGAGTCTCAAAATGGTGAGTAAGGAGGACTGATTGTTTCAGGGCTGCACTGTCCTCTGGGTTTCTGTGCCTTGGGGAGAGCCAACAGCTTCAGGGGGCAGCTACACTGAACACTGTCCCAACATTTTCCACAGGAGTTCGTCCTGGACGATATCTCGCTGCTGAGGGTGACCTGGGAAGCAAGGGAGGTCTTCTACTGCAATGCGGCTTCCTCCCTGGCCCATATGCAGCTTGCCTTTGTGCAGCAATGGTCCCCCTGCCCCTCGCGGCACAGTGGCGTGGTCAGGTTAGCCTGGCTGGGACAAGGACCACAGTGGCTCTCCCGATAAACCTGCGCAAGTGCATTGCACATGTTCTGTATGAGACATTCGAGGAGATTACCGAGGCCGATTACTGCGATGTGATAAACCACATCAATGCACTATTCTGCATCTAGGCATGCATGCCTAACCCTCCTCTCCCAAAGAGCCCGCACCAAAAAAATTCCTTCCCGAAAAAAAAACAGCTTACCGGGGACCTGCTCTTCTGTTTGTCCTCCACCAAGTACCGGCCACTGCGACTGGCTACATTCCTCCTGGCTTGAGAAGAGCTCCTGGCTGCATGGCTCCAGGGATTCCGGGGTGTCTCCATCCGGCCCACCACCATCACTCCCATTTTCCTCCTCCTTCCCCCCCCCCCCAGCTCTGAAGTGTCCATGGTGGTGCTTGGAGTGGAGGTGTGGTTAACCCCAAGTATCACATCCAGCTCTTTGTAGAATCGGCAGGCCGCGGGGGGGGCACCTGAGCGGCCGTTTGCATCGCGGGCTTTGCGGTAGGCACTCCGCAGCTCCTTCACTTTAATCCTGCACTGCAGGGCGTCCCGGTCATGGCCCCTTTCCATCATGTCCTTTGATACCTTCCCGAAGGTATCGTAATTCCTACGGCTGGAGCACAGCTGGGACTGGACAGCTTCCTCCCCCCAAACACTGATGAGGTCCAGCAAGTCGCCATTGCTCCATGCTGGGGCTCGCTTGGCACGTGGAGCCATGGTCACCTGGAAAGATTCGCTGATAGCACTCCACACCATGCCGGGCTGAGCAAACAGGAAGGGGATTTTTAAAATTCCCGGGGAATGTAAAGGGTCGGTCACATGGTTGGTTACCTGAGGCCAGGGCAGTAGAGTTTGAACTGATGACCAGAGTGGCTAGAACAGGCATTGTGGGATACTGCCGAATAATTCTGGAGGCCATTCACAGCGCATTGGGCGGCCACACTGGCGCCGCAGCGCTGCAGCGGCAGCGCAATACTCGCTATTCCTCTCAGAGAGGTGAAATACATGCAGCGCTGCAACCACGGAGATACAGCGCTGCAAATGCCTTGCCAGTGTGGACGGGGAGTGAGTTACAGCGCTGGGGGAGCCTTTACAGCGCTGTAACTCGCAAGTGTAGCCAAGGCCTTAGTCTGTATCAGCAAAAAGAATGAGGAGTACTTGTGGCCACCGGCCTCCTGGATGTCAGCCTCAATAGGAAGCCAACAGACCTCAAAGACCTGAAAGCAAAGTTGGCTGCTCATTCAAAACGGAGTGTGCTGCCTGCCCCAGGCACACTGGCTTCATAACCTCACACAGGCTTCAGAAGTTGTACCGACATATGCCCAGTTCATCAGAACTTGCCCACACTCATCCAGGGAACCACTGGCCAAACCCCTGCGTTCTGATTCCCAGCTGCCTTGCTCTGACCACTAGATAACACTTCCTCCAAACAGGTTTTTCACACCGACATTAAGGGCATGCACAGGAGGGAAGCTCAGAGCACAAAAACTCCTCTGTTGGAAATGGGCTGGGAGGAAACTCCCCTGTCCTGGTCCTTAAGGGAGCCTCTTAGATCCTTCTTCTGCACAGCTGGAGGCAGGAAGAGGGTAACAACCCTTGCCAAACAATGCCTCCCTCTCCAGTGTCCCCCAAAGCAGGGCGGGAGCCAGCATGATGGAGAGCCCTGAAGTGACACTCACTGCTCAGACCCTGCCTGGCAGCCCTCTCTCTCCTTCATGGCTGAGTGTACTGAAACCTCCATCAGGGCTGGGGCACCGGGCTGTGAAAGGAGTTCCCTGCTTTTGGCATTAGGGTGATTTTGAGCCAAGCATAAAGCTGCTGGCTTCTATCAATCAAGGTGGGCGTTACCTGAAGATAAAGCTCAACACATGAGCCTCACAGCATCTGATTGGGATTGTTCTCGATCCTTTCACTGCAGACAGCCAATCAGGATCCTGGAGCCCTTTCTCTGCACCAAGGACAGGAGCAAACCAATAACAGCCCCTTGAAAACCAGGTTGAGTCAGGAGGGCTGATCCTCCCCACACCTCCCCAGCTGCTGGAATGGTTAGAGAGAGACAACGCGCCCAGGGGCCTCATGCGGCCTTCAGCCAGTCCGGCTGCATGTCAAAACAGGACCAGATGCTGCTTCTGCCTGAGCAAGGCTGTGGCCCCCGGACTCAGCACAAAACTAAATGTTTAAGGCCCAGGTCTAAAGACTTGAAATATAATCCTTCCAGGCTATGTTTTTAAAGCCAACCTCTGATTCTGTGTGTGCAAAGATTGGTACTGAGGTAGCTCGGTGCCTGATTGTGCCCATAGATCAGCCACTCCATTATTTTAAACGACGCCAATATCTGCCCTTAAGTTGACAGTAAGGGCAAAATTACTGGCACAGAACTGATTGAGGCCTCTTTTAAATACACGGCCCATAAATCTGGAGCTGCCAGTTCAATGGCCTGGTTATGGGCCCATGAGCCATTGTAGAAGGTGGATGGCTTGATGGCGACAGATGCATGTCAGTGACAAGGTTCAGCAGCAGTATTGTAGTGATTAGATGGTGATCAAGCACCCTATACACAGCACATCTGTATAACAGAGGCAGCTGATAAAGCTTGTAAAGGCAGCACAGCTGTAGAGCATTGGCTGGGAGATGCTGGAAATCAAGTGCAACCCAGAATTGCGAGAGGGCAAAGTAGCCTGTCCTGAATTGGGATGAAATGGCAAAATCTTGAAAGTTTTCATGAACAAACAAACAAACCCAAAATAAAAAATTCAGTTTGGCTCAGTTTGAAACTTTCATTTCGATTTCAACCTTTCACAATTTTTAGTACAAATTAAGTTGAATTTCAAAATGAAAAAAAGTCACTTTGAACCAAAACACTGAAAATTTTCATTTTGAAAATGTGAAATGGGACGCTGACAATTTTGAAACTTTTGAGTAGGGAAATCTGTTGACACCAAGCCCTTCCCACAAACAGTTTTGGTTTTGACAAATTGGAATTTTTCAGTGGAAAAAAATGTTTCATTGAAAAATCCTGATCAGCTCTAATTCTGACCTAGTGTCATTTGTTTTTTGCAGAGTGGACATGATTTACTTAAAATTCAGGTTAAAGTTAGACTGAAAATTTTACAGTTTTAGAGGCTTTTACCCTAAGGAGCAGCATGTCCAAGTGACTACAGCATGGGCTGAGGACACAGAAAACCACGGCTCTATTCCGGACACTAACCTATATGTAACTTTGGGTGAGTCACTTCCCCACTCTGTACCTCAGCCTCAGCCTCTGGCATTGGAATTATAATGCTATTTACCTTCCTTTGCAAAACAATGTGAGATCCGCCACTGCCTTGTTTGACCTTTGTAAACCAGAGATTGGAAAAGCAGAGTGTCTTGGATTGCTAAGTGTAGGGGATAATGTTTACTGCACTTTTGGAGGCCATCTGCACATATGGACCAGAACTCCACAGCTCCTTCCTGATGCCTTTGCTCACGAAAGCATTAAAATAAACAACCACCCAAGTGGTTTTTTCCTAGAAGGATTTCAAAGCACCTTATGAATCAAGGAAGCATCACAATTCTAATTCTCATTTTACAAATTGGGAAAGAAGAGCATGATGGGGTACACTCACCTTGAGTGCCTCCTAGTGGCTGGGTGAAGTACTGCAAGCTTTTCCCCCCACTTTTTGCACCCCCCTGTAAGTTGCTGACCTCACTTAGCAGGTGTACAATGACTCGGCCCTCCAGCCAAGTCATACAATTAGAACAAACCCCTTCCAGGGTAGCAAAGAGTTCACCAAACTGCCTACCCTCCCCAGCGTCTTCAGCCCCATCTCTAGACCCTTTAAATCCTGCCATTTACTTGGGCTTCTAAACATGCCTGGTCCCCTTCTCAGGGTTAGGCCGCTCGGACAGTGCAGGAGCCCAGCCTGCCAATGCTCCAGGCTCCCTGTAATCCTCTGCTGCTGCTGCTTTGGGGGCCTCTGCTCACCTGCCCCTTTTATCTTCACCCCTTAGCCTTAAAGTTCTCAGCATTCTCCCAGCAAAAGTAAATGCAGTGGAGTGGGTGAGGTGGGACAGGGCAGGCCCCCATCCTCACCTCACTGGTCCCAGCCAGAAACTGACCTGCTCAGCCCCTGCAGCTCCTTTTATCTGCGCCTGCTGGGCTCTGATTGGCTGCCTCCATGCAGCCTCTCTAGGCAGGCCTGGAGGACTCATCTTCCCTGCTCTTTTCTTGGGGCGGGGTGTAGTAGGACCACAGGGCCTTGAGCAGGGTCCATTAAGGGTCAGGTGCACCCTGTCACACAGAGGTTATGTGAATTGACCTGAGTCAAACAGCAAATCAGAGGCAGAACAGGAATACAATCCAGGGACCCTGGCTCCCAGTCCCTCTGCCCCACAAGATGTGCTACCTCTCCCTCTGTGACATACATGATAAAATTACATGTACGTCACATGTATGTATAATTACATATAATTAACCATAAAGCACTGGGACTGCTTTGAGGGTCAGTGCTACCATCAGCATTTGAACGATTGCGATGTCTAGATCTGCGCTGAGTAGGTACACATAGTGGCAACAGGCCCAGTGCTGGTGGAGTGCCCTCTCTTTTCACACACATAATCATCATAGTTAGCAATAAATAATGAAGGGCACAAAGGCAGGCACTAGCTGAGAAAGAAGCTGAATTAGTTCTAGAATCTAGAATTAATAACAACAGCAAATGAATTCAACTTAAATGCAATGCCCCGATCTAGAGAGAGAGAGAGAGAGAGAGAGAGAGTGTGTGTGTGTGTGTGTGTGTGATATCCAACCGTCTCTGGAGCAAAACAACTCTGTTTAACAACACATGCTGATACACAGCTTAAGATAGGAAGCATAATTACTTAAGTTAGGGAGTGAAACTGTAGACCAAAGCCTTCCCTGGCCTATTATACCCGCCGCCCATGGACCACAGCACAAGGAGAGATCGTTTGTTTCTAACGCTGATGTGAAGTGGCACTAGTGAACTGATGTATTTTCAAGCTTTGGTAAACGGCAGCTACAGATTCTCTGTTCCTGTTAGGATTGGGGGGGGGGGCGAACCAGCAGAGGGCAGCATTTCTCATTGACACCTCTTTCCCAGACTAGGTGCGCAATGGGTTCAAGGGGTCAGTTGCCTGAAGGGCTTGTCAGTCTTCTGCACACTGAGCCCTGCTCCACTTCTTCATCTCACCTGAAAATCAGACGGGGCATGGACACCTCGGCAACCACTGTCTGCATTTGCCATCTTGGAGGAGGGAAGCTTCCAGGCTGATAGCTGTAGCTCTTGCTCAGCAGGGCTCCGGAAAGCTGCTGTTAGAATTAATTGCCACAGTTGCTTCTTCTCCGTCTTCTTTTTTCTGGACATTTTTAAACATTCTCTCCACCCCACCCCCCCCCGCAAAATTTGCCATGAAACTTTTCCAGTTTTTCATCAGAAAATCAGAAACCCAAAACATTTCATAGCGCCATAGATTCCGAGGCCAGAAGGAACCACTGTGATCACCTAGTCTGACCTCCTGTGTAACCCAGGCCAGAGACCTTCCCCCAAAGAATTCCCAGCTCAGATCTTTCAGAAAAACAGCCCATCTCGACTTCTACTGCAAACCCAAACTTCTTAACAAACATTTCATTTGTATGGTTTTGTTTTTAAACCAGAGCCTTTTGAGCCAAATGAAAATTTTCCATGACCATTTTTGTCTTGGTCAAACCGCCATGTTTCATCCCACAAATGTTACAACAGAAAAATTTCAAGCAGGTGCATTTGTCTCAGAAACCACCCTCCTCTGCCATCCCCTGGTCCTGTTCAGGGCTGACTTTGGCAGGTGCTTCACAGTAGGGCTGTCAATTAATCGCCGTTAACTCACGCAATTAACTAAAAAATAATCACGATTAAAAAAATTAATCACGATTAATCACGGTTTTAATCACACTGTTAAACAATAGAATACCAATTGACATTTATTAAATATTTTTGGATGTTTTTCTACATTTTCAAATATATTGATTTCAATTACAATGCAGAATACAAAGTGTACAGTGCTCTCTTTATATTGTTATTTCTATTACAAATATTTGCACTGTAAAAAAGATAAACAAAAGAAATAGTATTTTTCAATTCACCTCATACAAGTACTGTAGTGCGATCTCTTTATCATGAAAGTGCAGCTTACAAATGTAGATTTCTTTTTGTTACAGAACTGCACTCAAAAACAAAACAATGTAAAACTTTAGCACCTAGTCCTACTTCCTGTGCAGCCAATCGCTAAGACAAATAAGTTTGTTTACATTTGCAGGAGATAATGCTGCCCGCTTCTTACTTACAATGTCACCTGAAAGTGAAAACAGGCATTCACAAGGCACTGTTGTAGCTGGCATTGCAAGGTATTTTTTTTCCAGATATGCTAAACATTCGTATGCCCCTTCATGCTTCAGCCACTATTCCAGAGGACATACTTCCATAATGATGAGGCTCATTAAAAAAATATGTTCATTAAATTTGTGACTGAACAACTTGGGGGAGAATTGTATGGCCCCTGCTCTGTTTTACCCACATTCTGCCATATATTTCATGGTATAGCAGTCTCAGATGATGATCCAGCACTTGTTGTTCGTTTTAAGAACACTTTCACTGCAGATTTGACAAAACGCAAAGAAGGGACCAATGTGAGATTTCTAAAGATAGCTACAGCACTCGAGCCAAGATTTAAGAATCTGAAGTGCCTTCCAAAATCTAAGAGTGATGAGGTGTGGAGCATGCTTTCCGAAATCTTAAAAGAGCAACACTCTGATGCGGAAACTACAGAACCCAAACCACCAACAAAGAAAATCAACCTTCTGCTGATGGCATCTGATTCAGATGATGAAAATGAACATGCATCAGTCCGCACTGCTTTGGATAGTTATTGAGCAGAACCCATCATCAGCATGGATGCATGTCATCTGGAATGGTGGTGGAAGCATGAAGGGATATAGGAATCTTTAGTGCAACTGGCATGTAAATATCTTGCGATGCTGGCTACAACAGTGCCATGAGAACGCCTGTTCTCACTTTCTGGTGACATTGTAAACAAGAAGCGCGCAGCATTAACGCCTGCAAATATAAACAAACTCGTTTGTCTTAGCGATTGGCTGAACAAGAAGTAGGACTGAGTGGACTTGTAGGCTCTACAGTTTTACATTGTTTTATTTTTTAATGCAGTTATTCTTTGTACATAATTCTTACATTTATAAGTTCAACTTTCATGATAAAGAGATTGCACTGCAGTGCTTGTATTAGGTGAACTGAAAAATACTATTTCTTTTGTGCAAATATTTGTAATAAAAAATAAATATGAAGTGAGCACTGTACACTTTGTATTCTGTGTTATAATTGAAATCAGTATATTTGAAAATGTAGAAAACATCCAAAACTATTTAAATAAATGGTATTCTATTATTATTTAACAGTGTGATTAACTGCGATTAATTTTTTTAATTACTTGACAGACCTGCTTCACAGACATCTGACTGGACAGTATCACTGCTCTACTTCAAGCAGAAATCTTCCCCAGACCAGGCCTTTGCCTTAGCTAGACACCACCTGAGGGCTTAGGCCCCTTTTAAACTTAACTATCAAAAATGTCCTGAGTGAGAGCTGTGGGTGCCATTTATTCAGGCACCTCTGTATAGCTCTTGTTGCCTAATGTTAGGCACCCAAGTTTGAAAATGTCGGTGCTGGTGCCCCCTCCCCCTACTGATTACAATGTCCTACAGAACTTACTAGGGGTGAACCCCAGAGATGACTACGGGACCTGAATAGGATTCTGTAGAAATGACTCTATGCACCTAGCAAACTGAATGGAGAATGAGATCCTTGTTGAGGGGGTAGACGGAGGGGTTGTAAACTTACAGAATTCTACAGAGGGCCAGAAGTCTCTAGTCAGTTGTCAGGGACAGTCCGCTGTGCATAAGACTTTAACACTGATCACCAGGAAGGCAGTGAGCTGGGAGAATGCATCTCTCCTCCAGGCCAACTCTCACCCTAAATGGCAGCTCCAAGCATGCTCAGCTGTCTGCATCTGGCAGTGTTGTTGTGTGCGTCTTTCCTTACACAGCCAGAGATGGAGGCTGGGACTCAGGCATATTTGAAAGCCAAGGAAGTGTTAAGAAAACTCTGCCGGGGAGCTTGATGGCAGCAGGATTTGTACAGGCTTTAATTATGATTCCTTACGCTTCACGTAAGGTGTTTTATTCACGTAAGGCTGAAATGCAGCCACTCCTGGAGTGAATTACTGCAGCTGCTTCCCAGGGCTCAGCAACACTGCACAGCTGTTTAGGACAGGAAGAGAACAATACCTTTTCCAACTGAAACCAAAAGGATTAGTCAGAGGCAGAATATAATTCCTAGCACTGGACTTGTCTGAGGTTACCCTCTATCTTTGCAGAAAGTGCTTTGGGATCCATAATGACCCAGGTGCTCAGAACTTGAGCTTGGTGTAACTCGTTGTTTGCCTTAGCCTTTCGGATTTTGTCCTCACATGCTTGTGCTGTTCTTTTATATGCCTCCGTAGCAATCAGTCCACATTTCCACTGTTTGTAGGATTCCTTTTTGATTTTCAGGTAATTAAAAAACTCCTGATGGAGCCATATTGACCTCTTACTAGTCTTCCTGTCTTTCCTTTGCATCAGGATAGTTTGCTGTTGTACCTTTAATATTGTCTCGAGAAACAGCCAGCTCCCCTGAACAACTTTTTCCCTTAGATTTTCTTCCCAGGGGACCTTACCTACCAGTTCTCTGAGTTTGTTAAAGTCTGCTTTTTTGAACTCCATTGTCCTTATTCTGCTGCTTTCACGCCTTCCTTTCCTTAGAATCATGCATTCTATCATTTCATGATCACTTTCACCCAAATTGCCTTCCACCTTCATATTTGCAACCAATTCCTCCCTGTTGGTCAGAATCAAGTCTAAAATGGCTGCCCCCCCTGGTTACTTCCACTACTTTATGAAACAAAAATTTGTCCCCAACACATTCCAAGAACTTACTGGAGATTTTGTGTTTTGCCATATTACTTTTCCACCAGATGTCTGGGTAGTTAAAGTCCCCCATTGCTACCAGGTCTTGTGTTTTGGATATTTCTGTTATATGTTCTAGAAATGCCTCGAGTCACCTTCTCTTCCTGATGTGGTGGTCTGTAGTAGACCCCTACCAAAGTCCCCCATTGCTACCAGGTCTTGTGTTTTGGATATTTCTGTTATTTGTTCTAGAAATGCCTCGAGTCACCTTCTCTTTCTGATGTGGTGGTCTGTAGTAGACCCCTACCATGACTCTCTATACCAATATTCCAATAATGAGACTTATTCCACCAAGTTTCTCAGATGCCAATTAAGTCATCATTTAGTTTATGTGCTAATACTTCCCGTTCTTTCTGTTTATTTCCTACAAGCCTTGCATTTGTGAATAAACATCTAAGATGCTGAGCAGATTCCTCCATTGATTTCTCTCTTGTTGATCCTGTTACCCTATTGTAATTTTCCACGCTCCAAACCTCCCGCTTGCCCCCAACATCTAGCCCTCTGTTAAGGTTGCATTTTTGGGGCTTACCTGTGGGCTTCTGTAGCCCGTCCCCTCTGAAGCTAGTTTAAAGCCCTACTCACTAGGTTGGTGAGTTGGCTACAAAGACGCTCTTCCCCTTTTTGGTCAGGTGAACCACTTCTCTTGTCACAAGCAACAGACAATGCCTCCAGCACACCCAAACACTATGATGTGCCACTGGTTCAGAGACAAGGACATCATGTAAAGAGCCACTAACAGCACCTGGGTGCTCTCCAGGGTTCTCCCATCCAAGGATAGCCATGTCTAACACTGCTTGGCTTGGCAGGCTGGACAAGAAGTCAGCCCAAGATAGTAGAGTTACAACTATTCATTACAAAACCCACGTTTGCCCATAAAGAAAAGGTCTGGGCAAGCTCCATGGGGCCAAAGCCTAAGAGAAAAAAGATTAGCAGAGCACAGCAATTACAATACAATCAGAGCAACTAATCCTTCTTCCCAAATCCTAAATAGGACCAGTAATGTTAAAATCAGAAATGTCCCCTCTGCTGAAATGTCTCTTCCTATCAAATCTAGAGCAAGCTGAAATGTTTTGAGTTTCGATGAACGTTGCTAGAATTTCAAAGTCTGAAAAAAGTCAATGACATTATTGCAGAACTTTCTCCTATTGTTTCGATCCTCTCCAGTCAGAACCAATCAGTCCTGTTGGCTCCCTTTCACATCATCCTTTGGCAAAATTAAATCAAAGCATCAGACCACTTGTGACTTGAAATACAGAATTGCTACTACTCAACATAAATCAGGAAACAAATATCGTCCGGCATTGTTGTGATGTTTATTTCACAAAAGAAAAAAAAAGATTTTCATGCATGAACTTTTGGTTCATAAAACAAATTGTTTTCCTGCTCCCTACCTGACAGCCCCTCCTCCGCAAAAAATTAAACCAAAAAATAAAATTATCAAGGGGCTGGGAGTTAGCAAAAGAAAAATAACCATCCAAATCTAATGAATAAAAAGGGTTTTAAATTATGGCTCTTCTAACTAGTTACAGAGTTGAATAAATCAGCAAATATACTTCATACTCTCTAGTTCACATCTGTCAAAAGAATACAAAGTTGGCTCAGGTCTCCAGACCAGTTGTTTCCAAAATGGGCCTCTGGGGAACAGAGATGTTTGTTTAAGTATCTAATCTACAGCTTCTTTTTATGATAAAGGGGGTTTAAAATATGGGGAGCCTTTGAACCGAGCTATATAAATATAAAACATTGATACAAACTGATTCTTTGTACAGAAAATATCATCTCACAAGGCACTAGAGTGACAGTGTATCTGGGGGGGTGTTTTGTTTTGCCTGGGTATTTTTCAAGCTTGTTTTGAGTGCTGCTGTCAAAGTGGGAATGTCGTTAGCTGTTGAGTGACGCTGCAGAGAACGCCCACTACAAACGGGCTGGGAGCAGAGCCTTCTGTCTCGTTGCTGGCAGGAGGCAGACCCAGCAGTGACAGGGATTATGTCAGGTGTCCTGGACATTGAGTGGTTTTCCTTGGCTGTGGCTGTGTTACCCAGTCATTCGCATCTTGTCTGAATGGCTTTCGTTTGGCGTTGGCCAGGAGGGAATTGCCATAGTGCATAGATCTTGTGGGGTTCGAATTCTCTCTCTGGATCCCTATGCCAGCAGCCCGAGCCGGGTCACTTTGGCAGATAGGAATGAGTGGATAATGAAGACGATGGTTTTGGGGCAGGAGTGAAGGTCCAGTTGCTGTAATAAAGGGAAATATTTGCAATGATCAGTGCTCTGCTCAGCCCTCTCAGCCTCCGCTTTGCAGGTGGAGGCTGGGGGTGAAATGTCCGTGAAGTCACGTGGGCGGGGCGAGAGCCCAGGAGCAGGGATTTCTCTTTAGCTGCTTCACCACCCTCCCCAGACGCTGTCTCCCAGGGGAGAGCAGAGCTCAGACTCACTGCAATTAAAAACTCGCGGCCGGCCCTGCAAGCTGACCCTTGCTCGCAGGGCTTGGGCTGCAGGGCTGTTTAACTGGGATGTAGACGTAGGCCAAGCCTGGGACACTCACAGAGCCTGGCCTCCAGCCCGAGCCCGGACATCTACACCGCAGTGAGACAGCCCCTTAGCCCGAGCCCCACGAGCAGGAGTCAGCGGGCCCGGGCCGGCTGCAGATTTTTAATTCCAGTGTAGACATACCCATCGAAGCATCTGGGTGAGACTGTGAACAGGGCTGGCTGGTGCTACTTGCTATTGGCTATTAATGTGAGGTGGAAGGAAAGGGTCTGAAATCACTGTGAGTACATCTACACTGGAGCTGGAGGTGTGGTTTCCAGCTGAGGCAGACACACCGGAGCGAGGTCTCAGTGAGCTGGAGTGTAGCTGCAGCAGCAGGGTGGGGAGCCCCCCGAGTGCGTGCATGGAGTCTCCGATGGGATGACGCTCAGGCTAGTGAACCTGGCCTGCCATGGCTACATGACCATGGTTAGTGCGCTACCTCGCTTGGAGTGCGCATGTGTACACCCAGGGGGCTGGAAATGACACCGCCTGCCTCGTTTCACAGCAACGAACCCAGGCATGGGGAGCTGAAGCCTGCGGGGATTTCTGGCAACAGCCTGCTTGCTGTCCCAGCACCACTCTAAGCTGCATGCTGCACTCACCTGCTGCCCTGCCCGACAGGATCTGGCCCCATCAGAACCCACACAGAGCAACGTTTTAAAGGAACAAAACTCCAGCCCAGGATCCATTCCTCGTTCCTTTCATCTCTTTCTAGACATAATATGGGTCTGACCACCCATCCCTCTGTCCCTGAGCCCACCCAGTACCTACTCCCTACGCTGCACTCCGTGCCTGGTGGAGGTATTGACAGCCCTGAATGCTACCAGCTTGGTTTATCTTTTCTTCAAAGAGTGTAAGGATCCTGCATTGCCCATTGCCTGAGCAGTGCCTGCCCTCTGAGATGGAGCCACATTCCCATGACCCCTTGTCAGAGGACCCACACGCCGCTGACCCCTCCCTCCTCCTCCTGGGGGTCCCGGAGGGAGCATGCAGCAGGCGATCTCAGCAAACAAGCAAAGCACCAAGCCAACGCACAATCTCTCCCTCTGCGCTGCCGAAGTCCAGGTAGAGCATCTTAGCCCCATCATCAGAGGACATCTGCAGCTTCTCAAAGGGCTGCTGCAGCAGGATGGTCCTGCTGATGCCGGGCTCTGTGGTGAAGATGGTGAAGCCCTTGTCGATGTGGATGGACAAGGTGCAGTCCCGCCCATTCCATGTGCAGGCTGAAAGAGACCAGGGCAGAATGGCATCACCCAGGTTCAGTGTTCCCTTTCCCCCTGAAGTCTCCTCTGCTCCTACAGCCCTCCGGGTGCAGGGCCTGGAGCTGCTACTCATTATAGGGCACTTTGGGGCAGCTGGGGTTGGAACCTCACTCAGTGGTGAGGGCCAGGTGAAATGCGGCCCTGAAGGGTACATGGGACAACGGCCCCCACTGGCTTCCAGCTGGGCAAACTGCCCCGCAAGCTCAGAACGAAGTGAAGCTGATATCACTGATGATCCCCAGGTGTGGGGTGAAACCGAGAGCCTCTGCTGGTGGGGAGTGGCACAGCTCCATTGCCCTGCGTGGAGCCAGGCGGCAGACATGGCCCACCGTGTGTTGCAAAGTTACAACTCCATCAGCCAAAGCCAACTCTGAAACGTGCCTGCCCCAGCCAGTCTCCTCCCCAGGGCTCTCTCTTGCCTCTGTCCCGAGTGCTGCTTTGCCACCCTGTCAGCTGGACACTTTCACATCCCATCTTCTTCTCCCAGCAAATCCCACTTGGGCGGGGCTGTGGCTGGATTCAGCCTGGGGCAGCCTTGCCTGCACTTGATTCTCTCGGGGCTGGTCCACACTAAGCCCCCAGTTCGAACTAAGATATGCAACTTCAGCTACGTGAATAACATAGCTGAAGTCAAAGTATCTTAGTTCGAACTTAAAGGTACTTACCACGGGTCCACACGCGGTAGGCAGGCTCCCCCATCGACTCCGTGTACTCCTCTCGCGGAGCAGGATTACCGGCGTCGACGGCGAGCACTTCCGGGATCGATTTATCGCATCTAGACAAGACGCGATAAATCGATCCCAGAAGATCGATTGCTTGCCGCCGAACCAGCGGGTAAGTATAGACGTACCCTCAGAGACCAGGGGGCCTGGAGGAATTGTCTGCATGTCTCTGATTAGACCTGGGCAGGGCAGGCAGCAAGCCACGCTGTGGTTCACCACGGATGCCCACATAGGGCTGGGTGCTCGCTGCACGATGCCCAGCTCCTGAGCTGAAGCTGGCAGGCTCTTCCCAGCCTGGCCGTCGAATATTCCCTGTGTTATAGCACCAGACCTCGGCATTCCCTGAGGAGTGTTACTCCCACTCCTGTGTCCCTCCCTCCAGATCCCCCCACTCGCCCCCTGCCAGGTACCCATTGCCATGTATACCACTGCCCACTGCCCACTGGCCATACCCCTTGTGCTATGGTATTTGGCGCCCCCTTCGCCCCACAGAATATCACTATTCACGACACCAGCAATTCCCAATGGGGGGAGGCCAGTGCCCTATGCTACTCACTCGGACTCACTCTGAGCCCCAGCAGATGGCGAGGAGAGGATCCCTGTGAGAACGGGCAGAGCTCTGCCTTTGGGGGGGTCTGGCCTCCCTCCCCCCACTGCCTAACCCTTGCAGGCAAGTCTCTGCCTCCCTCCCTCCTCCTGACACTCGCCTCCCACGGCCTCCCCAGTTCCTGACCCGCTGAGACTTCCTGCGTGAACTCGGCCGCACTGTGACAGCCATCCACCAGCATCCGCGTCCACATCGCCAGGTCCCGGTGTGTCTCCACGCTGAACAGGTGTGTCTCCACCCCCTTCTTGGTTCCTGTCCGCAAGGCGAAGGAGAGTTCAGAGTCGTAGAGGTGGGAGCCCTTGGATGGGCCAGAGTGCACAAGCCTACAGAAGGTGAGCAGAAGACTGGTTAGCGTGAAATGCAATCGTACAAAGAACCCCCAGCACCACTGTCCACTAGTGCAATGGAGAGAGCACCACCACCTGTCCAGGAAGTGTGGCCTAGTGGTTGGAGCGCTAGCCTCAGCTGCAGGAGATCTTCTCTGCCACCTGCTTCCTGGGCAAGTCACTTAATCCCTCTGGCCCAGACCCTCACAGGTGTTCAGGTGCCTAACTTCCACGGATTCCCAGGGGAGTTAGGATCTGGCCGCTGCCTTGATTCCCCATTGGTAAATGTGAGGGGGGCCCATGTGACTGATTGGCAGGTGCTCGGACACTGCGCTCACGGGGGCCAGAAGTACAGACACTCTCGGTAAGGTGGCAGAGCTCTTCCACACTTCATGCTGGTGGTTTCCTTGCTCTGCTTCACATGGGGTGGAATCTGAAATGTAACCTGGATTCGCTCATGACAGTTCACGATGCTCTGTCCTTCTCTAGCACCTTCCACCTAGGATCTCAAAGCACTTCACACATGGCAACGAACCCCCCCTCCCATTGCCCTCTGAGAAGGGATGGGACAGGGTGTCTGGGGCGGAGCCTGGGAGGAAATGCAGGTGTCCTGACTGCCAGCCCAGCAGCTGAGCTCCAGTCCCGCTGGCCCCTGCTGGAGCTGGTGTCAGGGTTTCCGTACCCTGGTCCCATCCAGCACCAACCTGGGTTGGCTGAGGTTTGTCTGGTGAAGGAATGAAAAACGATTCACATGCAAGTGGGTTTGCAAAAGGTGTGAGGCCTAAAATGTCTTGGGGGAAGAGGGAAACCTTCAGCCCCTTCTATTCCACACTGCAAACTTGTCTGTAACAATACCGGGCTGCCCTCCACTGGGAGAGAGTGCAGGGGCGTGCGATGTGCACACAGGCTCTGTCTCCCCGGAACGCAGTGGGGCATTGGCACTGTAACTCTACGCAAGCAGAGCCCTTCAAGCACACGCTCCATGCTTGCTCGGGTTTGGTGCTCCCCTTTCAAATGGTCCCAGATTTCACACATTTTCATTGTCCCTGCAATATGACATATCTGCCAGCAGAGGCCACTGCAGCACCATGTACATCTCTCTCTCCACACCAGCCCCCGTTGCTAGAGTATTGCTGAGATACACAGGAACTGACTTCTCTGGGCCCCTGGTCAGGGCTGGCTCCAGGCACCAGCCTGGCAAGCAGGTGCTTGGGGCGGCCGCTCCGGAGAGGGGCGGCCGCTCCGGAGAGGGGCGGCAGGTCCAGCTACTCGGCGGCAATTCGGCGGACGGTCCCTCACGCCTGCTGGGAGCGAAGGACCTCCCGCTGAATTGCCGCTGCAGATTGCAATCGCAGCTTTTTTTTTGGCTGTTTGGGGCGGCCAAATCCCTGGAGCCGGCCCTGCCCCTGGTACCTCATGAGCGCTCCTCTCTGGGGGGCACTTGCCTCTGTCCCACCCAGACACCCTCGCAGTCACTCCATCTGGCTGGATTTCAGAAATGTGGAATCATTAACTGAAATTCCAGGAACCTTTATGGCCAAGTGACAACCCTCAGCAATGGCTTAGGCCCCAGATGCAGAATCCCTAATAAAGCGCGAGGGTTTCGCAAACCTTAAAATGAGCAGCACTTTTAACAAATGTCAGAGACGTGCTTTCATTTTTTTTACATGCAAGTGGTGTGACTGGCCGAGGGGGCGTGTTCAGTTTCTGAGAATCAGGCCCCTTTGACTTGACAAAAGTTGGACAGTTAAATCACTAGTCCCCTTTCAAAACCCTGGCCCACCTTAATTCCCTGGCTGCATTCCCAAACTCTCAGTGAATGCCTGAGAGTGACCCTGACTAGATACAGACGGGGACAGTGACAGGTCTAGTCTCACTGTATAAGACAGCATTGCACAACTTGTATCAGGGTGGCCTGGCAGCCCCCCATCAGCTCCCCTACACACACACCCAGTGCCTCCCGGCCGCCAGCAGACCAGTGCCTTCCCCCTCCCTCCCCTGCCTCCTGCCCGCAGCAATCAGCTGGTTTGCAGTGTTCAAGAGGCGGGGGGGGGGGGAGGAGGGGAGGAGCGAGGACATGTTGTGCAGAGTAAAGGAAGGGGCAGAAAGAGTCAGGTTAAGGGTGAGGGTTTGGGGGAAGGGGTGCAGTGGGCGGACCAAGAGTTAAGCCCCTCGCCCCTGGCAAAGTCGGTACCTGTATTAAATTGTTTGTTTAAAATTGTTTAAAATGTACATAATGCCTTTTGTCTGGCAAAAATAAAATTCCCTGGAACCTAACCCCCCCCCCTATTTACATTAATCCTTATGGGGAAATTAGATTTGCTTAACATCGTTTCATTTAAAGTCGCATTTTTCAGGAACATAACTACAACGTTAAATGAGGAGTTACTGTAGTTAAAAAAAAAGGCAGGTGCGGCCAAGGTCGGGGTTACTGAGTGGAGACCAGGGGAAGAGGTCTAAGATGCACCGTTTCTCACTGCTGTCCCTCTGGTAGCATTTCCAGCTCCTAAACCTGCTGGGTTTGTTCTATCCCCTGTCCCAAACCCTGAGTCCCCCATTACACGGTCACTTGGTGGGAGACACTTTGTTTCTCTCCCTTAGGGTCCAGTAATGATTTTCTGTTCTCTTTTCTCACCCGCTCGACAAGACACTTAAGCCCAGGGTCGCTCTGGTCCCCCTTGCCTTCCACACCCAAGTGCCCAGGCTGGGAATGTTTTAAGCAGGAAGTGAAGATTTGTTTGTGGCTCCCTAGGCTAACAGCCCCTGGAGGGAGAACACGGCTCCCGGAAGAAATGATTATCACTCATTCTGGCAGCACAAAGGAGACTCCACACACAGCGGACTGCAGAGCGTTACCGAGGCCTTGCCGTGCTCTGTGCTTTAGCTCATTTCGGCGATACCATATCGGCGGGGAAGGACTTGCATTAGCAGGGAGCCATTATCCTGGGAGCTGACTCTGGGGTTTGAGAGGCTGCATCATTTTACTCTAGGGAGAATGGCCCAGATCCTCAAGGGATTTAGGCTCCTAACTTCCACTGATATCAATGGATCTGGGCCAATACTCCTGCTTAGGAAACTGGCCAGCAGGGAGCAGCATAACCTTGGGAAAGTGGTGTCACTGCACCGGGAGTGAGGGCAGATTTTGGAGCGCTGGCTACAAGTCACATGGATCTTGCTGCCCATTGGGCTCTGGAACCCTGTAGAGATGTTCCTGCAATGCCATGTGGGTGCTGCTGAGCAGGCATGCGGGCTCCTAGCAGGCGAATGCCCCATGCGGCTGCACAGAGGAATGTGGAGCCGGCTGGTGGGCTGAAGGCTACGCAGAGACCTATTCCAGGGGTCCAGCTGAGGCTTCCCAGCTGCGAGGGACTGGGAAGTGATACCACCTGCAGAGGGGGCAGTGTCTCGAGTCATGCTCAAATGAGCCCCGCTAGCTGCTCCCAGCCCTCCTCTGCAGGTGGGAGAGAGGGGAGATCCCAGGGGGCCTGTGGGGGATGCAGGGATCCCAAAGCGGGACAGCGACCTTTGCTGCCTGGTTTCCCAGCTGCCTAAACCAGGATTTCTCAAACAGGGGTCGCCGCTTGTGTAGGGAAAGTCCCTGGCGGGCCGGGCTGGTGTGTTTACCTGCCCGGTCTGCAAGTCCGACTGATCACGGCTCCCACTGGCTGTGGATCGCTGCTCTGGGCCAATGGGAGCTGCTGGAAGCAGCGCGGGCCGAGGGACTTACTGGCCGCTGCTTCCAGCAGCTCCCATTGGCCCAGAGCAGCGATCCGTGGCCAGTGGGAGCCGCAATCAGCCAGACCTGCAGGTAAACACACCAGCCGGGCCCAACAGGGGCTTTCCCTACACAAGCGGCAACCCCTGTTTGAGAAACCCTGGCCTAAGCCCTGGTGCGCTCTCTCGCGTAGGAGAAGGGATCAGCTGGTAATCCAGGCTGTCACGCTGCACCATCCTGCTCCGAGCGCCTCCTGAGGAACTGATCTGCCACCAGCAAAGTGTCAGACGCTGACAGCTGCCCCAGCCTGCACACAGCTGCCAGAAACATGAGCTCAATGCCAAACACTATGGGGATCTGACTGCCTACCCCCAGCACACACATCTGGGGAAGGTCCCCCTAGATTCACAATGGCGCTAGTTAACTCTGCTTCATTGGCACTAACCAGTTCTAACATGGCCCACTTCTGGCCACAGCCTGAGTCACCCCTTGCTGGTTTCACACCGAACCCAAACCCAGGTCTCTGCTCCACTTTGCTTTGCTGTTCAGGCCTTGTCTGAATCTGGACCTTCAAGCAAGACCTGGCCAGTCCCACAGATTGTGGCCATTCAGACTGATCCGTGACACTGCGCCCAAGGATCACGGCTCCAGGGCTCCGTGACCAGCCCCACTGGCCATGCCTGAAGCCCCCATGAACACACTCAGCCCGTCCCCAAACTCACCCCTCCCAGCACTGAACACCGCAAACCACACTCCAGGCCTAACTGGCTGTGGTGCTGCCATGGGGACAACCAACCCTTTTACTGCTGACAAATCTGTCACCTATGTGGGGCAAAATAGCTCCAGTAATGGACCAGATGAGGAGCAGAGGCGGTGGTTCTACCACTGGCCGGCTGCATGACCTGGGCAAGTCACTTCCCCACTTTCTGCCTCAGTTTCCCCATCTGGAAAATGGGACTAATAGCACTGCCCGAGCTTAGAGATCTAGTGATGAAAGGTGCTAGACAAAAGCAAAGGCTTGTTGGGTGGTGACTGCCTGGGGCTTTGTCCCAGCACACGTTGCTTGGCTAAGGCAGGGCGGCTCCCTGCACCAGTGCACTACAGCGTGAGGCAGTGCAGCCAGCTGGCTCATGGCACCTGGTAGCGATGAGAGGGTAGCTGTGGGTTGGCTTATTCAGGGCATCCCTGGTCTGTGGGAGGCTGCCGTAGAACAGAAGATCCTTCTCCGTGAGGATGGTGAGGATGTTCTTCGTCCTGTCACTGGGGAGCTGGAAAACAGAGGGCACGTGATTAAATGGGCCCCAGAGCAGAGGGCGTCTTCAGAGGAGAGCTCCCTTCCCCCTGGCCAGAGGGACCCCTGTTGTGAGTGGGGCGAGGCTGTACAGAGTGGGTACAGGGGAATGGAAGGGAGGGAGCCCACTGGTCAAGGAGTGCCGGGAGGGGGGGCAGGAATGAGGGGACAGGCTGTTTCCCACAATGCCCCACTGAAGGGGCAGTGCCCCAGGCCAGGGCTTGGTGGCTAGTGCTAAGTGAGTGGAAAGGGCATTTCTCGGAGCCAGGACAGGGGCAGAGAAGTGTCAGAGCCAATGAGGAGAGAACTCAGCAAACGCCTCCATCCCACCGCACAGCGTGAGCAAAGCAAGGAACATGAGACCAAACCGGAACCCAGCAAACCTCCCTCCAAGCAGGGAGTGCAGCCACGATGGTGGGGTCTGTCGTGCGTGCTGGGCTGGGGACTGGCAGCCCGGAGAAGCCAAACTCTCTCCGGAGGTCTAGAGCATGGGCTTTCCTGCCAAGCTACCTCAACGTTGGCCTGCTCCGGCTCCAGGGCCTGGCCACTGCTTGGCCTCTCTCTCTCTGAGACGCCTATTGGGGGCCCAGTCGGGCCCACGGCTGCAGTGGTCTTGGTGACGTGAATACGTCCATCTGCCAGGGCACGGACGGAGAGGCACCAGCTCATGCGCCTTTCACTTACGCCACCGCACGATGTCTGCTGGTGCCTCTCCTCCGCCCCCTCCCCTGCACTGAGCACCCAGCCAGCTCCTCCCTGCCTCACGGCCCAGAACGACTGGGCTCAGATTAAACTCCTGGAGCAACACAAAAACCCCCTCCTCTCCCTCCCTCCCCGCGCTGGCCTCGGGCGAGCACCCAGTGGGGTGACGAGGCTCCGGCTCAGCAGCCTCCCCGCCCAGGCATTCAAACAACAATGAACATTGTGTTAGAAAATGAGATTCTGTGTAAACTCAGCAGATCCCGGCCAGCACGAGGGCTACGCGACCCCTCCCCGATTGAAAGCAGCCAGAGGCTCAACTCCCAGAAAGCAGGAAATAACAACCCCTTGCGCTTGCAGAGTGCCGTGTCGCCGAGTGGCATGGGCCAGTCTAACGTTACAGAGGGCAGCTTTCCAGGGCAGCACGGGGCCTGCAAGAGGCAGCGTGGCCCGGAGGACTGAGCCCTGGGGTGGGCAGTAGGATGCCTGTGACCTTGGACAAGGCATTTCATCTCGACTCTCGCTTCCCCCACCTGCCAAACAAGGCCAATCACTTACCTGCTGCAAGGGGGAAGCGCTCTGTGGCTCACTCTGCAGAGCCTGGGATACGTGCTGGATGCAGGAGTGACGCCTGCCTCCCCCCAGTGTAACTGAGATCAGAGTCAGGCCCTCCACTCACCTTTCCGGTCTCAAAACTGAAGTGCAGAGTTGCCCAGGATTACATGGTGACTCTGTGGCACAGCCAGAAAGAGAACCCAGGAGTTCAGGCTCCCAGCCCTGTGCTAGGCAATGCTGTTCCCACCCTGGCCCCCAGCAGCTCCTCATCCTGGACCACTCTGGAGAGAACCACAATCTGTATGCAGTGAACTGAGCCCCTCAGCATAGCAGAGCTGTAGGAGGTGCCATTCCAGAACAGGCCATTAGTGCCTCTACTCTGATACTCACCTCCTGCCAGACCCCCTGACATCCAGCCCCTCTGGCTTAGTGCCTTTGAGCATGTCCTGCTAGTCCAATATCCTGCAGACGGCCACCCCAGATCACACCACTGACGCACGGAGCCTGCCACTGGGCATGATCCTTCCTGCCATCCAATACCACTGAAGTCAGTGGCACTGGCTGGCACAAGCCTTGTCTCCCGCACTGACAAGATGCTTCGAGGAAAGCAGCCACAATCCCCAAATGCACCTGACTACCTGTGCAGTGCCCCAGGAGTAGAATAACAGTGCATGTGGCAAGCCAGGACTGGGTGCATCAGCAGAGCATTGTTGAGGACCCTGTACTGGAGTAACAGGACAGTACTGCAATACCAGGATGGCAGGTCAGGAGTGAGGGGCATTGGCAGGGCTGTGAGGGGCCTGGGACTGGACTAGCAGGGGGCTGTGGGTTGGGAGTGAGGGACATTAGCAGAGCGTTGAGGGGATTGGGACTGGAATAGCAGGGGGCTGCAGGATGGGAATGAAGGGCATCCCCAGAGTTGTGAGGGGCCCGGGGCTGGAATAACAGGGGCGGGAGCTGCAGGTCAGGACTGCGGTTCACTGGCAGAGCTGTGGGAGAACAGTGGGAAGCACAGAGGGTGCTAGTGACAAGGGCTGAGCTGCCTGGCCAGAGCTGTGAGGCGAAGCATGTGCAATCTCTTAGCAGCAGTACAATTCGGCACCAAAGGACCGTACACACCCGAAAGGCCAGGCTACCTGCTCAGTGAGCCAGCCGATGTGCTTGATCTCTTTGCTCCCTGCAACGCCGGCTGCCGCCAGCAGGGCTCTCAGCTCCTCTTTGACTCTGGGCACCAGGGCGTTGACGTTGGTGTGAATGGCGTTGAACCAGGACTGGGCAGTCACTTCGTCTTTCGCTCTCAGGAAGAGGGGAATCCGCCCATCCGCCGAACAGACTTCCAGGTACCTGTGAAGAAGGAGCCCCCCGGCAGGGCTGGTTTGTGGCCAGGATCTGCGCAGCGGGATGGAGCACACGTAGCTGGTGCAGCAGGAGGCAACTGGGTTTGCTCCAGTTCACGCTTTCCTGGCAGAGTCCAGGGCTTCAGCTTCTGCCTTGCAGTGACCTGAAGTGCTGACGTCTCTAGCTGCGCTGCACTGATGGCAGGAATATATGCAAACTGCAGACCAGTCAGCCACCCCATTCTACTGCTGCCCACGCGCCTTCAGCGTCAGGCAGCAGCACAGTGCACAGGGGCAATCAGCCTAAACCTGTACCAGACACAGGCCTAGGAATCCCCCCAGGGCCACGTTCCCAGCCAAAAGGGACTGCCGTTACCACGGACTGTATTCGCTCAGACGGCAAGTGAATTCAGAAGCCACGTTCTTTGCCACGCGCTGGGGATGATGCTGGGTGCTGGGACACCGCGCAGGAGCATGAGCCCGAAAGGGCTCATTGCTCGGGGTTGTTTTTCTGCTCACTAAGCCAATCAGAGAGGAGACTCGACATGCCATGGCTGATGTGACCAATCACTCCCCTGCGTAACACAGGGGAAGGACCCCGCTGGCAACGGCCCCAGCTGACAGGGGTGGGTCAGGTGTGTCAGCCAGGGCAGGGAGACAATTGAGTCAGATTTGATGAAAATGTTGATCAATAAAAGGGCAAAAAAGCTGAATTTTCTCCTGCATTCCCACTGGCTCCTTGTCCAGCAGGAATAAACCCCTGGGAGTAACCAGCCCAGCCCAGAGACTCAAGCCTTGCTCCTAGCACTCGGCTGGGCCAGACGGGCTAACATGAGCGGGACACTCCCAACAGGCAGCTCTTCTCCTCAGCGCCAGCCTCACCCCCAGCCATTGGGAAGTGACGGCTCCGGCTGCTTCCTACCCAGCCCATCACTAACATCCAAGAACTCAACAGTTAGGGCAACAGCAGCGGTTTGAAGCTAAAGCCCAGCGTGAAAGGCCCCTGAGTTGTAGGCTGTCTGTCCCACGTACCTGCAGAGCCCGTCACCAGAGCACCTCACGGTCAGGCAAGAACTGAGGCACACGTGACTGGGATTTACCCGAGGAGTCTGTGGCAGAGGCTGGCACTGAACCTTGGTCTACTGAGTGCCAGGCCACCAGCTCAACCACTGGGCCACCCGCTCGCTAGTAGGAGCCCAGGGTTCCCGTGAGCCCCATGGCAATGGGCAGGCGGGGTGCTCCAAGGGGGTTGGGACAGTTTATTAGTTCTCCTTGATTTTTCTTTGCAGTCTGGAACAAGCCCAGCAGATGCAGGGCCACAATACCCTTGGCTTGCCCGTGCTAATGACTTTCCTTCTGCTGTGCATTTGTGTGCGTTTAATGGCAGCAGCACATTCATTCTCCTGGACTGTATCCTGTGTAAGGGTGTCCCCTCTCAGGCATTACCCAGAGAGACCCCACACCTACACACGCTGGTCTCTGCCCATTAGCTGGGCAGACAGAAAAGCATCTGCTAGGGATTCTCGTAACAAATTGTTTGGTGGCCTTAGAGTACGGCCACCAACTCTTGCTGGAGGCCGCTCTGACCATTTTTCTAAGCAGGAGCCCCACCGCCTCAGGCTGAGGCCCAGAGCCCGCCACTGGAGCCCTGTGGCTAGAGCCAAGGTGGGGTGGGAGTGGGGAGGCTGAAGCCCAGAGCCCCGGGGCTGAAGCCAGGGAGGGAGGGGCGTTGAAGCCCAAAGCCCACTCCTGGAGCCCCAGCAAGCTGGAGCCTGAAGCCTGCCCCCAGAGCCTCTCAGCCCCCAGGAAGGCGAGTTGGGAACTCACCAGCTGCCTGCGGAGTTGAAGGTTCCTCCCCCAGCAAGCACACATACGGGTCCCACAAGTCTGCAGAGGCGCTGCCTGGAGCCTCTGGGAGGCTGCCCGGTACGTGGTGCTGATCCCCTGCTGGTGGCACCAGCAACACCAAGGCAGCACATCCAGGAGCAACAGGGAGACTCTGCAGGGAGGGGCAACTGTTTTGCCCCTCCCCCACATCTCTGCCCAGATGTCGTGGCCACAGAAAAATCCCCTGGTGGCCACATGCGGCCATGGTGGCTGCATTTTAGAAATGAAAAGATAGAGCCTAGAGCACAGCAAAACTTGGGTCTCCGTCCACGAGAAACCAAGGGCCAAGGGCACTGTCCCACTCGAGTGCAATCCCTGGGATCTCCCTCAGATCGGATCACACCAGCCTGGCTCCACTGACTTCACAGGAGTGACTCTGGATTTACAGTGACTTCAGTGGGATCCTCGCCAGCTGTGTGCCAGGGCGGCTGTCGAGCACAGCACATTGAAGGGCTGGGTGAGGCCAGAGGCCAGGAACACTGACTGTATGGGCCCCGCATGGCAAGGGACAGGACTCACTGGGGACTGCACATGCAGCCTGGCCACACTGGCCCATGTTGGGCTGCCAGGAGAACAGCTGAAGATCTGCAGTCATCAAGTGTGTGTGTGGGGGGGATGATCCGTCCACTCCCCCAGCTCCTCCCTAGCTATTCCTGAGAGACCATCTAAACAAGGGCCAAGTCTGCCAATCCCTACTCCAGCCAGGGGCAGTCCCCTGCCATGGGTTCGAGTGGGACACAGTCCCCTGGGCAGAGAGCACCGGGGGGCCTGCGGGGTCGTGCTGTGAATAGGGGCACGGGCTGGGTTACCTGTTCTCTGGGTCACTGGGGAGACATTTCCTTGACACGTAGCACATTTTCAGGGGCATGTTCTTCCCTTCCTTGAGGTCTCGCAGGGAGAGGATGGGTGAGGCTTGCTTCTGAAGGGAGACAGCCGGCGAGGGGTCCCAGCTGACGGTCGCCCCGGACGAGGAGTTCTTGAAATACGGTGAGATCTCCTTCATGTATTTCACTGGAACGCAGAGAGACACACAGGGGCCAATGGAACAAATCCCTCCCAATTCAGTGCACTTCCCTTCACTGCCCCCCTCCAGGGCTTCCCCAGCGCCTGCACTGCGCAGAACTGCACAGCTGCCTCAGAACCCCCATAGACGTGGGGCGGCAGAACCAATGTACCCAGGCACTCAGAGCTCCCCGGGCCTTGCAATCCCATCAGCCACACCCTGCCCCACAGCCACCCACTGACAAAGGCCCCTTTGTAATGACGGGGGTTGGCCTCTGTGATCACACTCAGCCTCTGTTGTCCCAGCCGCTGGTTCAGCACCAAAGCAAATACAATGCACATCCCCAGCACATGACCACATTACCAGAAACCATTCCAAATGAAGTGGCCGATGAACACCTCTGCAGTCCCAGGATAAAGGAGAGTTAGCAGGTTACACGGTGGTGTAATGAGACATAAAACCAGCGTCTCTGCTGAGTCCATGGGTTTAGGGGTCCATGATTTTAAACTCCCAGGCTCCTCGTCGAAGGTACTGGGCAGGTTTCCTTTGTGGATGAGGACTGAGAGGTCACATATGGAGTGACAGTCCCCCCCTTCAATGAGGAGGCTGGCTGGCAGCAGGAGTCCAGCGGGGGGGCTGATCCCCAGCCACCTCAGTCTGCCCCCATCAATCCGGGCTCCTGGGGACAGAGCTAACCCTTCCCAGCAGTATGTGCGCTCCCTTTTGTCCATGTGGGGAGGAGGGAGGTGTCGTTAGCTTCTGCCACCAGTGGGCTCTGGCTATTGATTGGACAGACAGACACACAGATAGCTAATGTGCCTCTTTATGTTAGAAGAATAGCACAATGAGGCCCTGACCTGTGACTAGGTCGCCTAAGAGCTACAGTAATACCCACGGCTATAACAATACCGCTCACAATGCTCGTGCAGTGAAACACATGCTGTGGCTGCTGGCGTGTTTCATTCTTTCCTTCCCCTGACCTCCCTCCCCCCACACCCGAAGAAACAAACTGTGTTTTCTTTGGCTTAGGGAAGAATCCCGAGCCCTGCGCTTGGCCCCATCTGACCATCAGAGCAGGGCAGCATATGCCTCACCTATCCAAGCAAATCCCGAATGTCCTTTGGGAGGGATTATACGCGTCCAGGGAATGGGTCGAGAATCTGGAACTGCTTCGGGACAGGCAGCCCTAGAGACCCAGGATGGGTTTCATCGGGGACGGAAAGTTATCATTTGTTTGGAATTTTTTCATATTGCCTTATTTCCTCCTTAAAGAACCAGCAGCATAGAATCATTGAAGATTAGGGTTGGAAGAGACCTCAGGAGGTCATCTAGTCCAATCCCCTGCTCAAAGATGGACCAACCCCAACTAAATCATCCCAGCCAGGGCTTTGTCAAGCCAGGCCTTAAAAACCTTTCAGGACGGAGATTCCACCATTTCCCTAGGTAACCCATTCCAGTGCTTCACCACCCTCCTATTGAAATCATTTTTCCTAATATCCAACCTAGACCTCCCGCACTGCAACTTGAGACCATTGCTCCTTGTTCTGTCATCTGCCACCACTGAGAACAACTGAGCTCCATCCTTTTTGGACGCCCCCTTCAGGTAGTTGAAGGCTGCTATCAAATCCCCCCTCACTCTTCTCTTCTGCAGACTAAATAAACCCAGTTCTCTCAGCCTCTCCTCATATGTCCTGTGCCCCAGCCCCCTAATCATTTTGTTGCCCTCTGCTGGACTCTCTCCAATTTGTTCACATCCTTTCTGTAGTGGGGGGCCCAAACTGGACGCAATACTCCAGATGTGGCCTCACCAGTGCCAAATAGAGGGGAATAATCACTTTTCTCAATATGCGGGCTATGTTCCTACTAATGCTGCCCAATATGCCATTAGCCTTCTGGCAACAAGGGCACCCTGTTGACTCATATCCAGCTTCTCATCCACTGTAATCCCCAGGTCCTTTTCTGCAGAACTACCGCTTACCCAATCGGTCCCCAGCCTGTAGCAGTGCATGGGATTCTTCCATCCTAAGTGCAGGACTCTGCATTGTCCTTGTTGAACCTCGTCAGATTTCTTTTGGCCCAATCCTCCAATTTCTCTAGGTCACTCTGGACCCTATCCCTACCCTCCAGCATATCTATCTCTCCCCCCAGCTTAGTGTCATCCGTGAACTTGCTGAGGGTGCAATCCATCCCATCATCCAGATCATTAATGAAGAGGTTGAAGAAAAACAGCCCCAGGACCGACCCCTGGGGCACTCTGCTTGATACCGGCTGCCAACTAGACATTGAACTGTTGATCACTACCCGTTGAGCCCAATGATCTAGCCAGCTTTCTATCCACCTTATAGTTCATTCATCCAATCCATACTTTTTTTACTTGCTGGGAAGAATACCATGGGAGACAGTATCAAAAGCTTTGCTAAAGTCAAGTCAAGTCAAGCATGAGCAACCACATCACAGAGGGCAGGACAAACAAAGCCACGTGTGGCATGTAGGATGCCTCGCATGTCCCCTGCTGTAATGCGTGTGCAATGGTCCATGTGTAATGCTCTGGAGCTGCGGGTCCAAGGAAATCTGCTCATCCTTGTATCTCCAATGGGTAATGTTGGTGACTGGTTGCAGGCATTGCCTAATGCTGCTTGGATCAGGTCGGGGTGTCCCAGGGGAGAAGACCCAGCAGCCTGTGCTCACTAGTTCTCCCAATTCTGCCAGCAGCAGTGGCCTGGCCATCGTGGGAGAAAATCACAAACCATTCAGCACAGGGGCACGTTTCTGCAGTGTCTCTTGCTGCTCCAAAGCCCATGGGAGTTAGCTCCCACCCTGGCTGCAGTGCATCTGTGTGCACAGTTGGAGTATGCAGAGGAGGTGAGTTAGCTACTGAACTTGTTCACAAACTTTTCCCCTGTAAGATTCACTTTTTAAGCAGCCCTAGGGCAGTCTGCTCTAGGCAGCTCAGCTGGCACAAGCAGGCGTCAGCTGGGTTTATTTTTCCCATTTGAATTCCTCTCCTTGCCCCGATCTCCCAGTCTCTCCTAGGCCGCCTGCTGCTCCCACACAAGAAGCATTTCAAAGCCATGACAGTCGAGTGGCCAGACCTTAGCCAAAAGGGGCTCGCCTGTCTCTTGCTGGCAGCCCATGTAAGTAGCACCTTTGTGTGTTAGCCGGGGTGTGCTTGTGTCTGGGTATGGTGTGCGTGCAGCATGCCGGTTTGACACCTGTGTGTGCGTCTCAGCACAGTGTGTGTACCGTGTGTGTGCGCGTTCCCAACTGCTGTCTGTGCGGCAGGACGCTGTGATGCCTGTGACATTGGAGGAGACGCGCTGGGCTTCTGCAGCCTTGGGGGTGAGGGGAGAAACATGATACAAGCTGAGTAGAAACTATTTCAAACCAAGATGCAGCCCTGCTTCGCCAGGAGACAGGACTCGCAAACTTTCCTTCGCCGCCTCTGTGATCCTGGAGCCGCTGAACCGGTTCAAAGCTAGGCTGAGAAGGAGAACACTGAGGAAGTGGGGCTGGCGTCCGGCACGCCAGTAACTCAGCTATTGCTGACACTCATTCCCAATATGTTTGATTAATGTTCTTGCCTACGCAGGCTGTTCTCAGACCACCAGCCAACAGGCAGTTCAAAGGCACTGGGACGCCAGCCAAGATTGTTCCAAGTATGGCCTAGCCGAGCCTCTCAAACCCTCCGATTGACTGGCCTGGCTGAGACGCAGGAAGAACAGCTTGTGGATGCAGAGCAGTACATCTGTATTTGCTTTCACTGGCAAAGGATGTTAGCCGGGAGGGCAAGAAATTGGGTGGGGGGGTTGCACATTCAGCAATTGGGATAGATCAGGGGGGCTATTTCAAAAAGCTAAGGGATTTCCATGGGCTGGCACATTATAATCATGTCAAAAGAAGTCACCAAGGTTAATAGCATCAAACACCGTCCCCCTTCCCCCCCAAAGCCAGGTGGAATGCTGAGCTGCTCATTGGGCATGCGTGTCTAGTGGTTACAGTGGTGAACTAGGACGCCGCATACTTGTTCTACGGTACCCTTCCTGCCACTGACTTGCTGTGTGACCTTGGACAAGTCACTTCACCTCTTGATGTCTCTGCTTCCCCATTCCCAAAACGGGGAGAATAATACTGTGAGACTTCATTCAGTCATGTTTGTAATGGGCTTGGAGAACCTAGACTGGAAGGCGCTACATAGGTGCAAAGAATGGCTTTTATGCAAACTCAAGGACAATAACAGGATGGTATCAGGGGCTTTTAGGGCAAGAAGACAAACTAAATGACAATAGGCAATAGCGACATTAATAACGCTCCCAAAGAACAGCTCTGCTCTTCGGATGATACAATAGGTTTTCTGATCAGTAACTCTTCAGGTTGAACTCCGCAGGAGAGGAGTTCTGGGATCACCTTCCCACCTAGCCTCAGCCCCACCTTTTGCCAGAGTCTGGGAATGGGCAACAGGGGATGGGTCACTTGATGATTACCTGTTCTGTTCATTCCCTCTGGGGCACCTGGCATTGGCCACTGTCGGAAGACAGGATACTGGGCTAAATGGACCTTTGGTCTGACCCAGTATGGCCATGCTTATGTTCTCACAACTCCCTTAACATCATTATGCCTGTCTGCTCCCTGCTTCATGTGAGGAACAAACACCACCCCCCAATTCCCGATGCTCCCTCTGTGTCCTGAAGCTCCTATACCCTTCACCCCCAGATATCAGCTCCTCTGGGCACTGCCTTCCTGCAGAGCTGAAACAAGACTTTTCTCCAAAGTCCTTCCTTGGTGCCTGAAACTCTGTCTCCAGTCCCAGCAATAGAGATCTGAGGACGAACACAGAGCTAACCATGAACTCTAGTGATTTAGCTACTCTATGGAGCTGGTCCTGATAAAAATACCGTGTCACTCTTTCAGGGTAACTGCATCTGTATCCTCCCCCTCACCCCAGGTGCCCACTTCAGGAGGGCCCAGTCAGGTCTCAGGTCTCCAGCCATCAGGTGTCTCTGAGCAAGGGCCCTTGTCCGACTCCCTTCTGACCGGGAGGTTTGAAGGCTGCATGGAAGGCCTGTCCATTTGAAGACTGAGAAAGAAGGTTCTGAGTCAGTTTGAATCCAGCCTTTTTTCCGATCCAGCAAACGGACAGGACCTTCTCTCCAAGCGGGTCCCAAACCTTGCAGAATGGCTGGAATGCCGTGGCCTATGAGGGCTCCATAACCCTGATGCATATGGGATCTTTTAGTGCTCTGTATGTGTTTTCTCTGTGAGGCTTTTACCGTATGGATAAAGGTGCTTGCTCATAAAGAGCTGAGTGGTCCCTTGTAACTGCGAGTGATACACTCTGCCTGGAGAGAAAGCAACACACAGGCGCTGGCCTCTAGGCAGACTGCCTTGCTGTGGATATCACAGTGAAAGGCAGGGAGCTGGGCAGCCTTAAACCCCAGTCATGACGGGGGAAGGCAGCTCTCCACCCAAGAGAGGTGACGGTTGGGAGCCAGAAACCTCAAGTGGGTGCCCTCGAGGGATCACGGTGGGGGAATTCAGGTGCAGTAACCCTGAACTAGGACAGCCCCCAGTAGAGGAGCAGCGAGGGCATCCTGCCTATCCTGGCATAAGCTCCAGCATACTGCTAGTGTGGGCACACAGTGCCAACCAGTAAAGCACTGCCTTCATGGGTCAGTTGTTGGCAGGGTTGGACGGGCCACTGAGAGGATGAACAGACGGCGAGAGCTCATTTGTTAGCTGGGAACAATGGAGTTCTGAAAGAGCGAGACCGACAGAACGATCAAAGGCCTTAGGAATTCTGAGCACACAGTCTAGGGGAGACATTCTGCTCTTACACCAGTTGGCGTGACTCCCCTGCCTCCCGTGGTTACTTCAGATTTACTCCAGTCTGATGGAGAGACGAATCAGACCCGTCGCCTGTCAGACTTTACACGCTACACTGAGCTGCTTACAGCACCTGCCTATGGTGGATCATTAACTAGACTATAACCAGCAGCCTGGGAAAGAGAGGGAGCAGAAACTCCCCAAGAATGACTGACTGATCAGAGCAGAGATGTCATCGCTGAGAAAGTCTGCCGATGACACAAAAATTGGGGGAAAGGTAAATAGCGACGAGGACAGGAGATCACTTGGTAAACTGGGTGAGAGCAAACAATGCACATTTTAATAGGGTAAATGTAAACTCGGATCTAGATACAATTCAGCTGTGGCCTCATTGGCGGGTTTTCTTTGCTTGATAGGAAGCATGGCCCAGGAGAAGTACCAAAGCAGTGGGGCTCAGTAGACCTAGACTCTTACTATTCAAGGATGAAAGAATCGAGTAGAGTCATGAATCTACAACCCGGAGGGTGGAGGTGGTTGTATTTTTTATTTATTTTTTGTTAGCGATATGGCTGGCCCGTGAATCTGGATGCTGGAGAGATTTCAGTGGTAAACCATTGGAGCAGCCACGTGTCACACCGGATCTGGGTTCATTCACCCTAATAATAATGGCGTGTTTGAAATAATGGGGATTAGGTGGCTGATTCAGGCTCTCCTGAGGTTCACCCAGACACGGCCTTTGGAGTTACATGGTTTCTCTAATTCCACCAGAAACTCCCCCTCCAATGTGTTTTTAATGGGGAGCAGCAGAGCTGCCATCTCGCTGATGGGAAGGGAGAGGAGTGGGGCTGAAAACAGCTTAATTGCAAAGAGCTGCTGTTGGCACGTACTGTTGAGACATGCCCACTAGAAGCCATGTTCCCAGCCTCTCTCCCCTCATGCCCACTGCTCATTTGATTTAGTCCGTGTCTAAGGGCTTAGACAGCTATAGCGCTTCGGTGTAGACACTACCTACGCTTCTGTCTGCATAGCTAATCCGCTTCCCCGAGAATTCTTCTGTCGACCTAGCGCTGTCTACACGGGGGTTAGGTCGGCCTAACTACATCACTCAGAGGGGTGGATTTTTCACACCCCTGAGCGAGGTACCTGGGTCAACCTAACTTTTACTCTAGACCGGGACATACTCAGCTCCGGCACAGTGCAGGTGGTACATGCAGAGGACACCAGAGGAATGCTGAGACCTCAGCCCTCACTTCAGAGGACACCCCTTCTCCTCTTTACTTTCCACATGAATTTAGTGCTGGTGAAAGGTGCCAGCCTATTTAATTCCTGGGACTGGTGGGCAGAGCCTGCTGAAGGGACGCAAGGCCCTGCTCCCTTGGATGAGGGAGGAGGCCCAGAGCTCAGGACCTAAATAAGGGATGAGAGTGCAGGCCAAAGGGTCAAAACAAGGGGCCCAGGAGGGAATGCCAATCAGAGAACCCTGGACAATGCCCACTCCGAGAGGGAGGTCCAGGAGTCAGCGAATGCCGCACAGAGGAACTCTGCCCAGCCGTGTGCATGGACATGGGAATGAGAAAAGGCCCAGCCATCACAGAGATGCCCATGTCCAGTTCCCTCCTCCTGGACTGATGGATGGCTGTCTTGGCCAATGCCAGGAGGAGGTCTCGGGACTTTGCGGGGCCACAGTGAAAGACTGTCTGATCTTCATCCACAGTGGAAGCAGAGCACAGGCAGCAACAGGCACTAGCCCCTGCCTGGCGGGACGCCTGTAGGGGAGAGAAAATGGTTCAGGCTCCGTGACCATTCACCCCTTCTGCTTAGACTATAGACCAGGGTGCCGGGTTCTGCAGTGACATGGCTACCTGGCCACGGGCCCCATCTTATTTCACACAGGCCACCAGCATGTGCATGTTGGGCCCCAGATGGCATTTTTAGGATCCCATGTAGCAGCCAGTCCTGGAGAACCCAAACACCCCACACACTCTCTGACCGCGCGGCAACTTGGTTTCGGTTTGCTCTGCAGGCAGGGAGCAGCAGAATCATGCTTCCCCCCCACGTTTGCAAACCCCCTGAAGCTGCATCCAGAGGCTTCTTTTGCTCGCTCGCTCTCTAGATAGGCACAGTGTAACACTGACAGACCCCAGTTGTCGGTAAGTGGGATTGAACCTGGGACCTTTGGAGCTAAATGCGTGAGCCTCTACTGCATAAGCTAAAAGCCACCTGGCCCTTAGCTAAGGCTGTAGAGCAGACTCATTAATCTCTCTCTAAGTGGTCTCGGCGCCACTACATGGGACAGACCACCACACCCAGGAGGTGAGTGGGTTACAACAGCGCACCGCAAAACGCAGTGATGTGACTGCACCTGGCGTTTGAGCCGTGAAAGCCGGACCCTGATGTGTTCTCCGGTAATCCCGACGGGCTGAGCCAGCGACGCTGTACGCCAGCGACGCTCACCCTGCTGTGGTCCACGGGCCGCAAAATGGCTGAAAAATTCATGCTGTGCCCTACCATATCCCACAATCCTTGGACCACCAAGACTGTGGGATTTGGGTCCTGGGGAGTTTTGGGGTGCTGCATGGGGGTGCTGCTGCATCAGGGGATTCTGCTGGAGGCACGTGGCTACTTCCAGAGGCTCCAAAGCCGGTTCCACACAGTCCCTGGGAGGCTGTCTCTCCTGCCCCACAGCCAAGCGTAGTGTGGACAGGGAGACGGGGGCTGAAAAGCTGCTCAGTGATGGGGTGGGAGGGAGCAGAGCAAGAGGGGTAGCCAGGGAGGGAGCTGCTCCCACTGGGCCTAAGGCACCCGAGGATTTGGCTGTTCTCAGTCAGTGGCGTGCCCCTTTGCGTGCCCCTTTGCAACCTCAACACCTGCGGCTTTACACTGAAAACTGAAATGGACCACCTCCTCTGTGAGGCCATTGTGTTTGGTTTTTAAGGAAATCCACAGGGAGGCTGTTGGTCTTCTTATGTTTTTCTTGGTTTAGAAAAACAAGAGAAGCTGAAGTGAATTCTACCAATTAATTCGCTCCTCTCCTCAAACTAAACAACTCCAAGACACACCCAGGTGGGCCCCACCCCAGCACAGGAGCAGGGCTTGAGTATCAGGGTGGCTGTGGGGCAAATGTCTTTGGGGAGCTCAGCTCTGCACTCAAGCCTTACAGGAGTGGGAGGAATCCCAGGCTGGGGGCATTTTTCCTGTTAATTTTCCTTAACTTTCCCGTCTTGATTTCTGGCCAGGCACCATCCCTGAGCAGGGGCCTCTGAGGGCTGCCGCCCAGCAGCTTACGGAGCCCTTCAAATTGCTGCTGAAAAAAAACCCGACAAGTTAGCTTAAAAAATGTAAAACACAAACAAAAAGTTTGCCCACACACCAGTCAGCTCCCTCCAAAGCCTGATGTCCTGGCATCAGTGCCACCACGCTGGCATGACGTGGCATCGCCGGCACAGCTGATGGAGAGGCCAGAATTAGCTGAACGGAAGCAGTGCTCAGCACTGGTGCTGGGCAAAATTGTTCGTCTGAAACACTTTTTCAACGAAAAATGCAGATTCGGGTCAACCGGAACATTTTGTGATGAACTCCGACTCAGCAAGCTGATTTGGTCAAAACACAAAAAAGAAAAAACAATTCAGAAATGTGGAAACCAATTTTTTGCTTGAATCAAAACATTTTGGAGCCATTTGACAATATCGAAACCAAACACTCTGATTTTTCGGGCTAGAGTCACAAGGAGATTTAGGCACCACTCTCAAAATCATGAAGGAGAAGGTGAAGGTACTAATGCCCAATAGCCGTGTGGCTAGGGCACTCCCTGAGGATATGGGAGAGGCAGGTTTGAATCCCTGCTCAGAATTTTTAAGGGTCTAACTCAAGATTTTTTAATTATTGGGGTCAGCTCTATTGTGTCTTTGACTTGGCCTGTCCTCCAGCCCCCCAGCTCAAGACTGTGTCTAAATCTCCCGTCACAACACCTTTAAGGCTTTGTCTACATGGGGAAATAGATCGTCACAACTATTCTGGCATAGCTCTGTGTGTGCACACTCCGTTCTGGAATTAAAGTGACTTTATTCCAGAATAATTACTCCACTCACAAACTCACGTTTGTACTGGACTGGAGCGTGCACATTCTGGAATAGCTAAATTACACCGGAATAGTTATTCTGGAGGAGCTATCCTGGTCAATTTCCCTTGTGTAGACATGCTCTAGGATCCAGTCCTCCTGCTCCGTCTTCACAGCTGAAACTCTCATCATCTCACATCTTCATTATCCATCCATCCAGGAACATGTATGGTCCTTCTCATCACAGTAGCCCAGTTCTCCCAGACTACTGCAAGCTCCGCTCTGGTTTTATTACTATTCATTTATAGGGGTCTCAGCTTAGACCAGGGCCACATTTTGCAGGGCACTGGACAGACACCTGGGCCTGGGGCTCATATACTGACCTTGCTCCCCTCAAACCCATTCAGAAAGCTGCTGTTCAGGAGCATCATGTTCCTGTCCATCACTATGACAACATTCCCTCTCTGCTCCCCTCCACTGGCTCCCCCCTTCCTCCACTGCACCATGCACAAACTACTGGTCATTGTCTTTCAGCCCCCCGCACAACCTAGCCCAGCCCTACTTATCTGTGGTACCTACCGAACTGCAGCTCCTGCCTCTGCTCTGCTGACAAGGCCAGCCATCCAGTGCTGTGCTTCCATCCCATTTCCTCCCCACACGCCCCTTTGCACTTCCGCCCATACTGCCCCCCCCCCCCCCCCCCCCCCGTGTGCAGATGGGGCTGCCTATAACAATCCACTCAGGGGAGATATTGTCCTGCAAATCCCGCCCTACCGCTCACCTCCGCTCTGCTACATACAACTCCCGGGCAGCGCTGGGCAGTGGGACGTGCTAGCACTGCCTGCACCATGTTGCTCAGGATCGGTCATTGGTTACTTCATCCTCTTCCGCTCCCTATTAGTTTGTTGTTTCCCTGTTGTCTCTCATCACATGCATCGATTAGAAACTCTGTGGGGTGAGCGCTTTTAATTCTATCTGCATGCACCGTGCCTAGCATGGCCACTAGACCCCACTGTCCCAGCAGCACAGCTGGCCCAGGAAAGTCTCAATGGGTCACCTTGGGTTACTGCTCTCTGGGAGAATCTCTGGCTAAAGAGCAAGAGAGGCCATGGAGGGCACGCTGACCTTTTCTCATTTAAACCAGGGCAAGTTGTTCCCTGTGTGATGCAGACGTTCCCAGCAAGGCATGCGTGCCAGGCACGGCACCTTTGGGAACGACACGTCCAACCTGACCCTCCCACACATAGCCAGAGACATGGACAAGCTATAAATGGATAGGATCCCAACCAAGCTGGTGGATTGAGTTACACAAACCTAGCCGTCAAGTCCCACTGCCTCAGGGGGAGGAGGTAACCAGGATGGGATCCTCATGTTCTGTGCCTCCTGCTATAAATAGTAGGCTCCCTCGCTCAGACATTTGAGCTGTTCTCCGATTTCTCCCTGAGTCATTAATCTCGGCAGAGACTACCTGCCAACAATTACAGTGCCTGGGAACTAACTGGGTTTCAAAAAGATAGTACAGATTCCAAAACGCAGGCTGGATTTCTGAGCCTGCTCCCAAGAACAGCTTGGCTTCTGAGGAAAACTAGTGCTTCATTCTGCCTTATACTGCCATAAATCAGGAGTCGCTCCACTGAGGCCAACAGCGGTACTTTGGTGTGAGACTAGAATCAGGCTCCCAGACAGGAAAACAAAGGGCAAGACCCAGTTATTGGGATATGATTTTCATAACTGTGTGCTGCCGTTTCATGTGCAAATATGCCAGCACCACTGCCTACCTCCATTTGCACATGCAAATGCTACAGCTGAATGTGCCAACAGCCATTTGTGCAGCTATTTGAGCAGGCAGGTGTAGTAAGTACATGTGCAAATTAGGTGAACTACGAAGGGCACAGAGAGCAGCACTGAGGGTGGCACAGACTGGATAGATGGTCACACAGAGAGTCGTTTTGGAAATAGGCCCCTTTTGTGTTTCCCGTTTCAGGCCATGATCAGGAAGCATCCTGTGAGTGGCTGAAGGATAGTTTTCAGGTTTACCATTAACCAGCTCATCACTGTCCTCTGCTTCATGGTGTTCCCATCCTCAGGAGGACTGAGGACTCAATATTTTCTGGCGCTCTTTATGGCTTCCATTACTGGTACTTGCAAAAAGAGCTCTCTTAAATCCACAATAAAGTTGAGGGTGACAAACAGGACTGTAAAAATGGGACCTCACCACAGCTGGCTCGTGTGTGTATTCATGTCAGAGCTGCTGGGTCTGGCTTTATGGACACAAGCATGTTAGCTCTGCAGAGCAACAGGCGAGGGACCTGGTGTCTGTTCTGGGTCTCAGAGGTCTGGCAGACTCCGTTGGGCCAGGCAGGGGTTCCAGCATTGCTGGGCTAGGGTGCTGAGTTTAAAATATTAGCTGAACCTGTCAGAAGAAATATCTGAGGAACATTCAAATCCTCAGTGCTACTGGTTGCTGCAGGACACCCGCTTACACACCAATTCCACCTAGGTGCTCCTTACTATTTGATCAGCACGTGCCAGAGTCTGCTGCACCTTTCAACAGCTCATTGTAAAGCAGGTTAGAAAACGCACGAGCAACAGATCTCTAAAAATGATTCCCTAACCAGCACATAAAGAGCGCTCTGTCACCGGGAACGGCAACTGCTGATGTAGTTAGATCAATGCGTGGGCCTCTCGAATGCAAGCTGTTAATGATTGAAAGCAGCTTATAAAGTGCCATGTAGTTTAATAAATAATCAACTATTTCTAAGTGGAAGCCTCATCGACGTTAGCCATCGACGTCCGATAGTGAGGGACACGGACCAAGGGCCGCAGTGAAAGCTGCATTCATTTCCCAGTGCAGAGTCACTGTAAGGAGACAGTGGGATGGCAAAGACCCCTAGAACACCTTATATGTGCCCCAGACCCAATTCTGCAGGGTCTAGGGGCTGGTACTCCAGCCTCCTCCCTGCCCTTAAAGAAGAGACTATGCTGGGCCCCCACGGGACCCCGGTATCCGTCCGGGCCCATTCTAACCTGCTCTGGAGATGGAGAACTCACCTGGCAGGCCTGGATTGGAGAATGCTCATTCCACTGGAGGGAAAGGGGGCATGAGCTAGCAGTGCCCCCACCAGGCACAGTGAGGGATGCTGAGCAAACCAGGAGGAAAGGGAGAGACCCTCCCTGCCCCCAGTGAGAGAGCGAGAGCCAAACTGGGGAAGGGGTTCAAGGACAAAGCCGAAGAATGGGTCTGTTCAGTGCGATTGCTTTGGCTTTCCCTGCCTGTTGTCTTGGGAACAGCCACCCTCCTCTCCCCCCTCCCCCCCCATGTGCTGCCCGTGTCTGGCCGCATGCACACCCCTTGCTCAACCCCCATCCCTCCCTCAGAGTGTTCAGGAGAACACCGAAAGCCAGACACCGGACCCCAGGCCAGAGCAGGGGCATACCCCAGATGAGGGCCCCTGGCAGCAGGATCTCAGCATGATGGGGCAGCACGAGACACCCACATCCTCCCCTCTGCCAGGGGGCTCCCAGCTGCCGGGCTAATGGGCAGGGGTGGCTGACGAGGGGGCATGACCAGGGTATCACTGGTTTTGCACCTGTTTTCTGCAGCTCCTAGAGAGCACCAGGGGATGTTCACACTGCTCCCTTCTCGGGGAAACCCCAGGAGGGGGTCGTGATGGAAACATGACCTGCCCTGGTGGGGCACATCACCCCTGGGTGCAATCACTGATCCCCTTGGCGCCAATGTAGTCAGGGAAAAGCTGATTTCCAAAGCGTTTCTTGGTAAGTTTTATCTGAGCTGGCACGTTGAGGGCTCCCAGCCCTAGCCTGGCTCCCGCCTCACCATGACCCATCTGCAGAGACCTGTGTTACAGTGAAATCTGTCTGATGGTTTTGGGAGAGGCGGAATCACACGTGGCAAGGGCAGACCAAGTCACTTAGCGTTGCTTTCCCTTTGATACCCCAGTTTTCCTTTGGGCGGAGATTTCTGCTGGGGGGAACTGGCCTTCCTGTTTGCCCTGAATATGTGGCGGCTGAGCGAGATCTGCTGCTGGGAGTTTGTCGTTTACACAGCCTAGTTCAAAGGAAACTATAGAAGACACGTGGGGCTGTTGTGAACTGACCCAGGAAAACTGGCCTCCTGCTCTGAAAACCCCCACACTTGGCTTGGGACTCTGCCCAGTTTGGGGGAGGGGGTGGCTGCGTATCTGCAAAACAATCCCCCCTGAGAAACCACCAGGAGCGTGACCTGGGATGCTGCAGCCTGGATATGAAGCTGGGAACACTGTGGCTGCTCGGACGTGCACTCCCAGAGGCATTTCTGGCTGCCTCAATGCTAAGGCCTCCGGAGCCGGCTGCTGCACCCCTATCATGCTTTATAGCTTTCACCACAGCCTCAGCAACTTGCCCACGGTCATATAGGGGCAGTGAAGCAGCGCTGAAACCAGAACCAAGCTCTCCTGGCTCCTAGTCCTGTGCCTCCATCACCACCCTCTCTCCTGGGGGTAATAGGTACTGTATCAAAGCGACGCTCAGAGGGCAACCCCTAACCTCCATTCTGCTGGAAGCAGCTCCCCCAGTCCACGCCGCATGGGGCTCTGTGATTTGACAGAGAGCCTTCTGCAGGCACAACCCCAGCAGCAGGGACCCCTCTCAGATCACGCAAACACAGAGCTTCTCGTGAATGCTTAGCAGCAGGCTGAGAACGCAATGGCCAAAATGTGTTTCCCGGCCTTCGGCATCTCTGTAGCAACGAGGGCTGCGTGGAAATCATTGCCCATTAGACTGTTATTTGTTAGCAAGCAGCCCGGGTCGATGCGTCTCACTGGGACACACACTAAGATGAAGTGACATGAGGAAGAGCCTCTCTCCACACTGACCGTGTTTGCGCAATATTGTGCACAGCCAGAAATGCCACTGCTACAATGTGGGAATGTAGCCACTTGGCATGCTGCCACTCCTGGGAACCAGGGGCTGGGGCTGTCTCTCGCTTGCTCTCTCTGTTACAAGACAGCTTACCCCGACCTGATTCCTGCCTCACTTTTCCTTTGGTTGAAACACAAACTTCTAGAACTGTGCTGCATTCTAAAGAATCGGAATTAAGTCGATTACTGGGTTAGTTGTAGTCCTCTCTCATAAAACACACATACCAAGCACAAAGATTTGCTTCTGTCTCTCATCCCAAGCACAGTCTGGTGCACAATTCCCTAGTGCTGTTATATAATAGGGTTGTCCCTTCCAAGCTACAAGCCAAAAGCTCTGTTAGAATACAGGTGCCTCGGATGCTGTTAGAACATGCACTGGCCCCAGACTTATACCGGAGAGGGCCCCCAGCTCCCTGTCATACCCCAGGCTGCCTTAAGTCTGAAAAGTGCTATGGAAAACCATAGCCTCCTCCAGCCAATATTCTCCCTCTTTCTCGGGCTCAGAGCTAGCCGATCTGTGAGGCGCGTGGGGATAGATGTGGTTGCACTCTCCACTCTCTTTGCTAAATCTGTTCTGTCAGATCCCAGGCTGGCTTTGGGCTAAGGGTTAATCCGTCGCCCCAAAGCCTTTGAACATGTGGGCTCTGCGGTGGTTGGAGGGGGGAGCCAAATATCCCTCCCCAGGCTGTGCAGTGCCAAACCACTCTGCAGTTACTACTAACCAGATAAACTCAACTGTTTTTAAGTAGAATTAAAAAATGATTGGACTGGGGTTGGCACACTATAACCAGATTTCAGTAAAGGATTTGATACAGTGTCTCATGAAATTATCATTGAAAAAGGCTTGCCTAGGGAAACTGTCATGTGGGCCACAGACAGTGCACAGAGCACCATCTCCAGGGGTTAGCGGTGGGACCCAGGGACCAGCACTAGGTCTAGATTTATTTAGCAGCTTCATCAATGAGATGGTGTGAAATGAATGGCAATGGCAGGGGAGCACGAGCAGCACAGTGGTGACGTGTACCGCTGCTATGAAGTTGGGAGGAGTGGTGAACACCAGGGTGGACAGAGAGGCAATGCAGGGCATGTCTACACTGCATGCGAAGCCCGGGGTCTGACTCAGGTTTGAGTCCAAGACCTCTTTCACCCCCACACAAATCAGACTGACTTGGAGCAGCAAGCACTCGGGTCCCAGGGAGCGGGTCAGAGCCTGGGTCCCGCTGGGCCTCGTGTGCAAGCCCTGTTGTTCGCAGAGTGGACACAGGTCGAGCCGCAGACCCATGTCAGAAGGTCTGCACAGTGCCGTACGGACAAGTGAGTATGGCTGAGAGACCTGGGGCCAGCAGTTGTAAACCCACGTGTGGATGCCCAAGCACAGGGTTGGAAACGCCGTGTCTACATGCCAAGGTCCCACAGACCCAGTTTATAGGGCATGGCAGCTGCACCTCCAAACTGGAAACCCAGGGCTCCATCCATTACTGAACTCAGTGAGAGTTTTTGCCATTATTCTAAATGGGAGCAGGAGCAGACACATAATCTGTGAACTTTAACCCACCGTGGAAGGGGAGGAACTATTTCATGTGGTCCAGTGGGTACAGCTAAGAGCCCTGGGATGAAATGGAGAAAGGAAAAATGACATGGGCTGACGAGCCAGAATACCTTCTGGGGTGTGAGATTAGGCTGCGGGACAGTCTCCCAGGGCAAGTGGTGGAGACCCCGTCGCTTGGGGCATTTCACGCTAGCATGGACAAAGCCTTAGAAAACTAGGGAGTGACCCCCCCATGGGCAGAGAGGAGCTAATCCTTCCTCCCAGCTCTCACTTGCATGATTCTGCAGCAGCTAAAGCCCCTTCTGCAAGAAGCTTTGGCAGAGGGATCTGTGTCACCATGGATCCATAGGGCACAGCTCTAGCCCACCCCTAGACTCCTCCATGGGGATGTGGCTGGACTGCAGAGCCCCCCCTCAGCGCAGGGGTTGGGGGGCCCGCTGTGTAGAAACATACCCCATGCGGAGGGAACCCCAGCGGGTTGTGCGCACTTGCAATGGTGCATCTGGGGGTTGCGAGGGGCAGTGCAAACCTGCCACAGGGCAGAGCCTGCCAGCCGGTGTTTGCCAACATATGGAGGGAATATCTGGCATGTTTTCAGTGATAATCTTGCATCTCTCCTGGGGATTTATTCACCGTGTATCATAGTAAGGAATGAAGAAGTATTCGCAGGTGTCTGAATTTAGGCCGAGATTCCAGACACCACCACAGTGCAGCGCTCGCTCAAGATGATTCGTCGATAGGCCTACACAGCCCAGCCCTTGTTTTCCTATATAAAATACTAGAGAACGTCACACACCATGTTTCTGTTTTGCAGCAGATTAATTTAAGCCTCTGCCAGTCCTTTTTTCTCCACTGAAATCATCTGTTATTGAACGGATTAATTAATTACGCACAACTCATTAAAACAAACGACTCCAACCACATTATGCAGCTTCCTTGCTACTGGCAACTCAAATTCTTAAACTGGGGGGGGGTTTAATGACAATTGTAGAACACTTGGATTCTTCGGGGCAGGCCTGGGCTCTGACTCATCAGTAACACTCAAAGATCACGCAGCAGAAAGAGCTCGTCAGTGCTCTTGACTGAAGGTCTAACCAAGCAGAAAGCAGCCTTCTCTGTGGCTGCTGGCCCAAAGCTCAGCAGTCGTCAGGAGCTCCGGCGCATGCCTCCTATTACGAGGAAATACCTCCTCCATGGCAGCAGTGTCGGAAGACCAAACGCGGCCTTCCCTACTTGCCTGGGCTCATCCCCTGTTCATGGGTGGAGCATGTTACTCCACCCCAGCCAGCCAGCCAGGTTCAGGGGAACAACTGGCCCCCAAACAAACGAAAGATTTGGAGTGGGATGTTAATTTTAAAAGGATCCATCTGTCTCTGTTCTTGGGGTCATAGACAAGGGTTGGGCATTTGGGCAGCTCCAGCCCAATAGCAATTGCAGCGGGAGGATAAGGAAGGAAGGAGATGGACAGAGCTGAGACTTGTCATCTCCAGGGCCAGCTCTAGGATTTTTGCTGCCACAAGCAAAAAAGATTTTTGGCCACCACCCCTTTTTTTCATGCCCCCCAGCCCCGCCCCAACTCCGCCCCTTCCGAACCCCTTCCCTAAATCCCCAGCCCCACCTCCTCCCCTGGGGGTGCCCCATTTCCCCCCCTCCCATTGCTTCCTGCGGCCCTCCCCCGCAACCTCCCACCCTAGCTCACCTCCGCTCCGCCTGCTTCCCCGGGCGTGCCGCCACTCCGCTTCTTCCCCCTCCCTCTCAGGTGAGGGATGGGGGAGAAGTGGAGCAGCAGCGCGTTCAGGGGAGCAGGTGGAGCGGAGGTGAGCTAGGGTGGGGAGGCGCAGGAAGTAACTGGGGGGCACAGGAAGTAACGGGGGGTAGAGGAACCACTCCCCACTCCAGCTCACTTCCGCTCCACCACCGCCGCCTCCCCCGAGCGCCCCGCCGCTCAGCTTCTCCTCCCTCTCAGCCTTGCTGCGCAAAACAGCTGTTTTGCACCCGGCAAGCTTGGGAGGGAGGGGGGAGAAGCGGAGCAGCGGCAGGCACTCGGGGGAGGCGGCAGTGATGGAGCGGAGGTGAGCTGGAGTGGCGGGGGCACTTTTTCTCCATGCCACGGAGTCGGTGCCTATGATGGCCGGCGCCAGAATGCCGCCCCTAGAAATGTGCCGCCCCAAGCACCTGCTTGTTTTGCTGGTGCCTAGAGCCATCTCCTTCCTATCCGCCTAGCTGCACAACTCCCTACATGCAGAGATGGGGGAGCTGTTCCCCCACTCCACCCCCTTTCTGGCCTTCTACAACACGGCAATCTGTCCCACAGGCAGGGCAGCCAGCCACAACACCTGTGGTGCAGGCCATCCAGGGCATGTGTAGCTCACAAAGCTGCAAACCTTTCCCACTGAACATGGCCTGTTTGTAGTGACCCACCCCTCACCCTGCCATCATGGCGGAGTAGCTAAGAATTTAACACTTGTCTATAGTGCAGTGGGTCTTTTCCAGCCAGATACATCCATAGCCTCTTGTGGCACAAACGCCCCTGCAGGCCAGGCATGAGGGCTGCGCACTGGGCCGAGATACTCCGGCTGGCTCGCTAAATACAAATCTCAGGAGGCGGCTGTGAGCGGAAAAGACTAGCGCCTATCCAACTTCCTCATTGTAATCAGCTCCCATATCAAAGGGTCGGAGCACCACACAGGAGATTCACCATGCAATGCAGCGATCTGGCATTCTGAGTGACAGTAGAATTAATGGTTACAGCTAGTCAGGCTAACTGAGTTGCGAATTATTCGGAGGAATAATCCAATGTAAAAGAGAATGCAGCCGATGTTTGGAAAATGAAGGGCTTGTCACTGAAACAAATGTCTCCTTTCCAACTGCGTTCTCCAATCCCCCAGCCTCGGCTGCTGAGCAGCCCCAGATTCACAACGCTGGTGTGACAAATGGGGGGGGGCGCTCTTTAATAGTGATCAGTGATGTAGTGTCACTAGTGCGGTGTTTCTGTACCACACACAGGGATGGATATTTCAGCTGACGAGTCTGAGTGACAGCAGAGACGGTCTGCCCACCTAGGGGAAAAGGGAGGAGGCCCTTGGTAAGAGTCTTCTAACAATTTACATGTCACGGTCATTAGAAGACAATGCCACAGTATAGGCTCAGTGGCTCTATCCCAGTGGTAGGCAACCTGCGGCCTGCACGTGGCCCGTCCGGGTAATCCGCTGGCGGGACACGAGACAGTCTGTTTACATTGACCGTCCGCAGGCACAGCTGCCCGCAGCTCCCAGTGGCCGCAGTTCACCATTCCCAACCAATGGGAGCTGCAGGAAGCGGCGGCCAGCACGTCCCTGAGGCGTGTGCCGCTTTCCGCAGCTCCCATTGGCCGGGAACGGCAAATCGCAACCAGTGGGAGCTGCGGGCAGCCGTGCCTCCGGATGGTCAATGTATACCAAGTGTCTTGCAGCCTGCCAGCAGATTACCCTGATGGGCCGCATGCGGCCTGTAGGCCACGGGTTGCCCACCAGTGCTCTACCCACTCTCCTTTGGGGGAGCCCATTTTGAACAGGGCGGGTCAGACTGAGAGTTCCAGGGTATGTCTGCACTGTCCCAGAGACTGTGCCTGTGTCTACACTTAAAATGTTACAGTGGCACAGTTGCAGTGCTGCAGCAAGTGTGTCGCTGTCGCACATCAGCGCAGACACTATCTACGCTGATGGAGGCGTTTGCCTGTCGTTGTAGTGAAGCCACCACCCCAAGAGGTGGACAGAATTCTTCCGTCACCTAGCGCTGTCTACACTGGGGGTTTGGTCAACATAGCTAGGTCTCTTAGGGGTATGGATTTTTCACATCTGGAGCAACGTTAGGGTTACCATTCGTCCGGATTCCCCCGGACATGTCCGGCTTTTTGAGCTGAAAATAGCGTCCGGGGGGAATTTGTAAATGTCCGGACTTCCCCCCCCCCCATGCAGAGCGTGCGGCTAACAGGGCAGCCGGCCGGATGGTGTCACTTACATGGGGCTCCGACAGCCAGAGAGAGCACGTCCTCCGCCTCCCCTGCAGCAGAGCTCACTCCCTCCCTCCCTCCCTGCATTCGCAGATCGCCTCCGGCAGTTCGCACCGGCAGTCTGAAGCTCCTCCCCTGCTCCTCCTCCCCTGCCAGCCAGCCTGCCGGGACGAACGGCTCACAGAGACGTTAGGAGAAGGCCAACAACAAGGGGGCCAGGGGGTCGGAGAAGGGACAGGGAGGTTTTGGAGGGGGCAGTCAAGAGACGGGGGGGTCCGGGAGTTCGGGGGGGGGGGCTTTCTGAGGGGGGTGTGGATAAGGTTTTGGGCAGTCAGGGTACAGGTAGGAGGTAGGGTCCTGGGGGGCAGTTAGGGTGGGGGGGGTCTTAGGAGGGGGCAGTTAGGGGACAAGGAACAGGGAGGCTTAGGTAGGGGGTGGGGTTCTGGGGGGCAGTTAGGAGCAGGGGTCCCAGAAGGGGGCAGTCAGGGGACAAAGAGCGGGGGGAGGGTTGGGGGCTCTGAGGGGGGCGGAAAATGGGAGGGACTGGGCGGGGCTAGGGCAGGACAGGGGCGGGGCTAGGGTGGGGCTCCTCCCGTCCTCTTTTTTGCTTGCTGAAATATGGTAACCCTAAGCAATGTAGCTGGGTCAACCTAACTTTTTACTGTAGATCTTTTTACTGTAGGCCTATAGCTGCACAGTTACGTTGGCCTAGCTAAGCCAGTAGTGCAGACGCAGCCCACACCAACAGAAGGTCTTTTTTCCATTGGTGCAGGAACACCACCTTTCTGAATGACGGTAGCTAGGTCAAAGGCAGTGTTCTTCTATCAACATAACTGAGTCTGCACCGCGAGTTAGGTTGGCAGAGCTGTCCGTCGGGGTGTGGGTTTTACAGCCCCCTGACCGATGCAGCTCTGCCGATATCACTTTGAAGAGTAGACCAAGCTCCACAGACACACAGGTGCTTGGCTGGCTAGGAGAAAGTCAGCTAGTTCCTATAGATTAAGAAGAACCCTATCTAACTTAAGGCATGTCTACACTACAGCTGCATAGCTACAGCGCCTCACAGTGCAGACGCTTCCTACACTGACAGAAGGTGTTTTTCTGTCAGTGTCATTAATCCAGCTCTCCGAGAGGGGGCAGTTAAGTCGACTACAGTACTGGTTACAGGCTCCTAGAGGTGGCCGAAACCCAGCGGACCTGCAGGGTGATAAGCATTAGCTATAGAGCAGCGTACTTGGGTCCCAGTCTGAGAGTGGAATAATCGCAAGATTCCTTCCTGAGACAGATACGGGCAAAAGGCCCAAGAGCTGAAAAAGGGACACTCGGGCCGTGGAGCAGCGAGCCCCCCAACTGTGAGAGCAGCTCTTGCCATAAAATAGGTTTGCTTTCCCAGAATTTGAAGATATTCTGTATAAATCCCACCACGACTTCTTTAGCTTGAACATGAATCAACACAGGTGGAGCCTGCAATGCCATTTCCTACCCATCTGACTTACACAAGGGTTTGTTTTCATTCTCAGTTCCTCAGAGAAGACCTGATGAGGGGTCCAAGATCACACTGCATATTGTACTTGAAACCAAATACCATAAAACTAGCACAAACCAAGGGCACAATGCCCCAGAAAATCCGGTGTATGGCTAATGCGGCATCCGGTCACCTAAATAAATAAATGCTCATAGTTAATATGTTGGCATTGGCTTCATGCCATAGTGATCTTTATCATCAAAAACAGCAGGCGTGTCACAGTCAGGAAGGGCAGTGGGACAACTTCAAGGACTGTCTCTTTGCCTGAGTTTCGAACATTAATCCCGTTTCCTGCTCTCCACCTCTTCCCCCATCCTCCCCCAGCCTATTCTCCCAGCCCATGGAAACCTGGGGCTGTTTGTCTGAGTGCCTCTGCCAATCTCAGTTTCTGCAGCATCAAGGAGAACAGAGCTAGCCTCAAGGCAGCCAGGACCCCAGTCAGTCAGGGCTTGCTAGGTTCTGCGGAGGGCCATTTTATTTTAGATTATGGGAGAACAATGAAACAGGGAAGAACTTGGGGCATCTTTTGTCACTGGCTGCATGTGAACTGAACACGGCAGCTCCATCCAGCAGAGAGCTCACAACAAGGCATTTAAAGGTACAGCACACACACAAAAATCAGACCTGTTGTATAGCTATGTATGCAGCCTTGTTGTAGCCATGACGGTCCCAGGGTACTAGAGACACCAGGTGGGTGAAGTAACAGCTTTTATTGGACCTTTCGAGCTACACAGCTCGTCTCTCTCACCAACAGAAGTTGGTCCAATAAAAGCTATTACCTCCCTACCTGGTTTCTTTAATATAGCCATGTACACCATGCAATCCAACAGTGAATTGCCCCTGGAAATGAGCTGTGAGCCAGCACACACTGCAGACTGATCGTTATAGTAAATCAAAGGGCTTAGATTTGTCTTGCCTATTGCATTGCAGGCATCATTTTTTCCCTCTGTGTTCCAGAAAAAGGAGCCAGAGAACACTAAAATTCCATTCGTGTTGCCAGTTAACGTCTCTCGGCTAATCAAACCTTTGTAAGGATATAAACACAAAAGACTCTTCTCTTCTGCCCACTCTCTGCAAGAGGTTAGCGGCTGGGATGGGCAAAGGGTGTCCCATGGAACAGAGTTGAGCATTTCCTGGTCAGGAAAGAACCTGGATCAGCAATTCTGTGGGGCCCGAGAACATCTGGAGGCTTGGGTTTAACGGGGTCTGTTTCCAGGCCCCAAAGCTGCACTTCCTGTTTCCAGCCAAATTCCCAGAGCCACAATTCTCTTTCAGCCCCCCTGCCCTGGCTGCAGCTGGCCTGGGAGCTCCTGTCAGGGAATACCCATGGCTCAGGATTCTCGGCTGCACAGGGAACCCTGATCCATTGTCGGGGGGGGGGGGAGGGAGGGAGGCACAGACGCTGCAGCAGTGCTGTATGTATAGACATGGTGTAAGTCTCTTAGGCACTTCTGAAAATGCCACCTCTCGACTACAGTAAAACTACCCATATCACCAATGCTAGACACTCCTGTCGCAGGCCGGCAGTGGATAAACAGATTTAGGGGTGAATGAAGTGCCATAGACACATTTTTTCATGAAAGAAAGAAGAACTTTGGAACAGTTGGGGAGACTCAGCCCATGTCAGCTAGTAGGGCTGTGTGCTTTGGAGTGCCTGCTTTTCTCTTCCCTTGGCAGTAAAACCTATTAACAGAGCAGTCTGCCTCTGTGACTAAAGCCCCAGAAGCCCAAAATGCCAGCGCCCAGTGAAACAAAGTAACCACAGGACTCCCTTAAATCTTCTTTAATAGCTTACTTAGCAGTTAAGACCAGGTCTACAAAATAAACACTGCCAGGCTGCTAACAGGTGAGTCCAGGAAGCCCTCTGGATGAGCTGAGGTACCTTTAGGTAACACTTGTCATGCAGGGAACACATCTAAACTCAATAATTAATCAATGATCAATGGAAACCAATCTTCTTAAATCAACAGATGAGAGCCATTATACCCTGGAACAGCGACACCTGTAAATCATTCTACAGGTGCCTGCACCTGTTACAGGGCACTACGCAGACATGCTCACCATAATGCAGCTTACCATTGCTGAGCCATAAAGAAAGCGCTGTTAATCTGGTTGATGAATTATTCATAACGTACATAGCAATATGGCCTACAGGGGTTTCCAAATAACCCACGTTTGGTCAGGTGAACAAGAATCCAGCTGTCAGATGAATTAAAAAAGCCCAAAGCGCCGATGTTCAAAGCAGTGGGTATTTCTCCTGGGCGGGACTGCTGCAGACAGACCCCAGACTCCTTTGGCCTAACACGTTGCTGACCACGTCCCCAGCGGGACGTGCTTCTCTCTACTAGAGCTAGAGGAAAAGAGTGGCTGGGTGGCAGTCACCCTCTACTGCACCAGTACAAGAACCTGGGTTCAAATCCTGCCCAGGGCCGGCTCTGGCTTTTTTGCCGCCCAAGGCAAAAAAGCCTCCCGCCACCCCCACCCCCCGCCAGCCCCCGGAGCGCAGCAGGGGAGGGCGCCGAGCACGGCCGCGAGCCGCTCTCCCCAACCGGCCGGAGCGCCGGGGGGGAGGGCAGCGAGCCCGCCGCAGCTCCACTGGCGACCGGAGCCCCGGGAGGAGGGCGGAGAGTCCGGCCGGGGCTCCGCTCTCCACGGCGGCCAGAGCACTGGGGGAGGGCGGCGAGCCCACTGCGGCTCTGCTCTCCCCAGTGGCCGGAGCTGGAGTGCCACGCCGCGCCGCCCCCCTCCAGGTGCCACCCCAAGCACAAGCTTGGTGGGCTGGTGCCTGGAGCCAGCCCTGATCCTGCCTCAGGCTATCAGCAGACGTGAGCTTGGCAGGTCTCAGACAGACCCACAAAAGCACCTTGGGGAAAGCACATGGCTGTTTCTCTGCCCCTGAATGCAAACCAAGGTTCAGGGCTGTAGAGTGACTTTGTAAAGCACAGGCCTGGGGGTGCTGGGGAGGGGAGCACTGCTCACTAGGGTTGCCAACTTTATACTCACACAAAACTGAACACCCCTTGCTTCGCTCCTGCCCTGCCCTTCCCCTTCTCTGAGGCCCCGCCCCTGCTCACTCCATTCCCTCCCTCTGTCACTCGCTCTCCCCACCATCATTCACTCACTCATTCATTTTCACCCGGCTGGCTCAGAGAGTTGGGGTGCAGGAGGGGGCTCTGGGCTGGGGCTGAGGGGTTCAGCGTGTGGGAGGGGCTGGGACCGAGGGGTTCGGAGGGCAGGAGGGAAATCAGGGCTGAGGCAGACTGTTTGGGCACAAGGGAGGTGAGAGTTCCGACTGGGGGCGTGGGCTCTGGGGTGGGGCTGAGGAGTTTGGGGTGCAGGAGGGGGCTCTGGGCTGGGACTGAAGGTTCGGCGGGTAGGGGAGGATCCGGGCTGGGGCAAGGTGCTGGGGTGCAGTGGGGGGTGAGAGCTCTGGCTCAGGGTGCAGGCTCTGGGGCTGGGGATGAGGGGTTTTAGGGTGCAGGAGGATGCTCCAGGCTGGCACCGAGGGGTTCGGAGGGCAGGAGGGTGATCAGGGCTGGAGCAGGGTGTTGGGGCATGGGAGGGGGTGAGGAGTGCAAGTTCTGGGCGGCGCTTACTTCAGGCAGCTCCCAGAAGCAGCAGCATGTCTCCCCTTTGGCTCCTATGCAAAGAAAAATCAAGGACCTATGCCTAGGAGCTGAAGTGGGGACATGCCACTGCTTCGGGAGTCGCGCGGAGTCACGGCAGGCAGGAAGCCTGCCTTACCCCCGCTGTGCCACCAACCAGACTTTTTAACAGCTTTAGCGCCATAGAGTAGACATGTGCTACCGCCATGGAAGGGGTCTTTCCAGTGCTGTGGTTAACCCACCTCTCGAGAGGCAATAGCTAGATTGATGGAGGAATTCTTCTGACACCCTCGTGGTGTCAACACCGGGGCTGAGGTCGGCTTAACTGCATCTCTTAGGGAAGTAAATTTCTCACACCCCAAGCCAGGCAGCTGGGTCGACCAGGCCTCATGCCCTGCAATCACTGGGCACAGCGAGAGGAGTGAAACATAAAGACTCAATGCCGCATTCACCTGCTGTAGGTAGGTCAGGCCTGGCAACTGAACTCTATTTCCTCTGTTTGCCTGTCAGGTGCTGTAGGATTTCACACATCTAAGTACACCTTAAAAACCTCTGGTGCTCCCCAGGGGCTGGGCCCTGCACTGAGAGGGACCCCGCTGAGCTGCTTCCTATTTGGGGATGGACAGGTTTGCTGTTTAAGCCAGGCCAGGACCTAGTCTAAAGCACCCTAGTTTCAACCCAGTCACAGTTTATTCGGGGACTCAACCTTTGCGTGGATTTGGTGGATGCAGGGGACCAGATGGCAAAAGCTCACACATTCACCCAGCCTTGCAAAACTCGCAGACTGCTCCTTCCACCTTATAGGCCAGATTTTCAAAGGTGTTTTGGCACCTTGAGGCATTTTCGAAAGCATCTAGACACCTAACGCCCATTGATTTCTGCCCCAGAACTTGGAAGACCCGAAGAGGAGACTGTGCCAAAACATCTACCCAAAGGTTTTACACTATGCCCAGAGCATGCTGGGCCAGGACTTGGGCACTGCTAGCACAATATTCACACTGTCCCTTTTGAAAATTTGAGCTATAATTTGGGGGTGCCTCTGTTTTTGTCCCTCACCCTCGGACAACCAGGTCCCTTTCAGGTGTCTGACATTGGGCACTTCAAATCACCAGTCACTTTCAAAGTGTTGGCCTTGATCAACACGGCGTGTGGAAGAGGAACTCGCTCTCCCATCTCTGTGTTTTTATGTAAAAGCCTCCAGCCACCTGGGATAGAAGATGCAGCAAAAACTGCCCTGGAAGTGGCCCCTGGTTAACTTCTTCATTCCAAGTAAACAAGCTCCCCTGTGCGGATGTAAGTAATGAAGTGCAGTGTTTGCAGCTGGCATGGATGTTCACAGGCATGGAAAAGCACAGCCGCACATCGGCACAAACAGCCCTGGCTCCTCTGCCGGGAAAACGCAGTTCGGCTTTGACTCGGAACCAAACCGACTGCAGGGAGTGAGCCCTTCCCGGGATGAGGGTTCCAGGGACAGGTGCATGCCGCCTTGTGGAAAGGAGCACGCAGGCTGTCTCGGGGGAGAGGATGGAGCCATGACTGTCGCAGCACGGGCAGCCTCTCCAGTGCTCAGCAGCTAGAATGAGGGGGTGCAGGCAGCCGGGAGTGCCGGCTTTAACCCATTCACGAGGCGGCTGCTCACGCTCTGATTAACAGGGCTTCTTCCAGGCTGGCAGGGGCACACGAACTAGAGGGGAAACATATGTCACACTTGGGGAAGTGACAATGGAAGAAGGCTACAGACAGTAACCCTTTCCATGCCGCGCCTTGCCAGGCTGCCAGCCAGATGGGCACTGAGGAGACAGACAGTGAAGCTGAGTCCCCAGACAGGCAGCAGCCAGGGCCTCCTGCAGCACCATCAATGTCACACTGTGCAGCAGCGACACGGCGAGGGAAGGACCAACTTGTGCTGGTGACAGAGACAAGCTTTCGTGGCTCTGTGCAGTGTCTTTCACCAGCAGAACTTGATCCAATCAAAGCTATTCCCTCACATGCCTTGTCTCTCAAATAGCCTGGGACCAACACGGCTGTGACTACGCTGCAAACTGTGCAGCAGCCTGTGGTTCTCCCCACGGGCACCGCATGCAGCCGAGGGGTTTAGGAGTCTCTGTGGAGCTTCTTATTGCTCTGCCTGGGGCACACCGCTGACCGCAGGAACAGTGCCAGTGTGTCGCTACCCAATACACCTGCTGAGACATCAGGAACCTTCACTGTCTCACCAAGCAGCCAGGGAGGGAGGGAAGAGAGAAAGGAGAAACCTCCCTGCCCCTAGCAGCCAGATGGGGGGAGAAAGAGAGAGTCACTTGTTCAGTGTTCGAAGAAAGCGACTCATTCTGTAATTCTTTACCAGTTTCACATGACCCCACTCCCACCTCTGCTGCCCGGCACAGATGCCAGGACTAGGCAGCCATCCAGGAGAGGAGGGAGAGATCCTAACCTGGATCAAAGGGGAACAATCTTACCTTCAATGCTAGACTATATTAACATAGGATAAAATATAAAAACTCAACAATCTGGGAAATCCCCACTCAACAACTTTCGTTACAAGTTGTCAGAGGCTGAAAGGTGTTAACACTTACAGCTAACGCCCAGCTGCATAGTTTTAAACCTCCCTATCTCACATATACAAGTCTGGAGGTGCTAAGTAAGGAACCCACCAGTCAATATCCCACTTTCAGTTACTGACTATTACCAATCTAATCCCAACACCCCTTCAGCCTTAGCTCCGTGCCTGGGTTTGGTAGTTTAACGGAGCAATGGTGTTGGCCGCACAGACGCGAATACGTGTGCTGGCTGTAAAATGCATACTGTAGGTTTTTAAAAATAGGGTCTCAGAACCCGACTCTTCTCCCAATCACATCAGTGGCAAAAATCTCAATGACATCAGTAGAAGCAGGAGCAGGCCCTTGGCATTCAATATTTACATGAGTTTCATTACCCAGAGATGTGCCACTAGAGGGGAAGGCAATTCCTGCCGGAGTGAAATTGGAGTATTTAATTTGATCTCCACATTACTCCATTTGGATTGTATCATGTCCCAGGTGTGATAACATAAGTACTGGGTCACAATGGATTGTGTCTCATCAACATGTTACACTGACAATGTATTCATGGCAGTGTTAAGGTGCATCTGCATTTTATCCTGTGGAAATTTCCATCACCAAAAACTTTGCTGGCTTAGAACTAAATCCCTGAAAAACCAAGGATCTGTCCAGTTTTGGGAGTCTTCCTTTTAACCATCACAGACTGCATTAACTGCTCTCCTCAGGAAGATCCCTTGCAATTCCACTGGATACAAACACACAGTGCACATACCAAACTCCTGGAATGCAGGCACAAAGCCTGGCCTCCTAGCCCAGCAGCTGTACCATGTCTCTGCTGTGGGTGCACCTGCACTGCTTAGGGATCCGAGGGGTCATATGCACACGGGGAAGGTTGGGGTCAGAGTTAGGGATCTGCATTAGAGCGTGGCTGTGTTTGCTGGAGGAATAGATAGTGCATCCCTTTCAACCTTAACCATCTTCTAAGCAAGAATTAGGTGTGGGGGTTTTAACGACTCTCCTGTCTCCCAGCTTCAAAGGGAAGGGGCTCAATCTCTTCTCTAATGGCCTGGAGATTCTCAGAAACCCTAAGAGCAGCCAGAAAGGAACCAATCCACAGGAAGAAGGCAGCACACATGGAACATAAACCAAAGCTCTTTCTATACCAACCCAACTGTGTGCCTGGAAGGGCCGGGGGTGGGGGGTATTGGGTGAGTGGGCTGGGCCAGGACAGCTCTACTTAGGAGCAGTGCAGAGGACTTCCCCTGGGTGAGCAAGATTTGCAACGAGGCACCTGACAGTAGCCCTCACTCACAGGAGAGCGAGTGCTTCAGGCCTCACCACGGACATTCTGCTCTATCTTAGGGCATGCTCCTTTGCTGGACGAGCTGGGACAAATGGAGTCCCCTTTCCAAACGGCTGCCCAGCTTGCCAGAGCAACAACAGGCATATACGAGCTCTTCTCTGGATCAGAGATCAATACACCAGAGCTCCCCTACCCTACCAACTCCCTGCCCTGGCCTAGTGGCCCCTCACACTCAAGTGACTCGGCAGAGAAAGGAACATGTGCTGGACTCTGTATAAACAGCACTCTTCGTTCAAAGGCCAGTGCCTCCCTTTCTCTCCTAGCCATGACGGTCAACTCTTCCTTACAAGGAAAAATACCAGAAGACTGTAACATTTCCTTATTACTACATCAAATTACAAGGGAGAATAAATCACTGAGCAGAAATTATTAATAAACAGAAGAATTAACAATCACACAGGAAGCAGCTAACTTCAGAGTTCAGTGCTGGAGTTCAGGGCATAGCCTGGCACCTCAGCATTGGAATACGTGTGAGTGGAGTCCATAGAGATAGCTTTAGCATTTATTTTACTTAGCACTAGCGCAAAGCACTTCCAAACCTGTCTCCTGTAAGACACTGGCTGCAGTAGTTAGCATAAGGCTTGAGGCCTATGAACTTTGGCACAGATAAATGGACCAACAGTTATCCCTGTGTTTTGGGGGCCTGGGAACAGAGTGTTTTAGGGGGAAGTCTGTCCATAACGACACCAGCCAGCCACAGCAACATGAGCTAACACCAGCTTTTGGATATTTTAGGATAGGAACATCTGCAGTTGTCTGACCACAAGAGTGCCATGGCAACAAATTGACGTATATGGTAATAAGTTGAGATCATTAATATACCAGCCTATAGGAGAAGGGCTCCCCAATGTTAGTAGGGTGAGAAAATACAAATAAGGAAGAGAGGAGAACCCCCTACTGAATACGCATTTGGCATAGTGGCGTCAGCGTAACATATTCTAAAAGTTGTATCCCAGCCAGTATGCAGGAGGAGAGAGAGGTGTAGCGTTTGGGAGGTGCCAGAGGGATGGCTACTGGTGATGACGAGGAAGGTGGTGGTGATGAGGAAGATAACGGGTAACACTCTGCAAGGGGTGGTGTGAGTATAGGGATGTTCAGATGTACGTTCTGTATTATCTCTATCTACCTGGCAGGGTTACAGGGTTTGTGACTTTGCTAAATGTATTAACAAACTATTGTAAATACAGTAGGGTAACTGTGCACATCAGGGTTCCCAACTGAACAGTAATTTTAATCATACTGGGCCTGATCTTGGGACAAGAACCTGTCAACCCTCAGAGTGATAACTGGGAATTCTTAAGTATCAATATAATTAATACATAATCTATAGATCACACTACAAGAGGTGGGAAGTTTCAGAGTGGAAGTATGGCAAACGCACCGTTTCATTTGGGTTTTTTTAAACAAGGGATTTACTTTCTTGACAGCCACTTTGAGGACCAAATCCAAGGCAGAGGCCTGAGGTCCATACACAAATAATTAGCATACACAATGCATCTGCGATTGTGCAGACAGCTACTGCAACCGGCAAACTAACTAGACACCTGCACTTATATTTGTCATTGTGCACATGCCTTTACAGGTGTGTTATTCTGAGCACATGTGTATGTGTTCAGAACCTGGACCTCTACCCCATGACTCATGGAACATGGTCTGAAAGACTCCTGCATTCTGCTGGCAAGTCGCACGTCGGGATTGCTCAGATCCCGCTCTTGGACCAGTGGTTCATTCACCGGCTGCGTAGCCAGAGAGCAGTCTGCACTCTGGACATGTCTTGCTTTCTGATTGCTCTTAGTGTGTAGGTAGTTACCTGATTGCTGCACTCACTTCACCTCTACTACAATACATCTCCACGGCCCTCTTACTGTTCCCTGGTATGAACACTGATCCCAGGAGCCAGAGCTCCCTTTCCCACGGAAACCCCTTTCTACGCTTAGGCTGCAGCCACTTCACCCACCCGCCACCTCGCCTGCACAAGGCCAGCAGCGTGCTGAACCTGCCTGACACCCAGCGAGTACAGCTGCAGCTAAATTAGCGCAAGCTGAGCTTCCGTGTCTTGGGCAGCGAGTCCTTCAGGGCCAGGGATGCACCCACCAGCACTTCTGCCAGCACCCCTTCACTTTCTGGGGGGCTCCCATGAGGAGGCCGCTGCCCCTGGGAGGCCCAGGAGAGGCAGAGACACCCCACTGCTGGCAGGTGTCAGGGCCTGGGGAAGTGACCACGCAGCTAGGGCACAGTGTGGGGCAGGGGGAACTGGGCACCAGGGCAGGAGGGAAGCTCTGAGAAGTGGCCTGGCGCCACTGGCAGGGTCCCGCTGGGGGAGTAGGAGCAGGCACATGGAGCAGTCGGAGCAGGGCGCACAAGATGCACCAGGCAGGCAGGTGGCTCTGTACTTCGGCCAGGGGATGCTGACCCCCATGATACCCGCGATCCTGGCTGCTGCAGCCCCCAGCAGCAGACATACTTGTTGCGGAGGAGGGGTGCTGCCCAGCTTGCCCCCTGCAGGGGAGCCGCACCAGGAGGAGGTGAGAGCTGGGCCCAATCCTGGACCCCCTTGCGCAAGGGATGAGGTGCTCTTCCCCTCCAGGGGATTCCAGCCCCGATCCAGGCCAGAGCAGAGCGATCTGGGTTCAGGTGGCCCGCAGCCTCACTGTACAGGAGTGATGGATCGGGCGGGGCAGAATTTTAACACACCCACTCCCCGCATTGAGAGAGCGATGGGAATGGAACTCCGTACACTCCTCTGAAAGGTCTCGGTGCAACAGAAGGCAGGAAAGCAGGAGTAGCTGCTTCACCTTGAAACCTCCTGGCTACTCTTGGTTTAAGTCACACCTTGTTGTTTCTTTCAATGAAATCTGTATTCAATGTGTATTTTAAATTTAAAGACACATGTTCCCCTCTTTTCTCCATGAAACCTGGGATCCCCAACCCCACTCCAGTCAGCCAGGCAGAGCCGAGTAACCTGAGAGATTTGCACTCTCACCCACGCTTTGAACTTTTGACCAGCTAGCACTTGGTGGAGATAGTCACCGAAACCTGTGAGCAATCACATGGAAGCCTGAGTAGGGAGAGCTGTGTTGCTGCAGCACATTTACAACAAACAGATCCTGTGAGAGGGACATTGAGAGCCCCAGTTTCACAAATAGACACAGAAATTGGCAACAAAGAGCATGCAGTTGCTATACACCTCCAGAGATCTGTGCCTGCAAGTGGCTGATTGCATCGCAGCCGGCAAACATCCCTCCTGTGAGCAGTTACACAGTCTGCACAGATCTCACAAGCACGACTCAAACACCCATCTTCGAAAAATTGCTCCTTACATTTATTCCACATTCAGTGCAGTTTGGAGGCATGTCTCCAAGCCTTTCCACTGCTGCTAAGGCTTTTCGGGCACAATGCAAGACACCAAAATCACGGCAAAAAATGAAGTAAAATGATGCAAAACCAAAAGTAAACAAACCTTTACAAACTCTCTGAGAGCAGCAGGATGGCCAATTTGCACCTCCAGGGTAGCTAGAGGTGCAGTTTCCCTCCAGACAGACACACTTACGCTAGCTCTCATTGAGTGGGCACACTAAAAACACAAGTGTAGTCACGATGGCGGGAGTGGCAGGAGGGGCTAGCCACCTGAGTACGTACCTAAGGTCTCAGATAGGGTCCTAGCTGGGATGGCTGCCCCCCACCCTGCTCTTGTGCCACCACGGCTATGCTGCTGTCTTTAGCGCTTTAGTTCGATCAGAGCTAGTACAGGTATGTCTACCTGAGCTGGAAATTACACCTCCAGCTCCAGTGTAGACACACCCACAACATTCTTGGCAGGGGAGGGGGAGAGGTACTGTTTACACACACACACACACACACACACACACACACACACACACACAGGCTCATATATATCTCAAGAATGGCTTGGCCTAAAAACTTCAAGTCTGAAGCTGAATTCAACAGTCTAGGTCAGGAGGAGGTCTAGTGCACAAGGATGTTGCTGGTAAGATTAGGTGTAAAATTTATGGCTGTGCCAGGAGTTCACAAACAGGACAGCTATGCGGCTCGGGTTCACATGGATCGTGCACTCTGCTGAGTCACTCGGGGCCAAATTCCATGAGTGAAGCACCTGATTTGAATACTTTGTGGTCTTGTGTTTCATGGAATGTAGGTTGTCTTTTGATAGACCTAAATACGTAATCTCCACATCAGAAGAGACAATCATCTGTTGTTACCTCTTGAAAAGATACTCATACAAAAACTAACAAAATTCTCCAAAAAACAACTTTGCTAAGACAGAATCAAGGCTGTAAATAGACATCAGTTAAATGAAAACATTATAAAAATTTTGTAGTTATTAAAAAATGGAAAGCCCAAAAATCTATAGCTAAAGTTTCACAAATCACCTTAACTCTGACCCCATACCAATGCTCATCCTCTGCCTATCTACTATTAACCCATTATACCCAATCTGACAGGGCTTTGGAGCTGTGCTCCGGCTTTGCTCCAGCTCCAGGCAAAAACCTGCAGCTCCACTGCTCTGGAGCTATTCCGCGCTTCAGCTCCGGGCTCCGCTCCAAAGCCCTGCCCAATCACCATTCCTCATCCACACTTCTAGTATGGACTACTACAAACCTTTAATTATCACACATAGAGCAAAACCAGCAAGTACCGAGAGAGATTGCCACAATATGTCGGTTATGGTTACCTCAGGCTGGAAATACCATCATCTATAGCACACTGTAAATACAAATCTACAAATCCACCCACTTCTGGACAGAGAGGCCACTGCCCTGGACACCCCTACTTCACCTCTGCCACCATGGATAGCAAAGAACACAAACACGTCACCTTTCACCCCTCCCCATGCCTAGACACAACATTGTCTAATAGCCACTTTGTGTCTGAGCCTAATGTGCTTCGTCCACAACCCAAAATATACACAGGCCAGAACTCTCCATGTTGCTGCACTCTCTGAATGTGATGCAAACAGAGAACACAAGTCAGGGAGGCAGTGGGCAGACACATGGGGTCAGAATTAAGATTGTTCGTGGAAATATATCTGTGAATTTCCTACATTTCAAACACCTTTTTAAAAATATATGACGGCAGCGTTCTAAGAATGTTATATTTACCTACCACCTTAGCTCACTCAGAATAAAGTTTTCTACCTGGAAAAATCATGCCTTCTTGTATGACTGCACTCAGAGAGAGAAGGTCTATGCTGCAAGCACATGTACACTCTGTCTCTTTAATGGCAAGAGGCTGGTTCTGAGCAGGGAGGCAGCGCTGTTCCTTAGTGGTCAGGCTCCCTGGTGTGTGGGCTGACATGATTAGAAATTGCAGAGAGCTGATTCAGCCTTATTTTTGCCTTGGTGCATATCATTATGGAGACGCTGTGGTCTTGGATGCCTATGGAAAATTTTCAAAGCTAACTGAAAAAACATGGGGCTGGCACAGGAGCAGCACAGTGTGCTGGAGAGAGGGTTCGGGAGTGTCCTCTTGGAGCTCAAAAGGTGTGGAAGCTGGAGGCACACAGCAGGAGAAATTACTCCAAGAGCAGCCACCTGTTAAAAACAACAGAGCAGCCTCTTCAAAGCAGCTACCTGAAATTTTAACACCTAGGTCAACTCCATGGCCACAGCAGGGAACTTACAGTCCCTGACCCAGAGCCACAAGCCAAGGGGGCTGCCCAAGAGAATCCTGGCCCCACTTGAAAGGTACCAGAAGAGTCAGGTGCTTGGCCTTACTATCTAGACAAGAGGCTGTACAAAGAGCCGCTCCCAGAAGAGTCAATCTCATTGTGGTTCCTGCCGTCTCCGCCAGGCGAGGGTTGCCCCTACAGGTCCTGGTTTCCCTCTCAGCTGTGGTGACATGGAGGGTGCCCACACAGCAGATCTGGGTACAAAAAGAGGAATGCCATTTTCCAACTGGCTAAAATCCATGTCAGTGTCTGGCCCCCCAGCGAGGAGCCGTAACTGAGAGCTCAGTATGTGATGAAACGCACTGCTGGTCGCTGCGTGGCAGTGCCCAATCCACAGAAGATGTGTGTCTGTCAGCCCCAGCTAGCGGGACCCGGCTCCTCAGTTCAAACTGTAGCAGCTCACACCCTTAGCTCTGGAGTCCCTGAGGTCACCCCAGATGGTGGTGCTGTTGGTGTCATTAGGCATAACCCTAGGTAACTCGGGAGGGTGGAAGACCACAAGTGTTGATGAAGCATTTCTGCACTAGGCCTAAATGGCGGCAGGGTTACCTTGAAGGGTGGTCCCCCAAAATTGGTCAGATATCTGCTGGGGGTGGTTCAGTAGGGGAAAAAAATACCTTGGGTACCCCCTTGTCGCAAAACTGTACCATTGAATCCCAGTATGCATTAAGGGACGACCCCTGGAAGCCGCAGGCCAACTCAACACATCTCCCTTCCCCTATTAGGCTGCGGCCAGTGGCCCCCGGGTTGGTGTGCTATCGACAGTTCAAGTCTAGCAATCACACCTGGCCCGCTGGAAATAGCACCTGTCAGTATTATTTATCCCCTGACAGTGAAGCTTCCATCCCTGTCTATGTTAACGGCAAATCCGACTCTACCGCCCGGTTCGGACCGTTTAGTGACACCCAAACAAGTAGGTGGAGTAGCGGTTATAATGGCTTGGTAGGGAATGGCCAATCCTTTTACATTTGCGGTACCTCTGCCTATAAGTGGCTACCGCATCGGTGGTATGGAAGCTGCTATCTAGGATATCTTGCCCCTCCCCTTTGTGTCCTCCCTAAACTGTCCCCTGGCCGCCCCAGACAGCGTAGATCTTTGTATGCCATCCCAGAGCCCATTACAGAAGGAGACAAGTTGGGTATGATCCTCCTCCCATCCTATGGGGTGGGACGGCTGGCACAATTTTATCGTAGGCTCTCTATGTTTCTCACTAAGTTCTCCAATGAAACCTTAGCCATAGAGAAAAGCCTTAACTCAGAGCTTTACCAGCTCCGGTTGCTGTCCCTGCAAAACAGACAGGCCTTAGATTATGTTTTAGCCTCCCAGGGTAGGGTGTGTCCCCTTATTGGGAGTGAATGTTGTACTTATGTCCCGGAAAACTCAGAGGACATTAACAAGCACGTCCTGTCGGCCAAATAGGCTTTCAAGCAGTGGAAGGCCCAGGAAAGGAAACCCACGGTTTTCAATTCCCTTTGGAGTTGGTTGCCCAACCTGGGAGGACTGGGGGGGTGGCCTTGTGCGTCTCCTCCTCACAGGTGTGGTACTGTGCCTGGTCACTCTCCTCCTGATTGCTTATTTTAAAATGCTCCTCTGTAAGCTTTGTGCCCCCCGTCCCCGAAAAGTCCCGACATACCCTCTCATTGATAACCCCAGCTTCATAACACTCAATCGTATCTTGTCCACAGAATATGAAAAAAACTCAGCCAAAAGCTTGTTGAGTATTCTCAAAGGAGGGAGTTGTTGGTGTCATTAGGCATAAGCCTAGGTAACTCGGGAAGGTGGAAGACCACGAGTGTCGATGAAGCCTTCCTGCACTAGGCCTAAATGAACCAAACTCTTTCCATGTTTAAACTCTAATCGACCTCAAAAGCCAGATGCAGAAATTGAAATGTGTAACTGCCAGTTATCAGGTGCAACAGGCTGCATACCAGTGCCAAGTGGTAATAATGAGGCCTGCATACTTCTGGATGAAAGGCAAAATAACAAATCAAAGGAAAGGGACAAAATAATAATTCCAAGAGAAGTTACTAACAAGATGGACTTATAGCCGTCAAGATGATTTAATTGCTTAAATGTAATTGCTTGCTACTTGCTTAAAGTAAACTATTATAGGAGGAAGGGGGGAGGGTTGAAGAAAAAAGCCTAGCTGCAAAAAGAATAAAAAGGGAAAACTGCTTGTCTCAGTGTGCTTGATCTGAGACGTGCCAGTCTCCTTGCACCGCTTTGAGATCTCAAATAAGCTTTGATTGCTTCTCCACCCTGGTGTGTTCGTTGGCGCGAAGCACACCGGGCAACCAACCCCGCTGTTGCTTTCCTTGGGCACTCTGTGCCGGCAACAGCATCACAATGACACAGGCAGTTTTTGTATCGCTTGATAATCAAGAAATGGCTCCGTGGGACATCTGCTGTATTTGTAAGGATGGAATAAGAGCGAAACAGCCAGGTCCTGAGCAGTTCTACCATGGCAGAGAGGACATCTGGCCCCCCAGTCCACTGGCTGGTATAGGACGTGTCCTGGTACTGGAGGAGAATTAAAACTGCTGGCGCAAGCAATGAGGGGCCAAAGCAGTAGAGAATGACTAATGCAAACCTAACAGAGCCCCAACCCTGGGCAGGGAAACAGCTCTGAGACAACAACCCTTCGCTCAGAACTCAAAGGGGAACATTTCTGAGGTTCCAAAGAGTCTGGTTAATTTTTATTTCTGCACAGCCCTGACCTAGGGAGAAGCGGCACAAGAACGGTTCTGCCAGCAGCGCTGCCAGCCCACACAGGAACAGCCCTGGGCTGGTTCGTGATTTTGTTCTACCCTCCAGCACCCACTTGTTTAAGCAAGTTCAGCCCTGCGGTTAAACTGAACCCCAGCCTTCTTGCCCCATCCCCTTCTGCCCGCTCTCAGCATTCGCAGTTATCTGAGCATTCATGGCCATGGCCAGCCCTTCTGTGCTCCGTGAGTCCAGGCTGAGCAGGTTTCCTGGCAGTGCTGACTGATTCAGCAGCTTTCCCTCTTGAGAGCAGCAGACAGCACTCTGAACTCTGTCTCTGCACAAAGGACACCTCTGAGAAGGCTGCCAGCTCCCAGCTGTGAGGCTATGGCCGAGGGTGGCTTGGAGGACCGAAAGCACTTACATGATATTAAACTCACTGTCACTTTTCTTTGGGCCTTGGAACGAATACAGGTCACAGCTGTAAAACCAGAATCCTCCCTGCTTCAACCCTCGTCTGTCCACTGCCGCTCACCGGCCCTTGTGACTGCCATTTGAGCCAGTCTAGCTCACTGCCCCCGCTCTGGGCATCCCTCCCCCGCATGTTGCAGTTGGAAAAGGGGGCTACTTCATGGCACAGGCCTGAGCAGAGCTGCCCTAGTTGGTGCCAGCCCAGGCACACTTCTGAGGCATGGCCAGTGACACCACCAGAACTTCACCTTCAGCGGGGTGGAGAGAAGCTGCATGGCCTAGCGCTAGACTCTGCCTACAAAGCACAGCCCATGCTGCAACCCGCGTGGATGGGGCTTCCCTGCTCTGATACCCGAGCGAGCCAGACTGAAGCTAGCTGAGGTATGTCTGCTCACCCTGCAGTTCCACCCCACATCGCAGGGTAACCACCCCCACAGACCCACCACAGCTGGTATAGTCTGGTTGGGGATGGGCATAGTGTAGAACGAGCCAGCTGTCTCGCTTCTGTTTGTTGTGGGCAACAGAAAGTTCATGAAATGCTTGGAGATCCTGGGGGGGCCGAGTTACAGAAGTGCCAAGTGCTTTTCGTTGGGGTACTCTAGTTAAGGGTGCACGTGGGGCCAAGCTCTCGTTGGGACTCAATGGAGTCACACCAGCAGAGCATCTGGCCCCACTGTGTAGAAGCAAAAAATTGCTCCCTGACTAACCCTAGTGTATCAGCCAGATTAGCAGAGACAGTCTCTCAGATTGCCCAGAAAAATGTCCCTGGATGGACCAGGAAAATCCCAAATTTCAAGCCACCTACTTTCAGGTATCCAGGGAGGAGACTGACTGGCAAAAGACTTCAGCTCTGTCTACAATCTCAGCCCCTTTCCTTGCTTCCCACTCACTGCCCAGGGACTTAGTGCTCACCCACCTGCTTCCAGTTAACATTTTTGGAGGCAAACCAGAGCGCATGCATAGGTCAGAACCCCGGGAGAAGCTGTGCAGCTGGAATCAGTTGAGAAAGGAGGCAGGGCCGGGATACGTCTGAGGCACAAGGATGCTGACCCGAGCGAACCAAGCCAGACAATGGATTGGTCTTTTTGTGAAATGCTCCAAGTCAGGGTTCCAAGTGGCCTGCAAAACAAATCACAGCTGGAAAAGGAAACGGGAACGAAGCTGGAATCCAGGCTCCCAGGCTTGTCAGAGGAAAGAACCCCCAGAAAGCTGAGGAATCGGAGAGACCCGAGCTGGGAAACCCGCAGCTCACCCCGCTGTCGATGCTGGATGGCTCCCAAGAGTGCTGTCGAGCACAGCTGGAGCACTCCGGCCACCCAGCTGCTCAGCTGTATGACTCAGGCCCTTGCTCAGGGGACCTGCTCTTCAGCAAGAGCCAGAATGCCCCCCACCTCTCCCACCTCCCCAGCCTTTAAGGGCCAGTGGAACAAAGATACAGAGAAGAGAATTTAAAAAACAACCCCACCTTCTTTGCTTAACAATGTTCTGTCTGCAGCCACATCAGCTCAGGCTGCAATCAGCTAAGCAGGGATGTGTTGCACCAGAGCATGGCTAGGAGAGCCTGGAACACTGCAGGTGAGGAAAGGCAGGTCCTGACCCTCGCCTCCCTGCCACCTCCCCCCATGCCATCATCACTGCTCAGTGAGGAGCAGAGCTGCACAAAGGCTAGGTACCATCCCAACCCCAAAACCTGAGAGCCAGACATGTTTATTTAGTGAACTCATAGTGCTGGAGCCGTCACGTCTTGCCTTGGTATCTCAGCAACGGAAACAGCCAAGGAAATGAGCATGTGCCGAGCTAGGACATCTGAATTCCTTTCAGTTTGGCCCAGACACCTGAACTGGCTTTCCTGCAATGAAGCGAACAGGGCCCTGCCACGCTCGAGTGAGGTTACCTGCACCCAGCCACACTGAGCAATGGGAAGCCAGTACTTTCTGCTGCTTAACCCCTGTGAGGCTGCAAAGGAATCAAACGAAGTCCCCAAGTCTCTGAACACAGGAGCAAACCTTGCCAGCTTCCCTTTGGAGTTTACCTGCTGGAATTTTTAATTTATTAAAGAAGCCTGCTGGGTCTCATCTGAGCCCCAGCAAACTACAGCGAAGCCCTCTCTGCAGATCCGTGTTCTCAGTACTGCCCTCTAATCAGCAGGTTGAGTAAACAGTTCAGGTTGGGGAAGAGGGGCTTCCTCTGATCTCTCTCCCTAGACACAAGGCAGCTCATCCCAGCCTCATCCAGAATCTTTAGGAGAAAAGGAAACAAACCCAGGCCAAAGGAAAGAGAGAAAAACAAGCAAGCGAGCGAGAGGTTTGAGGAAGGAATTTCACAGGCCTGGCGAGAAAGGAGTTCTCGCATTTCTCTTTGGTTAAAAAGATCAACTTCCAGCAACTGTGCAGAGGAGCACATTCCACAGGATGATGTGTGGTTCCGGAGGCTCCGGAGAGAGGAGGAACCAAGCCACAGAAAGGGCTGAGCAAAGCTAAAAAGAGTTTAGAGACAATGCAGTTTGGGGCAGGGGGTGGGGGAGGGAAAGCCCTTCAGATCCAAAGAAGAGGGCAAGGAAGCATTTGGAGCCAAAGAGAACAGCTCTCCTGTTCACACAGGCCAAGTCTGCAGGGCCACAGTACTCCACGGATCTGAGTCGCCTTTGGGCTCGCTGATTAGCAGAGCTGAAGGGGAGGGCGAGTTTAGCTGTGCCTGAGAAAAGGCCCCTCCCTCCCTCCTCACAGCTGAGGCAGTTGCTGCTCTGCACTCGTAGCTGTAGGGCTGATGGGACACAGCAATGGAAACGGTGGAGTTTAGTTTATTGTTAGTGGATTGAGAATCCGCAAGAGAACGGCTCCTCCCTCCTACAGAACCCTTAGCAAAGACATTACAAAATCTCCCTCTACTCCCCCTCCGCAAGGTCTCCAGCCCTTCCCTAACTGCTGTGATGTTAGACATACCAACTCCACTGCCCGTCTACCCACTCGACAGAAACCAATTCTCAGTTACGTCATTTGTGCGCTAAGGTGAAAGCACGTGGCTGAGAGTTAGGACTCCTGGCCTCTATTTCCAGCCCTGCCACTGAGTCATTGCACAACGCTGGGCAAATCACCTCTGTGCCTCCAAACAATACAGCAGAGATAGAAAAGGCACAAGGAAGTGTCGGAGAAGTAGTGGAAGGCCTGGCAAGACTCAATGTGAAGACAGATTTAAATGGTTAGGACCACTACTTAAGGGAGGAGAAAAATATGAGAGAGAGAGATAGTGCACTGTATAATGAATGTAAATCGGGGGTTCCTAGTAACCCTTTCTGAGCATACAAGAACAAGGGCGACAAAATAAAATAAAACAGGAATCGTTCTTTTACACAACACAATTAGTCAGTGGAACTCTCTGCCACAAGCTATTGCTCAGGCAAAGAGTTTAGTAAGTAAGATTCAGAAAAGGACTGGACACACATATGAATAATAATAATAATACCCACAGTTCCACTAGCTAGGATTAAAAAGGTATCAGAGATATCAGCCTCCATGGTTCAGGACAGAAATCAAAGACTAGATACCCAGGGTTAGGGAGAGATTGCCTTGAAGGCCAGTCATTGTCCGATTGTCCTTTATAGAGGCACAAAACGGAGGGGATGAGGTTACACCATCTGCTGAAGCAACTGGTACTGGCCACTGCCAGAGTCAAGGTGCCAGGCTGGATGGAAGTTAGAAGTTATTATTAATCAGCCTCATGCTGCCAGCTTGTCCCTGCTCCTGTGACACCTTGCAGGGTAGGGGTTTTGTGTCTGAGCATGACCAAGTCTGCTGCCAGTTAAGGCAGCCCTACTCGGGCCAATGGCAGAGAGGGGGAGGGGAGAGACGCTCCTCCAACGGGACGCCCCAGGCCCTGATGGATCCCTGGGGACCCACCGGATCTTGGCTGTGACCCCTCTGCCTGACCCGCCCTTTGAAGGAATGATCTAGTAGGAAACTCCACAAGGCTGTCCCCTGCATGGGTCCTCCTAGCTGGGCGACAGCCTGGTCCCTCAGGACTAGCCATTGTTCTACAGGCTACATGGAGGGTTGGTCTCAGGCCAGGGCCTAGCAGACTGGTGCGCAGGCCACAAAAACCTACACAAAACAACTTGTCCCCTTCCCTACAGGGCCCCAGCAGAGAGGCCAAGGCCTGTACTTGTCAGTGGGGCTTGGGGGCGAGGAGAGCACTCTGCTGTCACCCCGGAAGGAGGCAAAAAAAAGAACAAGAGAAGTCCATGAAGGACAGCTCCATCGCTAGCTGTTAGCTAAAATAGCAAGGAGGCAACCTCATGCTCTAGGTGTCCTTAAACTCCAACTGCCAGAAGCTGGGACTGGAGGGCAGGGGATGGATCATTTGATAACTGCCCTGGTCTGTTCATTCCCTCGGAAGCATCTGGCACCGGCCACGGTTGGAAGACAGGATACTGGGCTAAGTAAACCATTGGTCTGACCCAGTCTGACCCTTCTTATGTTCTTCTGTCTCTGAAGCATGCTGGTGGGAGGCAGCATGGGGGGAGCTGGTACTGCCCAGCTGTGCTTCCGTCTCATGGGATGTCAACTCAGCACCTCTCACCAGCACTAAATCCAGCCCGAGGAATGCAGGATGTGTCCAGCTAAGGGAGAGCGTTAGCATTTACACCCAGGGCCGGGCCTCAGCTCTGCTCAGCGACTCAGAAATCAATAGGGTATGCGGCTATCCGCCAGCTGAGCCTCTGCCCTGGCTTTCAAACTAAACACTGGGGAGATGCTAAACCATTTGCCATTGGCCGACTGACCGAGAGAGGCTTCTCTGGGGGTAGGGCCAGAACCCAGGGGGATCCCGGGCTGGCTCTTTCATTCTCGTGGCTGTTCTGGCAGAAGGAGGAGGAGAAGACAGGTCACAACTCCAGGATGTTTGCGCTCCCCACTAAAACTTGACGTTAGCTCTCTAGCAGTCTGCCCTTCTTGTGCCAGTCCACCTCCGCTCTACCCGGGGTTGATAGGCTGGCAGGGCCTGCTCGGGTGAAGCAGGGACTCGGGCAGCTGAGCGCAACGTCAAACTCTCCCGCTTGTTGGACAGGCAGACCAGGCTAATTGATTCAGAGCACAAACACCACTAATCTCCATTGTCTCATCTCTCCCACCCCAGTCACTGTGACTCTCTCCTTTGGCCAGTTACGGGTTCTCCTTCAGTACAGCATGACTGGCCTCTCCACTTCGCAGAGGACGTAGGAGTTCTCTCACAACAGAGCAGTCAGGCCACTAACATGAGCCTCTCGCCAGTGACTGCAGGGTCAACCTTTCCCAGTGCCCAGCAGTTCAGTCTGCTGGCTCAGACGCAAGGCAGTGTGAGAGTCTCCTCCCAGGCGTCTGGATTGAGTGGGTCTCCTGAAACCTTCAGACACCTGCAGTCCTTCACTGCCAGCTCACCTGGCCATAACACTTAATCTCTCCTATAGCTCTGAGATGTGCCAGGCAGTCACAACTGCAATCAGTGAAGACAAGACACCTCTCATCGCCCTGCTGGGAGAGTCCCTAAAGCTTTAATGGTTCTCACAATGTCTCTGCCGTTATTCAAGTCAGTTGAGTTTTACAGATCACTCAGATTTGTGATCCTCGGAAACAGCTTGGTTTAAAACTAACATCTTCCAAAACCACCAGATCAGTATTCCCAGATCTTCCCTCTCACTGGGACCTGGGTGATGGGATTTTTTTAATGGTCATTATTTTTTTCAGGCACCAAATCTAGTCTGTTCATGCTGCTGTAGGGGAGGATGAGTCCAGGAGGAAAGTTGCTGGATAAGTACTAGGCTACTCTGACGTCCATTATTAAACTTTGGCTTTCAGGGGTTTAGAACTTGACATATTTACACCCTATGCCCCAGAGGCTCAGGGTTACACAGAACAATTGTCCATGTTGTCTAACTGCAAGCCAGATTCCAGCCCCTGCTATGGCCCCTTTATGCTGCTTTGGTAGCTTACAGGGGCCAAAAAGGGGGCAAATCATCCCATAGGGGAGCTGCCCCTCCTGTGGGCAGGGGAGGAGGTTCTCAGCATGCCAGGAGTGGGAAGAGATGTGACCGGAACACTCTGTGCTCTGGCTAGCCTGAGCTTTCACTGGAATTTCAAACACAAAACAAACAACATTACAGCTTAAAATCTCTCTTTTAGTACTTAGAACAGGGAGCTGAACGGATTTCCCAGCTCACTGGATTTTCATCTTTGAATACCTGGGTTCAAATCTCAGCAAGACACACATGAAGATTAATATGATGGCCTCAGCCAAGTCCTGAGTTTAACCTCCGCTACCTGTTGGAAATTATTTTCCTAATACGTTTATAAGGTTTCACAGCACTCAGTTTCCTTTATTTGTGCCAAAGGGCCACTTGGTGCTGGTTGCATCCCAAACACCAATATAACCATATACACTCTTGTATTTTATACACTAGCAGCAACACAGTTATAAACATTGGCCAAAAATCTTGCAACAAGTTCAGGCCCAGGAGACACCTTCCTATCATGGCACGGCTCCTGAGGGGTAAGGAAAAGCTCTGCCCAAGAGCCCTAGAAACCCTTGCTCTTCACACTCAATAGCAAACAACGGATGTCGTTGCCGATTAATGGACTTCAGTGAAAGACAAAAAAGGGAGTTTTTGGGCTAAACCCTGAACCTGATGCCCAGTTAACCCTGTTTTCTATATTTCTATTACTTCAGCCCAGATGTTCAATCAGGTAACACTGGTATTTCCAGGGTCACTACGAATACAACACAAACAACTCTTCTCTCTCATGATCTTATTGGTTTGGTCCATGCTTTGAGCACACGGCTCATGCTAAGATCCAAAATCAGTCTAAAACCAGCGATCACCCAGGTCTAACGTGGGCCTAGGTTCCTACACTCTGACACTGACTCCCTCCGAGACTAGTCATCTCCACTCTGCCTCAGTGCATCTGGGGGTGAAATGGAGAGCGCAGTCAGAGCCTAGTTCCCAGGGCCCTCCAGCGGAGGTCTCAGTGCATGTCCGTAAAGCATTTGAAGCTGAAATGCGATATCATCACTCCCCACATTTATCTCTATCAGAAAGCACCAGTCACACTCTGTTAACAGAGTCTGATCAGACCAGGCCCTTCACTGTAATACCAGGGGTGCTGCAGGCCAGGACCGAGCCGTGGGGGAGACCCAAGCGTGGAGCTGAAGGAGAAACACAAGTGAGAATTGTGGTGAAGACGGTGGCAGAGCCCATGGGGAAGAAAGCCTGCACTGCACCTTCGCCAGATCTAGCCAGTAGCATCAGCATTGTGATCCCCAGAATGCGAAGTGACGCACACTAAGATCTGGGGTGAGCCGGGCAATGCAGAACTGAACTGAAATGCCACATTTAACCCAGAGTGCAGCCCCAAGGTGGCTCAGAGTCCTGCCCCACAGCCACCTTGGAGACTGAGCAGAACAAGCAGGTTCTGTCCATCTATGTAGGGAGATCCCAGCAGCTATTTCCCATTCTCAGAATGAGCGGATGAAATGGTTTGTGCCTATTTTGTTTTCAATTAAAAACGGTATGTAAATGTATATGCAGATTTGGATCTCAGGCTTCTGGCGAACTGCCAGCGCAGGCCTCACTATTGCAAAGAGCAGGCACCGCGGATGCCTCCATATTGCAGCCCATCTAGCATGTAAAATCCCTTGCTGGTCAGACTGGCTCCGGTGGGCATCCCCCAGCAGGGAGCCTCAGCCCGGGCCCTCATGGCTTTGGCAAGGCTAAGCAGAACCCTCGATGGGATCGGGATGGCAAAGGGGACATGTAAACTTTCCTCAGCATTAAGAGTTTCCGAGTGGAAACTTCCTTCGCCGTGGTCCATCATTTGGTCACTCTGCCTTTGTTACCTGATTCAGGCATGGCCCAGCTGAGCCCCACATACCCTGCATTTTGGACACTTCTGGCCCTTTCCAGGGCACCTGGAGGGGAGCCCCCAGAGAACCCTCCGTGGCACCTCCCAGCACTGAACCTAGATGCACTGTGCAGAAATAAAAACAAACAGCAAATGCCATTTGGTAGCAGAATGGCCATGTTACAAGCCCAGCAGCACCTCTGGGGTGAGGGAATGGGGTCTGTATTTCAGCCATGGGGAAAGCACACACAGTCTTATTGGCAATGTTCGCCACATTCATACACAGGTCTGCTCTGGTACTTACCCTCCAAGACCACCTCCTTGCCAGTCTTCTTCAGTGCCTGCACTGCCTCATCGTGCGTCGCCTCTGAAAGGTCAGCCCCATTGACGGAGAGGATAGCGTCTCCTACATACAGCGCCTCTGTCTGATCTGCAGCCAGCCCCTTAAAGATCTTGGAAATCAAGATAGGCATTTTATTCTCTCGGCCGCCTGAAAAGAAAAGGAAAAAGGAAGTGGTTAGTATATAACTATTTATATACAGAAGGCGGAAAGTACTACTTAGATAGCATCCTGCTTAAACAAATCTGAGTTCCAATATATCAAGATTTAACTCATTTTCCCCAGTAATGCATCAGATTCGCAACCACTGGTGTCATTTTTGGGTAGAAAATCATTTTCACTACTTTTATCATTGTGCAGAGGAGCATGAATCAGAGGAGGTAAGCATCTGACCCCACTTCCGCCCAGAGATCCTAGCAACTGTCCTTTTCTTGCTTGAATCTCAGAAAATACATTCCGCCACATAGCTCATGGAAGAGAGATGTCCAGATACTGGCCCCCTTCTTGGAAATATGAGATTCCTCAATTTCGGTTTCAGCCAGTTGCTACATGTATGATTGATAGAGATGGCTCTTAGTCTTAGCTCCGTGCAGCAGCAGCAGGACAGAGCAGCTCCTGCCACATGGATGAAGCATCTGTTAGTCTCCCAGCAGTGATACTTGCTGCTTATTCCACCCCAGTCCAGGCCTGAGACTGAGAGTTTCTAGAGGCTCTTCTGACTAGACATCAATAAAGTGAAATGCAAAAGAAAGGAAGCACAGATCTGCTCCCTACACGGCTATCTCACGTCCGGCTCTCATCAGAGTCTCTTTAGTGGAAATGCCACTGCTACCATGTCTGTGGATGACACCGAAATACGAAGTTTAACAAATACACAGGTGGCCTGGGTCAAACTGGGAAATGACCAAGAAAATTTAGAGTACAGACGGCTGCAGGCATCAAAGAGCGACCCTGCTGGACTGCAAGAGACTGCGTCTTGCAAATAGCTCTCAATCCCTAAGAGCCATGGGCTGAGTTCTTCCACCGTGAACAAAAGCCCAGCAGGAGCTGGAGGGGAAGAGAGGTTAAGGCCCTAGCCTGATACTTGGGACCCTGGATTCAATTCCCGACTCTGCAACAGGCTGTGTGACCTTGGTCAAGTCACCTAGTTTATCTCTGAGCCTCAGCTCCCCACCTGTACAATGGGGATAACAGTACCTCACAATGGGGTTGGGAGGGGAAATACATTTCAGTTTGTGAGGCACTCCAGCCCTGCAATAAAGGAGGCTAATACAGAGGGAGGCGGGGATTGGAAAGGGGCATTTCTGTGTTTGTTTGGTAAAACTTTTAAGGCACTCAAATCAACAGGATTAACTCAAAGTCAATAGGAGTTAGGTACCTACCTAGCTTTGAGAATGTGGGCCTGGGCTCCTCTGGTGAGAAGTGTGGCAACAGTACCTAGCCAGATGGAGTAATAGTCTCCAGCTCTCCACTCTCGAGCTGGAAGGAGAGGGGCTCAGGAAGCGTCACTGTCTTAGGAAGTAGTCTACAGCACGAAAAAATGTGAGAACCACTGGGATAAACCTAGGTGTGCGCTTCCGGGGAGGTTGCTGGAGTTCCACTTGTTTCCTCGGAGAAATGGAAGCCACCTAGAGATTCCTGTCAGTGTTCATTCTTTTGGTAGGAAAGTCTGACGTTCAAATATGACATTTATTGCATTTGAATGGAAAAGTGTCACTTTGTAGTGCCTTCCCGCCATGCCTTCTCCACCCTCCGAGGTGCTAATGGTCACCTTCACATCTGCATGACCAGCTGCACCGGTTTATGGCTCCCAGTTTGGATTTTTATTACTTTGCTAATGCACGTGTCATTGCAAAAATGAAGCGTTAACTGAATGGAGTAACATTTCTCCTAGGAAGGAGCACCTTAGTGCTAATGAGGGCTGGGTGAGAATTTTTAGACAGAAATTTTTTTGCTGGAAAGTGCCTATTCCTCGATACCGAATTGATTTTCGGATACCCTCAGTTTCAACAAAAAGGTTTCTCAGGTCCAGGATGGAAGAGAGCCAGTGAAACCCACCCCAGAATAGCCAAAGAGCTAAAATTCATTCTAAAATTCAGACAAGACACAGAAAAGGGAGCAGAGAAACGGTGGGACTGGAATAGAGGAAGGGAGGACAAAGGTTACAAAAACAAGGCCATGTTGATGCTCAAGATTTACAAAAATGCACATCTTGAAGGTTTTAGTGGCTTTTTATTACGATTATTAACTATCCCTAACTCTTAAATAGCACTTATATATTTCATCAGTAGATTGAAGGCAAAAGGGGAGTCCCGTAACTGGGCAACATAAAGGGATCAGAGCACGTTTCTGTGCAATACATGGTCTTTGCATGGTATGCTCCAGAAAGAAGCCCCTCCAGCAGTGGGGAAAGCATGAAGAAGAAGGCACAGAAGAATCAATTAGATCAGCCTAGACGCTCTAAACAGATGCTGGTTATGCTCCCGCTCCAGCAGACACATTTTCCAAAGAGCTCATCTCCCATCTGGCAGCCAAATGAACTCTTGAGTATCTGGAGCTAGATGTCCACATTTTTTGCCACTGGTAGCATGAATAGGAACATTTCGGCAAGGACTCAGCCGAGACAGAACAGGGGCAGAGCTCTAGACTTCACTGAACCAGACTGAGCTCTGTTAGTTTTGTGACTATATCGAAAGAAGTTCTGTTTTTGCTTTGCTGTACGGATTTTATTGAACAAGGGCTTGTGGGATGCCTGGATAAAGAGTCCTCCCTCAAGAGACTGAACTCACAATGTGGGCCCAGTTCCATATTTCTATAATGAGGAATCTCCTCAGCATCCCCCCGCACCACCAACATTAAAGATCTGTAATTGGAAAAGATCAATATACGGTAACAGCTCTCTAAGGCTGGCGTCATCTCAACTGCAAAACAGAGAGAGGGAGAGGGGGATGTGGATTAAGAGCAAAACAGATACAAAAGAATCCGATTATTATTAGATGTACAGGCCACTTAAATTAAAGACTTCTCTAAAGAAAGAAATAGGGGGAATGGTGCATTTGGGCCAGTTGCTAGCTTTTCTCTGCTTTATTCAGCTCCCAGATGTGCCCTGTCCTTTCCTCTTCCCCAGCCCACGTAAATTCTAGAGGCAAGAACATCAACTCTTTAACATTTGAAAGAGACCGACTTGGCTCCTGCGTTGGCTTTAATTCGGTGGAAATGTGAACCACACCCAGTATGTATTAATGGGCCAAAGCCAGCCTGGCAATAGACCAGTTTTCCAACATCTCCTCCTGTCAACCCTCTCTGAGTTCACTCAGATTCCCCACAAGGTGCATTATCTCTGTCTTGGATTTTGAAGGTCAAAGCTGTCTGTCTGCCAGGTGTGGCTTGTGAAGCATCAATTGTTAAAATAAACAACTGGGCCCTACAGCTGCAAGAAAATTATACCTTCACAGCCCCGTTCATTTTGTGCTAAAACTGTCTATTCCTCAGAGCTTCTTCCAGCCACTGTGCTGACTTCCTCTGAGCAAAAAAGTTGCACAAATGAGGTCGTTTGAGTTGTGCTGATCATGAGGATAGCAGTGCGTTTACAGTACAGCCTTCACTGAGATTAATTCAATAAGTGCGGTGGACTGCAGATTTTTATTTAGATATATTTTGATAAGACTGATGGTATTTTGGAACAAAACTCTGTTGCAGGCTGCAGGCTAATGTGCAGGAATGCCAATAAAAGAACAGGAAAACACCCTTTCACATCAGTGACAGGACGATACAAATGCAATGCCAGTGCCTAGCCTGTGGGCAAATGCAAACAACCATCAGAATTCACAATTAAAAGACACCGAATATGACGTGAACTGAATTATGTGGGACATAAGGGGAGAACAATTCTCAGCTCTTTTTACGCTTTCATGGAATAATTTATTATAGAATAACTCCCTCCCCTCCCCATCCAGTTTAACCTTTCTGTTCAATACCACCCAACCCTGCTTAGACACATTAGACCCACTCACTTTTTCTCAAAAACAACGAGGAGTCCGATGGCACCTTAAAGACTAACATTTATTCGGGCATAAGCTTTCATGGGTAAAAAACCCCACTTCTTCAGAGGCATCACTTTTTCTGTATGCTCAGGCTAACCTAGGGTTAGGTAGGCACAGTGCAAGTGATGGGCAATTTCAGGTTCACAAACTGATCTCACGTGAAGAACAGGAGTACTTGTGGCACCTTAGAGACTAACACATTTATTTGAGCATAAGCTTTTGTGAGCTAAAACCCACTTCATCGGATGCATGCAGTGGAAAATACAGTAGGAAGATATTGCATTCTAGATTTACAGTATGCACACACAGCACATGTAAACCTGCCAGCATACAACTCACATAAAAAAGCACTTTAAAGAAACCATGGCTCCAATCCTGCAAAGGTTTATGCACATGTTTAACTTCATGCACTGTGAGTAATCCACTTGGCTTCCATGGTGTTGCTCACCACATGGACATTGAGTATGTATGTAAGTCTTTGCAGGAGCAGTGCCAAGTTATATTTGTATGTAAAGGTAACATTTTAACTGGGAGCTGATGCAACCTGTGTAACTGATATAACAGACCTAAAAATACACTGCTAGAAGACTGCAACTTTCAACCACTGCATATGACAGGGCTCTGTAAAATCATGACATTTGGAGTTTAGAAATTAAGGAGCAGAACCTGTCACTCTTGTCACTCCTCTGCATGGGTTACATTCCTAAGGCCTAACCCTGAAAACACACACGTGAGCGACTTCACTCTGCTCCTCCGGGCAAGTGCAGGATGGGGGCCTCCGGTGGATTCGCTTGTCCATTTCCAACTTCCCCAACAGGCACAAGCGGCAGTGACAGGTTGCTTCCCGGCAGCTCAGCCGGAGCCGTGCTAAGCGCCCCTCCAGCTCAGGGCGAGCGGGAGATGGGGGCCTGGGGCTGTGGCCACCCCCAGGGCATCCTCCCCAACCGCTTTAGCAAACACGGAGTTGGCACCCGGCCGCGCGCAGAAGTTGGTCAGGCACCAGCCAACTCCCCGAGGTGCCACAGGGCACCGGCCGCCTCCAGCTGCGCCTCGGCGCTGGGCGCTGCAAGGTGCCCACCAGGGAGAGCCCGGCAGTGCCGTCGCTGGGACCCTCGAGCCAAGCGGCAGGTTCAGCCCACGGGGCACGGACCCTGCTCTCCGGAGCAACGTGGACAGGGGGGCGAGCGCCCGAGGCCAGCAGCGGGGCGAGCCCTCGCCCTCTGCCGCGCCCCTTACCTTTGATGCTGATCCCGAGCCCCCCCACGTCCTGCTTCACGATCCGCACCGTGCGCTTCACGTTGGTGAGCGACTCGGGCACCTGGGCGCACGGCTCCCCGCCGTTCAGCTGCGCCGGGGCAGGCGGCGGCTCCTCTGCCCCCGCGCCCTTGCCGGGGCTCACGGTCAGGAAGTCTTCGGCCAGAGTGACCAGGACTCGCAGCCACTGCTCGCCCGGGGCTCGCAGCTCCAGCAGCCCGCTCTTCGGGGCTCTCCTGCCGGCCGCCATCTTCAGCGCATTCCTGGGATAGCTGCTGCTGCGCCGCCTCCCGCCTGCCAGGGGCCGGGGCGCACGGCGCGGAGCGGGGGCACCGGGCACTGAGCCACCCCCAGGGCGCCGCCCCCGGGCCCTCCCCCGGGAGGGACAGCGGGCTGCCGGGCACAGGGGCAGCGAGCCGCCGCCCCGCCCAGGGAGCCGCCCCCCGACACGCCTCTCCTCTCCCCGGGGCGCACGGGGCTGCGGCGGACACATGGGCACCACCCAGACCTTTCCCTCGGAGCCGCCTCTCAGCGCCCGCGGGCATCAAGGCAGGGACCTGCCCAGGAGCCGGGCGCAGGGATGGGGGCGCCAGCTGCGGAGTCGGGCCGGAACCTCGGCTGCGGGCCAGGAGCAGCCTTCCGTTCGCGGCAGAAGGGGCAGAGCTCCTAGCCGGGCCAGTGCCTGCCGGTCCCAGGCTGGGGCGCCCTGCAGACTTTGGAGATCTCTTTCCCGGTCAGGAACAGCGGGGTTCATCCCTGATCCACGGCAAGAGGCCCAGTTACTTCTCTTTCCCCAGCACATCAGATACACTTGCCCCCATCTTCCCTCTCCCCATCTTCCCTTCCCATCAGCATGTGGCCACTAGGGCTAGATGAAGAAATACCCAGCCCAGCTTGTCCAAATGTTGCAAATCAATTAAGCAGGCAAAGGATTGCCAGCTCTTCAGGGAGAGGGGTGGTCAGAGTAGGGGACTAGGCATTAGGATTCCGAGGACCTCATGCCAGTTCTGCCTCTAGCTCCCAGTCCAGCCTTGGGCCAGTCACTTCAATACAGATCCTTAAAAATATGTAGGAAACACTATCCACTCCCACTGATTTCAGGGGACCTTAGGTGCTGTTGTCATAATTGGGCCAGCAAATTTACCTTAATTGTAAACTCAAATGAAAAAAGGAAGTGAAAGTTGATGGCAAGTATCAGAGGGGTAGCCGTAGCCGTGTTAGTCTGTATCCACAAAAACAGATTCCTCATTGTTTTTGTGAAAGTTGATGGAGTGTCACAGTAACCTACGGCAATAAATGTCAATGGGAAAAGTTGCAAAAGGGAGACAAAAAAAAACTCAATACAAACCAAAAGGCCAACTAATATAGCTCAAGGACTGTATTAAACTCAAACCTAGTAAATAAGACAGTGTAAGACCAAAAAGCAATAAGCCAAAATTGGTGTGTCAAAAGTTAGGTCTATTGGTGAACAAAATAATAAAAGAATGGGCTATTCACCCAGCGCTCCCTTGGGGGGGCTTTTAAAAACGGAGACTTTGGGGAAACAATACAAACAGATGGAGGCTGTCGCAATGCTGGCAGATTGAGAGATGAGAGAAAGGCAAAAAATGAGCTCCACCATGACTGCCACCCCCCCATGGTCACCTGCGACCCGGAACTTCTTCGTCCTAATCCTGAAGGATGTCCTGACCAGATGGGACCAGGGAGAGGAACCCAGTCCCAGATGACACCACCACCTCCAGCTGAATCCCAGCCAACACCTGGAATGGGAGACTGTCTCTCTTCCCCTGCCCCTATGTGTCCTTTTCCTTTCCCACCTTATTTCTTCTCTTTCCTGTCCCTCTCCTTTTTCCTTCTGTCTAATAAGTGTCTGGCTTCGTCGGCCAAGACTGCAACACTGCTGTAAGCCTGCGACCAAAAAAAGGCAGCTAAAAGCAATGATCTAAACAGCCCGATGCTGGTGCAAGTTTGCCAGGCCTCGGAGTGGCTAATAAGATTGTGTGCTGGGCCTCTGTTTCTCCAGCAGCAAGGTTGCAAGTGAAAGTCAACACCAGAGACAGAAGCTGTATTTTCTATCTTGGCTGTTCTTTCTCGTCCCTTTTGTGTGTGTTTGTCTCCTTTTGTCTGTTATGAAACAGGATCAGACTTTAACAACAGCTGCAGCCCATCTTCACTAAGTTCTTCTCTGTTCCCCCAAAGGACATTTATTGCCATTTTTAACGCCATCTAAAAAACTCTGACACAAGGAGGATTTCCCTTCTACAAATTCTCCACAGATTAAAAAGAAAAAACAACAACAAAAATGGTTAAAATAAAAGCCTTACTTTATATTTCAAATACTTTACGTGGTTTTCTTTTTTTCTATTTCTCTAATAAAAGATTTTAAAAGTGTTTACTGGTGTGTTTGCCAGGGTAGGAAGCAGGCTAAGGTCTGTGTATATCAAACCCCAAACCTTGTCTGAAACTGTTTAATGTTGGACAGTGAGTGGGTATATTAACACCTTTGGCCCATATATTCCATCTAAATTAATACAACAGTGCCTAAATACCTTTGAGGACCTCGGCCTTCCCCTCTTTGTATGGTAGTTTCTCCATCTGTAAAATTAGGTTGATAATCACCTACCTCACTGGGATGTTATGGTTAATTCATGTGTGTTCAGTGCTTTGAGGCCCTTGGACAGGAAGCCCTAGGGACCAACCTTGTATTTAGAAAAATGCCATGTGCATGTGTTGGTCTGGCCACTTCTCTATGCCTGTCCCCAAGGTGTCTGTACATTGGAGGCCTGCCCCAAAGCATGGAGAGAAGAGAGAACCAGATGTGGAGGAGCAGAGATTTCCCTCTTCTTTGGATGCAAATCTTGGCTCCACAGGAGAATCTGCAGGAATCATGAACTATGCCTGAACACAAATAGGAATATCAGTAGGATCCTATTGCTGCAAACTGTCCTCTCTGCCCCCTTAGCAGATCCATTTAACTGGAAAACAAAGCAGAATAAACTTGGGAAGTAGGAAGCGCAGGCCAGGGTGTGACTGTATCTGGCTTTTGTGTCTTCCATAAAACTGTGTGAGAACTGGAGAAATCGCTGGACAAGAATCCCACAGAGACTGTATAAACCCAGGGTGCATTTAAAGCCAACCACCTTTGCAAAAGGTGCAGTGAACATGTAGGTGGGGAAATGATTCTGAGAGAGCCAAAGCGATAGCCTCAAGTGGTCCTGCCAAACAGCCATAATTCCCTGCCATAGTGCTGCTCACCAGGTGTTCTCTGAACATCTAACCCTAACCAGGTCAGGATCCACTTGCTGCCGTGAGCAATGTGGTGGCAAGTGTACTTTTAACAAAGAGCAGTAGCAGGTGTGACTTCTGGGTGGGACAGACGGTAGGTAACTGATTTCCCTTCCTGTCCCGCCAGGTAGAAAACCACTCCCAGTCAGGGCTCGGGGTGCATGGATGGATAAAATATCAGAAAGGAGAGGGCGTCATCTGGTAAGAGAGAATTACACATCATGGGCCATATTTTCAAACAGTTCAGCTCCCATTTAGGCACCGAAGTGACCAGATTTTTATTTTAAAGGGTGCAGCTTGGGTGTTGAGCAATTTTGAAATTCTGGCTGTTATGTAGGTGCCCAAATAGGAATACCCCCCTACCCCCACCGGGTAAGGCAGGGATGCCCCCCATATAGGACTTTTTCCGAGTGCATTGTTGCATGTAGTGTCTAGATCAGCGGTTCTCAAACTTTGGGTCGAGACCCTGTTTTAATGGAGTTGCCAGGACTGGCGTTAGACTTGCTGGGGCACAGGGCTTCAGCCCTGAGTGGTGGGGCTCAATCTACAGCTCTGGTTACCGGCCCCCTGCCCGGGCCTGAAGCCCTTCAGCTCCAGGTTGGTCCCCCTGCCTGTGGCAGCGGGGCTTGGGCAGGCTCAGGCTTCGGTCCCCCATCGTGGGGTCATGTCGTAATTTTTGTTGTCAGAAGGGGGTTGTAGTACAATGAAGTTTGAGAACCCCTGGTCTAGATTTACTTTATTTCAGCCACAAGTTATGGATATGGGGAAAGCAGTGGACATGATATATCTTGACTTTAGCAAAGCTGTTGATACAGTCTCTCACAGTATTCTTGCCAGCAAGCAGGGCCGGCTCCAGGCACCAGCCTGGCAAGCAGGTGCTTGGGGCGGCCGCTCCGGAGAGGGGCGGCACGTCCAGGTATTCGGCGGCAATTCGGCGGACGGTCCCTCACTCCCGCTGGGAGCAAAGGACCTCCTGCCGAATTGCCGCCGCAGATTGCGATCGCGGCTTTTTTTTTTTGGCTGCTTGGGGTGGCCAAAACCCTGGAGCCGGCCCTGCCAGCAAGTTAAAGAAGTATGGATTGGATGAATGGACTATAAGGTGGATAGAAAGCTAGCTATATTGTCAGGCTCAACAGGTAGTGATCAACGGCTTAATGTCTAGTTGACAGCCGATATCAAGCGGAGTACCCCAGGGGTCAGTCATGGGGCCGGTTTTGTTCAACATCTTTCTTAATTATCTGGATGATGGGATAGGACGGAAGAATCCCATGTACCACTACAGGCTGGGGACTGACTGGCTTAGCAGCAGTTCTGCAGAAAAGGATTACAGTGAATGAGAAGCTGGATATGAGTCAACAGTGTGCCCTTGTTGCCAAGAAGGCTAACGGCATATTGGGCTGCATTAGTAGAAGCATTGCCAGCAGATTGAGGGAAGTGATTATTCCCCTCTATTCGGCACTGGTGAGGCCACCTCTGGAGTACTGCATCCAGTTTTGGGCCCCCCACTACAGAAAGGATGTGGACAAATTGGAGAGAATCCAGCAGAGGGCAACGGAAATGATTAGGGGGCTGGGGCACATGACTTATGAGGAGAGGCTGAGGGAACTGGACTTGTTTAGTCTGCAGAAGAGAAGATTGAGCGGGGATTTGATAGCTGCTTTCAACTACCTGAAGGGGGTTTCCAAAGAGGATGGAGCTTGGCTGTTCTCAGTGGTGGCAGATGACAGAACAAGGAGTAATGGTCTCAAGTTGCAGTGGGGGAGGTGTAGGTTGGATATTAGGAAAAACTATTTCACTGGGAGGGTGGTGAAGCACTGGAATGGGTTACCTAGGGAGGTGGTGGAATCTCTGTCCTTAGAGGTTTTAAGGCCCGGCTTGACAAAGCCCTGGCTGGGATGATTTAGTTGGTGTTGGTCCTGCTTTGAGGAGGGGGTTGGACTAGCTGACCTCCTGAGGTCTCTTCAAATCCTAATCTTCTATGATTCTATGATCAATGCAGGAATGACTGGGTGAAATTCATTGGCCTGTGTTATGCAGGGGGTATCCTAGATAATCACAGTGGTCTCTTCCAGCCTTAAAATTGATGACTCTATTAATGATGTTGTATCAGCACAAAAGACAAGTTTGGAGGTGTGAGTATAAATTCATGAAGTCTCGTTAGTCTGTGTTATGATTTGTTTATGTAGAAAAAATATTCTATGGAGATCTTATTCTTCACATCCATTCATCAAAAAAGCCAATGCTGTGAAGTGTTGCCAGCATGGAATGACCACTATGCTTCACCCTAGAGGTGGCTGCATTTCAGTGACCAGTTTTAAATCTGAACATTAAAATGTGAACAAGGAAGCCCATTTTTAATTAAATGTTATTGGCCCTGATCCTGCAATGAGAGCCATGCTGGTGGGCCTCTAAGCCCCTGCAGAGCTCCGTTGATTGACAAGTGGTCAAGGTCTCTCTGCATGGATCCAGTTGCAGAATCAAGTCCTTATTATGTACCAGTTTTCTCTGTAATGACTTTGGGATGGACATCTCTGAATAATGCCAGGAACAACCCCTGGGACTGTGGGTAACTTTGCTCCCGTTAGAGGCAGGATAAAATAAAGAGGAATGTCAGAGAGAAAATCAAGGATTTCTCTTGTTGATTGGCTTGATATAAGGTCTCCAAAGAGACACTATGTGTTGTTATCTCTGATTAATTTTCTTTCTAATTGTGTTTTGCTGAGATCTTAGAGTGACAGCAATTAGAAAATACCTCTTAGCTTATCCACTGTATTTCCGGTCTATGCAAGGAAAAAATTGTTTGTATTTTCCACCAAAATTTTTGAAAGAAATGAGAAAAAAGCTTCAAAACTTTTTGTGAAAATGTTCCAGGTTTTTGCAGAAAAACAGAAAATTCAAAAACGGATGATTTCATTGAAGAAAACTGGAAAGTTAAAAATGAAACAAGATTTTCATTTAGATAAAACAGCAATTTTTTTGTTAAAAAAAGTGTTGATGGAAATTTTCTACAGCTCTACTAGCAACTTAGGTTATAAGTTCCTTGGGATAGGGACAGTTTTTGTTGTGTGTGTGTGTGTGTGTGTGTGTATATATAGCACGGAGCACAATGTAGTCCTGGTTCACAGCTAGGTCTCCTACAAGCTGCATAATATAAATAATAATGGACTCTTCTTTGTGATTAGATGTAGTGATTAGAAAAGCTTTTCACATTACAGTGTTGTTCCTCTTTACCACTGATTTGTCTTATAAACATATCTTACATATTTATACCGAGTGGGGCAAATCCATCCCTGGTGAATTGAAATCAGTGGGTAGGTTTACCCTGCATTGTAAACCCAGGTCTGTGGGACCCACACATGTGGCTGTAGTGGTCTCTCACTCTCAAGCTGGGAGGGAGGCCACTCTGCCTCCCTGTGTCAGACAGCAGCAGTCGGGCTCCGGTCCCCTCCCAGCTAAGGCAGCCAGCAAAGTCTATCAGAGCGCCGGCCAGCCGGGCAGGGCAGAGCAGGGAGCAGTTTAGGGAGCTCAGGCACTCAGGGTAGGTCTACATTTACCTCCGGGTCCGGCGGTAAGCAATCGATCTTCTGGGATCGATCCCGGAAGTGCTCGCCGTCGACGCCGGTACTCCAGCTTGGCGAGAGGAGTACGCAGCATCGACGGGGGAGCCTGCCTGCCGCGTCTGGACCTGTGGTAAGTTCGAACTAAGGTACTTCGAATTCAGCTACGTTAATAACGTAGCTGAATTTGCGTACCTTAGTTCAAAGAGGGGGGTTAGTGTGGACCAGGCCTCAGGCAGGGTGGAGCACCGAACAGTCTGTCGTTCTAGCTCTGGCAGATGGCAGACAAACACAGGCTCTTGGCCTAAGGTGGGGAGGCTGCCACCCAAGGGTCAAGTTGGCAGCAGGGGGTAGGGGGACCCAGGCCCACCCTACTCCACTGAGTCCCAGCCCAGCATCTTAACAGTGGTGGAGGGTTCCACCACTGGGTCAGCGGGGATCCAGCCGCAACACACTGACTTGGGTTCTGATAGCAAAACTGAACCAAAGTCTGGTTTCCCTGGGCTACTTCCTACCAGTGTCCCAGCGAGGGGTTCCGTAGTCCATGGGTCCTCTGTCTCCTCAGGATACATGGCGGACGGCAGTCCTGGCAACTCCTCTCCAGGGTCGGTCTCTTTTGGGGGCAGGACATTGCTCGGTGCAGGTTCAGCTCCAGAGTTCTGCAGCGAGCTGAAGACATCCGTCTTCTTCTCTGGCTCCCGCTCAACTGAGCTGCAGGGCCCTCCCTTTATACTTCCTGTCCCACCCCGGTACCTCTGGCGAGGGGGACAGGGTGGGTTTGTCTCCACCTACCAGGAGTAGTGTAATGGTCCCTCACTCTCAAGTCCGGAGGGAGGCCACCCCATCTCACTGCAGTGGACATGGTGTTTCCAAGCCACACTTGAGCATCCACACTGCATTGTCAACCTGAGTTTACAGTTGCTGGACCCAGGCCTCACAACCTGTGTTAACATGTTCATACTGCACTGTGCAGGTCTTCTAACTCAGGTCTGTGGCTTGAGCTTTGTCAGCACTGCAAAGTAACAGGACTTGGACCTAAGTCACAGAGACACAGGCACAGACCCCTTCCACTTCTGGGTGAGTCCTAGGATCTGGGTCCTGTTGCTTACCTGAGTCAGACAGATTTGTGTTAGGGTTGTCAATTTTGGTTGGAGGTATTTCTGGAGAACATAAGAGTGGCCATATTGGGTCAGATCAAAGGTCCATCTAGCCCAGTATCCTGTCTTCTGACAGAAGCCAATGCCAGGTGTTTCAGAGGGAATGAACAGAGCAGGTAATCATCAAGTGATCCATCCCCTGTGGCCCATTCTGAGCTTCTGGCAAATAGAGACTCGGGACACCATCCCTGCCATGTGGAGGTTTCATCACATGACATAATCTTTAATTTAAGATTAATCTTTAATTCCTGGAGACTCCACGACAATGTTGAGGAGTTGGCAACCGTAATTTGTGTGTGGATGGTAGGGGAGTTTGGGCTCAAACCTGAGTCTGAGCCCAGGTTTACAATGCACTGTAGACATACCAAGTGGGATTGTGTCTGTTTACATGGGGGCTGAATTTGGCCTTTTTGTCCAAAAGCTCAGGCAGGGATTTTTTTCCCCTTTAATTTATGTCCCAGTTGTGCTGTTAGCATTCAAAATATTCACTCTTTTAGCCAGCTGGCTAGGATCTGTGGCTTGAATTAATTATTTCATTCCTTCCCATTCTCATTATTTTCAAGAGCACTGAATCTTTAAGGCCACATCCAAGCAGCTGTTTCACTCTTTTGGGGACAGTGCTGTTGCCTCAAACAGGAGGAGTCATAAGCACCTCTTTACTGTTGCATAATGTCATGAGGAGTTCTTTCCCCTGCTTTTTTGGTCTTCCCTTTGCCTGGCAGCAGAGATGCCAGTGTTAAAGGACTAATATGCCCTTTATGGAAGGAAATATTTGGACTCTTGCAGCACCACAAGGGCAAAGTTCTGGCTCTCTTTTCCCTCTCTCTAACACTCAGGTGGATAAGTCAGCAGCTGCTATCAGAGCTAGGATCAGGGCGTATCCCAGGTTTGGCTGGGAGTTTGCAACCCATGGAATAACTGCCACTGCTGTCTTTCCCACAAACACACAAGAGTTTTGACAGGCTCATATGCACCTATAAGCCATGCTGCCACCCTTCCCCCAGCAGCAGCTTGCTTCTAATCAAAAGAAGGATTTATTCACCCTTGAGTAATGACGTTTTCATAAACTCCACCGAGACAAACAGGGAGCTGTTCTGCCCTCAGATGAGATTGCTCCATGTCTGCAGACATTATTGTCATGTTCTGTTCCCATCACTCCCCGCCCCCACCATTAAATCTTTCCCAGATGCTAGCTCAATTAGGTTTTAGTCAATTTTTGCACATCTGTGTTAGCACTGAAACATTTACACGTTCGAGGATATGCAAGACCCATGGCACACATGACACTTTGTTGCATAAGCCTTGCTCACAGAATCGCAGTGGCTGCAGGTGGAAAAGACCTGTTAGTGCATCCGGCCCATCCCTTGCCCAATGCAGCATAGTTCCCAACAGGGAACTTGTCATCGTGTCCTCATATGGGTAGAAAGATTGTCTCATGGAAACCTGCCCTCCCACTCAAGATCACATGCACCACCCTTTCTCCCATTTGCAATAACGTAACAACCCTGTGGCAACCGTACCAATTGTTTGTGTGAGAAAGTAACATAAGGAAAGTTTCCCAGGTGAGTTATCTTCTTCTAATGCAACTTAGGAGCTGGTAACAAGAGCCCCAATTCAGCAAAGTGCTTAAACAAATGCACACCTTGCAGTGCAGGCTTGAGTGGGGGAGCTGAAAGGGCTGATAATAGAAACTACCATTGATATGACACAATTTGTCCAAAGATCCCAAAGCACTCACTGTACAAAGCATATGTCAAGGATCGCTTCACCCTTTCACTAAAATGCAGCCACTTCTGGGGTGGAAGGTAGCAGCTGTTTGTCAGTGTACAGCAACATTATACAGTAGCTCAGGTCAGAAAATGAAGAACACTTGCCTCCAGTTGACAATGGAATTTTTAGAGGCAGAGTTTAATTACCTAATTGGACCTCAAGAGTCAGAAGTAGGATGCTTGCCAAAAGTGCCGATGAATTTTTAATGGTCACATGTGGTCAGGGCTAAACCCTGCACCGATATGACCTAGAACAAGATACAGAAGGGTAGATGGGAGCTCGATAGACAGCGAGCAAAGTCATCCTGCCTCTGCTGCTGTACAGTCATGGCTAAAGTCTCTGAATTTTGCAGGCAAAGTAACACCAGGACAAGCATTTTTACAATTGCCTCTCACTGGCTACCAGGGTAGTACAGCGTAACAGCAGCCCCGTCTCATTACTGACAGAGGAGAAAGCGAAGGGATTGCTAGGGTGGGACCTTCCAGTCCCAGGTCAGTGAGGCCTTGCTGTGGAAATCCATTTTTGAGATTCAAGCTGCGTGCTAACAGCTAACTCTAGCTCATGTGGCAGCAGGGGCATGAACTGTATTGGTGCTGAGAGTTCTGGGCTGCGTCCCCACTGGTGTTTGGCTTCTGCTGGGGATGAAGCCTGGGTCACAGAATCATAGAATCATAGAATATCAGGGTTGGAAGGGACCTCAGGAGGTCATCTAGTCCAACCCCCTGCTCAAAGAAGGACCAATTCCCAACTAAATCATCCTAGCCAGGGCTTTGTCAAGCCTGATCTTAAAAACCTCTAAGGAAGAAGATTCCACCACTTCCCTAGGTAACCCATTCCAGTGCTTCACCAGCCTGCTAGTGAAAAAGATTTTCCTAATAGCCAACCTAAACCTCCCCCACTGCAACTTGAGACCATTACTCCTTGTTCTGTCATCTGCTACCACTGAGAACAGTCTAGATCCATCCTCTTTGGAACCCCCTTTTAGGTAGTTGAAAGCAGCTATCAAATCCCCCCTCATTCTTCTCTTCTGCAGACTAAACAATCCCAGTTCCCTCAGCCTCTCCTCATAAGTCATGTGCTCCAGCCCCCTAATCATTTTTGTTGCCCTTCACTGGACTCTTTCCAATTTTTCCAGTGTGGGGCCCAAAACTGGACACAGTACTCCAGATGAGGCCTCACCAATGTCGAATAGAGGAGAATGATCACGTCCCTCGATCTGCTGGTAATGCTCCTACTTATACAGCCCAAAATGCCGTTAGCCTTCTTGGCAACAGGGGCACACTGTTGACTCATATCCAGCTTCTCATCCACTGTAATCCCTACGTCCTTTTCTGCAGAACTGCTGCCTAGCCATTCGGTCCCCAGTCTGCAGCGGTGCACGGGATTCTTCCGTCCTAAGTGCAGGACTCTGCATTTGTCCTTGTTGAACCTCATCAGGTTTCTTTTGGCCCAATCCTCTAATTTGTCTAGGTCCCTCTGTATCCTATCCCTACCCTCCAGCGTATCTACCACTCCTCCCAGTTTAGTGTCATCTGCAAACTTGCTAAGAGTGCAGTCATGCCATCCTTCAGATCATTAATGAAGATATTGAACAAAATCGGCCCCAGAACCGACCCTTGGGGCACTCCGTTTGAAACCGGCTGCCAACTAGACATGGAGCCGTTGATCACTATCCATTGAGCCCGACAATCTAGCCAGCTTTCTATCCACTTTACAGTCCATTCATCCAACTTATACTTCTTTAACTTGCTGGCAAGAATACTGTGGGAGACTGTATCAAAAGCTTTGCTAAAGTCAAGGAATAACACATCCACTGCTTTCCCCTCATCCACAGAGCCAGTTATCTCCTCATAGAAGACAATTAGGTTAGTCAGGCATGACTTGCCCTTGGTGAATCCATGCTGACTGTTCCTGATCACTTTCCTCTCCTCTAAGTGCTTCAGAATTGATTCCTTGAGGACCAAAGAGAGTTAGGCGCCCAGCTCCCTCTGAGAATGTAGGCTGAAGAACCCAGTCTCTCTGAGGCTGATCTGCCTTTGGAAAAGCCCTGAGTGCAAAAAGCTCTTCCTAGTAGCAGCCGCACCAGTGTTCTGGGTAAGCACAACTGTGCTGTCAAGACTCCCAGAGACTCCTTTCAAGGCTTATTTTCCTCCCCAGGGTGAGTCTGGGCTGACATTTCCTCTCCCTGTCACTACTAGATAGTGTCATTGTAAACAAGTCCTTATCTCCCCCCCACCCACCCCCTCCCCCCCCCGGCAACTTCACCTCCTAGCAGATATTATTAGACTCAGCTCATTGCGGGGCTCTTGGCATGGAGAGGAGCTGTAGTGAAGCCCAGGGGTCTATTTATAGAGGTGTGATTAGACGTTTTGTTCAAGTCGCATTAATTAAATTAATCACCACTGAAGCAAAATAAGAGCCCGACAAAGCTCGTGCTCAGAGAGTGGAATAACATTCCCTACCTGCGGGGATTCAGATAACAATATACAGGGCTTTGTGCATGCAAAGAGCAATTCATTCTCAGCACACAGCTAAGCGTTCCTGGGCCTTCCTGTCTGCCCCAAGCAAATGCACTGGAATCCGAGAGGCCCAGATAAGCACAAGAGAATGGGGTCTGTTACTGGAAGCACTGGATGGGGGCGATTAGTATGAGGAGGGTGCAGAGAAGGATTCACGTCCGCAGGTTTGTGGGTTTGGCTCCAGGGTTCAGCCCTAGTAGTGCCTGGGTGTAGCAAACCACAGGATCCACCACTAAGCACACTGAACAGCGTGCCCGTCTCGGCTTGGCCTTAAACAGGAAGCAAGCAGCTCCTGGCTATCAGGTGATGAGTGAGATGCTGACACCCTCTCTCTCTCATCATGACCCCAGCTTGACCTTGGCCCCACTTTATGGTCTGCACCAGTGCGATTGCTAAGCCAGGGCTATTCCTGAGCACAGGCAGGCCTACGGGCTGATTGTGGGATGTGCTTAGCTCCTCCAGCAAAGGGGACTATGGCTCTGATCCTGCTGCTATTAAAGCCAGTGACAATATTCCCATTAACACCAGTGGTGCAGTATCAAGCCATGTAAAAATGCTGAACTGGATGGCTAGGAAAATTGACAAAGTGATTTAGACTTTCAATAAACATTCAACTGACTTAGGGTGACCGATTTCATGTTCCCAAATAGAGGACGCTGCCAGGGGGAGGGGGAGTGGAAAGGGAGGGATACAGTTTCTACTGTACAGTTTCTTTCTACTTTGAATATCTAACATTTATAAATAATAAGTGTAATGGCCTCAAAAATTTATATATAAATCAAATTTAAATGTACCTTCTTACATGCCGTCAGTCCTTTCCTACTGTGCTTCTTCCTGTTGTTTGTGCCCATGCATATTTCTCTGGAGAGCATGTCTTTCTCAGCAGTGGTTGATTGCTCATTAACTAGCCATGAAAGTCTTTTCAAGATGTTTGCCTGAAGTTGTACTGTACAAGCAGGATCCCTTTCAGCGACTCAACAGTCAATACCAGGCCACCCTTACTTCTGCTCTGCTGCTGACGGCGATGCTGCCTTCAGAGCTGGACACCCAGCCAGCAGCCGCCGCTCTCTGGCTGCCGCACCGCCAGCAGCAACCCAGAGGTAATTGTGGCAAACCAGTAAATACACACACCACTATTAGGCCACACCGGGAATTGCAGTTGTAGCAAAATCGATGTTGGAAAAAGGACAAGCAAGGAAAAATCACAGACATTTGTTCATATTTCAAAGATCCGCCCGGATGGAGATTGGAGGACCAAAAGAGAGGTTATGTTTGGGAAAACCCAGACATATGGTAATCCTAAGCTGATTGCTTGGTTCATCCTGTGTTATACCGGAAGTCAGACTAGATGGCCCCTTCAGGCCTTAAATTTGATTACATCTATGAATCTATTAATTTGGACAGAACTTGGTTTCCTTTTGAGGATAATTTGTGCTCGTAAAGAGTTTTCTCCCTCCCGAATTAGTTTCTCCTTGTACTGGATGCTGCAGTGAAGTCATTGATGTCACAGAGACAGCGTGATGGCATCAGTGCAGGGCGACATTCGTCAAAGACGAGGAGATCGGATAGGGAGAAGATAAGCCTGTGAGTGCAACTAGCCTTTGTAATGGAAAGAGCTGAGTGATGCAACATTTCATTGTTTATTTTCTATTTGTGAATTATCCATTATCAGATCATGACATTGTAAGATTCATTTGCTATTCAAATGTAGCTGTTAATTTCATCAGTGAATAATTCTTGGCCTGCATGTCATTCAAACGTCACATATTAAAATCAAATATGCAGTTCGGACTGTAATTAGGACATGATCCAAAACCCATTGACATCAATGGAAAGATTCCCATTGACTTAAATCAAGCCCTTATGTAATTTAGGTGACCTCAGTTACATGAGTTAGTTACAATAAGTTAGTGTATAAACTGCAAATTGTAAAATCCACTGTCTTGTTTGTCGTGTGTGCTGCAGGGCTGGTGCAAGGATATTTTGAGCCCTAGGCGAAACTTCCAGCTTGCGTGCCCCCCCCCACTCCCAGAGCATCGCAAATGAATACAGTAGAGACACAGGGGGTTATGCGGGGGTTAGGTTCTAAGGTCAGCGCGTAAGAGGAAAATCGCGACAGTGAAAATTACCATAAAGTACAGTACACACAGTATACACAGTATACACTAGAACAGGGGTCTTCAACCTATGGCACGCATGCCAAAGGTGGCACACAAGCTGATTTTTTTTTAATGGCAGGCTGTGGGTCCCGGCCACCGCCGAGCCCACTGCCGGCCTGGGGTTCCATTCACTCAGCCATCAGCGGGCTGAGCGGGGCCGGCAGTAGGCTGAGCAGGCCGGTGTCCCCGCTCAGCCCGCTGCCAGCCGGGGTCCCAGCCGGCAGCTCTGTTCAGCCTCCTGCCGGCCTAGGTGAACGAACCCCAGGCCGGGATCCTGGCTGCCAGGAACCGGTCTGGGGTCCCAGCCGCCGGCCCTGCTCAGTCCGCTGATGGTCTGGGGTTCTGTTCACCCAGGCCAGCAGGGGGCTGAGCGGGGCCAGTGGCCGAGACCCTGGCTGGCAGGAGCCGGCAGACGGAACCCCAGCCAAACCACTTTTTGGCACCCCCCAAATCTTGGCACCCTAGGTGGCCGCCTAGTTCTTAGTGCTAGTAATTGAACATGGAAAGAAGAATGCTGAAATTGTTTACTTTTAAGCTTCATTTATGTGTTTTAGTCAGAGATATTTGTAATGATCAGTGCAGACAGCACCTTCACCAGTGAGTGGGGCATATCCTTATCTTAGTGCTAAGTTATTGTCTTGTATGTCGTTATGTTGTTGATCTGACCTGGGCGGTCAGCAGCAAGGTTAGTCCTGCCTGTGTGCACGGAAGTTGGATACTTGCAATGGCCCAATAAATCTCTGTGTGTGATTCTATAAGCAAGTATTACATCTGGTGTCAGTGGCTTCAAAGCACTTTTACCTGAGAAGAAATTTCCTGGCCACGCGGCTAAGACTGGGATCTGTGAGCACTTGCTAGACCTTGAGCTGCTGCTCTCAGCGAATGAGTGGTCTGATGAGAAAGCAGCACAATATGTAGCAGTGTTTCTGCATAGTGATGCCAGAGCATTTCAGCAGCAGCTTCCCAGTGTAGATCATGCGTTTTATAGACAGTGAGACAAATACTTACACGACTGCTCTGAGCGGGGATGGGCCCTTTTGAACTACCAGAAGGAATAACAAGCCAGGAGGGGGCAGAAAGAGAAACCCCTACATAGTTATTTGTGTGCATTAAAGAGACTGTTTGCTAGGGCTTTCCCTGGACCACCCTGTCCAGGAGATGGCTCGAGAGGAGCAGAATCTGCTGTGCTGACTCTGGAACTGGCAATGCAGAGAGGGCATATGCCTGGTGGCAAGCCATGAGAGGATGCTATATGAAAAGTCAGGTTATTAGCCATTCTGGCTTGTTTAGAATCAAAGAATATCAGGACTGGAAGGAACCTCAGGAAGTCATCTAGTCCAATCCCCTGCTCAAAGCAAGACCAATCCCCCAACAGATTTTTGCCCCAGTTTCCTACATGGCCCCCTCAAGGACTGAACTCACAACCCTGGGTTTAGTAGGCCAATGCTCCAACCACTGAGCTATCCCTCCTCCTTAGGGAACCTGCTGGTGATGGAGGATAACATACAGGACAAACCAGTAGGCCAGATTATACACAGCATTCAAAATGTGGAAGCAGAAATTAGGGTTTCCTGAAAGGTATCAGTTGCTAATTCCCAGCCTCAAGGTTCCTCCCTTATACCAGATGCAGCACTTCAAGAAATGATTGCTAGGGAAGTGGCTAAAAAAACTGGAGGAGGCCCAAGTGCAAGGTGTTCACAGAGGCCCCATGGGTCAGAAGAGAGAGAGAGACTGTCTCCCAAGTGGGTCCCAGGCCTGACACCTTTTTCAGGTGATGCAGAGGCAAATGCCATTGGAGGTGGAATGGCCCAAGCAGAGGGAAGGCACACCAGGGAAACTAGAAGTTGTTGATGCAGTAGGGCTGCCACCAGCAGCTATTAGAATGCTCCCTGTGATGAGCTGCTCAGATATCTATTATCATGTGTCAGGAGACACTGACAGCTGGAAAACCACTATGCTGTTGGAGTCAGGAGCTGAAATAAGTCTGATCCCTGATGAACACCCAGGGCTGAAAGGGAAGAAAATGTATACATCAGAAGTTAGATCAGTGGCTATTAATCATCAGTCTCTGCAAACAATAGAAGAAATCCAGCTACCACTGAACCTGGGGTCTCTGCATACTAAATGGACATTTGTTGTGGTGACTAGTATTTCTACTGCCGTTGTACTGGGAGTGGATTGGATCTGAAGCCATCACGAGAACTCCTGGGGTGTTAATAGAACACACTTGTCCATGGACAGCATTCAGGTCCCCCTGCTGGATGTAGATAGGAGGAAGTGTGGACCTGGGGTGCAACTCCTGGCGCCTAAGAGGAGCCTCTACTGTGGCTACAGGGTGATGGATATGAACTGTTCCCTGGGGTGGGGGTGAAGCCAGGTCATCCTGCAATAATACCCCTAGGATAAAGGACAGACGCAGCGAGCCTGTGGGAGTGTTTGATGCTACCAAGATCCAGTCAGGATTGCTGGGTAGCAGAACTCTGTGCAAAGCTGGACCAAAGAGGGGAGTTCTGAGTAAGAGCCATTCATGTAACTGGGAGGCAGTGCAGCTAGTGAGACATCAGACCCTGGGGACAGTGTCCAGTGTAGATGGTGACTCAAAGCCTCTCATGGAGCAAAGATCAAAAACTGTGAAGCAGCCCAGCCAGTAAAAGAGCTAACGGTTGACTTGATGGGAGATGGAGGAACAGATGAGCCAGAAGCAATCGTGCTAGGCACAAGATGCTGGAAAAGAGAAGAATAACATGCTCATTCAGGAAGGAGAGAAGCTGTGGCTATAAAATTGGAAAAAGCAGCCTGGCAAAAATCCACAATGTACTCCTCTTTGGAGGAGACCTCACACAGTGATTAATAAACTAAACAATTTACCCTTGCTGAAGCAAGAGCTCGCTATGACATACCAGGGCGCAATCCAGACGAATGAGCAGCTGTGTCACCCCTGCCCAGCTAGCTTGGATGACTTATAATTTTTTGGTTGAAGTAGCTCCCACCTGGGCTGCTCACAGCCTTCCAGCATGCAAGCCGCACTGGACTGTTTGTGTGTAACTGCAGCGTGACAGCTACACCTGGGTTAACTCTGGCTCTCACCAGCCTCAGTTATACTGCAGGGTGACCCCACCACACCCCAGTCTTAGATTTTCCCCAGAAATGTATGTCCTGTACTGCCCAGACATCGCCGTTATTTCTTTAATAGAAATAATATGCACACAACTTGCCACCCCCAGTGGAGTTCCCAGACACTTCAGTTTAAAAACACCGCCACCGAAGACCCCAGGCCCCCTGAATCCTCTGGGCAGCCCTATGCAGAAGAGGAATGGGAGGTATCCCAGCAGGTTCCTCTGGCTCGTAACAGGGGACTGATTGTGGAGGAAGAATTGCTGGGGTGTTCTCGGGACCTCCACACACCACAGCCTTCAACAGACAGGTTGTCCACAATGGATAGGCCTGACCTAGAGGACATGAACTTTGCATGCTGATAATCTAGATCCAGCTACAAGAGAGGTATCCATGATTGAATACAGGCCTCAAGTGGGCAGACAAACACGGAAACCTGCGTGGAGGACAGACCGTGTGGATTCCTAGGTGTTACTGTTTAAATTCTTATTTAGGGGAAGGGAAGGAGGAAGTTGTCACATTTAGTGTAGGCAGCATCTTAGCATAAAGTCTTGTGATGGTTCTCAGGGTACCCAGGACTGTGATTCACCTTGTTACTCCCTGCTTGCAGCATGAGGGAGTCTTGCCAGTGCCTGACTGGGTATCAGATCCCAAACACCAACAGACTGTCAGTCGCACAAGCACTTGCCCTTGGGCTACGCCAGGGCTGTCTTGGCTTGCAGGTTAATAGTAGTGGCACCCCAGTCCCCAAGTCCCTTTGAATCATTCCTCTGTGATATCCAGCTCCTGACACTAGCTGCTCACAGAAATCCCAGAGCCTCACAGGTGCAGTGTACCCCAGTTTACCAGTTTTACATTGAACCACAGTTCCTGGTTAAACACAGCACTTGTGAGCCCTTATAATAAAACAAAAGTAGGTTTATTTAACAAAGAATCAAGATTTAACTAGAAACAAGAGAAAGTGGTGGTCACAAGTGGTTACAATACAAAACAAAATCATAAACCATAACCCACTAAGGAACAATACGTCTCAGGGATGGCCCATTCAGCAAGAGGGCGTTGTCACCCTGCTCTGTTTAGCAGGTGATGCAATGCAAGGCTCAGTTGTTTAGCCTTGCTCAATCCCCAAACTTTCCATGGAAAACCACAGAGACACCCGCAAACAATCAAAATCTCTTGAATGCAAAAAAAACAAACATTACAACAAGACAGGATTTCACCCAGTCTATGACAAAAGACTGTTTCCAAATACTGCAGAAGAGGGTAAGATACTCCGTATTCTTTCACCGAGGAGATACCTGGGAGAAGAGACGTGTTCTCATGAAAACTTGGATTCTGGTTCCTGTGAAGCCAGCCAGCTCTGCAACAGCCTTTTTTTTTTTTTTTTTTTGGCGGGGGGGAGGGTGAGTTGCAAACCTACCTATTGATAAGGTTGGACAAACACCTGTCAGGGACGGTCTAGATAATACTTAGTCCTGCCAAGAGTGCAGGGCACTGGACTAGATGACCTCTTGAGGTCCCTTCCAGTGTTATGATTTTATGATATGTTCTGGAGGTTTGGGTCTTCTGTCCCTTGGAAGTTCTGGGACAGTACAGCCCCCAAGCCTACAATGGACACATCTGTGTGCAGGATAAATGGTAAGGAAAAGTCGGGGCATCAGAGCACTGGCTGCTGCCCCAAATTGTCTTTTATGCTTTGAAATGCCACCTGGCGTTCCTGTATCTATAGTACCATATTTGGTGCCGACGTCTTGGTCAGGTCTGTCAATGGTGCCTCTAGTGTTGCAAAATGGGGGATAAACCGACGGTAATAACTGGTCAGGCCTAAAAAGGCCCAAACCTGTTTTTTTCTTTCTGGAACTGGAGTTTTTTCTAGAGCTTCAGTTTTATCTTGAGGGGACTGTATCTTCCCGTTCCCTACCAGATACCCAAGGTATTTGGTCTCTTGCGTACCAAACTTACATTCTTTGGGTTTGCTGTGAGCCCAGCCCCTCTCAGTGACTGCAGAATGGATGCTACATGTGTTAAGTGTGACCACCAATCTTCCCTGAAGATCATTACATTGTCTAAATAGGCCACTGCAAATTTCCATGGTGACGTAGTACCTGATCCATTAGGTGTTGGAAAGTGGCTGGCACCCCATGTAATCCGTTATAAAATGGAACAGCCCTAGGGGGGCGGCAAATGCAGTTTTTTCCCCAGGAGTCTTTTGTAAGGGGTATTTGCCAATAGCCCTTGGTCAAGTCCAATGTTGTTATGTATCTTGCCTTTCCAAGCTGATCCAAGAGTTCGTCAACTGTGAGGCTCCATTTGGGCCCTGAAATCCACACAGAACCACGTGGCACCATCTGGTTTGGGCACTACGACCACTGGGCTGCACCAAGGGCTTTGGGATTCCTCAATAACCCCCAGCTCCAGCATCGCCTGAATCTCTTGTTCTAGGGCCTCACAGAGCTTTTCGGGAACTCGGTAGATCTTGTGTTTGGGCTTGGCCGTCGGATTCATCCGGATTTGATGGGCCATTAGATGAGTCCAACCCAGCTGAGAGGAGAAGAGATCATCAAAGTATCCCAGAAAGTTCCTGGCCTGTCATTGCAGGTGAGGAGGGAGGCATTCTGCTATGGGTACATCTGCAGTGCCAGCTGGGGATTGCACCTCTGGTCCCAAGTCATCCAGCAGGTCCCAGGAGTCTATAAACAGACCTTCCTGTGCTTTCCATGCTTTTAACAAGTTTAACAAAATTTGTTTTCTCCTCTTCTTATCTGGGCAATGGATCTCTTAGTCCAAGTCCCCTATTCATCTTATGACCTTGAAGGGCCCTTGCCATTTGGCCAAGAGCTTACTCTCAGAGCTGGGTAACAATAGCAAGACCCGGTCACAAGACTGGTAGACTTTCTCCCCAGCTCCTTTATTAGAGTAGTGAGCCTGGGTCTATCGGGCCCGTTCCAGATTCTCTCGGTCAAACGTGGCCACCTGGTTTAGTCGCTCACACATTTGTAACACATATGAATTACATTTTGGACTCAGAAAGGTTGCTTTTCCCACGTTTCCTTAAGAAGGTCCAGTATTCCTTGGGGTTGCCGGCCATAAAGCATCTGAAACGGGGAATATCCTATTGAGGCCTGCAGCACCTCTCGTACTGCGAACATAGGATAGGGCAGGAGTTGGTCCCAATTGCAAGGGTCAGTGTTTACAAATATTTTTAACATGTTTTTCCAGGTTCGATTGAACCTCTCCTCCAGGCCATCTGTTTCGGGGTGGTACACGGAGGTCCTGAAAGGCTTAATCTTGAGAAGTGTCCACACCTCCTTTAACAATCGGGACATGAAATTTGTCCCTTGGTCAGTCAGGATTTCAGTAGGTAAACCCACCCGAGAAAAACGTTGAACTAGTTCTGTTGCTATAGTTCGTGCTGTTATTGAGCACATGGGGATCACTTCTGGATATCATGTGTCGTAGTCCACCACAACCAGTATGGGTTGGTGGCCCCGGGCACTTTTCTTTAGGGGGCCCACAATATTGATCCCTATCCTCTCAAAGGGCATACATACTAGAGGTAGGGGTATTAGAGAAGCCCGCCCTGAACCCTTTGGTGCGACCTGCTGACAGTCTGGACAGGACGCACAGAAATTAGCAGCCTCCTTATGGATCCCCAGCCAGAAGAATTGAGCCAATAAGCGGGCTAATGTTTTTTCCTGGCCAAGATGGCCAACTGATGGTATTGAATGAGTCAGTCGCAAAACTTCCCTCCTGGCCTCCTGGGCACCAGGAGTTGGTAGCAGGTCTCCCTTGTTTTTAGGTCAAGGTCAACACGATAGAGCATATCATTCTTTAGTTCAAAATGGGGAAACTGGACAGTTCGGCCTCCTGGGTAACCATCCCGTCAATCACTGCTATCCGGGCATACGACTCGCTTAAAGTGTCATCTTCCTTTTGCCCACATATGAAGTCGTAGTCTGGGTTAAATGGGCTAAGTCTATGTCGGGAGGACAAACCTCCTGGAGAGGGTCTCCTGGATCAGAAGGCACTTCTCCCCCTTTGGATTGGGCATCGTTCATCTGCTGAGATGGTTCCCCTGGTTCTGTTTCCCCAGCCAGATGGGTCTGTAAACAGGCCCTCCCTTCTTCTTGGTGTTGCCTTTGGGACTTCCTAATCCTCTGGGTTTGGGTAGATCCCTCCAAAACGTCAGATTTCAGTATTGGAAATATATCATCCAGCTTTTGGGGTATCGGTTCAGCTGGAGTAGAAGGTCCTGATCGGGGGAGGAGCAAGGAAGGGAACTGTTGCCAATCTCTCCCAATTATAACCTTCAAGGAAGGCATTTTGTTATGCCGACCCGAATTTTTGCTTCATGATCACCCACCTTCAGTTGTACCCAAGCTGTGGGGTAGAACTGGACATCCCCATGCACACACATCACCTTCAAGGGGCGGTCATATTGGAGGGTGCTACGGTCAAGCAGGGACCCTTGAACCAGGCTTTGGGAGCATCCTGAGTCCACCAGCCTGGGCATAGTGCACCCTCCCATGGTGACTTGGGCAACATAGGCCTTATGCCGCTGGTCAAGCCTGGGCTCAGAGCTGCTACATGTTTCAGTGACCCCCACAGTCTAAGAAGTCACATTCCATGAAAATCCTACAGCAGGAAGATCCATTCCTTGCTCTTTTGATTTACAGATTAACACCAACAGCAGCTAGTGGATCTAGTCCAGCACAACTCCTGATGGGAAGACAACTCAGAACTATGGTTCCAACTTTGGAAAAGAATCTATCTTCAACGTGGCCAGACATGATTGAGAGTAACCAAATTGGATAAAAGAGCAAATGAGCTTCTGAACAATTTTACAACAGACATCACTCAGTTAGAGCACTGCTGGATCTAGAACCTGGTGACTGTTCATGTCAAAGTGGATGGAAGGAAAGGATGGACAACTCCAGCTGTTCTAAAGAAAAATAATTCAGAGCCCAGATCATATGTGCTCAAGACTGACGGTGAAGAGTTCAACAGAAACCATCAAAATCCACAGTTTGTTCCTCAGAGAGAACAATCAACAGAGCCAGCTCTACAGATGGAGATGCAGGATGAGAAGAAGATGGCTCAAGGATTCCAAACTGACCACACCCAGTCATGGCAACTAATGGACAGCCAGGTGACCAAGTTGTTACACATGTTTGAGGTGTGTAATTAGAAAACCAATATGATTCAGAGACACTAAACAGACTGATATATACTGGATGTCAAAGACAACATGATAGTGTAACAATTCATGCTTGAATAACAAGAGTATAATAGTAGGGGTATACTACTGATCACTGACCAGGATGGTGATGGTGTCTGTGAAATGCTCAGAGAGATTACAGAGGCTACAAAACAGAAAACCCAATAATAACAGGGTATTTCAACTATCCCCCTATTGACTGGGAACATGTCACCTCAGGACAGGATGCAGAGATAAAATTTCTAGACTCTGTAAGTGACTGCTTCTTGGAGAAGCTAGTCCTGGAACCCACAAGGGGAGAGGCAATTCTTGATTTAGTCTAAGTGGAGCACAGGATCTGGTCCAAGAGGTGAATATAGCTGAACTACTTGGTAATAGCAACCACAATGTAATTAAATCTAACATGTTTGTAGGGGCAAAATACCAAAAAAACCCACCACAGTAGCATTTTAACTTCAAAAAGGGGAACTACACAAAAATGAGGAAGCTAGTTAAACGGAAATTAAAAGGAACAGTCACAAGGGTGAAATGCCTTGAAGCTGCATGGAAACTTTTTTACAACACCATAATAGAGGCTCAAACTAAATGTAATCCCAAAGTAATAAAAAACATCAAGAGGACCACAAAAAAAAAAAAAAAAAGCCACCATGGCTAAAGAGCAGAGTAAAAGAGGCAGTTAGAGACAAAGACATCCTTTACAAATTGGAAGTAAAATCTGACAGGAGATTAGAAAGGAGAATAAACTCTGGCCAGTCAAGTGTAAAAGTATAATTAGGAAGGCCAAAAAAGAATTTGATGTATCTGAGGTACTTAACTTTTTTTTTTTTTTTTGCTGTTAGTTTTTCTAACAGCAAAAAAAAAAAATGTTAAGTACCTCAGAAGCAGGTAGCCTGCCAAACAATCAATGGGGCCATTGGACGATCAAGATGCTAAAGGAGCACTCGAGGAAAAGGCCATTGCGGAAAAGCTACATGAATTCTTTGCATCGGTCTTTACTGCATAGGATATTAGGAAAATTCCCACTCTTTTTAGGTGACAAATATGAGGAACTCTCCCAGATTAAGGTGTCAGTGGAGGTTCTTTTGGAACAAATTGACAAACAAAAATAAATCACCAGGACTAGACGGCATTCACCCAAGAGTTCTGAAGAAACTCAGATATGTTTAAATCAGCCTCTGTACCAGGTGATTGTAAAATAGCTAATGTAACACCGATTTTAAAAAAAGGCTTCTTGACAATTACAGGTCAGTAAGTCTAACTTTAGTACCAGGCAAATTGGTTGACACTATAGTAAAGAACATATTTATCAGATACATTGATGAACAAAATATGTTGGGGAAGAGTCAACACAGCTTTGTAGAGGGAAATCATGCCTCACTAATCTATTAGAATTCTCCAAGGAAGGGCCGGCTCCAGGGTTTTTGCCGCCCCAAGCGGCGGAAAAAAAAAAAAAAGCCACGATCACGATCGGCGGCAGCTCCACCGCGTCGCTTTCTTCTTCGGCGGTACTTCGGCGGCAGGTCCTTCCCTCCAAGAGGGACTGAGGGACCCGCCCCCGAATTGCCGCCGAAGAGCCCGACCTGCCGCCCCTTCCCCTTGGCCGCCCCGAGCACCTGCTTGCTGAGCTGGTGCCTGGAGCCGGCCCTGCTCTGAGGGTGTCAACAAGCATGTGGATGAGAGTGATCCAGTGGATATAGTGTATTTGGACTTTTGGAAAGCCTTTGACAAGGTCCCACGCTAAAGGCTCTTAAGCAAAGTAAGCAGTCATGGGATAAGAGGGAAGGTTCTCTCATGTACAGTAAAAGATAGGAAACAAAGGGTAGGAATAAATGATCAGTTTTCACAATGGAGAGACATAAATAGCAGGGTACCCCAAGGATCTGTACTGTTCAACATATTCATACATGATCTGGAATAAGGTGTAAACAGTGAGGTGGCAAAATTTGAAGATGATATAAAATTACTCAAGATAGTTAAGTCCAAAGCTGACTGCAAAGAGTTACAAAGGGATCTCACAAAATTGGGTGACTGGGTAACAACGTGGGAGATGAAATTCAGTGTTGATAAATGCAAAGTTATGCACATTGGAAAACATAATCCCAACTATACATATAAAATGATAGGGTCTAAATTAGCTGTTACCACTCAAGAAAGAGATCTTGGAGTCATTGTGGATAGTTCTTTGAAAACATCTGCTCAGTGGGCAATCAAAAAAGCTAACAGAATGTTAGGAACCATTAGGAAAGGGATAGAAAATGAGACAGAAAATATCATATTGCCTCTATATAAACCCATGGTACACCCACATCTTGAATATTGCGTGCAGATGTGGTCACCCCATCTCAAAAAAGATATATTGGAATTGGAAAAAGTACAGAGAAGGGCATCAAAAATGGGTAGGATAATGGAACAGTTTCTGCATGAGGAGAGATTAATAAAACTGGGACTGTTCAACTGAGAAAAGAGATGACTAATGGGAGATATGATAGAGATCTATAAAATAATGAATGATGTGGAAAAAGTGAATAAGGAAGTGTTCTTCATCCCTTCACATAACATAAGGACCAGGGGTCATCCATAATAGGTAGCGGGTTTAAAACTAATATAAGGAAGTTGTGAGCCTCCGTGTCCGCGTCTGAGGGAGGCCACGCCTCCTCGCAGTTTGGTCTGCTAGAATCTTCTCCACACAAAGAAAAAAAAGGGGGGAATTAGCGGTTCTCAGTGGGCTCCGGCCTTTAAGCAGGGCAGGGCAGTAAACAGTCTGGGCTCTGGCCTGCAACCAGGCAGAGCTGTAGCAGTTTATTCAACCAGCTGTTAAGCAGGGTGGGGCAGCAAACAGCCAAGGCTCTGGCCTGCAGTCAGACAGAGCTGTAGCACCAGCCCAGTCTGTGGGGCTCTGGCAGGGGTGAGCGCCATGCACAGTCCATGGGGCTCCAGTAGGGATGCCCGAGCAGCACAGGTGTCCTGGCCTAAGGAAGGGGAGTATGGTCACTGCAAAGGTAGGGTGGCAGGGGGTTGCGGGCCCACCCAACTCCACCATATCCCAGCCCAGAGCCCTAACAGTGGCTCAACACACTAACCTTGTTTCAGGCCAATTCTCAACCAGACTGTTGCCTGGTTTCCAAGAGCTGCTTCCTATTTTCCCCCTCGAGTGTACCTGCATCCAGGGTCGTCCTCTGTCTCCCCGGGATATTCTGCCAAGGGTAGCGGTAGCAGCTCCTCAGCGTCATGAGTTGCAGGGCCCTCTGGAAGCTCAGGCTGGTTTCCAGGGCAGCAATGGTTCTCTATGGCATCCCACTCCAGCAGCGGGGAAGAAGCATCTGTCTCCTTCAGCAGCTCCCTCCAAACTGAGCTGCTGGGCCGGCCTTTTATACTTCCTCTTCCTGTTCTGCCCCTCTGCTTCCGGTGTGCTGGGCATGGCCCTCCTGGCTCCACCCACCAGGTGGCTTGTGATGCTCCCTCCACATCTGCGTCTGAGGGGGGCCACGCCCCCTTGCTACAGAAGTACTTCACACAACGCACAGTCTATCTGTGGAACTCGTTGCCAGGGGATGTTGTGATGGCCAAAAATATAACTGTTCCAGAAAGAATTAGATAAGTTCATGGAGGCTAGGTCCATTAATGGCTGCTAGCCAAGATGGTCTGGACGCAACCCCATGCTATTGTTGTCCCTAAGCCTCTGACTGCCAGATGTTGGGACTGGATGACAGGGGCTGGATGACTCAATAATTGCCCTGTTCTACTCATTCCCTCTGAAGCATCTGGCACCAGCCATTGTCAGAAGACAGCATACTGGACTAGTTGGACCATTGGTCTGACCCAGTATGGCCAGTCTTATGGTAAACAGTAGGAATGTAGGAGGAGGGGATGAGGATGGAACTGTGTTATACAGCTCAGCCACTAGGTGGCACTGTGTTTAAAATACTGCATTAAAACCAACTATAGCCATGCTTGGCACAGCATTAAAGGATCTTACAGTGGGCACTGCTAGTGTCTCTCTCTCTGAGGAGTAAGCTCTGTCCATATCTGACACTAGCGTTACCATATTTAAACATTAAAAAAAGAGGACACTCCATGGGGCCCTGGCCCCGCCCCTTCCCCGTCCAGCCCCGCCCCAACTCCGCCCCTTCCCCGCCCCAACTCCACCCCTTCCCCCAAAGTCCCCGCCCCAACTCCGCCCCCTCCCCTGAGCACCCCGCATTCCCCCTCCTCCCTCCCAGCCACGCAAAACAGCTGTCCGAGCGCTACCAGCTTCACGGTTTGCCGGGCAGCCCCCAGACCTCCAGACCCTGCGCCCCCGGCCGGGCGCTTCCCCTCCCAGGCTCCGGCTGCGCTGGGGAAGCACCCGGCCGGGGGCACAGGGTCTGGAGGTCTGAGAGCTGCCTGGCAAACCGTGAAGCCGGTAGCGCTCGGGCAGCTCGGCTCTTCAGCTACACAAAGCTGAGGTGTCTGGGGGGGAGCAGCAGCAGCTGCCGCCGCCACCAGGAGGAATCCGCCTGCAGCTCGCAGCCTGCCGGAGCCGCTCTAAGGTAAGCAGGGGACTGGGGCAGGGATGCCGGCAAAACAAAGCTGGGAGTATTTTCCCGGACATGTTCGGCTTTTTGGCAATTACCCCCGGACAGGGATTTGAGGACCAAAAAGCTGGACATGTCCAGGAAAATCCGGACATATGGTAACCCTATCTGACACAGCAGCCTGACCTGCTGGTAGTAGCCCTGCAACCTATCATGCACAAGGAGTACATAACACCCACTGCCTCTCCCTGCCCTACAGTGATCTCAAGGGAGCAGTACCGCCCCATCACCCTCCCCACTCTGGCTGGGGCAGTGAGATCTCCCCCCACACACACCCCGCTTCAATCTACTTTAGCCAATGCACTAATCCTTGTACCCCTCCCAACCCCGCCATGAGACAGGGCAGGATCATCCAAGGAGCCTTTAACTATCTGCATCTTCAGGCCCCTAACTAGCTTTAAAATCCAGCCCAAGTGACTTGGCTGAGTCTGCACAGTGAGTCAGCGGCAGAGGCTGGGAACAGACCTTGCACTTGTCGTGAGCCCCCTTCCCCTGGGGCCATGGTTGGGCAGGCCATTCTGCTGCTGCGCAGGTGATCACACACAGTGGAACATATTTCCCGTTTTCCCAGAAGAAGGGAGGGGCTGTAAGCCCCATTTGGAGCCTCAACGATCACCTCTTGTTTAATGTATTTATTTCGAGGCTTGTTGCTGGCACCCATCACTGTGGCATCAGACAGTCATTAACAAAGGTAGCCACACAACACCTCTGTGAAACAGGCAAGTGTCAACCCCTGTTTCACACCTGGCGAAACCAAGGCACAGTTTCCTCGAACACAAAGCAGGGCTGGATGTAGCCCTTAGCACAGTCCATTGGCCAGAGGAGGCTTGTACAGCATTGGTGAAAGGGGATCCCTGTGTGTGCAACATTCACCACCATCTCAGCTCCATTGTGCTCTGTTTCTCTGTACACACAAAGGGCAATCATGCACGTTCAGTGGAAAATGACTTATTTTACCTTAAGGAACAGACCAAGAAAGCACAAAAGCAAAGTCTCCCAGGGAGAGCACAGTGTAGCCCTTCTGTAGCAAGCTGCAACAACTCTGAGAACAATAGGGATGCTGTTTCTTCTCCAAAGGCATTCCGTCTGCAGTGCTAAGGTGCAGTGCCCAGAAAAGCAGAGACCTCACAGTTTGACAGCTGCATCCAGCCCTCGCAGGCCAGCACTGAGCTTGTGGTCTGGACTCATGGATCCCAGTTAGATCAGCAGCTATATGAGGACACATCAGGCTGTGTGGAGCTAGAAATTCTTCAGTTGGGATACGACAGGTCTGCGTGACCACAGGAGAGTGCGGGCAGAGACTCACCCAGGCTGCTTCTTTAAGGCTCAGTTTAAAAACCTCATTGTCCAAAGTTCATTTTTAACCAGTTCCCACCTCCGCACTAGAGGCTGTGATGGTTTGTGCTTGATCCTGGGCATTATTTGGAGATATTTCCATGAAAGGTGACAAGTCAAATTCTGCCTTTGGGAAACAAACCTGCTCCAACTTTCTCCAAACCTGACAAGAAAGGAACAGAAGGAGGAACGAAGCTCTCCCCGCTCCTTAACTCCCACTCCCAGTGGCAGTGTTCCCAAAGCAGACAGCTGGGAAGGGGAAATAGTGGCCGAGCCCCACAAACCCATTTAAAAATACCTAAGGGAGAAAACTGTTAAATTAGAGGCAAAATGTTCTCTGCCCAGCCAGGTGGCCTGCCTGGGAGTTTTCGGCAACCCCAATGTCCCATATTCATTGTAGCTTTGAGGCTCCCTCTGCTGGCTGAGAGTTGGCAGTGCATTATTTCAAGAGAGCCGTCTGGGCTATGAAATTCCCCTAACAATACTTTGGTTTGTTCTGCACCTGTGTTTTTCAGCAGAGCAAGTGACAATAGTGGCTCCTACAGTTAAAGTTACTAACCAGCTTCCTTTACAACCCTTTTGTTCATATGCTCATGCCCTTTCTGGGGCTGGAATTTCCCACGTTACATCTCTGCCTGAAGGCGGAAAGTTTCAGCTAAAACCTCTCTATGGTTTTGGAGTTCATGAAACTAGGGAGCATCAAATAGACTTCATATCCTGAAATCTAAGCTTCTTTTTTTTTTTTAACAAAGCTGACTGATGCTCGAGATGTATTTTCTGGCGTGGACTCAGAGCCAGATTCTGCAAAGGTTTCCTGTGGACCATAGCCCTATTGACTTAAAAAGAACTACACCACTACCACTACACCCAGCAGAACATACTTATCCTGTATAGCAAGTATGGGTGGTGCTAAGTTTGGCTGCAGTTTACCAAAGCTAGCAGCATCTGCTGATTGCACAGTGAAAACATGCAGTGGGTATTTTCCTCAGTTAAATGTACTTTTGAAAGCAAGTTGCGAGGCAGGATTTTGGCTTTGCCCAACTATTGCTCTTCAACCTTCACCCCTGTGCCCCCTGGCGATTTGAGTTTTCCATCTGCAAAGAGCAAATATCCTTTCAGTTAGAATGGCTTGTATGGATTAAGGAAAAAACAGAGCAAGAAAGAACAAAAATAAGGTCTCTATAAGAGAGCATAGCATGAGGGGGCATCTCTTCTAAACCGTCTGCACTGAACTGAATACAAAATCATGCAATCATAGGAATGTAGGGCTGGAAGGGACCTCAAGAGGTCATCTAATCCAAGCCCCACACTGACATAGGACCAAGTATCCCTAGACCAGTGGTTCTCAACCCACACTCCACGAGCCACTTGCGACCCAATCAGCATACGGCTGTGGATCATGTGACATCCTCAGGGCCATACAGATAGTATATATATTGTGTGGCTGTGGCCCACATAACACATAGAGAGCTGCATATGCGGCCCACAATGGTAAATAGGTTGAGAACCTCTGTCCTAGACCATCCCTGACAGGTGTTTGTCTAATCTGTTCTTTAAAACCTCCAGTGACGGGGATTCCACAGCCTCCCCAGGTAACCTATTCCTTATACTTCAAAAGATTTTCCTAATATCCAACCTAAATCTCCTTGGTAACTGCCTCCAGCAGACTCCTAGAAATGTAGAGTCCAGTACTCAGACAACACTGCCATAACTATTACAGAGCTACCTTGTTACACTGGCCCAGCCCTCTAACCTCCCTCCCCCAAGTGTTTTGTCCTGGCTGTCCTGCAGAGTGCATTGGGCCGGGGCACCATGTTACAGTGTGGTGTGGCCTTGCCTGTGAGAAGGGCACCAACCGGTGTTGTTATAACTATGCTGAAGCCCTGTAAATACTTCATTAAGGTACTGTAAAGAAATCCATTTCCTGACACCTTATATTGTAGCTATGCAGCGTCACTGGTGCATGGAGGACAGGTCCATCAATGGCTGTTAGCCAAGATATTTAGAGATGCAACCTCATGCTCTGGGTGTCCGTAAGCCTCTGACTGCCAGAAACTGGGAGTGGATGAGAGGGCATGGATCACTCAATGATTGCATGTTCAGTTCGTTCCCTCTGAAGCACCTGGCACTGGCCACTGTCGGAAGACAGGATACTGTGCTAGATGGAACATTGGCCTGACCCAATATGGCCGTTCTTATGTTCTTATTCACATGGTGGTGTTTTGTATTTAAAATTGTTTTAAACATCCTGTTTCACTGGTGTCAAAGAAAGACCTGGTTTGCTGGTTTGGTTGCAAGCATGGGAAAGTCTGTTTGCTTCCTTCACTTTTTGCTTGGCTTGGACACCATGAGAAACGTCAGCCATCCCTTGTCAGAACCTGCCTTGTGGCTCACGGTCACTGGTTCTTTTTGACTCGTCCAACTGAGCCTCATTCCTAGGATAAATATAGCATCTTTCGCCTGCCGCCTTGTCTGTACCAGACACTGGGAAAAGGCAAATGCAAGAGAAAAAAGGTTCTTCCGAGTGGTGCCTAGATCTCATTGACATTAGCTGCAGCATCATAGAATTGTAGTGTTACAGCAATCAGCTGTGAACGGCTGCCTGCTCCCCTGGGGGAAAGCTTTTTATCCCCAGGGCAGAACAAGGAATTTCATGGAGAAAGCAACCAGAGGAGTAGGCTGGAGCTACCAGTATGCCGTGGAAGAAAGCTTCGTATGGGCCCAAAGCGAAGTGGGATCTATCACCACAGATTTGTGCGATATGAAGGATTTCCATGTGCTCAGACTCCGGGGAGAGCAGGGAAGGTGCATCCCCCCACCGAGGCAGGCCCACTGCAAGTCAGTGCGCACCAGAGCCGTAACCAGCAGGTGGGGGCACTCAGGAGTCTGGCACACAGGGGCTGTCTTCACAACTGGGTGAAGTTGCACCACCAGGTGCCCATGGCAAGTGAGAGGTCCCTTCAGCATCACTTGTCTGTTACTGCATAAGATTCGAGCTCCTCATCCTGACCTAGCAGGATCTACAAGGCCATGCTTCCAAGTTCCTGACCTATTCCCTAACCTCTCTCCAGGCCATCCCCATGACTTCTCTCCCATGTGTAGCTCCAGGCCTTCTGCCACGCTGCCCCCAATCCTGGAACACTCTCCCTGTCGAATCTGCTGTGCACCCTTTTCTCCTCCTCCAAACCCTTCTTAGACCCACCCCTTCAAGCAGACCCTGCTCTCTCTTCTCCATCAGTGACCCTCACACCTTTCTCTCCCGAGCTATGGTCATGAGACCCATCTTACCTTGGGCCAGAATCTGCTCCCCTCACTTCCCTTGAGCAACAGCTTCCTTCTCGTCTAGCACGACTGAAAATCTCACCCCCAGATCCCAGGTAATGAAAGCAGAAACCATTTGCTGATGGAGCCCCCTCCCCCTCTCAAACTCAGTATCCACTCACAGGGAGCAAAACCCCAGGTTTCTGGCATTTCAGAGCATGGTCAAACAGGTGCTGGAGCCAGGGCCGGCTCTAGGCACCAGCAAAGCAAGCAGGTGCTTGGGGCCGCAAATTTGCAGGGGCGCAAGAATCTAGCATGGGACCTGAGAACCAACAGGGACACCTGCATCTCTTGCCACCCCAGCCCTGGGCTCTTCTCCCCCCCCTGCACCCGCACCTCCTGCTGCCCCAGCCCTGTGCTCTCCCCCAAAGAAAGAATTGGGTGGACTAAATGGACAGTGCACCTCTCTATCTGAAGCCTAGCAAGGCAGGTACGTGGATCCCACTAGAATTTAAAATGAAAAGTAAGGGAGAGGAGGCTCTACTAGACTGGGCAGCTTTAGATACAGTACCAGGCACGTAGGAGGATTTCCACTTCTGAGCCATGGAAGCAGAAATTGACTTTTCTTTTCCAGATTTAGCTAATATTCAGAAAGGGAATCCAGCACCTGCCTTCCAGATTTGAACACCTCAAAATTCAGGAGTGCTCAAGCTCAATTTGGGCAGCTGTTACTTCATTTCTCCCAAATCAAATATACTGATCCACTGTAACTTGCTGTAGAAAAAGTAGAATAAATTGAGCAAGAAATGCTTCCCTGTGGTTATTAGGACTGGAATTGCTATTTTCAACAGCCATTGCTTTTTTTATTATTATTATTATTATTATTATTATTAAGTTTTAGTTTTATTTGTTTAAAAGGAAGACAGTGATATTGCATTGGCAAATTCCCCATAGAAACAAAAAATGGAACAAAAGAATAATAAAGGCATCTCAACTTTTCCTCATTTATGTAGGACAGTCTTATAATATGCATCCAGATATCCTCCAATCACACAAGCTGAAAATTGTTCCACTTTACTGCAGTCCTGTAACCATATGGGAACCAATCCTGTCTGTGTTCTGTGCACATCCAAAATTCCTGCTGAATGACCCGCCCTGGGCGCGAGTTACCAGTAACCCAGGGCTGGGGCAGCAGGAGGGTGCAGTAGGGGGGACAGCCAACATTTTTTTTTGCTTGGGGCAGCAAAAAAACCTAGAGCTGGCCCTGGCTGGAGCACGTGTTTATTCTGGGTCGCTGGGGTGGATACAGGAGGGGGCATCTGGCTGCCCGTTGTCTCCTTGTGTGTGTTTATGTGGAGTCTGATTTATGACATGGGCCCAGATGCTGCAGTGATAAGTGCATGAAAAACTCCATTAAATAGCTCTGCAAAGCCTTGAAACAGAGAAGTGGCAACGCAGTGCACCCTCACTCCGCTGTTCAAACCTTGGCTAATGTCTGCTTGGATTCGTTTATAAAGTTAATTACACACTTTTAGCTGGTGTGTTCTCCTTTCAGACAAGCGCACTGCCTATGTCGGGAGGAGGGGGGAACTGTTGGGCATAATTACCTTGAACTTCAGCCAGCCAGCGAGCTGGGATTTGTCATGGGCTAGAACCACTTGGACTTCACGTGGAATTTTCATCTAGGTGATTAAATTAGCAGGCCTGGTTGTTATGCCCTGGTTGGCTTGGATTCTGATTCTGATCCATTTCCTGTTGCTCAGAACCAGCTTACCCCTTTGGGGCTCACATCTCATTCCCCGCTATGCAGAACAAGGAGCAGCTCTTATCAGAATGATTTATACTGGGGATTTTTAAAGACACGCCCTGGTCCTTTCCTCCAGCACACAAACAGACCCAGGCTGGACTCTCTTTCCCCAGTGCCTACCAGGATTCATAAATAACGACCACTGCTGGCCCCAGCATAACCCTGGCCCCTTTTCAAGAGCCAGGCAGGACAAATGGGCATTGGCCAGGTCAGACCATGGGGTGAGGCGTGTTCCAGAGCAAAGAGTCCCTCACCAGCCTTTCCCTAGTTAAAATAGGGGACCGCTACCTGGAGCATCACTGCTGAGCTCCCCTGGGGAGGAGGGTCTCTCTGGCAGGCAGGCCGGGCGCAGGACCAATAGTATTTAGGGCTTTAGAGATTAGAACCAACACCATCATCTGCACCTGTAAATGAACTGGAAGGCAGTGCCGAGCCCGGAGGCTGCCTGCTGGAAGGGCCACTAAGACCTTGTCTGCGTGGTGAAGTAGTCTTGATTTCAGCCACTGGTGCAGCCCCTCATGCGGGCAGGGCACACAGCCATTTATACTCCCGAGCTGCCCTGCAGGAGCGAGTTGCCCTGGTGCAGAGGTTGGCTTTGCCTGTCTGCACTAGGATCTCCCTCAGGGCAGCTACCCGGAGTCTGAATTTGGAGACAGTTGCCCATGTATACAGTAGGGCCTCCAGAGTCTGCATTAGCTGGAGTTTCAAGCGGATCATTACTGTAGACCCACACAGAGCTCTTTGCACTGATCCAGTCTCAAGCTGCCCAAACCATAGACAAGTGTGCTGGGGCCAGGAGCTGTATGAAATGGCTTTTGTGCAAGTGTAGATGGGACAAGCCATTGGCAAGACCTGGGCAGAAGCAATATGGAATCTAATAAGATCTACCATAAGTCTCTGAGCCCAGGGAATGAGCAGGGCAGTTGTCCCTGAATTTGTATTTCAGGAGGTATATCAGCCAGAGCCTGAAGCAACGAGAAAAGTGCATGGACTGGGCTCTGCACGTTGGTTTGTTATTGTAGGGTTGCTCCTGGGTGCTGGGGTACACGCAGTGGTTTGTTATTGTAGGGTTGCTCCTGCGTGCTGGGGTACACGCAGTGGTTTGTTATTGTAGGGTTGCTCCTGGGTTCTGGGGTACACACACTGGTTTGTTATTGTAGGGTTGCTCTTGGCAGATGGCTGCTGACATTTATTGCAGTAAAGCAGCCACTAAAGTGTTCTGGATGGACTATTGTAAACCACTCCGCCTCCCTGCCACAGGAAGCCAAAGATGAGTCCTACAACTTTAAAGTTAAAAAAAAGTCTGGCCCGTATAACCTTTGGCAATGTCCAGGAGATGTTCTGCCACAGGCCACAGATGACAGAAGCTCCAGGAATCCTGCACTTGCTCTGTCTGCATTAGCAGGCAAAGGACAATCCAGCTACATGTATTTATTATTGATGTACTACGGAAAGGCAAATGCATAATTTAAACTGACAGCAGGTGCCAGCAAAGAGCTGTTCTGTGGTGAGCAGAAGGCCTGGCATTTGCATCGGAGTGTTTGTTACCCTGGGAGTCGGGGCCATCTGCAGGATGCTGGGCATCTCCTGCAAATGCTGTGCAGAGTCTGCTCACAGGAATCTGAGGGATGTGTGCCCAATAGAGAACAGACTGCAGAGTGTGGTCCAACAGGCAGAGTCCCCTTCTGGGGGCCAGAGATGGGTGTGCCCACAAGGACTGTGACATGCACTGGGGAGCTGAGAACATGGGGAAACTGGTGCATTGCAGGCAGCAGCTCTAAGGGGTGAGCCCTAAAGAACGTGCCTTGGCCCAGTCACGAGGAGCTGGTCTCAGCTGGGAGGACGTCCCTGACCAGACACTCACAATCAGGCTCTCAAGTCAGAAGCATTCCCTTGATCAGGGGTTCCTGCATCCAGAGTTGGAGTTGGGCCCATCAGGGAGACAGGCTACAATTGTGCCAAATGCTCCAACGTGTTTCTCTCTGCGCTGACTACATTGAACGTACACTGTGCCTGATCGCACCGCACCCCACCCTGTGAGCGAGGGGCATGACCCCATTTTACAGGTGGGAAAGCTGTAGCACTGAGGGGCTTGACCCAGAGTCAGGAACAGAACCAAGGAGTCCCAACATGCTGGCGTCTGCTGAACCAGTAGGTCCCATTCCCTCCCTGCCTGACCCTCAGCAGTTGATTGAGCTGGTTTGAAAACTGCAGAAGGTTTCCCCGAGCTGTTTGTCTGAGCAGGCCTTTGGGGCTCAGATTTCCAGCACCGCACACTCTGTCAGGATGTAAAAATGCCCCCGGCTAATTTGCATTGGCAGTGACCTGGCTAGCCTACGCAATGGTAGCCGTTCACACTCACATTCCCAGTTAGTTGTGCTGCTCTGTGGGGGGACGTTTCTGCCCGTGAAGCACACAATTCAACTAGCCCTTTTTGCTACAGTCTCACTTGGCAAATTCCCACTCTCCCCCTAGGTCTCTTCCAGCTGTGCTGCCCAGGTTTCTTCCTGCCACCAAATAGGCATGTCTCCGCTCATATCTCCTCCGATGCATCAGGTTTCATTTTCCTGATCCCTTTGGACGCTCTCTGTCCTCACAGGGGTTCCCTCTCCTTTCAATTTATATCATCTGAGCAGTTCTAACACGCTCTTCACTTCCTCCTCATTAACGAGGATGCTCAACATGACCAGACCGAACCCGAATCCTTGCTGTACCCCTTCAGGCATACACCCCTCTCCCTTCCCCAAACCCCAACTCTTTTGATGCTCATTCGCATTGCCATTAGTTTAGCTCGTCCCGTTATTTTTCAGTCTACAGGAGTGTTCTTATCCAAGCCCCTCTGAATTGTTTTCAAGAAACACTTTGCTACACAATATCAAATGCTTTGCTAAAATCCAAATCAATTACATCTGTTGCATCCCCTTCATCTGTTCATTCTGCAAAGCTGTCAAACGTCTACTGGTAGGATATATTCCTTATCAACCCAGACCACTCACTGCTCAGGAAGTCATTATCCTTTAGCCAGCTAGCGATTTTATTTTTCTCCTGGTATTTATTCCATTATTTTATGTTAGGGACAGAAATTTGAGCCAACATTTTCAAAGGAGTCGGGTGGCCACTCCCACTGAAATTCCCAGGATCTAAGTACCTAACTACATTCGACTCCTTTGAAAAGCCCAGCCTATGAGATGGTCATTACCAGGCTCAATCTTATTTCCTGCTTTGAAATTCAGCAGCATGGCACACTTGCATTTCTCTGTTCTCCCAGTACAGCCTCTGTTCTCCGTGGCTGTCCAGGAACAGTTGCCAGTGGTACAGTGAAGTTTCGTAGCCTATTCACTTAATAACAATTTGTGATGCATATCATGCACACCAGGTGATTTATCCTCGTTCACATCACTTCTGCTCTGCAAAAGGAGCTATTTCTACTGGGTTTTCCTTATGCCCCAGTTGGACGTGCTTTCCCCCTCCTTAGTAAGAGGTCAGTGTCTCAGCCGTTTCGGAGTCATATTCATTTCAGCCCCTCCACACTTCTTAGTGGGCCTACTTCTCTCCTCCCGGCTGTTACAGCCTGAAAGGCTTGCGGATCCCCTCTGCCTAGCAGAACACATTCTGGCTTTCTGCTGCCCTTGGGCCAGAGTCTGTTCTTATTTAAAGCCGTGCAGCTCCATTGACTTTGCAGGTACAAGGGTACCTCACTAGTCATGTGTGTACAGGTCCCCTCTGTGCCAGTCCCCAGAGGCCATGAGCTGTTACAGCCCCTAGCTACAGGGCTTGGCTCTTTAGCTCTGGAGGTGCCTGGTCCAAGTCACATCAGCAAGAGCAGAAGGCGCCTACTTATCTTTTCTCTGTGATCCTGGCCTGATTCTTTTGTACTCTTAATTGGCTGCTTCCCCTTTTTCCCTTCTAGTGCAGTCTGTGAACCTCTGGTCTCTGAGCAGTCTGGCACTGGTGGATTTCATGTTACCTGCTCATTACTCCTGCCGGCTCCATTGCGCCATTAGGCACTGGCTGTCTTTGGGGACCACCTTGTCCCAGGAGTGCAGCTGCTGTTACAGCTATTTGGAGCACACATCGGGTGTGGCCCTGTCTCATAGCTACAGTGAGTGCAAGGACAGAGACTGTGGCCAGCAGGGAGATGCAATCTGGGATCCCCTTGTGCCCTCAACGTCACCTTGTGTGCCTACTTCAGGGGCCAGGCACAACCCCCAAGCTAATCTCCTTATGCTGCTGCATGCCAAGCTCCCATTCCGTACTCTGCTGTGTTCTGGCTCGCTGGTTCCCAGTTTCTGTTCCAAGGATCCTGCTCCCTGGTGGCTCCTCCCTGCCAGTACAGAGCAGAGCTGGGCAGGCTCCTCCATCTGTGAGCTCTACCTTGTGGATCACAACGTTGTCCCCCAATGTCCCTCATTCTGCTCGCCCAGCTCAGGCCCATCCTGCAGCATTACGGGGGCTCTCCCCTCTCCCAGCATTGCTTGTATCTGTTGCTGCAGCACGGGCATTTTCCAGACACAGATGCAGATATGACCCCTGCCCTAAGGAACTTACAAGCTAGATGCACTCAGCTACCATGGAGATGGGTGGTACAAAGTTAGAGACCAGGAGCAGCTGGCTTGTCTCTCCTTTGGCAGGTCCCTTCAATGCCATTGTTTTGCTGTGGCCAGGGAACTGCAAACAATCCTAAGCGTATTTGTAGGCATCTGTTTCTAAAAATCACTTATTTGTGCTTTACAAGGAAGGTCAAAAAGCTGTGCTATGATGAGTAAGAATTGAGCCTTGGCAGGAGTCATGAAACTGATAAAAGCAGCCAAAGGATAATTTTAAAAAAAAAATGTCCCCCCAGAGTTCGAATTGAGTGGGCATGCAGTGGCACAGCACACTGTCACCTCTTTTAAATTGCCATCTCATTCTCCAGAAGCTCAGATGCCACCTCTAGTCTTTATGGTTGCAGAGAAAACCCTGAAAGCGTGACCTTGGTGCCACTGACACCATTACACCTGCCTGAGTCTGCAGACAGCCTGAAAGAGTAGATCTGAGAGGTGTGAACTGCCTTATTCATTTCAGTGAGATGCCCAGTGTCGGCAATTTAAATGGCAACATTGTTAACTATTTCACTGCTGAATCAAAGCAGACAAGATAGGGGAGGAAGTATCACATTACAGAAGATCTGCACAAACTTTTCTGCCTGACTGCTCATTTTGGTATCGGGTGGCCCTTGAGAGACTCTACCACTTATTTCCTTCCCCCAATCAAAGAGGAGGCAAATCCAAGGAGTTTAGCAAGGCCCTACATGGTATTTGAGCCCCATTAAGGAGAACTGCAGAGCCCAAGGGTGTACGTGAACCTAGTGAGGGGGAGCCATGACTAAGGAGCCAAGGAGTCCAAACACCACATGAGGCCATGTTTTGAACGTCTGCTCAGCGCACTCTGCGTACCAGGCATGCCAAGTGGGTGGAGCTTGTACAAATACGACTGCCCTTTCTTCCCTTTCTGATCTGTTCTAAAGCAAGGCTGCGTCAGCACCAAGCCCCGGGGACAAAGCAGCAGCAGCAGACCCAGGGAAGAAGGTCTTGGCCTCCAACTTTCAAAAACCCTGTATTCAACTATCTCCAATTTCCTCTGGGAATACGGTCAGTTCCTTGTTGGGCTGTGAGTTGGGATGGACAGTCAGGAGAGGGACCACAAAAGCTGAAGGATCCCACGTTCCAGGTGTTTGAGAGTTGATGCAAATCGCCAGGAGTCTGAACTAGATCACCAGGAAACATAACCTTCCTCACACTGGATGCCAACGACAGCCACTGAGGCAGGAGAATTTTATGGGAGGCTTGAGGAACATCCTTTACAAAGATGCGCCTGGGGCTTAAGAGCAGCATGTACTGGCAGGAACACTGTGAGCTGTTCAATAGTTAATGAGGCTGAGGTCTGTGCTCTGTTCCTTAAGATGATTGTTTGCAGCTCCTGGAAATCCGCTTCAGATGAGAGTTTTTAAGTTAACACCATCCTGCAATTTTTAGCAGTGCTGCTTAGCTTCATCAGGGAGTCAGTCTTATACTGACTTGGGACACTGTTCCTTTAGCTGGGAAGCACCCACCAAGGCCGCACCCTCCCAAAGAGATGGCAGTCAGAGGTCTGTCTCACAAGGCTCCAGCTAGTCCTCTGTAACCCTAGCCCAGGCACTAGAGACCCAGGCCAGCGGTCTTAGGGTCAATCGCTGCTGCCTACAACGCACCCAGGGGCCTGGTGCTACCCATTGCTTGTATGGAGCAGATTTAAGGAGAAGGGGAAAGATTTGTGTCATCCAGGACAGATCCCTCTGCTGGTGCCACTCTCTGCTTGTGGCCTGGCAGAGGAGGCATGAGTCTACAGCCTCATTGCTGATGAGGTCACGGATGGCTTGAGGCTTGCAGGCAACAGCATTGATGCACATCTGCTGGATTAGCTGGTGAGCAGACTCTGTTGCGTGAGGAGTTGTGGCTCTGTGCTGCCGTTCCCTGAGAGCATTCTCTACAGGAGGGAGATGGGCTCTAGAACGGCTTGGGAATTTTTTCAACAAAATGGTTCTTGGCCAGAAAATGCCAATTCTTTCAAACCAAAACCGTGTGCGGGAAAGGGTCAGTTTTGACAACGCTTTCAGCAGGAAGGTTTCTCTGAGCCAGGAGGGAATTTCTGCTCAAAATGAGAGAGAGACCCCAGAATAGCCTAGAGCCCAGTGATTAGAGACATGGCTTCAAGGTCCTGCTCTGCCCAAATCAGAGCAACTGGCTATTCTGGAGTAGCTCTTTTTTCTCAAAAAAACATGAAAAGGGCTTGGTTTCAGCTGAGTGCAGAAGGGGAACATTTTTTTTAAATCTTGGAATGTTTCATGGGAAACCCACCATGCCCTAAGCACAACATAGGGCTGTGTGTCCGAAGTGTTTCTGTAGGCAAGCGCACATCCGCCCCCTGTGTGGGTGCGCGTGGGGAAGTGGGCATGCCCCAAAGTGCAGAGGAGGCAGTTGGAAAGTCTGGCCTTTGATGTGAAAGCTGTGCAAGGGGGAGAGGCCTAAGCCAGCTCTCTGAAATGATACCTGTTGGGTCCTGTTACAGTGTGTGCTGCTTTCACAGAAACAAGGAGCGGGTCCCTCCCAGCACAGAGCTCTGGCACTGTGACTACATCCCAAAGAAGTGAGCACTGAACCAGGCCCATCTCTTCCCAGGGAGTCTGGCTGGGCACAGCCTGGAGCCAGCACCATTGACCCATCAAGCCTCATAAAAAACACACAATCAAAGATAGCCTTTTGGTCCTGTCTAATCAGGAGTTTTACTCTGCCCTCCAGTTGCTAAATCTCATCCAGGACCAGCGCAACTCCCTAGCCCTTTCCCCAAATCACAGCGATTACCTCATTATTTGATATGAATAGAATTCATGTGGCACAGAAAAGCTAAGTGAAAACCCAGGCCCAGTCCAGTCCATGCAGTGCTGTGACAATCCGCTATGGTGCCTGGGGTTGTACAGCCCGGGCTCTGGCTCGGGCTTGATAGAGCTGGGCCCAAGGAAACGTTCCCAGGAATAAGTGCAGGGATTTTGCCCTTCTTGTGCCAAGCAGAGACGTTCATTTCGGGGGGGGGGGGGGGGAGCTGCTGAGCTGTGGTTCAGAATAAGTGCAGGGATTTTGCCCTTCTTGTGCCAAGCAGAGACGTTCATTTCGGGGGGGGGGGGGGGGGGGAGCTGCTGAGCTGTGGTTCAGTTCCTGGTGGGAAGGTGCCAGCACTGAACCTCGAGCACCCCCATAACAGGCCCAACATGTGTACCACAGCAGAGAAGCCAAGGATAGAGATGGAGCTAGGGGCCGTGTCACTCCTAGAGGTGGTCCAGGTCAGTGGGGGCAGTGCCACACCTGCTTCCCATTTGGTTTGGCTCCTTTCCCCAGCACTATGGCCTCGTCTACATTCACTGCGGTGTGTCGTGGATGTGTAGCTACACGCCACAGTGAAAGGCAGGCTGTGCCAACACTCACTGCGGCATGTAACTACATGAGGCAGTGAGAGGCTCCGGCACGGGGATGGCAGCGGGAAAAGGCTCCACCCGTGGGGAGCTGCTGTAGCTTTCCCTGCTGCCTCCCCAGTGCCCGAGCCTTTCCCCACAGCACGGAAAGGCTCTGGGAGGGGGATGCAGCAGACACTACCGTTCTCAAAATAGAAGCGTAGATGTGGGAGGCACAGCTTGGGCGTGTAGAGAGCCGTGTAGGGTACATACCCAAGGTGTCTACTCACCTTAGCAGTGCCAGTTGGTGTGCAGGGTCTGTACTCTGCATGCTGCCCTAAGCGTAGACCTACCCTAACTCTGCTAACCAAATACAAACAAGGCCATGAGGTTTAGTTCTGGAGAACATACAGCATAAGGGCTGGGTTCACTTTGCAGCTCTCCCTCTTGAGAATGCAAGTTGCTTCACGTGGGGTCAAGTTACCATTTTAAAGGTGAACATTCACAGACTAATAACATCACCTGCTTGGATTTTCTGCCATGCAGCAGCTTTAGTTCTTAAATCTTGTGTTTGGCTCATTTAATTCAATTACAGGCTGAAAACCCGGGTTTCTTTTCCTGCCGATAATGTTGAGTTAGGGGACACTTGTGCTGCTGAAGAGGAGACAGAAAACGAAGGCTCTGGCTACTTGCGGCCAGTAAGAATCCCACAGCTCCAAGGATGCTAACCCCGTGGTCCTAGCTAAATTCCATTTGGGTGATTACATTTTAACCTCCCTAAATTCCCCTGAATTGACTACGGTATCCTCCACTGCCTGGCCTGAGCCGCCATTTAGTGCAGGACTGCGCTGTCCAACAGAATGGGTGCCCCACCCAGAGGCAGCTGCACTTCACTCCTACACAAAGGGATTCCTACATGTAGTTTGTAACTCCACTGACGGTGTTTGTAAAGTGCTCGGGGATCCTCCTGTATGGAAGGGTCTATAATAAACAAGAGGTTGTTGTTCACGCTTGTCAAACTATTTGTTGTGACTAGATTAGCCAATTAACTTAGTCCTTTTTTTTCTGTTCATGAATCAATCCTGACTTCTGCAAACCATTTCGTTAAACATGAATATTGGCCAAACCTCTTGGACAAGCAATTTTCAATCTCCAGTGTGTCTGAAGCTTCCTGTTAGCCACTGGCAATTTGTGGCATGTGACTGGCCACCTGAATCACATGGTATCATTTCTGTTCCCTGACTTGATGACTGAAATTTTTTGGACAATAGAACTACAAATGAGGAACAACGAACAGGAGAGCTGTGCAGGAACCATCTGCTTTGTGGAAAATTTGGTGACACTATTTAGTATGTTTGTTCCATGCCGGAATAAAGAGTTGGCATTGTGACACTTTCCACAAACATGGGGAAAAAAAAATTCCTTCTGGGATGAAATAAGATGGAAAAATTTTTAAAAAAATTCAAGGCAGCTGGAAACCAGCAAGCTGACTAGGCAGCCCCCATCCCCGCTGGCCAAGCAAGCAGCCACTGGAGTCAGTCAGCTAGACTTGCTTCCTTCAGAGTTCTGATAGAGTGAACGTGTTCCCACAGATTACATCAAATCAGCATTTTCCAACAGATAATCGTCCTGCTGGAAGAGTTTCAACCCACTCTGGTGGCCCACCTTGCTCGCCTGCACATCTGGGGGCAAAGTATTGGTGCAAACAGAACCCGGCCAGAAGGAAACATTCATGAAATGGGACTCTAAAGGACCAAACCAAAGAGCTGGTTGGTACTGGAGCAAATGTCCTTGAATCTTGGTGTCTAGAGCATTCAACCTGCTGTAGTTGTTTAGGGCTAGATTGCAGCCCATCCTGCACACACATGCAGGGGAGTCAAGGTATTTAAGGTGTCTCTTTATTCCTCTGCACTCGCAGCTTCTGTGGGGTTGCTACCCCCACTCCCACTCCACTTGGCTGAGTCAGTCTCTGCCCATTCACAGTGTGCCCATAGTGCAGCAGTACTGGCATGCCAGGGAAGTAATCTGTGCCTGAGACAGGTCTGGAGCCAGTTATCCCCTCCTAGGGCTAGGAGAGAGCCAGGAACCTGACTGGACTTGGAGGCCCTGTCCACTTCTGCAACAGCATGCTGCCCATTGCTCAGGATGTGTGGCAAAGCCACAGTCTCCTAGTAATTCCTGTTCATATTACCATCGTGCCTGTGAATGGCGGTCACGGCCCAGGACTCCATGGTACTAGGCACTCAACAAATGCAGCGCAGAACTACGGTCCCGGCCCATCAGTGGTGCATTTCCCAACAGGCCTGGCTGGAGTTTATTCATTTGTTTTCTTAAAAATCTCACTGAATTGTACCCAATTTTACCATGAGCTTGAAGGAGAACAGCTGAGTCTAATGTCCCCATCTCATCCCTCTGTTCCCTGCCCCCGCAGATCCCACCCTGGGGGGAGACTGCCTGTGCCCTGCATTATGCGTGTGACCGTTATTTAACGGCGTTTGTGTCCCAGGGTGCTGGCCAGCCGCGGCTGCACACCACCGGTGCCTGTTTGCACAATGGGGAGGATTTGGTCCTTTCACCAAAAATTATTCATTATCTGCAAAAACCACAGAGGCAGCCTGTGCACTGAATGGGATTTCCCAGATGATCCTGCGCCCCCAGAGGCTGTCTGCTCCCCTTTTCAGGGGTTAGATTGAATCCGCTCGCCCCTGCCCCTCGCCTGCATCCCTAGGTGTAAGCAGAGTATTGTGATTCAGCTCCGGCCCCACCTGCTCTCTAGTCAGATGGAAAATGACCCTTGAGACAAAGCCCAAAGCCGTCCCCCCACTCTAGTGCTTTGCCCCGACACGTGTCTCTTTAACCTCTGCCTTGTGGCCAGCTGCTATGAGGGGCGCCTCCTTTGTAGTGATTAATAGGCCCTAGATCACATGATTAAACAGACAAGTCTCCCCATCTGGTCAACAATCCCTTGTCTGTTAGAGACCCGGTGCCCTCGGTGATAATGATATTAACCTCCCCGGCATTCTGCAATGGCCCCCTTCAAAGGGCCCTGTCAATTGTCAGCCGGCCTGAGGCCGAGAGAGACGTTTGTCCCAGCAGGCCCCACATCAAAGTTCATGGTGATCTCCCTGCCGAGGCAGAGATAGATTTACAATCGCCACTTAACACGGGTTTAGAGGCCAGCTAGACCCTGGCCACACTGCGGGCCCAGTCGCCTGTGTGACTGTCCCCGGGGGAATGTGCGCTGCCGCCGCACTCCTTTCCTTAAGGAATCATCCATTTAATTCACCTCACTGCAGAGCCGGCCTTGGTGTTTTCTGCTGGGCCTCCTTTACCCCCCGCCCCACGACCATAAATGACCCCTATCCACAGCGACAAGGGACGATTCCACAAAGGGACGTGAGACCACTAGCCGCTGGAGCATGGCCCATGCTGCTGCTGCGTTTCCACACTTGTGCAGTGGCACTGCTTTCCAGACACTGATGAATCTGCGCCCCACCTGGGGAGGGGCTCTCCATGTCACAGCTGGGGGCGCTGCCGCAAGGAGTGGATTTTCCAAGGAGACAAGATCCCATGGCTTCCACAAAGCTGTGGCTTCTCAGCCCCGTTGAGGCCCAGGCCATAAACAGTTGGCTGAGGACCCAGCAGGAGAGCTGGGAGGAGGACATTGGAGTCACTGGCTCTCCCTGCCCTGCTTAGCTCACTAGACAATGCTGCCTCCGAGTTCAGTTGCACCCTTGTGACCAGAGGCTGTTCAGCATAAGAACTAGTTCCACGGCAGGCAGGTAGCTGGCAGGGAGCCTGTGGCGGCCTCACAGCGCCATCACTTACTGCAGCCAGAGCAGTACTGCCCACCACATTATAATCAATCTCCTGGGGTCTTTCCCCAGAACTGAGCCCCCATCGGTCCCACAGGCCAACCCAAGCAGCTGTGGGCAGTGGGGCTGTCTATACATCTGCCATCCCTGCATCTGAGTCTCTGACAGGAGCCGCCTACAAAAAAAGTCTCAGAGGCAAGACTCCAAGGGGAGCCTGCAATGAGATGAGCTAGACACAGCGGGACAGATCCTGAGCAGGTGGAGGCTGGCCTGGCTCCCCTGGAGCTAATGCAGCTATGCTGATTTACACCAGCTGGGGAGCTGGCTGTGGTGCATTAGCGAGGGATGCAGCGGAGTGGCAGAGATGCAGCATGGGTTAATGATGGAAGCATGGAACAGAGACTCGTGCAGTCTAACCTCAGCTCTCAGGCTGCCTCTCTCTGATATTAGTCAAGTTACTTCTGCTTTCTGCCTTAGCTGTCCCCATGAGGGAGCAATAGCTGTTCAGGAGGAGCAGAGCTATACAGAACTAGTAAGTCCGGCGTACCCTACGGCGCCTCCTCCAGGCTACGCTTGGGTAGTAGGCTATAGCTCTCTAGCACCTCCTTGGGGAGACAGCAGGCATCACTCATCTCAGAGGCCCCTCCCTGGGCCAGAGGGGTGTTCCAGCATCCTGAGCGCAGCCCTCCTGCTTAAAAATCTGCCTCCTTTCCGGAGTCCACACGAAGACATCAGGATTATTCCACAGGCCACAAATGGCAGAATCCAGACCCTTCAGAAAACAAAAGGGGGAAACAGGGGCGAGAGAGAAGAGGACCTGGGCAGCCAGGGCTTTCGAGCAGTGCCCCACAGTCAGCAACAGCTGGGGCTGGGTAGCTCAGCGTTCCAGCTCTGCTCCTGCAGTGCAGCCTGCTACCCTCAACTGAGCTGGGATCCTGCCTTTTAAGGACTCGCCCCCTTTGGGCTTGGCAAGCCTCAGGTGCGCAGGTTTGGGCTGATTGTGCCGGCGAGGTCTTTAACCTTTTCTTAACTGGGCTGGGGATCTGTACTTACCACATCCTGTAAAAGTCACTTGGATGAGATTTAACAGGCGAACACCAAGGATGAATTACAGACACCATTACAGATGAGCTGCCTTGGCAGGGTTTATTCCCATAGATGATTCCAGAATGAGATGGTGATTTTTATGGTCTGTTTCAATAAATGACACACTCTGCTGATTGAGACTCCGAAGTCTCATCCAGGGCTCTTTGCAGAACGGACAAGGACCCTATTTCATGCCAGGTGGTGAGAAACTCTGGGGGCTTTTTAAGGCTTGGGTTTTGCTGAATCTTGCGTTGGGATTTTGGGTTTGTTTAGACTCAGAACAAACCAGGGAAGAGGGGCAGGAATTGTGTCTGGAACAGAAAACAAAGTTTGTACAAATTCTGGCAAAACAAAGCCACTAGGTTTTGCACATCTCCAGTCCTGACCCCGGACCCCTGCTCTGATCACTGCCCCACTTGAGCCTGTTTATAGCCAAAAGCCCCGGAGTCCCCTATGGGGGAATCTCTCCTGTCCAGTCACAGGTTGCTGAAGAAGGGTTTCAGGGGAATGCAGACTCCAGCCACCTGTGTAGTCCGGGGGATTCTTGTTGTAGTGAAACAGATCAAACCCACCCCACACTCCTCAGGAGCTGGGGCCCCTCAGCTGCCAGGGCTGTAACGTGGAGGGATCAGCAGAACGGAGCGCGTGGCTGAGGCCAGCTTTGCTGGAGAACCCTCGCCATAGGCAGGAAAGGAAGGCTTGAAGCAGCAGAGGCACGGACACCCAGCGAGGCTGTCATGGAGCCCATGACAGATGGAGACAGCAGTGCCAGTGGCACCAAACAGACTTGTCTTAACTCGTGGAACCTGTAGGGAGCCCCTGCGACCGAGCAGTGCCTGGAAAGGCCTGGCCGAAGGGCAGAGAGGAAAGAGTCAGCAGGAGTCCACAAGGAGAGCTCAAACCAAAAGCACATCCATCACAAGCCTGTGGGCTCCCAAGGCCAGGGAATCCGTCTCTGAGCAGGGTCCTATCTCCTGCTAATGCTTTGCAGCACACACACATGCTTGTGGGCTTGGCAAGGTACTCAGAAACTGCATTTGCTCCAAATGGATTCTATCACAGAACACTGGAGAGTTTTCAAAGCAAGGCATGTTCCCAGACCCAATGAAAGCCAGCCTACCTCCCCTTGCAGCACCTTCTCGGTGACTCAGCAAGTCACGGAGCCCAGCCTGACAATCATTCAGAGTCAGACCTTCTCCCAGGATGAGGGGTCTGTGAGTCTGCATGTGGTGTGGGGAACCCTTCCCCTGCTGCTTAAAGGCAGCCACCTCTGGGGTAGGACACAGCTATCCTGTGGCAGCAACACAAAACAGGTAATAATATCTGCCTCGCTAACCCTGGTCTGGCTGTTTGCTGTCACATTCTCTGCAGGGGCAGCCTCATCTACACTGGCCTGTTCCTTAAACACTCCCACGTGACAGCTCCACTGTGACAGTTACAGTGGGGAGGAGTGTAGTGTAGACCAGCTGCCAGCATTGGGCCATTGTGTGCAGAGGAGCTTTTGTGAGCGGGTTAGATGGCCTGATGGCAGGAACGGGATAGAACTAAGGAATCGCCGCTTCGCTCCATCTTGGCTTCCCTGTCCCAGGGGGAAGGTGATGTGGCTCCCCCAAGCCTTGCAGCCTGAGACCGCAGAGGAGACGTGGGGGTGACAGACAGGGCAAGGGCACAGCCCTCCAGGAGACTTCTGTGGCAATGTTCTGCCAAGCTCCCAGCCAGTGGCTATGGGCGGGAAAAGGCTCCAGCTCAGTGACGTAGGAGGGACGACCGAGTTGCTCTCTCACGCAGCATGTGGCTGCTGAGCCAGGCGTTGGACACAGCCGGTCCTTTGGAAGTGCCCTGCCAGTGCGGCCATGGCGGAAGAGAACTTCAGGAAAGTGAAGGAGGCTCCCGGGGTGGGAGCAGGCCCTGGCAGCTGAGGGGGTGCACATTTCAGCCCTGCCTGTGGGAAACCCCCTCTGATTGGCCACCCTCCCCACTCCCCGCCTCCTGGGATGTAAGCAGCCAATCAGGCAGCGCTCTCCCTCTCCACTCAGGCCCAGCAGTCTTCTCACAGGAGGGGGCGCTAACGAGCCCAGAGCAGCTCTGCCCCCCACCCCCTCCTCTGAGCAAACCCCTTCGCTGCAGCACCCCTCTGGCAGGGGGAGAACCACCCCTGGAGCTGGAGCGTGGCAAATGGGGGGCAGAAGTGATGGGAGGTAGGGGACAGGCAGAAGCCAGGGGTGAGTGGGTTCAGGCAGAAGCCAGGTGAGAGGTAGGGTTGCTAACTTTCTACTTGCACAAAATTGAACACCCTTGCCCCGCCCCCACCCCTGGAGCTGGGGCAGGGGGTTGGGGCGTGGGGGTATGAGCGCTACAGCTGGGGGTGCGGACTCTGGGGTGAGGCTGGGGCTGAGGGGTTTGGGGTGCAGAGGATGCTCCGGGCTGGGGCCGAGGGGTTCAGAGGACGGGAGGGGGATCAGGGCTGGGGCAGGGGGTTGGAGCACAGGGGGTTCAGGGGCGCAGGCTCCAGATGGTGCTTACCTCAGGCAGCTCCCGGAAGCAGCAGCATGTCACCCCTCTGACTCCTATGGAGAGGCGCAGCCAGGCGACTCTGCACGCAGCTCCGTCCACAGGCGCCGCCCCACAGCTCCCATTGGCCGCAGTTCCCAGCCAAAGGGAGCTGCAGAGCTGGCACTTGGGGTGGGGGCAGCATGCGGAGCCCCCTGGCTGCCCCTACACCTAGAAGCCAGAGCAGGGACACGCCGTTGCTTCCGGGAGCCGTGCAGAGCTACACAGGTAGGGAGCCTGCCTTAGCAGTGCTGACCGGAGCCATCAACCGGGTGTTCAGGTCAAAAACCAGGCACCTGGCAATCCTAGTGGGAGGTCAGGCAGAAGCGGGGCAGGGAGAACGGGCAGAAGCGGGGCAGGGAATGGGCAGAAGCAGGGGTGAGGGGACGGGCAGGAGTGGGGCGGGGGACAGGCAGAAGTGGGGTCAGAGGGAGAGGCAGAAGTGATGTCACATTCATTTCTGTAGGAAATGATTGACACCTGCCCACACTCACTCTTTTTTGGACCCCTTTGAGGCTGGGCAATGCAGCCCCTGGACCCTGCAGAGGGGTCTGCCAAAAGCCTAGTCCCTTTGCTGTTTGGGGTTGAGGCTGGGGAGTGTCCCTGCTGGAGTCCCCAAGGGGAAAGGATGAGGGCAGGTGATGGCCCTTCTGCAGCAGCAAGTGTTGCTGAGTCAGCCTAGCAGGTAGGAGTGCGCTTTGCACACTGTACTGCCAGAGGCACAGCAGCGGCTGCTGTGGGCTGTGCATCCCCCCGCCCCGCAGCACTCTACGAGGTTCTGGAGGCGTCAGCTAGTGGGCCTCCAGCCCTGCTACTGCTGCACAGTGCCAAGGATGGGCTGCAGCTCAGACACCACAACGCAGCCGAAACCCCACACTTGGAAACTAAGAGCAGCCCGTTTGGATCCAACACATTTACTAAGCCCTTTGCATCCATTTAAATAAGTCATTCCCAGGCCCTGAGAATATCGCAAACATGGGGGCAGACTCTCATTTTTGCAGGGCCTCTTAGCATCAGATTGGCAGTGAAAAGGGGTCCTTCAGTTGGGCATAAATAGCAGTTTAAAGGGACTGTTAAGTGACCTTAAAAATGTTTACTCCTATTTTAAGTCCTCCTTTCTACTAAGGGCCTTACTGTCAATAAGATTCGGGCGCACAGTCTGTTTGATTTATTAGCTGGCAGTAAGTTTTGTTGTTGGAAATGCACTTGGGCTCTAGCGAGGCAGCCCACTGGTTTTAAAGAGATTTATAAGCAAAGGAGCTTCAAAAATAAACCTTTGTAAAAGGACACGTTCACAGGCCTGGTGGATCCTAGCTGTCAAAAGAGAACGCTTGTAGGGAAAAAAAGATGTTTCTTTGGACTAGCGAGCCTTTTGATTCTGTTCCCAGGCCAGTGCTGACCACAGCAGTAAGGTATCGCTGCAGGATCCTGGAGAAGGGTGTCAGGAAGAGTGGTAAGCAAGAGCATCTGAAATAACAGCCAAGAATCAGCCACATGGAAATTTCATTTTGTAGAGGCATCCTTGCTTTGTGAATTGCTTCAGCTCAGAATCCCACAGTTGAGAACAAGCTGGAGCCGTGGTTTTGCTGGGGTCGATTGTCTGCGACTAGCAACGGGCGCCATGCATTTCCTCCAGCTGACTCAGGTCTCCGAGAGTTACCCTAAAAGGCAGAGTGCCCTCTCCCCCTCCCTCAGTACACCCACACAGCGACGTAGCCCTGCTCCAGCTGCCCGAGACCGCCAGCCTGGAAAGTCTGATTCTGACACATCTTCCAGGGAAGTTGCTGCCAAAACAAATCTGGAATCTACATATATTTGTGGATTACTCACATCTGGACCCAATTTGATAACAAAGGCATTTCCACAGCTCTGCGGCAGGAAATGCAGGTCCTGAGCCTTCTGTAGCAGGATTCAAAGGAAAAGAGACGATCGTGTGCTGGATGGACAGTTCAGAAGGACAATTCTATTCTAGCCTCGCTTGAAGAGCCACTGATGCCCATGACCCCAGCTTTGAATTCTGCAGACATGTCATACTGCATTATCGGTATTACTCTTCCCCTTTCTGGGTTACTAGGCCCCTTGCATGACATCATAATCTTTCCTATTTAAAAGCTAACCTATTTTGGTTGCTTTTACCCCACCTGAATGGCCAATACCCTGTTTGTGACAACATAATTGTTTCCACAGCAGCCGATTGTGATGTCATAGATAAGGGATTTTGGTTTTAGCTGGACAATGAGCAGCAGGAGAAGACAAACACGTGGGACCAGGACCACTCCAGGCTCCAGCCTGGCAAGCAGGTGCTTGGGGCGGCCTCTCCGGAGAGGGGCGGCACGTCCAGCTATTCGGCGGCAATTCGGCAGACAGTCCCTCACTCCCGCTCGGAGCGAAGGACCTCCTGCCGAATTGCCACCGCAGATTGCGATCGCGGGGTTTTTTTGTTTTGGTTTGGTTTTTTTTGGCTGCTTGGGGCGGCCAAAACCCTGGAGCCGGCCCTGCGTGGGACAGCAAGATCCTGATGTTCCCTATAGAAATGTTCCTATAAATGATGAATGAGAAAAAGAGGGATGCAGAGTTCGGGTGATCAAGAAAAAGGTTTGTTTCTTGGTATAGATTTTTCAGATCTTTCCAAGTTGCACTTGAATGTCTGTCCTGGATGCTCAGGACAGGAGCAGGGAATGATGGGAAGCTGTTCTAAGTAATAAAATGGTAATAATACTGACATTTTTCTTTTCCATCAAGAAGCTGACAGTACTATGTGCACATGTGCATGTGTATGCTCGTGTGCATGCATCTGTTTGTGTAAAAATTAATTGCTTAATCAAAACTGTGTGTTCAAATCAAGACAGGGTTTTTTTAAGTTGCATGGTCAACTAGCGTGCGTGCAGACTGGGCAACCCTCCATACAGATGACCGTCATTGTTACAATCAGAGCTGGTCGAAATATTTTCAGCAAAACTTTGTTCTGTCGAAAAATGCTATTTAATCAAAACTGAAATGTTTTGTGGACACATCTTGATTTCAACAACCGTTTCACTGGGAAGGTTTCAAGACAAAAAGAGACTCTGACTTGTTATAGCCCAGTGGGGAGGTTCTAACTAATAAAATAGTAATGACGGAGAGTAGAAAGTGATCATAAATCATCGGACAGCATTTTTTAAAAGCCACTGCTAGCGGCCCCAAAACACCTTCAGCTCATGCTACTGAAACTGCAACACTACAGCTTAGATGTCTATGACAAGAAAGGGACTGAGATGTATGTAGCTGAGTTCTTATCCAGAGCAACCTTGCAGCATGAAAATACGGCAGCTGAACAAGAATATGTGACCTTCACCCTGCTAGAAATATAGATACCACAGAAAGACATAGAAAGCATCACCCGAGCCAGTTATGTGGCAGTTTCAAGACAGGATCTGGAAAGAATCTGAGAACAAATCATACAAGACAAAGACTGGCAAGTGCTCACATCCATCATACTGTCAGGATGGCCAAACACCAGAGAAGAAGTCCCACCTGCCTCTCAAGAATACCGGTCCTATAGAGACAAGCTGAGCATCCGAGATAGGTTCATATGTAAAGACCATTGATACATAACACCTTGATCACCGAGTACAGAAATTCTCTTATGAATCCATCGCAGCCATTTGTATCTGGAAAGGCAGAGACATCACATCCTGGCCAAGCATGACAAGGATATCTGAGACCTGGTGAGTCGTGATACACGTGGGGAAATGCAGGCCAAGCAGCAGAAAGAGACAATGAAAATATACACTATTCCCACCAGACCCTGAAGCAGAGCAGGAATGGACCTTGTCACTGCAAACCGCACAAACAATTGTTGCCGACAGACTTCTGGGAACTATCTGAATGAGACACAACAGCAGTGACCATCACAGAGAAAGCAATGCCACCTTGGGTTTGGCATCCTTAAGGCAACAGACCTCTCTTTACTTGTATTGAGTTTGTGCAATTTACTTGGGAATGGGAATTCAGGCAGAGCCCCTCACTGCCATACCACAGCCAGTCAAATGGCAAAGCTGAGCTGGCAGGTAACATCGTTAAGGCTCTATTAAAGAGAGCTCGCAAAGAGCAAGGTAAATAGATGGCAGAATGGAGAAACACTCCCACAGGAGGCCTTAATAGCAGCCTAGTACAAAGCTTGATGTCTAAATGCACACATCCCTTGGTGCCGATAGCCGCAGGATTACTCTACTCAGCAGCACTGGAAGGAGTAACCGACAAAAAGCGAGAGAGACAAGTAAAGGCCAAAGCCTATTATGACTGACAAGCTAACAACCTCCCAGCGCTACAACCGGGAGACCCTTTCAGGATCAACGTGGTTCCTCGAGACAAATCATGCCCTTGGAAGCGAGCTACGTGTGTTGAAGAGAGAAATCCTCATTCATATCATGTAGCGGCGAGGGGGCATTTCACCAAAAGTGTGAACACATTCACCTCTTATGAACACAAGACGAACCATGCATGTGGAGAATGGTGAAATCTTGCTCTCTGATGAAACAATCAGCAGGACACGGAAGGAACATAGGCCAATAAGCGACCCATAGGTATTGGACCAGACGCACAAAACACTCCCCACCCACAAGAACCAAGCGCCAGGCAGTCTTCTGTCACTACAAGAAAGACTCGCACACACTGCAACATCAAATTGTCCACAAGGTATATACGAAGTTTGTCCAATACGAAGGCATGAAAGAACAACCCTCCTAAACCCAGAGGAAAATACCTTAGCTCCCAAGCAAGTTAATTCTAGTTAGTTTTTTTAAAGGGAATTGGTGTTAAGTGGTATATCTGACTTGACGGGGTATGACAGAACGTTCACGTTGTAAGGTTGTGGGATTCATGATTCGTTTGGCTATCAAATAAATGTGACAAAAGGGATTGTACAATAGGTAGCTTCCCAGTAGGGTGCACTGTAGTATGTGCTGTGACAGTCACACCTGGCAGCTCTGGGAAGGTGACTGAAGGCAGGTATATTAGCCTTAGAATGATTAAAGCCCTTTTCCCTATGAACTGACAGAGCTTACCTCAGGTTAATTATGGACAGCTGAGTCTAATTAAGGGCAGCTGGTGACCTTTAACACCTCTTCCGGAGAGAGGGCTGAGAGAGGAGGGATGAGAAGCAAGCTGCAGAAAGGTTGTGTGCAGCAAGGGGAAAAGGCTTCTCCTAGGTGAAGAGCTGTTTTTCCCTAGAAGGGGAAATTTTGTGTTTGTCTGTATGGGGCGGGGGCCTGCATAGCTGGGCCTGTGTGGGTTAGAGAGGGTGACTAGCAATTGGTAGCCAGCATAAGAAGAGGCAGTACTCCAGTGGGAGTTAGGAAACGTAATTTTTTTGGTTTTATTTATAGAAGCCCTCAGGCCAACACTGAGGTCTCCCCTGTAAATATTGTGACTAAATGAGCATGAAGTATTAAACCTCTGGAGTGGGACAGATTTGCCCCCAGCCTCCTCAATGCCAGAGGGAGAAACTCTGAGCCCTGACATGATGGAAAAGGTGCATTGTCACAGTGCCAATATGTATAGGCACTTAGAGAACTCTGCTTGCAGGAAGTGCTTGATAGGAGAAAACAGAGTATGTGGAGGAAGGAATAAAGTCAGAACATTGCACTATTCTGTGTGTCTCTCTCTTTACACTCAGACACAGAACAATAATTAGCCACTCGCATGGGCAGTTACCTGACGTGCAAAACAAGTTGTGATAATTCCTTGGAGTGAGCCCAACTTACAGAAACAAAATCAATTTCCTGAGACTGCCCCATGCTGTGGGGAAATCTGTACAGCAACACGAATTCTTTGGGGTCAGGTCAATTTGGAGGACACCTGGACCCCATTAAAAAGATTTTTGCCATATATTTTGATCAGTGTATTCTTGGTGAGAATGGCTTCCTAGCACCAGCACGGTCATCCTGACAGCAGGATCAAAGTGAGGGCAGTGTCTCTTCTTTGCCAGTGGTGTCAACACCTGCCATTTCCATGTTTCTATTTTTGCAGTGTTTCATCAGGAAGACAGGAAGCTGGCCCTGCTAGCATTCTGCTGCATGCACCTGAATCACCTCCTGATCTCCGGCATGTAAAGCTAATAAACACTGATTGGGTTATAATGCTAAAGGAACTCAAATATGGAATTGCAGAACTACTAACTGTGGTATGTAGTAATGTAACCTATTGCTTAAATCAGCCTCTGTACCAGATGACTGTAAAATAACTAATGCAACACCAATTTTGAAAGAAGGCTCCAGAGGTGATCCTGGCAATTATAGGCCTGTAAACCTAACTTCAGTACCATGCAGATTGGTTGAAACTATAATAAAGAACAGAATTATCAGACACATAAATTAACATGATTTGTTGGGGAAGAGTCAACATGGCTTTTGTAAAGGGAAATCATGCCTCACCAATCTACTAGAATTCTTTGAGGGCGGTCAACAAACATGTGGACAAGGGTGATCCCTCCAGCGGATATAGTGTACTTAGGTTTTCAGAAAGCCTTTGACGAAGTCCCTCACCAATTCTCTTAAGCAAAGTAAGCTGTCATGGGATAACAGGGAAGGTCCTCTCATGGATTGGTAACTGGTTAAAAGACTGGAAAGGGCAGAAGAAAATGGTGAGTTTTCAGAATGGATAGGGCAGGATCCCCCAGGGATTTGTACTGGGCCCAGTGCTGTTCAACATATTCATTTATGATCTGGAAAACGGGGTAAACAATGAGGTGGCAAAGTCAGCACACTACAAAATTTCTCAAGATACACACACACACACACACACAGAGACAGGCCTGTGAGAAAGAGATTCAGACAGTGTCTCTGTCCTATATATACACATTAAAATAAATTCTTGAAAAGTAAAAGAAATGGACTCAGAAATTAATAAGGCTGATTGACAATCCTATTTTGGAAACTCTTGTACCATATGGCATCCTTGAATAGCTGCAGTTGTGTTAGGATGGAGCTGACCAGCTGGGGAGTTACTGGGGGTTGTTTGTAATTGTAATAATGGAGATCAGATGGCTGGTGTGGAGAACAGACAAGAAGTTGCACTGTTTGTCAGGAGATTGTTTCTGATATGGCCTTTGCCAAATGAAAACACTGCGCAGCTTTATCCCTGTTTGCTCTGTTCTTGTAAACATGTTTTGCAGATACCGCAGGTAGGACGTTCTGTTTACAGCGTTTTCACTCTGTCCCATGCAGTGCACAGTGGGTCAAACATGACAGCTTGGCCAAAGCTGCCCTGCCAGATACAAACATAACTGACCAAACCTTAGAGTGAATCTCAAACCACACCTGAGGTGACCCTTTGCCCAGCCATGAACCAGGCTGCCGTGAGAGAGGCTGTTCTCATGGTATTTCTGACTGCTGGGGCTAGGAAGGGGAAACCGGTGCTCTGATCGCCCTCTGAGATTGCCAGGCTCACTTCCCCTCCAAAGAGGGGCCGAGATATTGGAGACAAGCAGCTAAAATATCAGGTGCTTCCCAAAACAGAGGGTTTCCCCCAGGCTTGCTGGACGATGGCAGTCGGTGCTGCCCATGATGCGCCTGGAGTAATTCCTGCGGGGCCAAATTTAAGAAGGTGCAAGGAAAGTGGTGGTCTCTGGCCATTTCCCAGGGGAGGGGTTTCCACATCGCAAACACCCCACTCCCACAATGGGCAATGCTTGGCTTTCTATCCTGCCTGGCACCCTGGGCCCTCTATCCCCCTGGTACCCTGGGCCCTCTATCCTGCCTGGCACCCTGTGCCCTCTATCCCCCCTGTACCCTGTGCCCTCTATCCTGCCTGGCACCCTGTGTCCTCTATCCCCCTGGCACCCTGTGCCCTTTATCCCCCCTGATACCCTGTGTCCTCTATCCCCCCGGTACCCTGTGCCCTCTATCCTGCCAGGTACCCTGTGCCCTCTATCCTCTGCCCTTTATCCCCCCAGCACCCTATGCCCTCTATCCTGCCTATTACCCTGTGCCCTTTATCCCCCCTGGCACCCTGAGCCTTCTATCCTACATGGCATCCTGAACCCTCTATCCCCACTGGTACTCTGTGCCTTCTATCCTGCCTAGTACCCTGTGCCCTTTATCCCCTCTAGCACCCTGTGCCTTCTATCCTACATGGCATCCTGTGCCCTCTTTCCCCCCAGCACCCTGTGCCTTCTATCCTGGCTGGCACCCTGTGCCCTTTATCCCCCCTGGCACCCTGTGCCTTCTATCCTACATGGCATCTTGTTCCCTTTATCCCCCCAGTACCCTGTGCCCTCTATCCTGCCTAGTACCCTGTGCCCTTTATCCCCCCAGCACCCTGTGCCCTCTATCCTGGCTGGCACCCTGTGCTCTTTATCCCATGTGGTATCCTGTGCCTTGGCAAGTGCTGTCATCCTTCATAACTTGAATTTTGATGATATATTAACTACCTGCTGAGATCAAGACACGACCTCCCCTTTCCTGCTTGCTGGAACCAATGTTTAGTTCAGCTGGTGCCTTCAGGGTATTTATACTCTGCTCTGGCCTTCTAACCTGGGGATATTTCTCCAGGTAGATGTTGATTTGCTCACATGTGGTGTGTTGCTTCCGTTTGGCAGGCACGGGCAGTGGCACACAGCAAGTGCTGAGTGTCCCCTTCGGAATGGCGTGGAAGTAGAACAGAGCCAATCTTCCTCAGCTGGCAGGACCAGCTGGCCTGACATCAGGCTTTTGAGACTGGTGGGGGCATGGCAGGTTGTGTGGAGTACAGGGAACGGCCAGCCCACACCAAAGCAATGGCAAGTATGTGTTTGGTCTGCGAGGAGGCTGCAATGGTAACTGTGCAGAGACAGCACCTGCCTCCAGAACAATGATTCAGGGGTCATAGCTGTACTCTGCATCTACAGTGCCTTCTCAGTGAGCATGAAGAGTGTGCTGCCCAGCCAGTTCCAACAAGTGAATGATCCCGTTATCGGCCTTGCCTGGGTTGGGAAGACCAGGGGCAGTCAGCTGGCCAGAGCACAGGGCTGGGAACAGACCCCTGCTGTTGAGATTTGCACTCCCGTGACCTCGCAGCAGCCTGAGACCAGGCGCTCTGACAACCCTCTGAATAAAAGTATGCTGGTTTGTACGGCCTCCATAGGACAGTGATCTGCTCCCTCCACAGCAGCAGCTTGGCTATCCTGTGCAGGTGACAGCCTGAGACCCCCTGTGCTGTGAAGCTGGACACTGTCAGGAGACAGGGGGGAGCTGCAGTATCTATTTGTCTAGTTTGTGGCAGACGGCACGTCCGGTCCAGAGTCCCGATAGGAAATGGCTGGAATAGCCCCGGAGTCAGTGCCACTTCTAAGCAGGATCTGTTTTGTAGCAGAAACCACGAGAAGCTGGTGTCAGACTGGAGCCTTTTCCATCTTTCCCAAGCTGATGTAAGGAGAGCTGCTCTTGTGATTAAACATGTGTTGGGATATAATCAAGGACCTCTTAGAGGGAAGTTAGAATTTACCCTAACAATGCAGCTGGATGTAACTGGCTTCCTGAGGCTAGTAAAAATAATCTCTAGATAAGTAAATTACTATCGATTTGATATTTAAAAAGGTAGAGGGTGGTTATTTACATAGTATTCTACTACTCTAGCTCCTGACTCATACACACATCCATACCCTGTGGAGAACTGGGGGGTGGAGGGGTAGGGTGGGATGGGGGGTTCACTCACACAGCTCTGAGTGTGGGATCACTCAGGCCTTACTGTGGGCCGTACTTGATATAATGGATGCTGTGTGCCCTCAGCTCCTTCCCATTGACTTCAGTGGAAGTTGGGGACCCTCAGCAGCTCACAGGATCAGACACAAGATCTGTAAGTCTTTCGAGCGCATCTCCTGATGTGTTTTGCCCCTTTTTACTCTCCTAATAAAGCAGAAGTTTGTCAGATCAGCTGAATGGGGCGGCAGGGGGAATATCAAAGGTTTATTGAGACTGAGGACTGCTCACTGAGCGTTGTTCTTTCCCGGTTGTTTGGCTTTTCTTTTTCAGTGAATGTTCTTGTTTCTAAAAATTATAACTAAAATGAAACAAACACACAGCACACAGACACATGCACACACCTCCCTTCCCCAGCCTCTCAGAAAGGAGGGTGGAAACAGAGAGAACATTTCAGCAATTTCACAAATCCAGGGCTCTGCAATTCTTTGCAGGCAGAATATTGAAATATACAAGAATTCTGCTTTCCAAAGCACCCAGAGAGATGAACATTCTGCATGTTTCAATTCTCTGCTTGCTCCAAGAATGGAGGAAGACAGGCAACATGGACAATGGACACATGTTGTGTCATACACACACACACCTGCAAAGCCAAACACTGCTGGTAGCTTGGACAGATCTAATTTTAAGCTCAGACACACTGGCACTGAAGGGGAAGATGCCCTGATGAACAAAACGTGACATTTTCCCTTTGCAGAATCAAGGTTACATTGTTTTCCGTGTCCAAGCTCCGGGGCACAGGACATGCAGTGCATATCCAAAGGCCCTTTGTTATTATCCTGCCATGTGCCAGAGGGGACTTTCCAGGAAAGTGCTTCCCACAGACGAGAAACTAGCCACCCTGAGTACTTATTCAGCCGAGACACTAGGCATGGACTTGAGTAGCCAGCCTCCCCCCCACACACACACACACACTGCTTTCACTAATGTGGGTGCCCTTTATTTTTGGCATGGCATCGATCAGCGCTAGTGCAGGCATGTTTCCTTGAGCTAGAGTTTACGTCTCCAGCCTGACATGTAGACGTACCCATAAACACGCGCTCCATTGGTGCTCCTTGGGCACTGACTGATTGTGCCTGGGCCATGTGCAGCACCAGGACAGGAGGAGGGGAGGATGCAATGGAAAGAAGGGTCCCTGTGCCATCTCCATCACCCCTCCCCACCCAGATGTGCAGTGGCCAGGCACTCCGAAGCTTGCCTTTACCTCTCAATCGCTTATTAATGCTAACTCAGGGAACCGATGGATTTGTGACCAAAGGAACCTGGTTCTAGCTCTGCCACCGACTCTGTGACCTGGGGCAAGTCACTTTGCTTCGTTTCTCCACCTATACAATGGGAGGACAATACTGACCTACCAGTGGGGGTGCTGTGGGACTTCATTCCCAGATGCTTGTAAAGTGCACTGAGACCCCCAGCTAGAAGGCAGAGCTTGATTGTTTTGGTACAGGGCATGCTCAGAACAGCTGAGGATGGGTTAAAATAGCTTCCTTTTCTGTCTTCCTGCAAGTGTGTGTCTTTCCAGAGGGTGGCCTGGGCTCGTGTATTTTGTGGGAGGTGGTTGGAAAGGGTCAGGATATTTGTCTAAAGGGCTGCCCCATTCAGTTTAGTTGACTCTGGATCCAGTCCAGCACCCAGTTCTCACCCAGGGTTCCTAGCAACTTCCATTGCATGGTGGCAGCCACACCCCAGGCAATGGGCTACGTGAGATGAAAGCAGCTGGCTGGTGTATTCCCAAGAGCGACAGGAAGGTATGGCTTCCAGGGCACACAGGCTGTCGCGGCTGAGGTGGCAGACAGATAGCAGAATGTTGTCAAACGATACCAAAGGGCGAGTCGCAATGACTCACCGGTGCAAACGTTAGAGCCAAGGCCCTGTAACCAGCAGGCAGTGCAGCCTAATGGCTAGAGTACAGCAAGGGCATTCAGGAGAGCAGGGTTCTTGTCCCCGCTCTGCTGGTGGGTGACCTCTGGCAAGTCACTTACCTTCTCCATGCTCTAGTTTCCCTATCCAGAAAATAGGTGTTGTGCTATCCACTTGCTGTGTAGAGCACTTTGAGGGCTGCTGATGAAAAGAGCTAGGTGCTGCTGTTATTTGCTGTGCTGGCGGTGGGTTCCTGTGCAGCAAAGGGAGGAATTCAGGAGTGGAGGTTTTCACTAGCTGTCCAGGGGTAGCTCGTGTCACTCCAAACTCTGCTGGTTTGACGTTGTTTGGTTCTCACGCCTGGCAGACGTTTGCCCTGGCTCTGCCTCGCAGCGCTGCGGACCCTGGTGGGGGGAAGCTGAAGGCTCTGGCAGCAGGCACTTGGTGCCCAGGTAGCACTGAGGTTTGCGACACTGGGGCAGGACTGCTGCTGATCTTTCCCTCCCCATTTCAGGCGGACTTGGAGGTGATTGTGAGGCTGAAAGCTTATGGCACAACTCTGTTCTTCTGCTGGTGAACCTCCATCTCCGGCGTTGGAGCGGGACAGGCACTCCCGCCTTGCGAGCTGCTGGATTTGGGTGACCAGACAGCAAATGTGAAAAATCAGGACAGGGGTTGGGGATAATAGGAGCCTATATAAGAAAAAGACCCAAAAACCGTGACTGTCCCTATAAAATCAGGACATCCCCCTTGACTAGGAAACTCTGTTGTCCCAGGGACTGCAGTATGGTAAAATCGTTTTAAAAATAACCAGTGGCCAGTTTTGGACCCACTGGTGGGTGTCTATGAATCTCCAGTCATTAACAACAGTGGGCATTTCGCAGGGCGTCTCTCGTCCGCAGAGCACGAGCCTCTGCTTCGTTGGTTCCTGTGTCTATCTTTCTAAAGGAGAACGGCTCTGGAGCTGCAGCAGCGCTTTAGAAGCTAGAGCAGACATGAATACAGACTAGCCCGGGGGAGAAGGAGGATGAATGACAGGTTTGGCTGAAGAAATGAAAGTGGGCTTAACCTTCCTCCCTCCTGCTTTGGGAGGGTCACCCAGCATGAATGGTTGAGCAGGTGACTGCGCTCCCAGAGTCACACAGGTCAGGCACAAACTTGATCCTCTCTGCCCTTTCATCCATCATGAGCCACGGAGCTTGCGAGAGGGCCTTCTGCAGCCCTGCTGCCCACTGTGGTGTTAGGGGCAACGGAGCCATCTGCAGGCAGCTGCTCCCAGGGACAGACGGAGCTTTCAGAGTGCGACAGCAGCGTCCCAGAGCAGACGTGGGCTATCTCTGGCCATATGATCACAAAAGGGAATTGCTGCACAGAATGCTATGAACTCCGGAACATAGATCGATAGATTAGATAAGATGATGTCTATAACAGGGTAGCAGGCCTGGACTCTAATTTGCTTTTTTATATATACATAAGAGAATTACGATGCAGCCCTACTATAGACACACGTGAGTAGTACTGCTTATTATGTACAGTCTGTTGTGACTATTTATTATTGTATTGCAGTAGGCCCAGAGGCCCCGGCCGCATTGTGCTGGGCATTGCACAAACATATAACCCAAAGACCGAACTTGCCCCCAACCTTTAGCAACGCAGTAAGATTTGCTCCCTTGAGACTGCAGCGCTGGACACCTTAGCACCACCTACTAACTAAGCTGTTTCCATTCAGTTATTTGCAGAGCTCATTCATATCAAAGAAGGGAATGGCTACTACCCTATTGTACTCAGGTGATAACTATTTAAGGGATCCAGGATTATACAACTCCCAGAGACAGCTAGAAGTTTGGCTGTCATCGTTACCTTCCTCACTGGTGTCCAGACCTTCAGTCTGAAGGATGAACATCGTGTCTCAGGAAGGTCCGAGCCATGCTCAAACCTTTGGGGCAGATTCTCTGCTTTGTTCCACTCAGTACGAAGGGAGCAGAAACCAACTGCAAGTCCGCAGGTGTCAGGCGTGGCTTGTGCCTAAGCACTGGATTGCCGTAATCCAGCCCAGGGCTCAGGGAACGTATGTTTGATTCACTCGCAAGTACAAATTTTCTTCTCACCACAGCCACCCTGGAAGGCTTCAGTTTAGCGCATTGAGGGCCTAAGCGTGGCACAACAGGTTTATATAGTGCTGGTTTGCAACATGCTTTGCAGCAGTAAGAGCTGTATCCATTTAAGGGCTTGACCCAAGGTCCAGTGGAAAGATTCCCACTGACTTCAATGGGCTTTCAAAAGGCCAATTTCTGCAACCTCTTTCTTCCAGTCCCCACCCACGTGCCCCTGACCTCACAGGGCTGCTCTGGGGAACAAAGATTCCCAGAATCAGTCCCTTCTGCTCACGGACACTCTGGGAACTTTGTAGTTGCAAAAACCAAATTGCTGATTTGGAAGTGAGGGAGGGAATTCAGAGTCAAGGTTAGAAGACAAGGGGCTTGTAAATCAGGAAAGCAGAAGATGGTTTGGTAGCTCAAACACCAAAACAGCAGGAAGTGTGGAAATACTCAGCTAAGGTTCCACCATCAACCTTAACTTTGCCTCCTCACACTCGCTCGTATTCTTCACAGGAAAAGAGCCCCACTACTTGCCCCATGAAAGAAACATAAATGCTGCCGGCTGTGTATATGCATAGCATGGTCTTCTATTGAGCAATGCTGTAATCCGCCATCTCCTTTCTATACAGTAGCATGGCCTAGTGGTGAGAGCAGGAGCTTGGATTCTATTGCCAGCTCTACTGTTATATTTACCCACCTTTATAAGGTGCTCTGATGACAAGTGCTTTGTGTGCACAAAATATATTGTTAATTACTCTTTACTGCATCAGCTACTGGGGATCTCAGGTTCAACTTGCGAGAGCACGCTGGGTGTTGCAGGACTGTGCCCTGTAAGTGAAGGGTAGACGTGGCTGCAGCCTGTGTTGGGGGGCAGGCTCCGACCAGCCCCAGGAGGATGACATGGTAGAGCAGGCTGTTCAGCTCTCAAGGGCATGGTGGCATGCCACCCTCCTTCTTATTGACTTTACCTTTAAGGCCCTCTATTGCCCAGCCTCATCTGACCTAGCTGAGCACGTAACCTCGTGACACCAATGCCCCCAGCATTCCCAGCCTTTGCCACTCACCGGTCAGCTCCTTCCATACACCCTCCGTGCTTCCCTCCGCACTGGCCCCCTGCTTGGAGAATGCTCTCCGATGTAATCCAAACAGCCACCACCTTGTCCTGTCTCAAACCCTCCTTCAGACTGTCCTCGCCCAGCCTGAGGACCACAGTGAGGTGTGACCAGTGGTGGCTGTCCCTTACCCTTCTGTCTTTTCCGACCGCCTTCCTCTAGCCCCAATTTCAAACCCAGCAGTACAACCCTTGGCAGCAGCAGAGCTGGGTCAATTCCTCCCCAGTTCATTTGCCGGTGTTCTGTATCCACCTCCTCTGCCCTTGTGTCTTTAGCTCATCAGCCCTTCAGGTCAGCGTACCTGGGTTGCCACTCACTGCTAGTGCCACTCACTCCTTGTGGCTAGGTCAGGGAACGTAGCTCTCGCTGTGTCAGGCGCCCCACGCTGATGGTTGCGCACTGTGCGATGGTCTGTCTCCTGGTAACTTGGCGCTCCAGCCAGGTCACCGTTTAGTCCACCCCTTCCAGGGTTACAAAGTCCAACAGGACAACTGCCCAGTGCTGCTGCCAGACAGCGTTCAGCCATGCCCCAGACTCTGAGTCACTATACCAGTATCTGGCAGGGGAACCTGTCCCGTCCCCTACACCAGGTTCCAGCCCTGGGACCCTATAACCGGCAATCCAGGTCCTCAGTCCCCATCCCTGTCACTGTTTCCCTGGACTCCTTCCTACCAAGGCTTCCTATCTTCTCTCTCCTGGTTCTGGGTTTACCACTGGAGCCTCCTCTACTCCCCATGGCTACCTTATCTCTCCTAGCCTCTTGCCAGTCCACTTACTTCAGGACAGGATCCCAGGGCTTACTGTCCCTGCACTTCCTCCTTGTTCCTGGAGGCCTCGCTCTTCTCAGAGAGCAGCTGCAGACTCCTTCCCCTGCAGCCCTTTCTTTCTTTCTTTCTTTCTTCTTTCTTTCTTTCACTGTCGCTTTATGGCACAGCAGCCTCAGCAGGAGTGACTCTGACCACCTACCTTAGTTTTCACATACGCAAAAATCTATCTCCTCTCACTAGGGTGACTAGATAGCAAGTGTAAAAAATCGGGACAGGGGGTGGGGGGTAATAGGTGCCTATATAAGAAAAAGTCCCCAAATCGGGATTGTCCCTATAAAATTGGGACATCTGGTCACCCTACCTCTCACCCAGTCGTGTACCTTTAAAACAGCTTTTTTATGCTACCCTGCTTCCTGGTACTCTCCCCAGTCCGTTCAGAGTGTGTTCTTTCACCTTCAGGCATCTCAGTTCTTCATCAAGAATCTTTCCTTCTGTGCCATTCTCCCTGCATTGCCACAGCAGATGCTCCACTGTTTCTTGGACTTTCCAAGTGTCGCACAACCTGTCTTTGTGCTTGTTTAGTCAATATAAATCACCATTCAGGTCACAGTGACTGCTGGTACTCTAAAGATAGGTACCTTGCTTCTATCATAGCTATTAAGTATGCCACTATCCTCAAATTTAGGACATATTTCATCCTTATCCTTTTTTCTAGTTTGGTCCCTAGTTCGTGCCATTCCTTAAGTTCTCCCTTAACCAAACTTTCGAAGACCAATTTGCTCAGAGGGCTCTTTATACCAATCTCCTCATTTTTAAGGCATTTTTCGCTACTCTATCTGCCATTTCATTGCCCAGTATCCCGACATGTGCCGGAAGCCACACTATTACTACATGTATACCTAATTGTACTAGCCCTGGAGTTACGAACAATATTTAGTTGATTAAGTCATTCCTGCTTTCCGAGGCTCCCTTTCTGATTACCATTATAGCCGATAAAGAGTCAGATAGGATAGCAACCATAATTGGGTGTACACCCCTTATCCAGGTCAGTGCCAACAGTATGTCCATCAACTCAGTCGTCATAATGGCCACAAGGTTGTATAGTCTTATAGATCTCTTCATCCCAAATCCAGGGATGCAAAAGGACATTCTCACTCCACCCGTTTTGTCATCTCTAGAGCTGTCAGTATAGACCTGGTAATGCTGGCCCATTTGCCATGTATAAACTCATAAATCTTAGTTGTCATATTTAATGGTCCTTTTCTTCCCTTTGTTTTATTGTGTAATTCCAAATCCACAACTGGAGAGACAATCGTCCAGCTATTGTTTGATTTCCCATGACTACAGATTTTCATTCCTTCCAGTCCTTCCTTTTCAACCAGGTCTTCTACCCACCTTTTGATGTCGTTAGCATGTGGGAGTTTGTGGCGGCCAGTTACATCTTGTCCACTTAATCCCCATTGCCCTGGTATATTTGTGTAGTACTCTTATCTCCACTGTCTCCGTTAACCTTACCCCAAAAGGTTAAATCTAATAATTTCATCCTTCAGTTTATAGGCATTTCTCTGGTCACTACCTGCAGCACACACAAGTGTCACAATACTCACATCATGTGTGATTGGCAGAGCTTGGGCATGGGTCGGCTCTAATTATTTAAGTGTTGATTTAGACGGCTTGGCATCCACAATCTATAACTGTTCTTATTAGAGCCCTATACAGCATCAGCAACACGTTCTTATCTGCACCCCAAGCCCCCTTCTGCTTTCAGCCTTTTGGCTTTATAGTGCTGCTGGCCCAGCCTCTCCCCAGCCGGGCTTCACTCTCAACTCACCCTGGCCTGCCAGGTGACCCAACTGGCCTCTCAGGCCCTTGTTAACCCTATCAGGGCTGGTGTGGGGCAAATACCCCATCACAGGCAGGGATGGTCTCTTGTCTTTGTTTGTACAGCACCCTGCACCATGAGGCTCTGATCCAAGCTGGAACCTTTAGGGGACACCCAAATATAACCACTTAATAATAATAATAATAATGTGCTCCAGTGTCTCACTACAGATTCTATCTGTAGAAAGGAAAGCTAGGAAAAATGACTATAGGCATTTGTATCCTAGCAGCCATAAACCCCAGGGCAATGCCTGGTGCTTGTGAAATTGTTGCACTCCCACTGTGGCATCCACATCCTATACAGGGAGTGTGTGTTTTCACAGAGGTGACCTGCAGGCCACAAAGACCTGGCTTTGTGCTCTTGTCGAAGGGTGGCTCAGAAGGGTACCTTTCCCTGCCCCTCCACTTTCTTTTTCTGTTTTTTTTTTCCCCACCACAAAAATATCCAGAAGGGGGAATCTCACCTTCCTTGTTTGTGGTGGAGGTCTCTTTGGAAGACCTGATCCAGAGAACTCCATTAGGACCTTTCTCAGCCTTTAACTGAAAGGGGGAGAGGGTGTTTAGTCTTTAGCAAAAGACCGCTTTCCTTCCAACTATTTGTTTGGCATTTGAGTTACTGAAACAAAAAGCAACAGAGAGTCCTGTGGTACATTTAAGGTGCCACAGGACTCTCTGTTGCTTTTTACAGATCCAGACTAACATGGCTACCCCTCTGATACTTGAAACAAAAAGAGTTTTAAACAGCCTGACTAGAGATTGCTTTCCCCTCCGTTCACCGGGTTTCATTTCCCTGATCCTTTTGATGTCATAATCATGCTAATTCTCCAATCACCCAGAGAGTTCTCCAGGAATAACAGGATAGACAAGACCTGAATTTCTGATGTAGGAAGCAAAAAAAAATGGAATAAAAACCAACGTCTTCCAGGCCTTGTCCTGCAGGCATCGTAAAAGGTATGAACCCACCATTTATTTGCTTTGGGGGTTAGCTGCATGTGCTGGGGTTACTGCTGAGTTCTGGCACCCCAATACTATGCCCTATACCTCCCTAGGGAGGGACACCATGAATTTTAGGCCCAAAGATTCCAACATTCCACACCAACTGGGTGCCCCCTTGCTTTTATTGTTGAAAATTATTTACCTGAGAAATTAACACTGGGCACTGGGGCTGGTCAGTGCAGCATCCAGTCTGACAGTGGCAGACCTCCCAAGAGCCCCAAGTTTCACAGGACAGTCCTGCTCTGACCCCCACATATCCCAGGTGAAGCAGCTCCTGTCCCTGGCTGGGCTCAGCTCCCTGATGACCTGGCCCCTTGCACACAGGATTGCAGCACCACTCGTGCAAATTTGGCCCAGCCAGCCCCATAGGAAAAGAGCCATAGAAGCCATCACTACAGGGTGAGTGTGGGACAGGCTCACTCTGCATCTCCCTCTCCCTGAGCTTCCCACCGCCTGGGGGCAGCACCCAACCCACACATCCAGAACTCCCCTCCCCCCCGCGACAGGACCTGTCCCACGTTAGCCACTTGAAATGGTGGGAGGTATGCAGTAGTGCCATTGTCTGGGATTTTACCAGACAACAATCTGTGTTCAGCTGGAGAGTGAGTCCCCGTGGTTTAAAGCTGAGACTCTGTACAAGAACACTGCATTTAGCACAAAATAACCATTAAAAAAAAAGCCAGGAAGCTAGAGTTCAAGTTAAATTAACACGAAACCAAACGTTTAACCCAAAAATGTCCCTGTGAAAATGCGGGATTCACAGTTGAGGCACCTAGATAACCTTAACTCTGCCCTAGGAGCAACAGCCTGGGAACATCAGAAAAATCACACTGGAGAAGCTCTTATGAGATCATGAAAAAGCTCATCAGCCTCCTGCGAGGCTTGTCCAATGCTGATGAGGCACTTAAGACCCAACGTTTTGTCTACACAGACGTTGCACCTGTTTAAAAAGCGACACGCTCATACTGATTTCCAGTGGAATTACATTGGTTTGGCTCTAAGAGAAGTGGGTCCACACAGGGGTTTTTCCCAGTAGAGAAAGCCTTAGATTGCGGGGAGGGGGAGCAAGGAGGCTTTACGCAACCGAAAACTGTCGGGCCCCTGCAGGGGATGGAGGAGGAGCGGGCAAGCTGCCCACAATTCCCTTGGTGCGAGAAGTACTAAAGAGCCTCCTCCCCATCTCCCCACAGAGCTCCTAAGGCTGCGGAAGTGGGGCGTCCTCAGAAAGTGTGCAGAGTGGGGGAAGGAGATGCATTACCCCTTCACGCCTCTCCACTTCTTCACCTCAACAGTATTGCTAGCTATCACGCTGATGTTTTTCTTAAAGCCCCTGCTCCTGGAGTCATGTGAAAATGTGAGAATCTCAGCTTCCCTTTTTTTAAAAAAAGGCAGTTTCTAAGCCTCGTGGTTGTTTCAAAAAGCTCAAAGCACAAACCCTAAAAGGCTCAGAAACCAGACAGCAAATATAAGAACCTGCATTCATATTTTAAAAATCTCATTATTTTGAAGCCAGCTTTGTGAATTTTGGGGGCCTAACTCACTGTATTTGAATGCTAGAGGTTGTGAATCCAGCCTCTGGCTCTGTAAGAGAATTGGGGTGTTTCTGTCTCCCTGCTCTGTCTCTGAAGGCAGAGGTGGCACAAAGATAAACTTCCAGTTCCTGATGATGTTAATATTTAATATGCTAATAACACTGACAATTAAAGTCTTAATAACGAAGTTTTTTGTCCTGTGACTAGAGCTTGATTTCTTGAGTCCAGGAGACAAAATTTGAGCAGTTTCCTTCAGGGCCACCCAGAGGGAGGGACAAGTGGGGCAATTTGCCCCAGGCCCTGCAGGGGCCCCCACGAGAATATAGTATTCTATAGTATTGCAAATTTTTTTTATGGAAGGGGCCCCCAAAATTGCTTTGCCCCAGGCCCCCTGAATCCTCTGGGCAGCCCTGGTTTCCTTTCACAAACAAACAAATATAAACAAGTTAGAAACTGTTTTGGATTCTGGCAAACCCTCTGTTTTTAAAGTGTCATAAATCAGGAACCACCGTCCTATTTCCTTAGAAGTCAGAAGGCATCCATTCTACCTCCTCCACACAGGGCCAGCTCCAGGCACCAGCCCACCAAGCTTGTGCTTGGGGCGGCACCTGGAGGGGGGCGGCGCGGTGCTCCGGCTCTGGCCGCCAGGGACAGCGGAGCCCCGGCTGGGGCTCGCCGCCCTCCCCCCGGCGCTCTGGCCGCCGGGGACAGCGGAGCCCCGACCGGGACTCGCCGCCCTCCCCCCAGCGCTCTGGACGCCCTCCCCTGCCGCGCTGGGGGGCGGGGGGGCGGCCGGAGGCTTTTTTGCCTGGGTTGGCAAAAAAGCCAGAGCCAGCCCTGCCTCCACAGATGTCCCTACCAATTTTCGGGCAGCTATTGCTTTGGTTGTTGATTTTACTGGGGAAGATAAAAAAATATCAGGCTCACCATGGATGCCACTCAGAAGCTTAGTTCTGGAGCAGCCCCTTGCTCAATAATGACAGGGTGGAAAGAAGTTACTCCCTGATGCTTAGAGCCCAGTAGCATGACAGACAACAAACCCTGCAATTTCTTTGCCTGACTTTTTAGTTACTTGCTTATGTTGTAGTCACATATGTAAACACCTAGTGTCTCTCTAAAGGTTTTGAGAAGCAGTTTTCTCAGCACCTTTACCAGCTGGTTCTTGAAACAGGTCATTCTGGAGCACACAAGGGACCACTAATGGACAGACTAGATGGTCTGAGCTGATGTGGCAATTCCAGCGTTCCCAACTCTGCAACCTGCTGATTTCCTGTGGCAGAAAGTTTCCCCATCGGTTGCCCAATGAGGCATTTCCTTTCTCCCCCTTGGCAAAGTGCTGCCTTTCGGCTTCTTTCACAGCCCTCTAGTTCTTGTCCAGATTAGTCAGAGGTTATGGCTGTGCTCAGAGACCTTACAGCTGTACCGATGCAGCTGCGCCGCTGTAAGCTCTCTCATGTAGCCGATGGGAGAGAGCTCTCCTGTCCACTTAACTAACCCACCGCCAACGAGCAACGATAGCTATGGCGGCCGGAGAAGCTCACAGCGCTGTCCACACCAGCGCTTAGGTCAGTGTAGCTGTCACTCAGGAGGTGGCTTATTCACACCCCTGAGCAACATAACTTACACTGATGTAAGTGATAGTGTAGAGATAGCAAGAGACAAGCTGTCCTTCCTTTTAACAGCACAACGGAAGCCAAAAGAGCTTCGCAGAAAACATGGGCGCTTCCTCCCACTGTGACGAGTTTCCCAGTTTGTCTGGCCAGACAATCCCCAGCCAGAGATCCACCTCTCCAGCCAGGGGTGGATCCTAATGTGCTGCATCAGAGCGCTCTGTAGCACAATCCGGTGCAGTGACCCATGGAGAGCACCATTGTTTTACTAGCTGAACATCCTTACCAGAGCAGAACTAACAAGATGGTTGGCTTTAGCGCGGGTAGAAGGGACATGTTCCCAACAGACCTGCGCCCATCCTGTTCCTTGTTAAAGGATATGAGTGTATATCATTCTTCTCTTTGGCATTTGTCTCTTTACACTGCTGACCTAGGTAAACAGCTCCAGGCTGCCATGTGCCTTTTTACAGTAAGCAATTGAGTCTGCCCACCTCCTGGCTGCCTTGCATTTCCTCCCAGGCGACACAGTGGCTTGGGTTAATGGGTTTACTTTGTCATGCCTAGTAGGGAATGGCCTCTGAAAGTGGGTGTTAATTTGTTATTCTAAGCCGGCAGCTGTGTGGTGGGATTGAGAGAGCAGGTGGCAGCCCAGCGGCCAAGGGCAAACAGGAGGGAGGAGGAGGGAGGGCAGGGCTTCTGTGAGAGGAGGAGGTTAGTCATGAGATCACTATGTCCTGTATCAATGGATTAAGCATCATGTGATGCCAGCTCTTGGAATGATGCCAATTATATTATTCCACCGAGAGGCAGACTTTTTCCTGGGACCACCATGCTCTGCTCTATGCCCACCGCTGCCGTGTTTGATGCTTAATTGAATCACAACATTCTTTTGTCCTGTTCTCTCTTTCTTTAACTTAAAAAAAGAACCCCGAGAATCTGACACCGAGAGTTGAAAATTGCCAATTACACGCCGGAATCTGCTTGGTAAAGCCTGGAGTCCCAGACCAGCACCAGGGTGTTCTGATTGGTCAGGAAACTTGACCAGGGGGTGAGAAAATTCTTTCCAAAAAAGAAACAATGAGATGCACGTAGGAGTCCTGAATTGCATGATGGGAGCTAGTCTGGGGAAGTGGGCGGGGAGGGGTCTATTTCTATGGTTGCCAGTTCCATGCTATTCCATCAGGACACACTTGGCAAGTTGAAAGACAGATGAAGGAAGGACTGGTGCTACATTAGCCTTTTCTACCTAAAATTTCCCAGCGGCTCTAGCACCAGCAGCTCCAGAGCTAATGGCAATGCTAGAAATGCTAGTGCTGATAACGTGCTGGTCTATCTCCGCTTGGAGCACATCTAAGGCCTGATCTATACCTAAAACTTAGGTCGACCTAGCTACTTTGCTCAGGGATAGAGAGATGCAGTTAAGCCAACCTAAGCCCCTAGGTGTTCCGTCAACCTAACGACTGCTTCTCGCAGAGGTGGATTATTAACTGCAGTGACAGAAAACACCCTTCCGTTGCTCTAGCACGTTTCTACCCTATGGCACTACAGCAGCACTGCTGCAATGCTATAACTGTGCCAATGTCACGTCTGTAGTGTAAACAAGCCCTAAATTAAACAGCAGTTCAATCGACAGTGGCCTCCTGTGCCTTGTCCATACTAGCTTTCCAACCATCGCTACTGCAGGTGAACCTGCCTGCCTGGTAGCAACTGGGAAATTTTAGGCGGGGAAAGCTAATGTAGACGAGGCCTCTGGTCACTGATGGATGGAGCTGGCTGAAGAGTGGAAAAGGGCTATTACAGCTAAAGCAGGATATTATGGCTAAAGGATGGCTCAGGGTAATGGGCTAAACACCAAGGAGGGAGGGAGCTAAGGAGGTAGAGGTAGGGGCTATGGCTGGAATTAGGTAGAGGAAAATGTAGGTTGATTATGACGAATGTTTCCGAGCAGTGAAGTGAAATAGATTAGGAAAAGAGCTCTCCCTGAAGGTTATGAAAACCCCTTTGTTTGGGTCATGGGGACTAGGGTGACCAGATGTCCCAATTTTATAGGGACAGTTCCGATTTTTGGGTCTTTTTCTTATGTAGGCTCCTATTACCCCCCATCCCCTATTCTGATTTTTCACATTTGCTATCTGGTCACCCTAATGGGGGCAGAGTTCTCAAGATGATGGGTTTAAGGAACAATTCTGCAGGGATGCACTATGACTGTGACTTAATAACTTCTTTCCATCTCTGCATCCCTGCAGGATTGTTCCTTACAACAGCATCTTGACATATTTCTTTACCCAAATATTAATAGTCCCTTTCTCCCACCTACTCCTCTGTCTGTCCTGTCTATTTAGATCACAAGCCCTGTGGGGCAGCAGCTGTCTCTTGCTAAGTGTCTGTGCATTGTCCAACACAGCGGGGCCCTGATCTTGGCCAGAGCCTCTAAATATTCATGGAATACAAATAATGAATAATAGCATACAATTAACCTGTGGGATTCACTGCTGCAGGTTAATGGGGAAAATAACTTAGCAAGATTTGAGAGAGGATTAGATTTGAATTTATCTGACTAGAACAGCATCTACTGTTCTATTATTTAGTATAAACACGTCAAGGACTTTCAGTGTTCAGATCCCTTCCCTCCACCTCCCAAAATACTGCACAATTGTCCCAGTGCACTGCAGGAATTTTGGTCTTAATACTTAGCATTTACCAGTCTTTATACCTTCAAGGTACTTTACGAACATGAACTACGGAACTCTCACAACATACCTGTTAGGTGAGGAAGTGTTATACTCATTTTACCAATGAGGAAAGTGAGGACGAGCTGTTGTGCGCCTTGGACAAAGCTAGAGAGTCACTAGCAGAGGTTGGATTTGAACTCTGGGGGTCCTGGCATCTAGGCCAGAGCTCAGGCCACACTTGTTCCTCAACAAGAAGAGAAAACAATACAACCAAAATGTTGGTGGCTGGTGGCATCCCACCCAAGGAGGGCAAAACAGGTTCCCATGGCCTGAACTCCCCAGTACCACTCCCCTAACTGCCATGGGACAGCATCACACATGCTGCTCCAGAACTGCAGGCCCCACAACTCCCTACACTGCCTACCCACTGCAGGCACATTGGGGGGCACAGTGACAGCTGGTCAGAGGGGAGGTTGACCAGCAGCAGAGCAGGATAAGCAAGATCATGCCCAGAGGGCAGAAGTGCAGAGGGAAAGCATGAAGGGCCCTAAAATGTTCTGGTATGGGGGAGGGGCAAAGGAGGGAGAAGGGAGTGGGGTAAGCAGGAAGGGATGGTACATTGCATGGGGCAAAGAGCAAAGATGGAGGAAAGGAAGAGGGTCAGACAGGAAGGGAGTGGAGCTACTGGAGAAGGGGACAAGAGCAGAGGACACAGGAGACAACTCAAAAGGAGGTGGAGGAGGGCTGGGAATTGGCCAGGAGAGAAGAGAACCTCAGAGTGCCAGGCAGGACAGATACCTCCAGGAATGGGCAGGGTGGAGCTGCAGGGAAGAGCCAGATCCCCTGGTGAAGAGGAGAATGGGTGTGGGGGGAGTATTCAAAAGGACACAGGGAAAGAGCCCACGTTCCTTTCAGCTTTCAAATTTCAGCCCTGAGGAAAATCCCCTGCCCTTCCCCCACCTACATTTCTATTTGCCAGCTCTGTTCTTCCACTAGCACCCCGCTTTCCCCCACCCCGGCGCTGAACCAGCTGCGCTGCCAGCCTGCACCACCCTGCCAAGGCATTGCTGCTGGAACCCCTTTGAGCCATCAGCAGCTTCCCAGCCCTGGCCCCTGTCACTGCTATTTCAAACCCTGCCATAGCAGAGTGCCGGGATCACTGTGCCAGTGCACATGTTCTTGGCAATCCCAGGGGCCTTTCCAGATTGATGTTCTCCGTCTGGTTTTTCACCTGTCTGTTTGCCTGAGGACAGACAGACTCCTACAGCCCCTTGCCCGGCCAGAGGAGATGAGTGACACACAGACAGGGTGCTCTCTGCAAATACCTGTTTCCTTATCCACTCTGGCCTCCTCTGTCAGAGAGCAGCTTAATGTTCCCCTCTCACCTTTTCTTACCCCGGCCTGTTCCTCACAGGGAAATGGCTTTAAATAAACATTTCAGCCAAAGCAGCAGAAATGTCAGGCAGGTTTCTGAGAGCCGCTAAACTCCAACCAGGCTTTCACTTGACTTATTAAAGGCACACTGCCTTGTTTACACTCGGCTGCTAACACCTTCTAAATCCTAGCCTAGACAAGGCCTACTTGCTACAACAACTCAGCCTCTCACAGCAAGCCCCTGCACACACTCTGGCCACAGGAGTTCCACCCTCACTGGATACTGCCGACGGACAACATAGCACGGATGGGTATCCAGCAGGCATTGCAATATAGCATGGTTGGGTATTTGGGTCTAGCTCTTAGCAGTAGGTCTGAGGGAGTTATACAAATGAGGGCAGTATCGTTATCCCCAGTTTACTGATGGGAAAACTGAGGTGGAGAGCAAGGCAGTGACTTGCCCAGGATCACCCAGCAGTTGAGCTAGGAATAGAACCCAGGTCTCCTAAATTCCAGGCAAATGCTCTATCCACTAGGCCACACTGCCTCCCAAATAGCCTGTCCCTTCCAAGTCTGCGCCTTACTGGTCTCCCTTCCCACGGCAGTTGAGAAGAACAGCAGTTAAGATTAAAAAGCTTCTGCCACACGAATGACAACACAAGTGGCCTGAGGATGGGGCTTTTCTTTGAATAATTCTGACTCATAGGCCTGCCGGCCCATCTATCACTTTAATCTTTGCTCACTGGATGAGACTTTAGAACTGCTCCCCCACGCACAGCCAGTGAGCAGAGATTAATCCAATGACTGAGAATTTATCAGCTTGCAAAGAGACTGTCTCTGAACCCCAGTCTGGAGAGTGGCGGGAGTTTACGCTCTCTTGGGCCATCAAGGAAATTCACCTCAGTACAGAGCTGTTGTTCCTGGCATCTGCTAGGCAGAAAGATCATCAGACGCCCCAAATATCCGTTTACTTTAAAAAGCAAATATTCACTTCAGGATGCTGTTTACGTAACAAGTCTCATATAGCTTTAAGTCATCGCCTTTTGCTAGTTGTCACATGCTATTATTGTGCATTTAATATTTATTTAACTCTGCATGTTGTGCCTATGGCAGATGGCAGGCAGTCTGTTAGGCTAGCCACTGAGACAGATTAGTGCCACATCGAAACTAAAACATTGGATGGTTTGGGGAGCAGCAGACTCAACTGCTTCAGAGATCAGAGCTGTATGTCTACACATTGGAGTTTTCTTGTCACAGATGTCTGAATGTTGCAGATTTGTGTGTTGCTGTTGGGCCTAGATTTATGCTGGAGACCACCCCCCCGCCACACACACACACACCCCGGTATCCAGGTGGCACAGGGATGACTTCTGAGCACAGGCACAGCCCAACGGCTTCAGCCTTTGCTATTGGGCTGACCTCTGAGGCTCAGCTTGTGTTTCTGCATTAGGATGAACAATAGGAGCTAATCTCCTTAGCACTAATAAAACGCCTCAGCCAGCTTGCCTGAGGTCTAGAGAGAGCCAAGTTCCAGGGAAAGAAAGAGACTTAAATGGCCAAGGGTCTAATAACCTACTCCACTTGCTGAGACCGAAATGAGAAGGGCTCTCGTGCCTTAGGCATGGGCTGATCACCAGTCAGGTCCAGGAAGTGATTTTCTTCCCTATAAGGGTGTAATTTTGCATAAAATCACGATGGGGCCTTCCTCTGAAGCAAGATGAGACAGAACCAAGCTGCCAGAGCAGGCAGACCAATGATCTGTTTCATTGTGGCCATTCCTATGTGTCTAGCAGCCCAAAACATTCAGTATGATGCCATCTAAAGGAGAGGAAATTGTGTACTCAAATCACAGGGTCTTTCACTAGCAACATGCAGGGCTGACAGGAAATTACATCGTAAGCTCCCCTGTTTAAAGTGCCAGCTCCAGAAGTAATCCAACATTTCAGTCTGAACACGAATGCAGATTCCTGCCAGTCCATGACTGCTACTGACAGTCCCCTCCATCATCTGTGCCCCCCAGGGCCGGCTTTAGGCCGATTCCCCCGATTCCCTGTGCCTAAGAGGGCCCCGCGTCTGAGGCGCCTTTTTAATTTCTTTTACTCACCTGGCGGCGGTCCGCTCCGGGTCTTCGGCAGCATTTCGGCAGCAGGGGGTCCTTCCATGCCGCGGGAGACCCGGAGCCAAGTGAAGGACCCCCCACCACCGAAGTGCCGCCGAAGACCCAGACCGCCACCTGGTATTCGAATCAGGCACCGCAGGTCCTAAAGCTGGCCCTGGTGCCCCCAGAGGGGGTCTTGGCATCATGGTGGCCAATGTAAATACCACTCATGCACACCAAGCACAAGTGATGGCAGGATAAGCCGTGCTCTTCAATGGATGGAAAGATGAGAGGCTCAGCACAGCGAGTGACACCCCATCCCTAACAAAAATAAACTAAAAACCAGGGGAAGAGGAACAACTTGGGGTTACAGGATTTCCTAGGGGTTAATCAGTATCTCAAGTCTCTTTTAGCAACCAAGATATAAGAACATAAGAATGGCCATACAGGGTCAGACCAAAGGTCCATCTAGCCCAGTATCCTGTCTGTTGACGACAGTGGCCAATGCCAGGTGCCCCATAGGGAATAAACGTCTTTCAGTCTTTCCAGCTGATCATTATACCCCAAGTCACAGCCCTCCTCCTTGTTGGTTGTTGCTTAAACCCCATGGATACTTTCCACTTATGGGGCCTCATCCTATGAGGTTTCAGCTCCCATTGACTTAACTCAGCTACTTGTGGGATGAGGGCCATACAGGGCCTTTAATCCGAGGATCACAGAGCACTTTACAAAGTTAGCAAGTCCTCTTCTCTTGTTAGAAAGGAACTGATGCACAATTGATTGCAGTTTAGATGCACCAGTCAGGAATCTCTCCAGCGAGATCTGCAATTGATGGTCATGGGAACATTAAGAGCAAAATCACTTTGACTTACGAGCACGCTTCCACCCCGTTTGCTGTAGCTCAGCCATGCTGTAATCCAGGAGCAACAAATGGCTTCTCCACTTTTCCCTGAGATCCATTCTGATTACAAAAGTTTTCTTCACCCCAGCAAAGGGTAGAGAAAGAAACATACACACTCAGTGAGAAGTCGGGACTCAGGGAGTAGATTTTCCCTTATAGCTTTTCCAGTCACATATTGGCCAAGTGCCGGGCATTTCCTTAGGCCAGGTCGACACTATACCCAAATAATTCTGTAATGTTGCTCAGGGGTGTGAAAAATCCACAACCCTGAGCAACAGAGTTCTACTGACCTTAACCCCCCTGTGCAGACAGCACTACGTTGACAGAGAGCTTCTCCTGTCGACATAGCTATCACCTCTCAGGGAGGTAGATTAACTACACCGATGGGAGAAGCTCTCCCATTGGCGTAATAGCATCTTCACTGAAGCCTAAGCCCCAAGTCACAAAGCCCTTCCAGTGCCACTGACTCTTTAAGTAGCCAACAAACAGACAGATGCGATTAGGTTTAGCAGCAACACTGAGGAAGCATTCACTGCAGGGGAGCTGCAGTGTCGTGGTGGTCCATCCTGCGCAGGGGAGCTGCAGTGCTGTGATGGTCCATCCTGCGCAGGGGAGCGGAGGTGGCATACACCGCACGGGGAAGCTGTAGCACAGAGATCACACCCACTGTGTGGGGAAGCTGCAGTGCTGAAGTCACCCACACTGCTGGAGGAAGCCGTAGCACGGAGGTTGCACACAGCACAGGTGCCTCCAGACCCCGGGCGTACTCAACCCCCTTTCTGCCCTAAGCCCTGTCCCCTTCCCCCAACCCCCCCACCTCTTTCTGCCCCCGCTCTGCCCTCACCCCACCTCTTCTCCCAAGCCCCTACCCACACCCCGCTTCTTCCCACCTCTGCCCTGCCTCTCCCCACCCCTGCTCCATTCTGCCCCCCCTGAGTGCACCCCAACCCTGCTCCTACCCTCCCCCCACAGTGCCTCTTGTGAGTTGCTGACAGCATTAGTCTCGCTTATACCATCCATATCCCATATTGTAAGGTAATATTTGAGGCTAGGTATTGTAAGCCTCTGTAACTAGGTAAATCACCAGACAGGGTGGAGACATTAAATAGTGCCAAGTGTCGATCTGCAATCAAAGGTGCTACACCCTGCCCCACAGGGAAGGTCAAGCAACACCAGACAGACTACTGCGGAACATTAAAGAGGACAAAAGACTGTGTTGCTCTGCTCTCCCCCCATGAAGATAAGTCATGCAAATGGATTCCTCCCATCAGCTGAGTTTGCAGCTCAGCACACATGGCAGGAGGGGGGTAACAATCCCTCATAAGAAGTAACTGTATCTCTATGTGGCTTGGACTCTGGAGGGCAAGGTTTTCTAGACATAAGCAAGAGGTCCCCAGCTGTTTAGCCCTAAAGGACATATAGAGCTTGCTTATTATAAAAACTTCTATTACCTTTTGAACTTTGTAACTCATTTGGGTATCTCTCTTAGGTTTACCTGCTTTAACTTTATACATAACTCATTTCCTTTTCCTATTAATAAATCTGTATATATTTTATTATAAGATTGGCTACAAGTATGGTCTTTGGTGTGAGATCTAAGGTGTGGTTGACCTAGGGTAAGTGACTGGTCCTTTGGGACTGAGATTAATCTGACTATTGCTGTGATTTTCAGTGTAAGGGACCATCTATCACACAGGCAGGTTTATCTGGGTGGCAAGACAGAAAATCAAAGGGACTGTATGTAACTCCATGGTAAGGCTGTTATAGTACCTGAGGAGTGCACACTTAATAAGTGGTGGGTGAAATCTATGTATAGAACTCATCATACCCAATTTGGGGTTTGGACCCTCGTACTTAACAGTCTGCCCTGAGGCTGGTACTCACACTGCAGGCAGCTTGACAAGGCATTAATAATTGTCTTCAGAGCAAGCTTTGAATACTATATAGTAAATAAGGCCTGGTGTCATCCATTGAACAAGGAAGAGAAACATAATGTAATAGCTGCTCATTCAGAGTGTACTGTCCTTCTTGTGCACTGAATGACACAGAGGTCTAGTGGAAAAAATAGAATGTGATCATGTCATTAAACAACATACCACAATACAGGTCTGTCGCATCTTACGCTGGGGTTACTTTCCGCAGTCAGCACGTAAAGCGAAAATCGCGGGTAGTCAAAATTACATTGAGTGTAATGGCAGGTGGAATCGCCCACACTACAGGTACAGTATTAAAATTGTTATTTTTCTCTTTTTTTTGCCAACCGCGTAAAGCTGAAATCGCGCATGTTAAATGCACGTAAGATGACTGTACAGACCTGTACATATGCATAGGCTTGACAGGCAACCTTAATTCTGGCATTTCCTAACTTCTGAGTGCTAGACTTTGCAACCTGACTAATATGCTTTCCCTGTTGTCTGTGTATTTATACACACAACACTCACAGAATACAGATTGCATTTTTATACCCCCAAAGTGTATTTAAGAACAGCATTTTTTAATGATAAAAATGAAGATAGGGCCCAATTCCATGTACCCATAAATCTCCCTAATTTATGCAGCTATTTAAAATGTATAGAACAGAAGGACATATACTAGAAAACATCAGGGGAACAGACGGGTGCTGCTCAGTTGCACACAGAACATAAATATGTAGGCACAGAAAGAGGTCATTTTTTTTTTTTTTAGTGCAGCAAATAAAAACTGCTCCGTTTATTGGACTGGGCTAAGATGGCAATTAACCCCCATGGGCAACTGTTACACAGGCTACTGTACTTGACTACTACACTTCAACACGGGCAAGCTGCAAGACCCTTCTGGATCATTATGGGGTTTGCAAAAGGATTCAGAATCCTAACACTCAAGGCAAGTGGGTTATTGGGTGAATGATTGCTCTCTGGGGCGAGCCAAGAGGCAAAAGGGGAGGAGCTGATCTCTGTTGACACAATGTCACATAAGTGCTGGGGTGAAAGGGTTGTTACCAATCCCACTGTGAACTGGGGGGTGGGAGGTGGGGGTGCTGCTGTGCTATTTGTTTCTTTCAGTGCTAGAAGAGCACATCTGTTCAGAGTCACTAGGAGGAAGGAAGGTAGATTGCTGACAAAAATAAAACCATATAGAAACATTTCCACAACTCTTCAAATAAACACACAGGCACGCACTATTATTAAGATTTATATAGCAATTGGAGTGGCTGGAGCAAGAAAATATAGTTCAGCCTCTTACCAGCACTCTTCTGTATGGGGGTGTCACCCTTTGTACAGAAGGCACTGGCATCGACCAGCTGTCACTGAGGGTGCAATTTTTATTATTATTCCTGGGGGTGCGGGAGAGGGATTGAACCCAGCTCGACTTGGAGATCCCGAAGTGTCGACAGGGCTGTCAGACAGAAAAAAAAGCACATTTTTAATCTGTAAAGAGAGTATGTTCAATACACCCAGGTCACATTGGCTGGGAGGGATGCTGGGTTGCTTTGCAGCACTTGCTAGGATCCTGTGGGCATCTCATCCAAACAATTCCCTGCCATTGTAAGGGCCTCAGGCTTTGCTGGCACCTCGGTCTTGCCTGTTCAGTCTCTTGGGGACTAAAATGTGTTAGTCTAACTAAAGTCATTAGGCTCAGGATAGGGGTGTCCGGGTGAATCTGAATGGTCTGTGTTATACAGGAGGTCAGACTAGATTCTAATGGTCCCTTCCGGCCTTCAACTCTAGGGAAAGCCTCTGAAAGAGAACAGACATGGAAAACCCATGATGCTTTTCAGAACTGAACTTTACCCCGGTCTAAACAATGGAGGACAAGCTCACTCCATCCACACCCACACAGCATTGCATGGGCCTCAGGACAGACCAGCTCATCCAGCATTTCCCCATCTCACAGACGTTCCCTTCGGGCTTCCATTTCGTGACAATGGTGTCTGTCTTCTGTAGGATTGATGGACTTAGCCTCTGCTTCCCTTCTCAGAAAGCTCTGAGTTGCAGATCCCCAAACACAAGTCCCCCACAACCCATCTCACGTGCCACAATAACTAATCCAGTATAAGTGTCCAGTAGCCTGTCTCCAGCTCATGTGTCCCTGTCTGTGTAAAAACCCAATAGAATCCCCAAGCTGCATGCCGGTGGATTACTGTGTCAAAAATGTGATGTTATTTGTGTCACACAGTTTAATGTGTCATGGGGCCCAAACCTACTGTCTTAATGCTCATATCTCCCATTGGCTTCTCCCTATATGTACCCTAAACTGATAGTAACACACTTCAACCCCATTTCCTTCCTCTGTAGGGTTACCCCTTTGATCCATTTCACCTCTGGAAATATAAAACAGGAACAAGCTCTAACGGTTCTGATGCGTGAGTGGTAGTACTGTATCTTAGGGCAGCACTGGAAACACTTTAAGAGGAAGGGACTAGGAGGATATTTTGCTGTAGATGTATCAGCAAAGATAAAGAAAGAGCAAAGGGGAGATAAAACCTCCGTATCTGTTTGGAAAATAACTGGTTACTGGGATAGAAACTTTGCAAAAGCCTGGGTTTCTGGAGTACTGTCTGCTGCATTTTGGTGACGGTGGTGTTGGGGAATGATTCAACTTCTTCCGGGTCCCCTTTTTAGTGGGGATCTTGATTATTCCAGCATCTGGAGCCAGCAACTGAGATCAGGGACCCACTGTGCTAGGAGCTGTACATACACAGGAAGTGACAGGGCTTGTCCCAAAGACTTTCCATTACTTTCTAATGGAAATAACATTGGCATTTTCACTAGTCTGTTTAGCTTTTGCAGCCCTCTTCTTGTCCTTCCTTTCCAGAGCAGCCATGCCTTCTAAAACAGAGTGCCATGCTGCAAGGTCAGGCTGCACAGAGAAGAATGAAATACCATTGACCCTGTGAGGAGCAGCAGCAGCAGAAATTGCCAGCACAGCTGTTGCCGTACTGTTTGAGTGCTGTGGCATATGGAGAACTCCAAGGCCAGATAGCACTCTTTGGGGAAACTCAGTCTGCCTTAGCTTCAGTAGTTCTCTGACTGGTCTGTGGAGCATTTCCAGATGGTCAGTAGAGCTGCTTCTGTAACAATGGTGCAGCATCTGTCAATGTTCAAGCAGGGATGCTCCCTGGGAGCTGGAGTCAAGTCCATGACTCTTTCAAGGTTTTCAGAGTCTTTTGCGACTAGCTAAACTCAAAACCCAAATCCTTGTCTGCACTCTCTGCCACATCTCTCTGGTCCCATTAGCGTAAACTCAACCACAATCACATCTGCAGATGACACTGAAATTGGAGTGGTGGAAGACAACTAAATCACAAAGTAACCTGGAGAGAGAGAAAAGCACAGAGAGGGTTTTGGGGGGAGGAGAGGAGAGAGGGATACAGGCTACGAAGGGAGGTTTGGTCCTGAAAATAAATGTTAAATCTAGCATTCAGGAAGAGGAAACGATCAGTGAGATAAGACTAGACTGCCACACAGATAACGTTCAAAGGGAGTTAATTTTTATTCTCTTCCTTTAAAGCTGTCCCAAGTGATAGGACTTCTTCATGTGAAGAAACTCTGATGTTGTGTAGGGAAGGTATGGAACCAGAACTGGGAGGACAGGTGGGTCCATGCGAGGATCTCTGTCTAAGAAATGGCCAATTATATGAAAAAAAAGTGAGATTTATTGCAAATTCTTTAAGGTAAGGCAGGGGTTCTCAAACTGGGAAACATGACCCTTCAGGAGGTCACAAGGTTATTACATGGGGGGAGTCATGAGCTGACAGCCTCCCCCGCCCAAACCTTGCTTCGCCTCCAGCATTTATAATAGTGTTAAATATAAAAAAAAGTTTAACTGCATATGTTTTAATTTATAAAGGGGTGGAGGTCGCACTCAGAGGCTTGCTGTATGAAAGGGGTCACCAGTGCAAAAGTTTGAGAACCACTGAGGTAAGGGCTGTCCAGTAACTTTCCTTTAATATAACAAGAACTGAGCCGTTAGCTGCGGTCACATCTGGTGAAAAGCCCATTTTTTTTCTCCTGTGCTGTTCAACAGCATGCATGTTGCAATCAGACCATGTTTTCAATGATCTGAGCAGCACTGCTCCAGGGAGGACACTGATCTGGCCATCTAACCTAGACACTGAACAATCAGCCTTTTGTATTTTAAGGGTGATGGTGGTGGGATGATGCTCTTTCTACAGAAAGACTGTCTAATGTGCCTCCTCCTCTCCAGACATCTGGCTGCAGCTGGTGTAGGTAGCAAACACAAACTGAAATCTGTCCGCCAAATACATCCAGCTGTATGCAAGCTACTTCAGATCCAACCACAGCAAAGCACAGCATGGGATTCTACAACAGATGGACCGAGGAGCCCGTCTCTCCCAAACTCCTCCATCCCTTGTGCTCCCTGTTCAATCCGTCAGTCCCCCAACTGGTAGTAAAAATAACACCTGCTTATGGAAGACTTTTCTGAACTCCTTGCAGTATTGGGGTCTATTATATTATAAAGCTCTTTTTATAGTATACCCGAGAAACTCCCCTACAAAATTCCTCAAAGATACGAAAAGACCCCTCTCTTCAGAAAGGCCAAGAACTCAAAGCAAAAAGGGAGTTTCTAGCCTGAGCCATTCTGGAGACTTTTTGAGCCAAACAAAATTAAAATGAATTCCAGATACATTTTTTTCAAGACACCCCAACATTTGAAGTCCTTTTCTGAATTTTATCCCAGAGAACTATCTGAGGAGGAGTTGTGACATACGGAAGTTAGTTTATTTTGTTAAGTCAGGCTGTCACAAGGTGCTCTACTCACCACTGAGTTAGCGCATCCTTCTAGCAATCCTGGAGCTTTGTTCCTCCCAGTTCAGCGCCCCCTTTCTGGTCTTCCAAAGTGCAGTTCTCCTCCCACTCACAGAGTCACAGTGCAACTATTTCATGACTTGGCCCTTTCAGCCAGTTCACCCTGAGATTTGCCCTTCTGGGGGAGTGTAGCGAGGTAACGACTCACCGGCGCAGCACCCCCTGCTGGTCATCATTAGCTCTTTTCCAGTGTACAGAGTGCCCTCTGCTGGCTGGTGGCTCACCTGCCTCAGGCCCCCCCCATGTCCCTCCCAGATCCCAGTGCTCCTTCCCTCAGGCTTCTGCCCCCAGCAGTACCCCCTTACTCTGGGTTTCCCCTCCCAGGGGAACCCCCAACCCTCTAAACCTACCTTGCCTCAGTGGCTACTGCCAGTCATCATCCAGCCCCCACTCACTGGAGCAGACTGCAGTCTTTAATGGCCACTCATCATTGGCATGGGGTTAGGACCTGCTGCCTTTGCCTATTCTGAGGCTATATTTCTGTATCCCCAGTACCTTTGTAGGCCTTCATCAAGGCCTGCAACCTGGGGGTTTACCAGGCTAGAGCTCCCCAGCTCCCTTGCCCTAGTCCCCAGCATTATTCCACCTCAGGTACCTTGTGCCCAGGCAGCTAGCCCTTCCCACTCCAGTGCTAGAGTAAGATTCTTCTTTCAGCTCCTGGCCCACAGCCCTCTTATCAGGGCCAGCTGGGCCCTAATTGAGCTGGCCACAGCTGTGGCTGTTTCCCCAATCAGCCTAGCTTGGCTGCTTTGAACCCCTGCCTATCAAAGTGGGGCAACTGCCCCACTACAGGGAGTCTTTCAAAGCCCCTCTGTACCAGCAGCACGAGGTAGTCCTTGTGTCCACTGCCTTGACTACATCACTCCTGCAGTGACTCAGGCAGTCATCTCATTCACTGCCCCAGCAATTCCACTACGGGAACCCAGGCCTGCCTTCTGCTTTGGGTTCCATCCAAGGCACTACAGTGAGCACTTAAGGTCTGTGGTTATATCTACCATACTGCTCTTGCCCCTGTACTACTTCCTACCATGCTTCCCCAAGCTTTTCATTCTCTAGCCTTCCTAGTCAGACCCCTCTCTCTTAGGCCTGCAAGGTAAACTCTTTCTCTGAGTGGGTAGGTGATTCTTCCTTTCCCTCAGGGAGCAAGACTACAGCCTTCTTCCCTGTAGCCTTATGCTTCAGACAGTCTTTGCAGAACCCTATCTGTTCTTCTCTTCATTTTCATCATGTCTGCAGGGGTGATAAAGTAGAAACTAAACCTGAAGAGCTGCTCCATATTTGTCTGGACGTTATGCAGGATAGCTGCACAGTCATTCAAAACTCCCTTCCACTTCTGCAGCATTTCTAGGGGGACCATCTTGGTGAAGAACTTCACAGAGAACCTTGTTGGTCTGCCCTTTGCCTTTTTTGAATAAGGCCATGTTTTGCCTCCCAGTCACCTGCCTCAGTGTAATGTCATCAAAAGGCAGGACAGCCTAAAGGTACCTAGAGGGGGTTATTACCCAGCTTGCCCCCAGATACCACCCACTACCCCCCCAACATCATATAAGAACCTCCCAGGCATAGCAAAACTGCAAAGCCAGACCTGAAACATAATTTCCAACCTCCTACCTCACTACCACCACCTTTGCTTACACGGCCAAATGGCCAAGCCAAATGGCACATACAACAGACAAAAATCTCAACGCGACCCTCCTCACGCACACACTGCTTACCATCTCCGAGGTCCCCTGAGACTGGGATTCTTCCCAGGGAAGGACAGGCAGAAATGTGTATTGAGGTGGCTATCACAGCCTCTCTGAAATATGAACAATAATCACTTGTGGGGTTTTTGCGCTCGCACAGCCACAGCCCCTCCTCCAGCCAGACCCTCTAGGACAGGGCCTCTAGCAACAGCCAAGTGACTGGCCAACCTGACTCGTGTTGACATGTTCATGGCCCTCAGTGCTGAGTCCCATAAACCCTAGAAATCAGCTGAGAAGTGGAGGCAGTACTGGAGGAGGCAGAGGAAAACCAACAGAGAGGTCTCCAGAGACAGCGGCCAAGGACAGCATTGCCATGGCATAAAGACAGTAACGAAAAAGACCGGGAGATGCAGAGGCAGCTCCTGGAGCCAATACACAGCCACAAGGCCCTGCTCCAGCATACAGTACTATTAGGGCAGTAGGCAAAGCGGTGCAAACCAACACCCAGCCATGTTATGCAGTCCCTGGACAATACCAGCTACTGGAAACAGCAGCAGCTCCTCCCCACAGTACTCTGCAGCACTACTCCCAGGGGCCACTTCCTTCCCAGACACTAGCTCAAGGAACTGAGAACAGCTGTGCCTGGGAGCCTGGCTCTTTTGAGCCCTCTAGCCCCCTGGGAAACTTTGAGCCTCAACACCAGAACAGTCATGAACAAGAAAAGGCAGAGGAAAGCGTACTTGTTGGTGACATTAACCCCCTCCCACTGCGTTCTGCTCCGTTTCATTAAAGGTTTCTTTGTAGTTGCTAGATAAGATTGTTGTTTAATAATAAAAACTGGTTGTTTCATTATTGTTTCGGGTACAGGTTTATTTGTTTGTTACATAATACATTGCTGTTTAATAATAATAACCTTGAAAGCATACGGAGTCGACAATGCATTTTACACAGAAAAGTGTTACCTTTGAAATAATTCATAGGGTTTTGCAAAACTATCTAGGCAAAGACACAAGGTAAAATAAGGATTGCCACAATGTTACATGTTCACTGCCCAAAACAGCACTGAACTGCTCACAGTCCTTCCCCGCCCTCCCCTCCTAGGTTAACAGCTGGATGTTCAGCTGCACAATTTCAGGCCTGAAAGTCAAAACAAGAGCAATAGACATCCCTGGCAATATTGCCATGGCTGTTTCCATTTTCTGTGGGACACATTGCTCGTTGCTGAAACCACTGAGTAAAGTCTCTGCATCTCAGCCTCCCACCCACAGTTAAGGACTTCTCACTCACAAATATTATGCAACATACAACATGCTGCTATAGTCTTTCGCACCCTTTTTTCCTGCTGTTTCCAACCTATTCCACAAACACGCCACCTTCCTTTTGAGTGGCCAGACATACTCTCCACTGTCATTCTGCAGCTTCTGAAGCGATAGTTAAACAGTTCCCTTCTTCTGCCCGGTCAGCCTGTGAACGGCTTCATTAACCGGGGAAGCAGAGGGTAAGCCGGGTCTCCCAGGATAACTGGACAGTGTCCCACCATTAATGTACATAGCAATCCTGGGGGCAATCGGTCCTTTCTCCATTAAGGTAACAAAGCTGAGTTCTGAGAGATCCTAGAATCGTGGACCTTCCAGGCCACTCACCATTTATGTCTGTAAACCTGCCACAGTGGCCAACCAGCCCTGGAAGCCCCATGGAGAAATACCCCTTTCTGTCTATAATGTCTGAGCCCTGCTGGGAGGGACAAATAATAGGCATATGAGTCCCTATCAGTTGCCCCAGAAGAGTCTGGGAACTCCACGTGTGCAAAGCCATCAGTGATCTCCTGGCCTTTACCAAGTTTTATAAGGTGGTGCAACAGTGCCTTTACCGGGGCACCACACACCTGCAGGACGAGGGCCCCAACAGTCAATCTCTCTCCCCGCCCCTCTCCCCCCCCACTAAACTGGTTGACTATGGACTGATAGCATTCAGAGTGACCAGCATCCAGATGGCAATGGCGACCCACTTCTCAATGGGTGTGGGGCACCACATTTGTATGCTGCAGCTCTAGGATTAGCTTAGCACAGATCTCAAGAAAGGCTAATGCTGAAATTCCCTCACCACTGCTGGTCATCCCAAGTCTGCAGAACGATCCCTTCCCCCCACTCCAGGCTGGTTTCCTGAGCCCAGAAATGGCACTGCACAGCATGAAGCTCCTCCAGGAGCTGCTCCTGTACTATCCGTTGCTCAGCATCCTCCTTCTCTTCCTTGTCCTCATCCCACTTCCTCCGCCACTCAAGCTCTTTCTGCTGGTACATCATCTGCTCGGTGGTGCAGCCCAAATCTGAATTCATCTGGCTTTGAGTGCTGAAATACCACCCAAGTAGCCTCTGTGTCATCACGGCTGCCAGCATAGTGGTGAAGAGCATTGTTGGGTCTATGCTGGCTGACAGAAATGGTGCTGCCCTGGCCAGAAAGGAAGCATGCGGCCAAGGCAGCAGAAACATGAATTTTTTTTAAAATTTGAACTCACCTGGCTTCTGCTATGCATCCCACAATGCACAGGGAGAAAAATCCCTTTCTCAGCAGCAAAGCAAAAGACCATGGGATACCCTCCAAGAATGCCAAATGCTTAGTACGCAACAAGTCACTGCCATGTGTACACAATGCACACTGAAAGAGGGCACAGGCATCCTATGTGCACTATTAGTGCAGCTTGTGTATTGCACGTTACCTGACATGCATAAAAAAGCTGCATATTAAACTGCCCGTGTAGACAAGCCCTAAGACAGCAGCTAGTTAGTTCTGGTGTTGAATAAAGAAGCTCAAGGTTCTATCAGTACTGAAATGCACTCTAGAACTGCCAACTGATTTCAAGTACATGCAACTGATGGTAGCCCACGCCAGGCAGGACTCAAAGTAGAGAACTGCCTTGTTATAGGAGCAGAATAATATACTAGAGGAGCTTGGGCCATGATGGAGCAAACGGAGGATCCACCTGCCGGCTGAGCAGTTGTTTGAGGGCCAAGAGGGTGTAACTGCTTCATGCCCAGATCCACCTGATTACAGAACCTCCATTGGTTCCCATTTCTCAACCAGGCCACTTGCATTTCTTCTCATCTTCAAGGCCCTGCAGAACTCAGCCCCCTACCACAGGAACACAGGGAATGCCTTCCCAGATCTGATCAAAGGCCCATCTAGATTCATAGGTTCTGAGGCCAGACAGGACCATTGTGATCATGTAGTCTGACCTTCTGAATAACACAGGCCAGAGACCTTCCCCAAAATAATTCTCAGAGCAGATCTTTTAGGGGGAAAAAAAATCTAATCTTGATTTTTAAAATGGTCAGTGATCCACCACAACCCTCAGTAAGTTGTTCCAATGATTAATTACTCTCACTGTTAAAAATGTACCCCTTATTTCCAGTTAGAATGTCTAGCCTCAGCTTCCATCCAATGGACTGTGTTATAACTGTCTCTGCTAGACTGAAGAGCCCATTATCAAATATTTGTTCCTCATATAGGTACTTCTAGACTGTAATCAAATCACTCCTTAACTTTCTCTTTGATAAGCTAAATGGATTGAGCTTCTTGAGTCTATCGCTATAAGGCATGTTTTCCAACCCTTTAATCCAGGGGTAGTCAATAGGTGGACCATGGGCCGAATCCGGACCACCAGATGCTTTTGAACAGACCCCAGAATCTTTTTATTTACTTATTATCATGATTGTTATTATGTTTGTATTTATTTTCTCTGGAGTCTGGACTTTGACCAAGAAATTTGGACCTTGACAAAAAATAACTGACTACCCCTGTTTTAAATCAGTCTTGTGGCTCTTCTCTGAACCCTCTCTCCAATTTATCAATTATGGACATCAGAACTGGTCACACTATTGCAGCACAGGTTGCATCAGTGCTGCAATAAACAGAGATAAATTAATCTCTCTGCTCCTCCTCAAGATTCCCTTCTATGCATCTAAGGGTTGCATCCGCCCCTTTGGCCACAACATAGCACAGCTGATTTTCCCACCATGACCCCCCATCTTTTTCAGTTGTACACTCTTGCTTCCCAGGATAGTGCCCATCCTATAAGCATGACCTCCATGCTTTGTTGCTAGATGTATACAGATAGTCAGATTAAAATGCTTTACTTTGCTTGCGCCCAACTTACCAAGTGATCCAGATCGCCCTGAATCAGTGACCTGTCCTGTTCATTATTTACCACTCCCCCAATTTTTGTCATCTGGCATCCTGAGTCCAATGGTAGCAAGTACCAGATGCTTAAAGGATGGTACAACTCCTCCCCCCCCCCCGTTATTATGGAATATGATACCCAGAGAAGTTTTTCTACCCTCCTACCCCACTACACTCACTTCAGTCAAATCTCTCAAGTCCTACTTCTTCTACAATGCCTACAAAAAGTGAGGCAGAAATGATTACATATAGAACTCAACTGAACCACTAAGCTGTGCACATACCTACTAAGTAATCATTAGTAACCCTCACTTCTCCCTTACCCCATTCCCTCCCTGTTTGCTACTCCCATGCACTGTGCCATGTCAAAAATGAGATAGGAAAGTCTTCAAAACAGAGTCTATGCCCATACGTATTTGTTATGTAAAGCATTTAGTCCATTTCTGGGAGCTGTAACAAGAACGATGGAGGCAACTCTCTTGAGGATACAGGCGGTGAAGAGATGAGTGCAGGCATACAGGAATGGTGAGAAGCAGAAGATAATGCAACAACAAAAATGTAAATATCAAAATGCACATAAAAGGGCCACAGGGAAAACGTTAAGGAAGTGTGAAAAGGAATAGGCAAGAAAATACCAGAAGTATTGCCAACCACACAGAAGCTGCTATCACAAAGGCTCAGGTTTGATGGCTGGCGGAAATAACAAATCTTGCCAGCATAAATCTAATCTAAAGGCAGAACAAAGTAAATGGGAAGAAAGAACATGAATCAATTGCATCCAAAGAGACAGAATTGATGTTTACCAAAGCTAATGGAAAATGAAAGAAAAATCACTTTAAAAAGAACGAGACTACTAAGAAACTGCTCTAAACATTAAAGAAGAATTGGAAGGGGAGTCTGAAAAGCACCATTCTAGCCTCTTTGTGAAGACTCATACAAGGGGTCAAAAGATCCATGAAGTTCTAAAGGAAGCTAAAGCAAAGGCTGCTTGTCTTGAAGTAATCAGAGGTTACAGAGGAAAAGGAAATGTGACTGGAGGTCAAAATCTAATCTGAGGCCTTTACTACATGGTGACCTAGCATTAGTAATAGAGAGCTCATCCATGTTTCACAACCTGCATATTTGATAGTATATTCATTTATATATTTAATAAAACAAAGTGGAATAGAAAGTATTAAATATGTGGCTTGGAAGGATTAGATTTTTATCAGTAAATGTCAGTAAACATCAATTTCATTGTACACAAATTTCAGAGTAACAGCCGTGTTAGTCTGTATCCGCAAAAAGAAGAACAGGAGTACTTGTGGCACCTTAGAGACTAACAAATTTATTAGAGCATAAGCTTTCGTGGACTGCATCCGAAGAAGTGGGCTGTAGTCCACGAAAGCTTATGCTCTAATAAATTTGTTAGTCTCTAAGGTGCCACAAGTACTCCTGTTCTTCCTATTGTACACAAAAAAATCACAAAAATAGTTCCATTGATAAAAATCAAAATTTACATATATGCAAAGTAAGAAAAATGCTGCTTGAGAACTTTAATTAGAGTCAAAATTCACTGATTTTGATATATGAATTAAGCTTGTTACAAATGGACTAGTGAATGAATAGTAAAACAGATCTGATTTGTTGATGTAAGGATATTTACTTAGTATATTTTGACAATTTGTGTTTTAACACTTTATAAAGTTTTAACGTTTGACTCTCAGTGTCATTAGATAATTGTCACCCCCACCAATAATGTCCTGGAACTCTGAAGATTTAAATAGATAAAAATTTAGAAACATGTTTAAAAATAAACATCAATATTATCTGTCCAAATTATTACAAAAAATAAAATCAAATGCCAAACTTAAATATGTACAATGGGGTGCTGGTCCATGATTAGGACTCTTAGGTATTATGGTAATACAACTAATGAATAATACAGCCATGTGCCATTTTGCTTTGAAAAGTGATTAAAAAACCCATGATTTACACAACAGATCTGCTCCCTGTGTAATCACAGTCCTATTTCCCTCCCCTCCTGCCCCCGTTTTTCGCTTCTGTTAACACTGCAGAGCTAAAACAGGTAAAAAAGTGAGCCCGATTCAATTCCCACTTGTGTAATCTGAATAGAATTATTAACTACATTCCACTCACAATACCAAATTCAGTCACTCAGCCTGCACTGGAATTGTACATGTGCATAAGAGCAGAATAGGTGTAACTGAAGGCAATAGGATTATGCAGTTATAATTGGGGACAGAATTTAATCTACAGACTACCTGTTATAATGCCTGAGAAATAAAGAGCCCAACTCGACTTTTAGGATGCATCCATACTACTGGCAGTTAGATTTTTTTTTTATTTGTAAAATGAACACATTTCATTTGGAATCACTGATACAATAACCAAACACGGAACCATATCACCTTGCAGAGTAGAATCACATCTTAATGTTATAAATGTTATAAATGGAATCTAAACTGTTGCATTTTCCTTTTTCAATTTTAACAGCAGACGCGTACCGTTGCATTGATTATTATTGTTTGTAATGCAGTAGCCCAGGGAATAGGGATTGGGGCTTCATTGTTGTAGACGCTGTAAAATCAAGTAGTAAAATGACGGTTCCTGCCCTAAAGACCTTGGTCTTGGTTTATGACAATGCACAGCAGGTGGATAAAGGAGGCAAACATTAGTAACAACATGATTTTACAAAGATTAGCTCTATGCACAATTTAAAATTCTTTCTAAAGAGTTATTATATACCTGTTATTATATCTGGAGCCCTAGCAGTACTCAGAGCTAAGGCTGCCAAGTCTTTCCATTCTAAGTCCCTGTTTTTCCTTATTCATAGCTTTCTAATACATTCACCTTCCAAGGTAAAATTGTCCAGGCCTGGTTTCTGTACTGGGGTGAATTTTTAAATAGACTGGCGTTGGAGCAAGCTATGTAAAAACCCAAGGAAAGTGTGAGTGCGGAAAGGGAGCAAAGAGGGAATTTCTTTTCCATTAATAAAAAAAGCCCCCCCCCCCCCTTTTAAACAGCTCTCACTCCTGTGTGTTTTGGGACAGGAAGTGGAAATTCAGGGCAAAGAAGCTCTAGGGGGTGAGGGATATAAGTGTTGGAGTCTGGAGAGAATCTGCTTTGACTTGGCACATACAGAAAAAGGGGGAACATTGCAGTGGCCTCATGCTAACTGGGGCAGGGCCTGCACTAGCAGATCTTGCAGTGTCTGGATCCCAGCAACCACCCCCCATAGAGCTCACACCCCCTCCCCCCCATGGGTTCCAAATGATGCCACATCGCTGCCCATACAAATCCCCAGCCCCTCCCGCCCCCTGAGCCCCCACCCCCAGCTCCTCCCACCCCGAACCCCCAGCATCCCCCACCCCCAGCTCCTCCCGCCCCGAGCCCCCAGCAACCCCCACCCCCAGCTCCTCCCGTCCCCTGAGCCCCCAACATCCCCCACCCCCAGCCCCTCCCGCCCCCTGAGCCCCCAGCAACCCCCACCCCCAGCTCCTCCCGCCCCCTGAGCCCCCACCAACCCCCACCCCCAGCTCCTCCCGCCCCCTGAGCCCCCACCCCCAGCTCCTCCCGTCCCCTGAGCCCCCAACATCCCCCACCCCCAGCCCCTCCCGCCCCCCCGAGCCCCCAGCATCCCCCACCCCCAGCCCCTCCCGCCCCCTGAGCCCCCAACATCCCCCAGCTCCTCCCGTCCCCAGCATCCCCCGCCCTTGTCCCCACAGACGCTCAGCACCCGGCCCCCTCGCCCCACTCAGATCCAAGCGGCTCCCACACGCTGCCCACGGAGGCCAATCAGGGCTTGCGAAGGAGGGGAAACGAGCCTCGCTCAGTACGCGATGACGTAAGCGCGCCGATCGGGGGTGGGGCTCGAGGCCCCAGCTCTGAGGGGCGGGGCCTGCGCGGGGCCTGCCTAGCGCGGCGCTGGCTGCCAGTAGTAGCCGCCAGTCTCCTGTCCCGTCCCGGTGTCCGGCCGGCGCCGCCCGCCTCGCAGCCGGGACAAAGAGCGGTCCGGCCATGGTGGGGATCCCGGGAGCCTTCCAGTGTAAGAGCCGCTTCCCGGGCAGAGCGGGGGCCGGGTCCGCCCTTCTCCCTCCCAGCGTCCCCCGACCCCATCGCGGCTCCCGCCGCCCCGGCCCCCTCTCTCACTTCGCGGTCGTGTCCCCATTGCCCCATCGCCCCTCTCCCACCCCTGCCCTGCCCCCATCGCTCCTGTCCCTGCACCCATCCCCCGCCCCGCTCCTAGCTCCCCGATCCCTGCGCTCATCCCCGATCCGTGTCCCCCCGCCCTGTCCCCATCGCCCCTCTCCCTCCCCACCCCTGCCCCCATCGCCCCTCTCCCACCCCTCCCCTGCCCCCATCGCTCCTATCCCTGCACCCATCCCCCGCCCCGCTCCTAGCTCCCCGATCCCTGCGCTCATCCCCGATCCGTGTCCCCTCACCCTGTCCCCATCGCCCCTCTCCCTCCCCTCACCCTGTCCCCATCGCCCCTCTCCCTCCCCACCCCTGCCCCCATCGCTCCTGTCCCTGCACCCATCCCCCGCCCCGCTCCTAGCTCCCCGATCCCTGCGCTCATCCCCGATCCGTATCCCCCCGCCCTGCCCCCATCGCCCCTCTCCCTCCCCTCCCCTGCCCCCATCGCCCCTCTCCCACCCCTGCCCTGCCCCCATCGCTCCTATCCCTGCACCCATCCCCCGCCCCGCTCCTAGCTCCCCGATCCCTGCGCTCATCCCCGATCCGTGTCCCCTCACCCTGTCCCCATCGCCCCTCTCCCACCCCTCCCCTGTCCCCATCGCCCCTCTCCCACCCCTGCCCCCATTGCTCCTATCCCTGCACCCATCCCCCGCCCCGCTCCTAGCTCCCCGATCCCTGCGCTCATCCCCGATCCGTGTCCCCTCACCCTGTCCCCATCGCCCCTCTCCCTCCCCTCCCCTGCCCCCATCGCTCCTGTCCCTGCACCCATCCCCCGCCCCGCTCCTAGCTCCCTGATCCCTGCGCTCATCCCCCATCCGTATCCCCCACCCTGTCCCCATCGCCCCCTCCCTCCCCTCCCCTGTCCCCATCGCCCCTCTCCCACCCCTGCCCTGCCCCCATCGCTCCTATCCCTGCACCCATCCCCCGCCCCGCTCCTAGCTCCCCGATCCCTGCGCTCATCCCCGATCCGTGTCCCCTCACCCTGTCCCCATCGCCCCTCTCCCACCCCTGCCCCCATCGCTCCTGTCCCTACACCCATCCCCCGCCCCGCTCCTAGCTCCCCGATCCCTGCGCTCATCCCCCATCCGTATCCCCTCGCCCTGCCCCCATCGCCCCTCTCCCACCCCTGCCCCCATCGCTCCTATCCCTGCACCCATCCCCCGCCCCGCTCCTAGCTCCCCGATCCCTGCGCTCATCCCCGATCCGTATCCCCTCGCCCTGCCCCCATCGCCCCTCTCCCTCCCCACCCCTGCCCCCATCGCCCCTCTCCCACCCCTGCCCCCATCGCTCCTATCCCTGCACCCATCCCCCGCCCCGCTCCTAGCTCCCCGATCCCTGCGCTCATCCCCGATCCGTGTCCCCTCACCCTGTCCCCATCGCCCCTCTCCCACCCCTGCCCCCATCGCTCCTATCCCTGCACCCATCTCCTGCCCCTAGCTCCCCAATCCCTGCGCTCGTCCCCGATCCATGTCCCCTCACCCTGTCCCCATCGCCCCTCTCCCACCCCTCCCCTGCCCCCATCGCTCCTATCCCTGCACCCATCCCCCGCCCCGCTCCTAGCTCCCCGATCCCTGCGCTCATCCCCCATCCGTATCCCCTCACCCTGTCCCCATCGCCCCTCTCCCTCCCCTCCCCCCATCGCCCCTCTCCCACCCCTCCCCTGCCCCCATCGCTCCTATCCCTGCACCCATCCCCCGCCCCGCTCCTAGCTCCCCGATCCCTGCGCTCATCCCCCATCCGTATCCCCCCGCCCTGTCCCCATCGCCCCTCTCCCTCCCCACCCCTGCCCCCATCGCTCCTGTCCCTGCACCCATCCCCCGCCCCTCCCCTAGCTCCCCGATCCCTGCGCTCATCCCCCATCCGTATCCCCCCGCCCTGTCCCCATCGCCCCTCTCCCACCCCTCCCCTGCCCCCATCGCCCCTCTCCCACCCCTGCCCCCATCGCTCCTGTCCCTGCACCCATCCCCCGCCCCGCTCCTAGCTCCCCGATCCCTGCGCTCATCCCCCATCCGTATCCCCTCACCCTGTCCCCATCGCCCCTCTCCCTCCCCACCCCTGCCCCCATCGCTCCTGTCCCTGCACCCATCCCCCGCCCCTCCCCTAGCTCCCCGATCCCTGCGCTCATCCCCCATCCGTATCCCCCCGCCCTGTCCCCATCGCCCGTCTCCCTCCCCTGCCCCCATCGCCCCTCTCCCACCCCTGCCCTGCCCCCATCGCTCCTATCCCTGCACCCATCCCCCGCCCCTCCCCTAGCTCCCCGATCCCTGCGCTCATCCCCCATCCGTATCCCACCGCCCTGTCCCGAGGGCCCCGATCCCTGAGCCCCTCACCCATCCCGTAGCCATGTCCTGCCCCCAGGGCCCTGAGCCCCTCACCCATCCTCTAGCCATGTCCTGCCCCCAGGGCCCCGATCCTTGAGCCTCTCACAGCATTTCCCCATTCCTGGTCTCTCTGAATCCGTATCCCTGATCCTTGTGCTCTCACCCCACCTATTTCTTTTCTCCCTTCCCCTGATCCCTCATCCGTGCCCCATTCCGTGATCCATCCCTACCACCTTCCCTGTGCTCCTCACCAGCATTCCCCTTCCTCCTAGGTCCCCATCCCCTGCTCCCCTCATTACTTCTGATCCCCATCCCCCTGTCTTGCCTACCCCGGGCCCACTCCTTCCCCCTACCCCTTCCACTGGGATCTGGAGCAGTGAATCGATGTTTAAGAACAATCTAGTTACAAATGCCTGCCCATTTCACTCCTCTCTCTGTCTTGGGGGGGCAGGGAATGAGCTGCTGTTGGAAACAGCCCTTAAAGCTCTGCGCGAATGTACAGTTCTCCATGGTGGGAAGGTGGATCTGGATGGATTGCCCTTGATGACCACACTGGCTAGGTAGCTGGTGCTTCTTTTGTCAAGAAGGAATGGTAGCTGAAAATAGTGTGTAAATTAATGTTACTCCTGACTGCATTCAGTTTGTTTATTTTTGCAGGGAGATGGGGAAGGAAGTGCATTTGCTGCAGGGCTGCCTGCTTCAACAGGGCCTGGGAGATTGTGTTATGGGAGTAGATATTGGTCTCAAGCCTGAGCAGGCTGGGCACCCCAAGATGTGGTGGATGTGGAGTGGGGGACGCACCCTTCCTCTGGAGTCAATGTACCTTAGCATTAGGTGTGATCAAGGTGTATTGGAAACTAGGTGGTGGCAGTTGTGAATGCTTTTGCTAAGCATCTCTGCCACATCCCCTCCAGATATCCAAAACCACTTTCTCCCTCACCCTGGCCAGTGTTCTTCCGTTCTGTCATTGATTTCATCTAACTTCTATTTGTGCACCAAATCTCTTCAAAAATATCAAATTCCATTGCCTTTATTGCGGGTTAAATCTGTGGAAAACTTGAAAGCCCCAAAGTCTTAATTTTTTCCTTCAAAGGATATTTAAAAAAACAAAAACACACAAAACCTCAAACAGTGCGTTCAGTTTTGTGGAAACTTTAAAATAAATTACTTCTTGGCTCAGACTAACAAGAGAAATGTTCATCTCCAAAGCAGCATTTTTGAGAGAGATCTGAGGGAGTGAGTGTGGGTTTGGAATGGGCCTCTTTTTGTCGTGGTTGCAGTCGATGACTGTTAGTCTGGCCTGGAGAAAGGAAGTCTGCAGCTCAGATATCTCAGGATATTTTGAGGCCAATTCTTGCTCCCATTGAAGTCAATGGCAAGATTTCCGTTTACTTCAGTGAGGGCAGGATGGGCCCATAGGGTAAAATTCACCTCTGGACAGTGAACAAGTGCAAGGGTTTAATTGTTATAGCGGCTATTTGCTGGCGTTTTGCACTGGGGTATATTTCACCCCTTGTGAGACCATGATGATTTTAAATGTTGTTAAGATAGCATGCTAATCATTCTGGGCTCAGTCTAGCTATTGGGCAGGTGCAGGAAACCATTACATGCATGTGGAGTTATTGACTTCAGTGAGGCTCTTTGTAGACATGTGGGTTCACCCAGAAGGAATTAGGTGCAGGATTGGGCCCGTTGGTCTTAAAAAGCTTGATTCGCTCTACTTGGCTTCGGAATTTACAAAAGTGTATTCTTAATTTTGAGCAAAACCTTTCCAGTTCTTTTTGAAGGGAAATGTTTTATGGATAACTGAAGATTGTACACATTTTGTCTGGGACATTGTTTTCATAACAAATGTAAGGTTTTTCTGCAATTCTACTAGATCTATTACTCCAAGAAATTGAGCAATGTCCTATTAACGTAATTTAAAAATTAATATGACTAAACATGTGTTCGCTTGTGAATGAAGCTGTCAAATGCTTAGGGCTGTCTAAACTAGAAAAGTACCACTATAATATGTTGGTTGGGAGGGTGATTTTTTTTTTGACCATTATACCAGTATAGTTAAGCCCATATAGCTATACTGGAATAACTCCCCATGTGGACTACATGTGGTGTGCCATATATTAGTGTAGCTTATTCCACTTCTGATCCAAAATAAGCTATACTGGTATAAACACTTTTACACTGGTATAACTCTGTCCAAAATCCCAGTAAACCTACTAACTGGCATGTTTACACACGTCCTTCCTATCAGACATACAGCCAAATGAACTAGAAACAGAATTGTGTGCATGTATGTGTGTAACGGAGCACTCCAGTGTTGCTATATAGCAGCCTACAGAGTGCTCCATTGGGGATACGAAGGTGATTAACTTGAGCTCCATTTTAACTAACTTTACCGAAACAGGAGGTCTCCTTCTAGGAAGAGTTGCAATCCTTTTCTTTGAAAGCTGTAAAGTTGGCAGGGCTGCAGGGAAGTACATTACTGCTGCCAATGAGTGGAATAGATGGTTAGTGTGTGTGTATAGCCGTAATAGCCTCCCGTTCATTCTTCTCATCTTTTCTTACATGTGCAGCATTTGTTAATTTATGGATAAACCTGTGTGTTCAGAATTGATTTCAAGCAACAGTGGGTTGAGTAGTAAGGTGCAGGGAGAGAGAGAGAGAGATCACATTGTGATGCTTTTGTGTAACTGTGGAATAGGATCGGTATTCGCTAAGATCACTGTATCCTGAGTGTGTCTGTGTTGACAAGTTGAGTTCAGTGAAGCGAGGCAACCACTGAAAGTGCATACCAAAGTTCAAAGAAAATGAGAGAGCATTTTAAAATGAAATGTGCTGGCCTGAAAGGGAATCTGCCTAAAGACAGATGCCAGCAGTAATGTAGAAACAGCCAGAAAAGCTATATGCCTGGTTACTTAAGGAATTGCCAAATGAAGGAAACTACAGATGATGGATAAATCCTTGTTGTGTGGTGGAAAAATGTACTGGGATGTGGTGGGAGTAAGGGTATTATGCAATCAATCCAGTTAAAAATATTTTCGTGTCAAACCGTGCACACTCAAAACGCCATATTGCCAAGGTGGCTGCTGAGAGAAGTAAACTCTAGTAGAGAGGTCACATTATAACAACATGAGTTAGATCATGTAATTACATGTCACATATTCGCAGGCTATGAAAAAGAGTGCTCTTCAGCTTGCATGTGTCTTGCAAAAAGTCCCATTGTGACCTGTTTGTGGTGCAGAATGATTTGCAGTCAGTTATGCAGGCATTGACAAGAATGCATATTGGTGTAGGACCAAGCACCAGGTGAAAAGATGATCTCTTAATACCCTACTCAGAAAAGCTATTCAAGGGGGGAGGAAGGATGGTCCTGTGGTTAATGCACTAGAGTGGGACTCCGGAGACCTGTGTTCATCTCCTGCCTTTGCTACAAATTTTCTATGTGACCTTGGTAAGTCACTTAGGCTTGGATTCTCAAAGGTATGTAGACACCTGACTCCCATTGAAATCAGGCTTGATCCAGCAAAGCATTGAAGCATGTATGTAACTTCAAGCATGAGAGTAGCCACCTTGAAGTCAATGGGTACATGCTTAAATGCTTGACTGGATCATAGCCTTTTGGGCATATCTAGGCTACACTGCAATCAGGAGATCAAAGCTAGCTCTAGTAACAATAGCAGTGAAGCTGCAGCAGCACAACCAGTGGTAGCATGGCCGGCAGCCATTCAAGTTTGTACGCAGTATCCTGGGCAGGGTTGCACTCAGGAGGTTAGCCCCTGCTGCTGTCGCAGCTACACTGCTGTTTTTACTAGAAGTAGCAATGATCTAACCTAGGTCAGCTATGTCTACACAAGCTGCAATTAAATCTCTGGATTGCTATGTAGACGTACCCTTTGCCTCTTCATGCCTTGGTTCCCCATCCATAAAATAGGAAGAGGAATGCTCCCTTACGTCTCAGAGGTTCTGTTAGGATAAAAGTCCCAATGTTTGTGAGGTGCTCAGATATTATGATGATGGAGACCATGTAAGTAGATAAAAAGCAGGCAAAAAAAATTGTGTGAAGTATCAGTTATTGTTAACCATATGGGCAGCAGCTGAACACTAAGGAGCTTGATGCCAACACTTACTGCACAGTGAAGTGTAGTATTTGTCCAAGGACCTTCGCATTTTGTCTTTGATATTTAGAAAGCAAGTCAGCAGGAGTGGGCATATAATGTCAGTAATGCCAAATATATGCATTGGCTTGGTTATTTGGCTAATGTTTTCATTACATTAATGAACAAATTTACTGGCTGCATTGATAAAGTAGTACTGTGGAGGAATCCTTAAATGTTCTCTATGAAGCTGATAGTTCAGAATACAAATGGGAATGCAGGTGACCCTGGGTGTTTGAAATTGGGAAAATTTCAGATTACTTTAAAATAGATACTAGCCTTCACTTCCATATCCCTTTCTGATGCTCAGAAAATAAAACTGATCTTTTAAGGACTTGACCTTGCTATTACCCTGGGGTAAATTCATTGGCTTTAGTAGAGTTACTCTTCCTTTATACCAGAGTAGGTAAGATCAGAAGAGGGCCCTGAATCTTTTGAACTGGCTGAACAAGAGAAGCATTTTCTTGAATATGGTGTGTGACTTTTCTGAGCACTGGATTGAAAACAGCACATATGTGAGGTAGAACTCATGAACTGATTCGCTTCAGAGCAATGTTGAAATGAAAAGTCACTGAACTTGAGACCGTTATTAAGAATTCCATCATATTTTAACCAAGTCTCACAGCTAGCTCAATTTTTACACTAAGCCTCTAAAATTAAAAAAAGAAGAAAAAAAGCCTGTTCTGCCTTCACTTCTGTTGGTGTAAATCAGGAATGAGTCCATCTGTGGAGTTAGCGTGGCATAAAACTGCTGTAAGTGAGAAGGCAATCAGGCGCCACAAGTCCTCTGGTACGGAAAGTTACGGATCCAGTGCTTTAACCCAGATAAGTGATTCACCTGAAACTCTTCCAGGCAGTTTGAAACTATTTTTCCAAGGCTTGTCCTTGCCTCCTGTGGAGAGTATCAATGAAAGAAAGTCTGTGGCAGAAAATTGTCCCTATGTCCATCTTCTCTTCCCCACACCTGAAGCCTATCTAATTAAACAGGGAAGATACCATCTGATGTCTGTTCTGTTGTCTATATAAACTTCAGTCTCCAGGATTGTCAAGGCTGCACCTTTCATTAGTGCTAAAATTCCCCCTCCTCCCCAACAAAAAGCCCATCCGTCTGGAAAGAGAAGCACTAACTGCTACAAGTAATGAGTTATTCTTCAGCTGAACTTTGTTCTATAAATCAACCTTTAAGTTACAAGCAGAGACACGAGATCAGTGGGCAGAGAACCCTGCATCCTTTGAGGGGTCAGAGTCTTCATGCAGCTTTTCCCTTGAATGTACAGCATTCTTGAAAATTTGAGACTTCATTTGAAAATAGCCCTCACCCTTCTGGTTGTAAGGATGCTTTAAATCATATGCTGCTGGCCTGACTGGAGCCTGAACAGTGACATAATAACACTGCTTGAAACATCTCATTCCACCCAAAAAATCATCTAATTGGGGTGCCAGGTTTCAGAACTAGCTGGCAATTTAAAATGTTAATATTAGCCATTTTTCTATTGATCATCTCAGAAGGAACTGTCTAAAGCAGGTATGTACCTGATGTTCCATTAATTTAAAACAGTGCTGTAGATAAATACTGCTGCGGCTTTTAAAGACCATCTAAGTTTGTTTTTGTTAAAGTAAATCAATAAAAAACCCCAATAAAGGGCTAGTTCTGCTGTCTCTAATGTCTCCCCTTCTCCTAGTATCTGGGGACTCTGTTGTTGTAATAGCAAGTGCCTCCAAATATATCACCTGGGGCCAATGTGGCTCTTGTATGTGTTTGCCCAGCCATTTCTAATGCACTCATTACTGTAACATCTAGGTGCAGATCTTGAGGTGGATCTCACCCTGCTGTCCCCCATGTACAGCAGTTGCAGGGCCTGGGATACTGAGCAGGACATGTTGGGATGATCTACACTCCCAGCTAGACAATGGACAACTTCATAATGTGACACCTTTTGCAGCCTTTACTGCCCTCCCCACCCTGCCCAAAATGTTGCCATCTCTGATGTGGGGCCTCCTGGTTGTTGGGGTAGGGGAAGAGACTGATCTCAGGGCTCTGGAACTCTTGTGATGGGAAGAGGAATGGTCCTGTGAGGAAAGTGCCATTGGGAGAGCCTCTGCTCCCCACACCATGTGATTTCCTGTAATGAGCCACATGAAGCATTTATTGCTATTCCTATTGCTGCTATAACAGCATGCCTCCATCGTGATAGTAATGACAAGTATTTATAGAACACCTCACCGAATGGTGGACACTTTACAGGAGGCTTGGGAGGCGACTGGTGGCTTTTTCTCTCCTTAGGTCATCTTCTGGGGGTAGCCAACTGGCCTTTCTCCCCATGCCAGATCTTTAGGGAGTTACCAAAGGGGCCCTGAGCCCCCCTCTCACCAAGCTCAAAGCAGGCTGTATAATTTTCAGGGACGGAGCTGCTGCAAGACTAAAGGTTGAGGTGTGGCTAGCGTGCTGAGCTGGCAGAACTCCAGTCCCACCTTCCAGAGCCTGGGCCCAGGCACTACCATCACACCATGCTCGTACACAGTCCTGTCAGATACAAAACGCTGGATTCCTGCATTGCAGCCTTGGAGAAGCTGTGGGTTTTCCATAGAACATGTTCCAACAGCAATGCCTGCCCTTATCATATTTCTTAAGATGTTCAGTGACCCATATCTTATGTTATCTGGTATTAAGACATAACTTAAGAAACAACACATATTTCCCAGATTTGAGACTCTGACCCCACTGACTGTTGTTGCCAAAATTCCGCAGAGATATCAGCCTCTTGATTAGATGCTGTTCAAAGACAGAAATGCTTAAAAGCCATGTGGGCTCTCCTTTCTCCGAGGCCGGACCTCCTTAGATCTAATGAAGGTTACATGGGCCTTGCAAGGAGACTGTACTCCAAAGGCTGTTTCTTGGTACCAAATCTTCAGTAGTCTTTGTGGTTACACTGCAAACAAGATTATCCAATACGCTTATCCAGAACTTCTTGTTGTCTAAAGCAGTCGCGGCTCCAGATATAGGGAGTTTCAATAAAGCAATGTCTGAGTAAGTGTGTGTGTGTGTGCGCGCACACACTCACATGTGTGAGGAGCCCAAGAGCCAGGGTGTGGAGTGATTTAGCTGATTCCGAATGCTAAAATACCATGGAGCCCAACGGCTCCCAGGATTTCCACCATCATCCTGGCTCCTCTGTTCAAGGAACCCGGCCAGCAGCCTTTCAAGTCTGCAGCCAGGATCTTCCCTCCCACTTACCCATAGCTTTGTGGGGGACCAAGAGACTGTTGGATATTCGGGACTCTATAGGGTTTTTGTTAGGGAGGGGAAAAAGTGTTCAAGGTGTTTGGCTCCCTGATGGGCCATATTCAGGCAGGGGACTGGGTTTATCTTGTGACATCACTCGGATGTATGACATTTCTAGCTCAGAAACACTAACTTGTGCTAAGCTTGTCTTATCTGTGGACATGTTTTTCTAATTAAAGACAAAGCTCAGTAAATATTTTTTAAATGATTGAATTGCCAAAGTATGAAAAACACATGTTGGGAGGCAGACGCACTGAATACCATGTGCGATTTCCCATAGCCCTCCATTCAAGAAGGTTAGTGTGATGCAGATCTTAGAGCTGTGGATGACAGGTTTATCTGGGATGATTGGCAAAGATTTATAAACTAAGAGGGATTTACTTAATACACACACCTCTCGCCCTCTCCCTGGTTCCACCCTGTCTCAGAAATAGGAAATTGGGATCACATTAAAGTCCTAATTGGTTTGGCTCCAGCAAAGGTTTGGCGGCTGCCAAATAGTTAATTTATTGTGTGAGAGTTTGGCCATGTGTTGAGAGGCAAATTTGCTTTAAGCAAAGGATCTTTTGTAAACTGAACATCTATTCATTCAGCAGGCTCTGTTTACAAGCGAGCTCTGAACGGCCCCAGGAGAAACAGGGGCCTGTTTTACATAACAATCAGAACACAACAGGGCCCATGGACTCCAAAACAGCAGGGGAAGGGAAGAGAGAAGGTTTGGGTTTTTCGAGCCCTGATCGCTCTTTGCCATGAGCTGAATCAATGGATGCAGGGTTTGTCCTCTCTTCCCTTGTCAGAAAAGCTTTGGAAATCCTTGGACGAAATAGTTTAAAGGGGTTTTTAGTCTGGCATTAATTTTAAGTTTCCCAAATGTTTGTCATGGTGAAGGTGGGGGAAGCTCTGAGGAGAAAGGTTTGGAAAGAGAAGCAGCCCTTGCGCTGTCACCTCTAGCACAACCAGATGGGGAGACCCACAGGGTGGTTAGTTTTCTTTTCCTGTATGTTATTAGGAAGAGTAAATTGGAATGCACTTTTATCTGGCTGGCTTCCTGTAGCCCTGCAGGACCTTGCTTTGTTCTTGATCCTGGTACTCTGTGAGATCACTCTTGCTGTTGATAATTTTTCATGTTATATTTGTTATCTCTGGCTGTTTTCTCTTGGGTCTGGTGAATCTAGTAAGATTTGACTCGTGTGAACTTGTGTAGGAAGCAGGCTCAGGCTCTCATGTTGGCTTTAACTATAAACCACTCTTATTTAGAATATCATCTTTATGTTTGGTGTTATTGAAATGGAAGTTGCATGTAGTGGACAGGATATTGCAGACTGAGATGCAATATCTTATTCCTAGCGTGGCTCTGGACTTGGCATATGGTTTGAAGAAGCTGATAGGGACTAAATCATGACTAATATTATCTTTAATTTATCACTGACAGTTAAATAACTACGTGTTAGGGACCTGCTTCCAGCTAAGAAGAAACAATGGTATTACTGCGGTGCCCAATGGCACCCTTATTGTCAATTGTCATTTCCATTACAAAATTGATATCTTAAGGCTCAATATTTTGGCCATTTAATTTTCAGCTGCGAAATGTTCTATGCATGCTAACTAAAAGGCAAGCGCTCAAAGGGGGATTTCAGGTGCTTAGCCTCAGAAGGAATTTGTTCTTGTGCCTTCAGATATTTCAAAGTGCTGAGTGTTTAGGAGAAATTGGTAAGTGGTTGCAACACACTCTCAGCAATACTTTTCCTTCTGTACCTTTCATCTGCTCCTCAAGCAACTTCCTTAGCTGTGATAAAATCCATTAAGTCCTGTTTATGATCCAAAGCCAAATACAATGCAACTATTGATTTGTGTAAATGTAACTTTTCTCCTGATAATTGTAATAATTCTGAAGACACCTAATGATAGTACAAAGTCAGTAAAGGTGTATTTTGTGTATGTATCAAACACTTCCAGTGGAAACATCATCATTGTCACAACTGAATGTTAATCAATTTGTGTGTGCGGGAAGGGGGGAGTTGCAGAGGCATCTCAGTTCAACGAACAAATTTAGATCAAGCCGAACCTCTTTGTACCAAAGCTGCTTCTGCCTGGGGCTGCCACATGCTATTCTGACACACAGACTAACACATTCAGCATGTGCCACCCTCCGTTTGCCAGTTTTAGTGTTGAGATGATGGCAGGTTCAGGCAGCATTAACTGCTTTGTACAGACAAGCTGCGAGGGTGTTGGAGCAAACAATAAGGATTGTTTTATAGAGCATCTTTTCATCCAAAAAGATCCTAAAGAGTGTAAACTCTTGTCCAGGAAACTCTTCTGCACCCACCACTCAATTTGAAATCCAGCCACCTCTGGGGTTAACTACAGTAATTGTTTCATAGCACACAACACTACATAACAGTTTAGGCAGGAAGCAAAGAGGAATACTCTATCCAGTTGCAGAACAAAATAGAATTAATATCAGGATTTTCCTCAAATAGCAGAACCATCTTCATTCCAGCTTAGCCCAAGTTGGATGAAAGTCTTATCTCCATTTTTTTTTTTTTTTTTTTTTGCTTTAAAGAACATCTTACTTAAATCGAGTCCTTCTTAATGTAATGATTTAAAGTAGCAAATTTTAGCCAGAAATTCTTATGAGCTCCTACCACCCGCTGTGTTTGCAGTTCAGATTACTTTACCTGTGAGAGCTGTTGACCTTCCGACACCAATGGCCCAGCCTTTACTCTTTAAGCTGGTTAACTGTCTAGTTTCTATTCCACAGTGTGCTCAAAAATGCTACCACCTTCATGAAACTGTTACTGTCTCACTTTCAGAGATGCATGGACCAGGAACCATTAAAAAGCAGTTAAACCTAGCTTGGGGTCCTGTGCCTCAGTGTTAACACCTGCCTCCTGTTTGTAACTGGGTACATGGCTAAGGAAAGCAGCAATGGCTGGAAGGTGAGTGTGGATCTGTGGAAGGGAATATCTAATATACAGGGTCTTTTTTAGAAGTAGCCTACTTATCAATAACTGCAGTCCTCCATCATAGGGTAACTTTGTTGGAAGTAAACAGTGGCTGGGATGATTAGGATATGGAACCGCCTTTCTGTCTCCATAAGCTTAAGCATGCCAGTGGTTTGAATCTGCAGACCAGAACTTTCCAACTGGCTACATTTACCAGGATGACTGCACCATCCACAAATGGGGGTGCATCAGTGCTTTTTGCACCTGTTTTATAACACAGCAGTACAATATGCAGGGCATCCAAGTAGTTTATACCCCAGCAAACACATCCTGGCATTGGGAACATGAGTTTCCATCTCATTAAGCTGCTGGCAAAGCCTTGGTAATTCCAGTCACTGGTACAGCACAGGAATTATCCCCCCAACACTGCTTCTGTCAGTCCAGAAAATCACTGTTTATTCTCACCAGTTGTGTGTTTATGTTTGAGGGAAGGAGAGATTGTGTTGAGACCATTGTGAACTGTTGCTTCAGTGTGGTCTGCTTTAGTGTTCTTGTTATAAGAACAAAGGGTTTTTTTAAATACATATATAACTGAGGATTTATATACATTGATCTATACAGGGGATCTATACCTAGGTTACAATGTTAAATTTGTTGAAATCTATGGTTTTTAAATGCAACAGCTTGCACTGATATTAAAGCTTACAGAGGCTAGATTGCTTAGCAGTTTAGCAATGGTGTATGGAGCCTTTCACTTCTAGATTGACTGCAGCCCAGGTTGGCATTAACAAAGTTATTACCATCTGACAGCTGTTTGTTGGCCTGTGTGAAATGAGTTGTTGGTTTCAGTCCATTCCCAGCAGACAGGTGTCCATATCACAGTTGGTCTCTTTTTGGCAGACTCAACAGAGATGCCAGAAATTAAATAGACCATGGAGACCGGGCTCTCAGGCTCCTAGAAGTGAGCCTCTCCAAGGAAGAGGTGAGGCATATTGATGGAAGAGTGATATGCATGTGTTGTGGGGTTGTTTCTGTGGTGGAGGTTGCAAGGGAAGTTTGCACTGCTTGTGATTTTACAGGCTTCAAAATATTTTGTATACAGAGAAGAGAATCCTGTACCTTGGGCCCTGTATTTCATTACATAACTCGTAATAGTCTTATACAAAATACACTTTGGAGGTTTGTATTGCAGCCTTAGTGAGAAAGGGCCATAAAGGAGAGGTCTTGCAGGTCTTTCATGAAAATCTCTGTACTTCATGAAATGCTCTGCTATTTCTTCATTAAAACAGGATTATCCAGTTGAGATTATCCATTTCACATGGGTTGGGCAAGCAGCACTCTTCCATTTTCATGTTAAAATCCTCTAGGCTACAGAGACTCATTGTAAATCGGCTGAGGTAAGGGAGAGTTTTTAGTATCCAGGAGGCTGAGCAGTGCAGAGTTTTGGAAATGTGACTTGAGATGAGGAGCTTTTATATTCAATTATGTTTGACTTTTGGACCCATGGAACAGATTTGTTGGTTGTCTTTGCAAATGGCATCTCCAGCAATTCTTATCATTCAAGAGTCCCTTCTCAGAGATTCCTTCTGGCCTCCACTAATCGCTTTTTTAAATCTAAACCTTAGGGAAAGAGCTCAGAGTTTTTCTAGACATGACACCAAGCAAATCAGCCAGGCAAATAGTGTTCATTTGCATAGAGATCTTCTGTATGGTGACCCCTCAAGCTTCTTTTGAAACGATGCTCTCAACCAGAATCTCATGGTTGTCCTCGTTACACCAAAACATAGCATTGGTCACTGCAAAACTTTATCCCACTTCTAATGTAAGTTTATTGCATCTGATCCAGTTTCATAAAACTTAAATTCTAGTAAAGGTTCATCTTACTTGGGAAATGCCCTTCAGCTCATCTTTTCCACATTTGGGTTGGGCAGGCTGAGAGAACTCATCCCTGTATATATGTGTGTGCAGTGTCTTTCACTGCACATTCTTCACCATGTCTGCAGTCGCAGTATGAACATCCCATTTGCTTCTCTGGAAACTTACAGGGAGTGGTCATGGTGGTGGTGAAGGTAGAAGTAGCAATACATGTGGCAATCAGATTTATTAGACAGGATCTTTGTCTAATAAGAATTTGGACTCTTTAAGTCCTTTTTGAACTACTTTATTATCCAAGCTGCAAGACCAAATTGTACACAGGCGTAATTGGCCAACATGTGAAATAATGAAAAATGGCAGTACTCCTTTGTTACAATGGACATGCCATTGACATTTTCTCTAGATTTATAAACAAATAAAATAGAGCCTATCCAAGGGTCTAGGTGTCTCTGCCATAAATTACAAAAAACAAATAAAATGTAAATCACCAAAACTCCCCTCCCTTCTGCACATCTACCCCCAGTCAAAACCCATCCTGTTTCGTAGCATGTGTCTCGCAATGTGCGCTGAAGGCTAGCAGTCTTGGGCTATTTTAGACATGGGGGGAGCTTTTTCCAGAACTGAGGGCCACTTTGGAGAATGCTCTGATGCCAGACCCATCTCTTTTAAGTTATTGGGGTCCAGCTGGTGTGCCTCTGCTGATAGCGTGCGGCAGTATAGCTGGAGGAGAGAGCCATTTAGGGCTTTATTGATCAAAATCAACACTTCATCTTCAGTCTGAGAACCAACAGGCAGCCAGTGCAGATCATGGAGCACAGGTGCCATGCACTGTCACCTGGAAGCATCATTTAATAGGCAGGCTGCTGCTTTCTGCACTCATAGACTCATTGACTTTAAGGTCAGAAGGGACCATTATGATCATCTAGTCTGACCTCCCGCATGATGCAGGCCACAAAAGCTGACCCACCCCCTTTCCCTTAACTCAGCTGTTGAAGTCCCCAAATCCTGTGATTTAAAGACTTCAAGTCGCAGAGAATCCTCCAGCTAGCGACCCCCGCCCCATGCTGCGGAGGAAGGCGAAAAACCTCCAGGGCCTCTGCCAATCTACCCTGGAGGAAAATTCCTTCCCGACCCCAAATATGGCGATCAGTAGAACCCCGAGCATGCAGGCAAGATTCTCCAGCCAGACCCTCATTGACCATTGATACTATTTACCAGCGATGGCACGTTGTTGACTAATTGACTAAAATCACGTTATCCCATCAAACCATTCCCTCCATAAACTTATCTAGCTTAATCTTAAAGCCAGAGAGGTCTTTCGCCCCCACTGTTTCCCTCAGAAGGCTGTTCCAAAATTTCACCCCTCTGATGGTTAGAAACCTTCGTCTAATTTCAAGCCTAAACTTCCCCACGGCCAGTTTATATCCATTCGTTCTCGTGTCCACATTAGTACTGAGCTGAAATAATTCCTCTCCCTCCCTGATATTTATCCCTCTGATATATTTAAAGAGAGCAATCATATCCCCCCTCAGCCTTCTTTTGGTTAGGGTAAACAAACCGAGCTCCTCGAGTCTCCTTTCATACGACAGGTTTTCCATTCCTCTGATCATCCTAGTGGCCCTTCTCTGTACCCGTTCCAGTTTGAGTTCATCCTTTTTAAACATGGGAGACCAGAACTGCACACAGTACTCCAAATGAGGTCTCACCAGTGCCTTGTATAACAGAAGCAGCACCTCCTTATCCCTACTAGATATACCTCGCCTAATGCATCCCAAGACCGCATTAGCTTTTTTCACGGCCACGTCACATTGCCGACTCATAGTCATCCTGCGGTCAACCAGGACTCCGAGGTCCTTCTCCTCCTCCGTTACTTCCAACCGATGCGTCCCCAGCTTGTAACTAAAATTCTTGTTAGTCATCCCTAAATGCATCACCTTACACTTTTCACTATTAAATTTCATCCTATTTCTATTACTCCAATTTACAAGGTCATCCAAGTCTCCCTGCAGGATATCCCGATCCTTCTCCGAATTGGCAGTACCTCCCAACTTTGTGTCTTCCGCAAACTTTATCAGCCCACTCCTACATTTGGTTCCGAGGTCATTAATAAATAGATTAAATAAAATTGGACACAAAACTGAACCTTGAGGAACTCCACTGGTTACCTCCCTCCAACCTGACAGTTCACCTTTCAGTACGACCCGCTGCAGTCTCCCCTTTAACCAGTTCTTTATCCACCTCTGGATTTTCATATCGATCCCCATCTTTTCCAATTTAACCAATAATTCCTCGTGCGGTACCATATCAAACGCTTTACTGAAATCAAGGTATATTAGGTCCACCGCATTTCCCTTATCTAAAAAGTCTGTTACTTTCTCAAAGAAGGAGATCAGGTTGGTTTGGCATGATCTGCCTTTCGTAAAACCATGTTGTAATTTGTCGCAATTGCCATTGACCTCAAGGTCCTTAACTACTTTCTCCTTCAAAATTTTTTCCAAGACCTTGCATACTACAGATGTTAAATTAACAGGCCTGTAGTTACCCGGGTCACTTTTTTCCCTTTCTTGAAAATAGGAACCACATTAGCTATTCTCCAGTCCAACGGTACCACCCCCAGCTTAAGTTTCTGTATTGATTTAAAGTGTTAACTCCAGGTAGCAATTCTGAGGTGATAAAGGGTAACAGTAGCCAGATCCACATCCAAAAGAAGCATTTACAATCATCTAGCCAGGTGCAGGCGGTAAAATGCCTTCCTGGACATTGCTGCTGTATGTCATTTGTGTACCAACCCAAACCCCAGATTACACTCATGCGTCACAAATGATAGTGTCTCACCCTCAATCAAAGATAGTGAAAATACACTTGCTGCATCTTCCAGTTGCTTCCAGCATCAACTCAGTCGTATCTGGACTGAGTTTCAACCTGTTTCCTCTCCTCTATGCTCAGTCTCCCTTGGGACAGTGGGCCTGACACTCAACAGCTGTCCAGGTCAAGAATATTTTTTATGTCTGACTTTCAAATTTAATATGTTGGCCATTTAGAAACATTTTCTTATTGATGATTAATGGATCTTGGTACATTACATTTGTGTGAAGTTTGCCTTTAAAAAAAAATAAAATTAAGGTTTAGGGTTGGCAAAAAAACCAACCACATGAGACTCCAAGGACTTCATTGTTTTTGTTGAACTGTCGATCAAAAGCTAAGCAAATGTAAGTGATCCTTGTTCAATATAAAAATCTATGTGCCAAATTTCAGATCAGTGGTGTTTGAAATGGCCAACATTTTAAGTGCCCATGTAGGATTCACAGTCAAAATGCTGATATGGCCTTAACGAGGTCAGTGCTGTGGGGAGCTGTTGTAACTCTAATCGACTTTTAAAGCACAAGGCATGGATATGAAAGGCCAGGTGTTTGCCTTTAACTGCAGCTGCACCATCTGTGGAAACAGGTGGAGATGCTCAGGGTAGTCAGCAAAACACAACTGATAAAAGTTAAGAAAAGACATCTAATATGCTATTTTACCTGAGTAAAATGGACCCCCAGTGGAATCACATGCAATTAAACACAGCTTCACCTTAGCGTAGGTGTTGACTGGACACAGGATTAATAAAATGAACAAAAAATAAATGCATGTTTCAGCTGTGTTTGTTCTCTCTGGGCAGCAAAGCTGTCAAATCAAACCAGCCATTTCAAAAACTGTTTGTGGGTCACTGAATATTGGGCAGATATGCCTACTTCACCGGACTCTTAATGCCAAACCCTGCATGTTACTGAGAATGTGGTATTTTAGAATTGACTTTTTTTGCTGTCTCCCTTGGTCAATTCTGATGTATTTAACTTAATGATTACATTGAAAAAGATTGCATTTTTTAAATTGTTGTTTTGTGAATTGGCCTGTTGGAATCTGCCATGAAAATATATTGTAGGCAAACCCTGATTAATTTGAATCCCTGCACAAACTTTTGACGGACTGTTTAAACATAAAGCCTCAGTAGAAGTCTTCTGATCTGCGGTAATATGATGTTTGTAATTTAGCAAATGTTTTTTTTTTAATGTAAATTAAAATTCTACTCTCTGAATGGTCCTCTTAAAGGCCTGTACATTTATTATTTATTGGTATTGCACTAGTACCTGCAGGCCATGGTCTGAGCCCCATTGGGTGAGGCACTATGCAAACAGGTCACAATAAGTGTTTACAGTCTAAACACTTGAAATCAAAATGACTGTTCTCAGTGTGTGAAATTAAGCATGTGCATAAGTCTTTGCAGGATCAGGAGCCAATAATTTAATCTGAGGGGAATCCAACTGAGGTAGGTACTTGTACCTAAAAGAATAAAAAATATGAAAACTGCAGGTTTTTGTCTTTGAAATATTCAGCACAATTGTCACTTGTCTGAAGATACTGGATAATTCATGATTTATTTATTTTTGTTAGTTTATTTGTCAAATTCACACCCTCTTGAGCACTGTATTTACATTGCTATAGGAAGCTTTCAGTCAAGCAGTGCTGGGTGGGAGCAGGCCACTTTGACTTCTTTTAAAAAAATAAAGGGGCTGATGAGTCTAGTCACCTTGTATTATGATGTTAAGGTACGTTACTAATTAGTTCTCCATTCTGGTATTGAGTATAAAACCCTATGCTTTTAATTAGAAAACATGCATTTCTTTGATGGAGATATTCATGGCAGTCGGGGTAGTGAGGTATTTTTGATGGAAAAGTAACTTTTGAAAGCTTTGAGTACGATTTATTCCTTGTATTTATTGATACATCCACTAGGGATGTCACTATTTATTTGATGTGGCTAGGCGCTCAGCTACCATGGTGGTGGGCAGCAGTATAAAACCCTAAAATAGATAGGTCAGTTTAATCCTCTGTCAGGAATAAGCACGGCCAAATCACACAGATTTACACTGAAAAATGCAAGGGTTGGAGCTTTGCTGATGCTCACTGCACTTCCCTATTTGAACTGGACCCAGGCTTTCTAGGTAGCTATTGGTGTAGTTCTTAAGTTTGTAACAGAAGGTGGGTTGGTGTGTTCTGTCAGCTTACATTTGATTTCAGATGTTTCTTCTATGGCACTGGCTTAATATTAGTTCTTGACACCTAACACAACATGTAAATGAAATTACAGTGCATAATATGTTTGTTCAATGAAATAAATACAGTAGCACTATTCTCTGTGAATTTAAGGTGTTAACTTAAGTTGCAGTTTTACTCTGAAAAGTTGTCTATAAAAATGGCCCCATGCTACATAGCAGATCTGCCATTGTGTGAGTATTCAGTCATATCTGCTTGCTTTAGTGACTAAAATAGTTTTTTCTGCTTTTTCCTCCTGTTCCCAGCGAGCTGGAGTTGATATTTCTTGTGTATCATCAACAGAATTGTTTATTAAATCCTAGAGACAGAGGTGGGGGAGGTAATATCTTTTATTAGACCAGCTTCTGTTGGGGTGAGAGACAAACTTGCCGTCTTACAGGGCTCTTCTTCAGATGATCCTCAGTCCCATCATAACAGTTTTTTATCTGTGAATTTTAAGAGTGTAGTCTCTTTTTGCTCAGCATAGCAATCCAAGAGCTCCCCTGGGAGAAGCACTTCTCACCAAACTTGTAGGAATACTGACATTGTTCCTGGAATCGTGACCCTCCTCTTGACATACTTCATGGTGCTGGAAGAAAGCTTCATTTGTGACAAAAGATGAAGGTCAAGATTTTCAAACCCATTGGCCTGGAAGTTGGGCTCCTAAATCCATATTTAGGGGATTACAGATTTAAGTGGCCCAATTTTCAGAGGTACTAAGCAAAATGAAGGGCGGCTGCTGCTGCTTGGGGCATCTTTGCAAAACCAGGCTACCTTTTTTTTTAGTTTCCTAAGTTTTGGAGCCTAACTTTAGGTCCCTAGGGCATACATTTTGTCCTGAGGTGAGTTTGTCTATGATATAATATCACGTTTTTCTTTAGCAGATGGCAAAGTGCTTGACCAAGGAAGTCAGTGTCATTATCGACATTTTACAGATGGGGAAACTCAGGTACAGAGTGAGGCAGTGACTTGCTCAAGGTCAGCCAGCAGGTCAGTGCCAGAGCTGGGAGGAGAACCGAAGGTCTCACAAATCCCAGGCCGATGCTCTGTCCACTAGACCACATTGCCTCCTAAAACAGTACAGAATCAGGAAAAAATAACTTTGCTGGGCAGGATTTAGAACATAGGAGTGGCCATACGGAGTCAGACCAAAGGTCCATCTAGCCCAGTATCCTGTCTTCCGACAGTGGCCAATGCCAGGTGCCCCAGAGGGAATGAACAGAACAGGTAATCATCAAGTGATCCATCCCCTGTTGCCCGTTCCCAGCTTCTGGCAAACAGAGGCTAAGAACGCCATCCCTGCCCACCCTGGCTAATAGCCATTGATGGACCTATCCTCCTTGAACTTATGTAGTTCTTTTTTGAATCATGTTATAGTCTTGGCCTTCACAGCATCCCCTGGCAAGGAGTTCCACAGGTTGTGCATTGTATGAAAAACGATTCTTTGCTGTGTTTGCAACCCAAACACTGAAGCTAGTGGGTAGTGAGAGCCAGACTGGACCTGGGCTGACTGCCAAGATACAAGTATCGTTCATAAGCCAAATTTTTTTTAGTAAAAAAGGGAAGCACCAGAAAAGGGGGTCGGCTTATGAATGGGTATAGAGAGGGAGAGGTGGGACACAACCCCTCCCACCAACAGAGGGAGCAAGGAGAGGCAGCACAGCCAGAAGGGAAGAGGTGGGACCAGAGTCTCTCTGCTTTAGGCCACGCTGCTCTCCCCCAGCCTCCGAAGCAGCTGCAGCTCCAGGGCTGGCAGGCTGCAGCTGTGCCGCTCGGCCCCGCCCCCCAGAGCAGGCTGTGGCCGTGCTCACCGGAGCATTCTGCAGCCGTGCCGCCCAGCCCGCTGGAACATGCTGTGGCTGCGCCGCCTGGTCTGGTCCGCTGGAGCAGGCTGCGGTTGCGCTGCCCCCTCCCCCCCAAATTTCCACACCAGTTGCTGTCCCAGCCCGTCAGGGTAAGCAGCTGGCGCTCCAGGACACTTTGTTTACTTAGGTTTCAGACTTGCAGCCGTGTTAGTCTGTATCCACAAAAAGAACAGGAGTACTTGTGGCACCTTAGAGACTAACAAATGTATATCTATCGCCTCACTATATGTTCCATTCTGTGCATCCGATGAAGTGGGCTGTAGCCCACGAAAGCTTATGCTCAAATACATTTGTTAGTCTCTAAAGTGCTACAAGTACACCTGTTCTTTTTGTTTACTTAGGTTTACCTATGTGCCTGTGGACGCTCGAGATAAACAAACCATCTCCGCCCACCAGCGGCTTATCCTGATGGCCAGGGAACCAAAGTTTACTGACCCCTGAATTATAGGGTCGGCTTATGAACGGGTTATAAAAATTTTCCATTTTTACTTATCCATCTTGGGGGGGGAGGTCAGCTTATAAACGAACCGGCTTATGATCAAGTATATACGATAGTTGCTCTTGAAGATCCCACTAGGTGCTTATCTGCATCTTTAGGTTCCTAAATACCTTTAAAAATTGGCCTTTGGTACTTCTAGAGCCCGCCTGTGGCTCATGGTTACGTTTGCTCTGAGCCATAGTGCCGGGGCTGCTGCTGCATCACTAGCCCCAAGCAATGCTGCCCAAAAGCTGTTGACTCTTCATGGCGCAGCCCGACATTGTCCAAGAAGGAGCAATGATGAGGGATGCCACTGCTTGTCAGTAATGGTGCTGTTTGAACAAGCAAGCAGTCAGCCATACTTTTCCCCAGTTCCTTCCTTTTCCCCGCTCCTTCTCTGTGCTCCCCCACAAAGATCCCAGCAGGCTGGGCTGGCAGGCTGGAGAGGAACAGCCTCATGGGCCCCTCCCTCCCTCCTTTGGTTTATTGATTGAGTGTATGCTTTTGGAGATGCAGTGAGTGTTTGAGGCAGCCAGTGAAGGGTACAGGGAGGTAGCTGAACTTGGCGTAAATGTGTCGGGGATGAAGGGAGTAGAATGAGCTTATTTTGGGATGGGGTTCTGTGTGTCTAAGGAATAGCCGGGGAGTTGAGGGTAGAATTTACAGTGATGATGAAACATGGGGAAGGAAGAGAAGAACTTCACAAAGGAGAGAAACAGGATGGCAAAGGAAGGAAAGAGAACAGATGCTGAAAATGTGCAGGAGAGACACCAAGAAGGAAGGCAAATTAGGAGTGAAGGGAAGAACAAATGAAAGGGAGATGCTGGAATTTACATCTTAAAAGTTACTAGTTGGTGGGAGGACAAACACTTCCAATAAATTGTGCATCAACTAATATCTTTGCATGTTCCAACACCGCAGCATGGCTGAAATCCGGCCATTCTTTGTCTGACCTCCACTCTTCTCCCCTGGCCATTCTGGTTTTTGATTGGCTTCCTGTACTAAGTGAAACCACAACCTTTCAAACTCCTCCAGGCAGAATGAAAGGCACATGGCATCAGTGTAAGAGGAGCCCCTTGCAGTCTACTGTGCTTGGGTGGGCGTGCTGGTTCTTTCGTAAACTAATAGCTCCCAGCAGTGCTGCTAAATCAGACTTCATGGAGCCAAGAGCTGAGAGCTTGGAATACCACTGCAGGCACAAAAGGTCTGTCTCTTTTCCAACTGCCACCATTTGTTATGAGGCTAATGATCCAGAGGCCCAATTGACAACAAGAGCAGGCTGCCAAAGATTGCCTTTGGGAGGAAAAAGTTCACATTTAGATAAAAACAAAACTGAAAGTTAAGTCACCCTTTTTTATTTTTTGTCTTTGATCGGGGAGGGGAGTGAGAGAATTCCATTCAGCATTACATCTGCAAAACTAACAAAAGTTTGGCAACAATCGGCATTCTAATTTATATTACTTCATTGGAAAGTGCTACTTCAAATCCATTAGTTGGTGGTTTGCAGTACAGTGTTGGTCACAGTTTTATAGTTTCTGGGTGCACTGCAAAATAGTCTTTTAAAGAGAGGTTGTGGTTTGGGTTAGAAACTTGGGTTTTAAAACCCAAGTTATCGGGTTAGTGACTGCTGTAGTCTGCCATGAGAGCAAACCTGGACTAGATGACCTATTGAGGTCCTTTCCAGCCCTACATTTCTATGATTTCCTTCTGTGCCTCTCCAGTACCATAACATATTTAGGCGCTATAATCATTCAGAGGTAGTAAGGTACATGGGGAAGCAGCCACTTGGGATTTTGTTTTAGTGCAATTTCAAAAGAAAACCAACAATATTATTTCTGTGTAATGCTTGTGAATAAGAAATAGAAACCCATGTTGAGGGGTTAAAAACCTCTATTAAAACAGAGATGTGATAACAAAGAAACAAAACACGCTGTTGGCTGGGTTGGGAAAAGTCATCGGCCTTTAAGGAATAAAGTAATGATAGAGGGATGTACAATACCAGGAAGTAAACTGCCTCTGTGGGGCAGCATGTTTCACAGTGTACTTGAGGTGTTTGAGATCCATCACATTCATTTTATTGTGAATGTTATTCCTACAACAAGAGAGAATTCAGCAAATCACAGCATTGAAAGTTACTGCTTCAGTAGGTTTTTAACAGTCTCTGGTACTGTTTTCCTGGATCTTCCTCTTTTTTTGCCGGGGGTGGGGGGGTGGGGAGAGGGATGAGGCTAAGGTTTGAATAATTGTTTGGCGTGGAGCTCAAAGTGAATTGAGGGATGCTGCTAACAAGTCCTGGATATCCCAGGGATGTGCGAAAGAAGAGTGATGTGACTGAACATGGAAACAGGCTTTCAGAACTCTCTAAATGTGAATGCACAGTCATTTTAACCTGTGAGACAGGACTTGTGGGCACAAAGGGACACACAAGATTGAAGCCCTTTAATTACATAGCCCAAAATGTCAAAGATTTTCAGTGTGGTTTATAAGAGAATAATGCTTGAGGGTTTTTGAAGTGACCGAGTATGGTGATTGAGTTTGCCAGAAAAAGATTTCAACCAATTTACATTCCAAAGCTGGTAAATATTCCTAATCATCCTGACTGAGATGGCTAGTTAAGAAAGATAAGAATTGCAGAAATCGGAGTTATGAGGATATATATCTTTTAATGAACATCTGAAGATGTATGAATCCAGAATTTTGTATTTTCACCCTGCCGTTTGGAAAATATTGTTGTTACAGAGCTATTGAACTAACTGTTTAAATTTAATCCTCTGCAGGCTGGGTTTTACTCTTTCCAAATAGGATTACTCATATTTTCCATATTTCAGTGTTTGGTTTAAATACCCGTGACGGCTACAGGGACTTGGATTTCTGGTCAGGGCAAGGGTGTTAGATTTAGAAAAAGTTCCTTTTGTTGGAAAGGATACAAAATTCTCAGGTATTTTTTCTTCACTTGTGAGGTCGAGTGGCAACAATGAACAGGTAACCTTTCCTTCCATTTTTCTCATGTGGCAAACATTATCTGTACAGATTCAGTAGACTACATTGTAATAAGTGTCTGCTTAATTCATTGCTCTTGAACTTTTATTCCCACCCCCCTTCTTAGCCCTCCTTGCTGTTAAATGAAATTCCTTACACCCCCAGTTCAAACTTTGAAATAAGCTGACATCACCTCATTCCGTGTATATGTGTGTGTGTGTGTGTGTCTATATACATAAATATATTTACTTTAAGGTGTGGAAACTCACTCATTTTAACTGTATCCAACTTCAGTACATAGTACAGGGGTGGCCAAATTATGGCTCTTTTACCATTAAAGTGCGGCTTGCAGATCTCCTCCCCGCAATTCTCCACCTACCAGACTGCGTGGGGAGGTGTGGGGGGGGAGCTTGAGATCTTGCAGTGGGGGGGGGGGGGGGGGTAGGAGCTTCTGCCCAGCGGGAAGAGGGGTCTCAGGGCTTCAGCTCCACAGGGCACAACTGCCAGGGCTTTGGACTTCAGCAGGAGTGAAGCTGAAGCCCTGACAGGCACACCCTGGCTCTCGAACATCTGAAGATTGTCGTATGCAGCACAGAGGATCAGTAAGTTTGGTCACTCCTGACATGGTAAAACCCCAACTGCTTAGTCCATGTAAATAATCAACATGTATTGCACTGGTACCAACAGGAGGCCAGCCTGTTATGGTAGACAGCCTGTTATCAGAATCGGCCATGTGCCGGTTTAAACAATGAACTTGTTGAAACAGGTATGTTTGTTAAATGTACTGAATTTACTCCACACCAAGAGATCTAATCTCCAGTCAGTGCACCTGAGAGGGTGGCTTCTGTGCAGCACTCTTGCTAATTTGAATTAGCATTATCCATGTTTTTCCCCCCCCAGACAGCGATAGGCAGTGAGCTTCCCCTGAACCTTCAGAAGCATCCGAGTCTGCTGTCCCTTCCTGGGTCTAGTGACTTTATATAAGGAATAAAGGGGGCAACCAAACATTTGACTTTCCTGCCAAACCTGGAGACTAGAAGAGGAGAAGGATTCCAATTGGTTTCCATTGCATTCCATTTACCATGAATTTACAGTTTCCATTTACCCTGACAAATGACTTTGGCTGCCCTGGTACTTTTGGATTTATTTTCTGTGCAGTGGAAAGTGGGGAGCTTAAAAAGGTAAATGCTTTCCATGGTTGCCATGAATAAATGTGAGGCGTCTTTCTAAGATAGGAGCCCAGAAAGCAAAAAATAAAGCTATGGTGCATCATGAAATATGTGAGGAATTTAATAGAAGTCAAAGCAAGTTCAGATTTTCTCTTTTTGCCAGGGAAATGGACTGTGATAGGCATAAAAATTCCACTGGAAACTGGAAAAATTCTCCAGATTTCCCAGAAACCACAGCTAGCAGCATATATCAATAGTCTGCAGTGTTCAAGCTTTGTTTTCATAGTTCTTTCCATGGAACATTCCCATGTGAAGAAAGTAGAACCAGATTAATGCACAGAGACAGGGAGAGCAATTTTCCTAGCCGCTGCATGCAGTATTAGTTCTTTCCAGGGTGGCGTCCGTGCACAGTATCAACATCTGGGTTGCAGAATCCTTAGCGATGGCTGCTGTCAGAGCAAATAGCTAGTTGCCTGTTTTAACTAGGAATCCTGCTCGATGTCTGTCAATTTATATGGTTTATTTTTTCTTGTTGGTAGGTCTTGTCTTTACATTTTTTCCTTCTGGTGGCAAAAGTGCAGGGAGTGGATGGGTTAGCTTAGCAGAAAATTTGATTCAAGAGATCTGCTCCAGAGATATACCACCATAGTTGAAGAAGTTGCGCTGTTTCTCAGTTGCTGAGCTTTTGTAGTGAGGAGTCACCAATAACTTATTTTGAAATACTTTCCTCTGTAAAGAAAAGTAAAGGATACAAAGCCATTCCCTTTTGGTCTAGTGAATGGAATACTGAGATGGGTTGCATTGATAGGCTATGCGACCATGGGCAAGTCACGTAAGACTTGATCCAAAGCCCATGGAAGTCAGTGGAAAGACTCCTGTTGACTTCAGGATGAGGCCCCTAATCAAGGTTCACTCGCCTTTGTAAAGTGATTGATAGCAACAGATTAAAAAACATCCATATAAGTGCATATTTTTCTTTCTTACGGCGATGCCCCTGTCTGTCACAATGGGTATGTCTAAACTGCAAATAAAAACCCATGGCTGGCCTGTGCCAGCTGACTCGGGCTCCCAGAGCTTGGGCTGCAGGGCTGTTTTGTTGCAGTGTAGGCTTCCGGGTTTGGGCTGCAGCCTGAGCCCTGGGACCCTTCCACCTCACAGGGTCCTGAAACCCAGGCTCCATCCCAAGCCCGGAGGTCTACACAGCAATGAAACAGCCCCACAGCTTGAGTCCAACGAACCTGAGTCAGCTGGCATAGGCCAGCCTCGGGTGTCTAGTTGCTGTGTAGACAGACCCTATGAGGCTACTCAGTGCAGTTCCTTTCTGCTCACCTTGATGAGAAGTGGGTATGTCTCTTCTCTTGTTTTGACACAGACAAGTAAAGTAACATTTTAAATTCTCAGTCGGTTTGGTAAAGGATGGGCATATTTTCCTAATAGCTCTGTAACGCTGAATTAATATAACTGCAAACTGCTTTTAACATCCTTGATGTCTCTGATTTTTCTCCACTTAAAAACTATTTTCAGGGTTGTGAAAATAAGGGGAAAGATTTGTTTTGCCGCTGAGTGACAACTGACTGCTACAACAAAAGTTAGCGCTCTCAAAGGCATTCTTGCAGTTAACGACTTGAAATTAAATTTTGTAAGCCATTGGGGTTTTTGGTTTTTTTCTTTAAAAATACCTGAGAATATGTTGCTTGTGGGGAGGGGAGTCCTCAACAAGCTCACGTGCCTGTTAACAAAGTGGTTTTCTTCTGATGGCTCCTCAGAAGCTTTCTGCCATTGATGGTATCATGAAGTGCCCTTGCCATCGGAGTATCTTTCTGTCATTTTAATAACACTGGTATGACACATCCAATTAAATCCACTCATACAAGAAGGATTTGAAAAACTTCAATGCTGCAATGTGCCTCTTTGCACAGAGTATGGATCTGGTCTCAATCACACACTTCAAGGCGTGGGTTTCTTAGTTGCCCATGATTATACTCTGAAAAGTGGCTCTCTTAAAATGTCACTGTGGGGCTTCATATTTGTATCCAAATGACTCGAGCAAATTTGCTCAAGTTACAAGAAAAAAGATGTTTGACCAGATCCATCTGGGCAGTGTGTCCACATTGCACTGCACTGTGTGGAGAATCTGATGGCAGAGCTGGTATATTTGGCCCTGGGAGGATCACTCCACCACATGGGGGACTTCTACTGGCATAGAGCCTCCTCTGCTACACCCTCACCCTGCTGCCAGCATATGGGGTTGACTAGAGGAAAGGCCGTGTGGCTGGGACTTTCTTGTGCTGTGTCTGTTCCTGACTGCAGTTTTGACCCCTTAGGGTCATTTGCAGCCAGAGTTAAAGCAGTCTTTGCCTGTTCTAATTTATGCTTGGGAACTAGCCGTATGTACAGCAGAATTGGGTGGAAATCAAGAGCAAGCTCTATGCCACCTTTTTTTATCCCCCCATCCCCCTCCAGTAGCTGACAATAGTCTGGCCTGTTTCTTTTAATGATATATCCTGCAAACTCACTTTGAGTTCTGGAAACTGAGATGGGTTCTTTGGTTTATGCACCATAACCAATAACAAGGGATTTTGCAGATGGAACCTAGTTGACAAAGCAAAAAAAAAAAAAATTCAGTTCTCTCTCCCAGAGCTGGACTAGCTAACAGGAGTTAAAGGGAAACCTTTTTTGTCACAAAACAAAGATATGAATCTGAACCACAGAACAGATCTGTTGAGTAAGGTGCCATTCTTATACAGTCATGCTTCTGACTCTATAAGGATGGTGAGATGCCCTCAGGGCCTCTGAATTTGTGGGAATACATTTGCACCACAACAATAATAAAACAATATTTAACCATTTTTTTTATGAAACTGCTGCATTAATATTTTATCAGTTTCCCTAATTGTGGTGTTTAGTCCTTGGACTTAACTAGCTGTCCGCAGCTGTTGCAAATTGACTTTTCCCCTGGCGGTGTTTGGGACTGCAGGCCAAAACATGAGGAAAATAGTTCTTAAGTTTTAAAGTTTTGGTTTTTTAACTTTTTTAAACTTGTTTGTGTTTGCATAACTAAGATGCACTTTTTCTGTCTTATTTTGTGAAATATTGACAGCCTCAGTATTTTGCATGTGCTTTGTAAAAGGTGGTAAACACACCCAAAACCCTAACTTTTCAAATGAAACATCTCTTGAACAGATCAGAACTTCACCTGCTTTAATCTCCCCTGATATAAATTATTTACAGAACAGTTGCATACCTGTAGGAGACTGATTGCAAATGTAAACTCCTATTCAACTTCTTTGGGGTAGAAAGGCTAAACGTGTCAGCTCTCCAAGTGATACCCTCCCCATGTCGTTGGAATGAATCATGTCATTCAAATGTATTATATACTTATAAAAAGCTAAGATGAAACTGAACTGTCGTGCAAAGGGAAACTATTGTAAAGGGACATTTAGGTTTATTCATTTCATTTGAACCCTTTCTTCTCAAGGAAGCTGAAATTTTAACATAATTTTTTTTATAGCTAACTTTCTTATTGGTGCACTGACATCTTGGTTGTCACTTCTTGGGACAGAGAGATCTGAGAATAGGCTTAAACTAGTGCACCCTCTGCTGGCTGGTTGGCTGACTAGAGCACAAATAAATACAGGCGTTGGGGATGTTTGAATAGACCTTTTTTTAGTTAAATCTAGAAAACAATTTTTTGTGAGCAGACACCCCATTAGCATGATGTGACAGAGTGCTGCCCAAAAGGAAGGATGGCACACACATTGGCACACCTCTGGAGCATTTCTTGGGTCCTGTCTATCTTGATTGGGGCTCTGTGGGCTGAAACGCCAGAGTTGAAGACTGAAGCGCGTGTGAGCCCAGGGTGCTGCTATTACTGAGTTGGTAGGGGGCACGCTCAAGTGACTGGAGTTCTTTTCCCTCAGTGCTTCTAACCCCTCCCTTGCTGCTTAGGAAGGACTAGCTCCCACTCCCACAGAGCACTGTTTTAACCTTTACTTTAAAAGCTCCTCCTCTGTCTCCCTATCCCCTGCTATTCCTCCCTCCCTAGAGAAATGAGGGGTTCTTAACTTGACTTGGGAATGAAGAGAAATAGGGCAATTTGGGGATGAAGAGGGAGATCTGTTGTGAGCCTAGGGCTGTGGATTTCTGGGGACCAGTGACCAAACAAAGCACTGGGAATTTAATAACTGAGAACCAGGCTTACCAGTTTTGGGTCTGTAATTGGCCAGCATCCCTGGCTTCTAACTGGCTGAGGCCTCATAGAACTCATAGACTTTAAGGTCAGAAGGGACCATTATGATCATCTAGTCTGACCTCCCGCATGATGCAGGCCACAAAAGCTGACCCACCCACTTTCCCTTAACTCAGCTGTTGAAGTCCCCAGATTGTGATTTAAAGACTTCAAGTCGCAGAGAATCCTCCAGCTAGCGACCCCTGCCCCATGCTGCGGAGGAAGGCGAAAAACCTCCAGAGCCTCTGCCAATCTACCCTGGAGGAAAATTCCTTCCCGACCCCAAATACGGCGATCAGTAGAACCCCGAGCATGCAGGCAAGATTCAATTTCTGTATAACTTCCAGTAGCCGGGGGCCTGTTCCTGCAAGTATTTATGACCATGCATAGAACTCTCTGCGTGGAGTAGCCTCATTGCCCAGTTGGCCTTAGATATCATTGTGCTAGAATCATGCAGTAAAATTCTCAGGGAAGCTGAATAACTATCTGCCATTCATCATCAGACACCTTTGCCATTCTTGTGCCAAAGCTCTTCAGAGAATCAGCATCTTAATCAGGATTTCCACTCCCCTTTCCCCCCCCCTCCCCCCCCAAGTCAGCATTTGGTAGTCTTGGCAGTGTTGGGTTTTACATTGTCATTAGGTGCTGGGAGTTTTGTTGCACTGTCTAGCTTTCAGACAAATATATGGGAAACTTCAGTGTTGCCCACAGGATTTTCAAAAGGGTCATGTTACATGTTTGAACCTGCACAGCTCAAGGAAGTCCCCAGAGGTGGTGTGGTGGTGCTGTCACCTCTTTTCTCCTTCAAAGAGCCAAAGCAGGGTGGAACTCAAGCAGGGGCCCTTGTATGTGTGGCACTGGCTGTGAATGTGAACTGTGCAACCCCCTAGTTCCCAGCATCCGGCTCCATGTGTAAAGCACTGGTGCAATGTGATCTCTGTAGTTCCTGCCAGCCAAGCTCTGTTGTTGTCCAAGGTGTATGTTGGTGAGTGGCTACAACAAAGTGAGAATCCTGGCAGAGGTGCTTACGTGTTGCAGAGCTACCATGTCTAAGGCTATGCCTATGCTTAACGGTAGAGCGGCACAGCTGTAGCGCGTCCGTGTAGAAACCTACTGCAGATATGGGAGGGGTTCCCCTGTCGCTGTAGTAAATCCACTCCCTGAGAGGGAATAGCTAGGTAAACATAAGAATTCTTCCTTTGAACAAATGCTGTCTACACTGGGGGGTTAGGTCAGCTTGGGGTGTGGATTTTTCACACCCCTGAGCGACGTAGCTGGGTCAATCTAATTTTCTAGTGTAGACCAGCCCAAAATACTTTACGGAAACGCTCCAAGTTGGTTGTGTCCAATGGCTTTCTTCTATGAGCTTCCTCAGCGACTGCTAAAAAAAAAGATTTATCCCATGAATCCGCTATACATATAATTAAATAATAAGGCATGTTTTTCTTTAACAGTTCCCCTCCTCTGTGATTAGGATGTTATGTATTTAATCACTCTTCCTCTGAGTTTTCCAGCCCCAGGTTGAGATCCTTGCACCATCAGAATAGTATCTTCTTATTGCTTCTAATTGTTAACACATGCCAGTTTTGCAATTTTGCAAACTGGACTGAAATTTGAAGGCTGTTTACATGAAAGATTTACATGCACTAGGAAACCTTCAGAAAATTAGTTTGTTTACCAAACAGCTTATCCAAATCCAGTTTTTAAATCTGAGTGCTAAAATTAAGGCTCTCTTCAGCACTACAGGCTGCCTACTAGAGTGATTTACAACAACCGTTCTCTACAAACAAGAGCTGCTTAAACATGAAGGTATAAAGGATTTTGGAAGGGTCAGTCCAGTTGAACGTCCAATAGTCTCATCCTTTGAAGCCCCTCTTCACGGGGAGCTAGCATGGATCGTTGTAGTGCAGTATCAATGTTATTGTTAGCCATAAACAAATTATGGGTATTTAACAAGTTAATGTCAAAGTGGCTGAGAGTCACTGGTAGGTGTGTGCTTAGTGACATCAGCTGGCAAGGAGCCCTGGTAACAGAGAGAGCGGGGGGGGGGGGGGCGGGAGAGAAAGGAGGGTGTGTGTGTGTCTATATCTGGGTATTCTGGCGAGGTAAAGAGCTGGTCTGTTTGGCTGGACCTTCCCATCTGGGATCCATCTGTGTTTCCCTGGGATCGGACAGGCGGCTCTAGTCAGTGAGAAATCGCAGATGTGAGAGAGCTGACACATGTCCAGCTAATGAAAGAAGGAAGGCTGGTCTGAGGCTGTGCTCGAAGATTAAGAGCAAAAAAAGAAGAGCATTTTATTTATATGTCGAAGAAATTAGGTGAATTCTACAGTAGCTGGATTGTTGTAACCTGGGTATTTCGGGTAAGCAATATTTTTAAATTAGATTATTTTTTTTTAAATGTTCAGAGGTTTATTTGTGGTTTTTGTTTGTTTTATTTTTGGTGGTTTTGTTATGCTGTTTTGCTGTGTGCTAATTTTTTAAGAGTAGAAACATTTTTCTGTTCTGTAAATCAGTTGAACCTTGAGCTCAGATAGTGGGTGAGGGTGTATATCTGTGCATGTGAACCCTCACATATGCAGTGCTTTGCAATGTCGCCCTCCCCTCTCTAACCATCTCATTTAGACTGCAGTGGTTCTGCTGGTAAAAACTTCAATAGATGAGCTGACTTGGTGCATGGATTATGCAGCTAAAAAAATAGTAAACTATTTCTCTAAGGAGAGCTGCGTTAGAGCTTTCTGTCCTTTACGTTGCTATGGAAGGGTTTGGTTTTCCTGGGGAGAAGGCTGGCATTCAGCATTTCCTAGTCTAATGGGAAATGGAAAAGTGGGAGGATTTTTTAATGTAATGTGTTTTTCATTGTGGCAAGCTTTATTCTCAGTTTTGCAAAATAATATTTTATAAACTGAGATTTATAATATAGGAGTAAATGTATAGGGTTAAGTCTCCTCCATCAGATCCCAAATGTTCATAATTTTAATACCCCCTCCCCATTTTTTCTCTGCATTGTGCGTGAGAATGCTACCTTTTTGTCTTTATACTCTCAAAGCAGCTATTGATGCTACCAATATTTAAATATCTCAGTTCAGTTTTGTGATGCAGTAACATCTCTCTTTGCTGTTAAAATTTATATTGCAAGGCTACTGTACGTTGGATTCCATTTTATTCTACTGGAATTCCCAATCTTACATATATATCTTAAACCTGCTTTTTGTTTTCCTTTTTTTGCAAAGGTTCAGCAGTTTTAAAATGTTCTGCTGATCCCTCAGGGCATACTACTGTAAAAATTATACCATTGTACACCCGGTGAGCTATTGGCACTGGGGCTGAATGTTTGTGTATTCCACTAAAAATTATTGGCTCTTTTTGCATCACTAAACTCCAGAACTCTGCATTTATAATCCATTGTGTTCTCCTTATGCTCATCCATGAAATGCTGCCCAGTTGCACCAAATATACCAGAATCCACCCTAAAGTTCTGAAGATTAAAAGCGAGGACGGGAAACCTTGCTACAGAATCACAGATTGAAGATATTGGTTGGGTTATCTACTACATCTCCCTGCCAGTGCAGGACTATTCCCTATTGTACACTTACTAGTGCTTTGTCCAGGCTAGTTTTAAACCTGCCAAGTGTCAGGGCTTCCCTTGGGAGACTGTTCCACAGCCTGATAGAGCTCACCGGCAGCAAGTTTATCCCGCTGTTCGGGCTAAATGTCCCTATTCTTAGTCTCGTTTCATTATTCTTACTTACGCGCTCTTACCATCTTAAATAATTCTCTTTCTCTTGGAGTTTGCAAACGTTCACTGGGTGTAGGCTGTTTCCGTATGCTTTGCAAGCCAGCACCTTGGCTAATGAAAGTGACTCTGCACATGGACACCTAAACCTTGCTGTTTGTCCCTTGATTTCCAACACCTAGGAAGTAGCTATGAGAGCCTACTGGGCAATGCTGTGCAAATTAACATCCCAGAACATGCCAGAATGAAGGAAGAATGTCACAAACCGTACAAGCGTGTGCAAATTCCTAACAGTGAATTTTTGTTTTCTGTTTTATTTGCATCAGTGTGTGAGCTATTTCTGGTGCAGTTGGGTAGCTTCAGCTATGATGGTATTGAAGACCTGCAGAATTTGCCAGTGTTAATGCTGTTACTCATTGAAATTAATTTGCTCCATTTAAGACTTGATCCTTTAGTCACTATGCAAGCAAACTCCCAGTTAAGTGATCAGGAGTTTTGCCCATGTTTGGACTGCACAATTGGGCTATTAGTCTTTATTTTAAACAACTAGCCTGCCAAATTCACATTCGAGTTCTGCAGAAGACTGAGTCCTGAGGAAGAGGAGAAGAGATTAGAACAGAGGGGGGCAAACTACGGCTCTCGGGCCGCATCCGGCCCGCAGGACCCTTCCCTCTGGCCCCCGAGCTCCTGCCAGGGAGTGGAGTCAGGACAGGCTTGCGGAGGAGCCAGCCCAACTCCCTGGCAGCACAATGAGCAGGGCAGAGGCTAGCCCCTTAACCCTCCCCTTCTGCTCTCTTCCCTCCCTGCCTCCCTCGTAGTCACAGTTCCCCCAGCGCCTGGGCTGCAGCTCCTGCTGGGCGGCACGGCTATAGCACCGCCAGACCCGGTGCTCCAGGGCAACACAGTCAGGGGGCGGGGAGCAGGGGGAGATCTGGGAGGGTTCCAGGGGGGTGTTCAAGGGGCCTGGGCCCTGCTGCCGGGGACAGGGGCAGAGCAAGCCAAGGTCCCCCTCCACCCCCAGCATGTGTGGCCCCTGTCCCCAGCAGCCAAGCCCAGACAGGGAGCGAGCCCTGCCCGACTGCCAGGGAGAGCAGCCAAACGAGCAGGGGAAATGCACAGGGAAAGGACTGAGCCCCCCCTTTCCCCTACCTGACAGGTGACGAGGGGCAGGGAGGGTTGGATAGGGGGTGGGGGAGCCCAGGGGGCAGTCAGGGTTGGGGAGCAGGGGGGATTGGATAGGGGACGGGTGTCCCAGGGGGTTGATCAGGGGGCAGAGAGCAGCAGTGTTTGGATAGGATGCGGGAGTCCCGGGGAGCAGTCAGGGGTGGGGAACATGGGGGTTGGATGGGGGTGCGGGTTCCGGAGGGTTGGATAGGGGGTGGGGGCCTCGCTGTTTGGGGTGGCATAGCCTTCCCCAGCCTTGCCTACCTGGCCCTCCATACAATTTCTGTACCCAACGTGGCCCTAGGGCCAAAAAGTTTGCCCACCCGTGGATTAGAACAACATTGTAGGATGTTCAGGGAACATTGGGGGAAAAGTGCTTAGAACAGAGATAGCTCAGTGGTTTGAGCATTGGCCTGCTAAACCCAGGGTTGTGAGTTCAATCCTTGAGGGGACCGTTTAGGGAACTGGGGTAAAAATCTGCCTGGGTCTTGGTCCTGCTTTGAGCAGGGAGTTGGACTAGATGACCTCCTGAGGTCCCTTCCAACCCTGATATTCTGTGAAACAAAAAAACATAGGTAGATGTTCATAGAATAACGCCTACGTGTTGTCCAGAATTATATGGATAATCATTATAGATACATAGGAATGGGAGAGTGCATGGATAAAATAGGATCTGATCAAACTGTTCATTGGTTCAAAAGGAGTGAAAAGTTCATGACTTTTTATTAGTCCACTTAGGATCTCATTCTGCCACCCTCAAGAAGAAGCATCATCTCACTATTTCAACAACCGCCAAGGACGCGTTCTGCCACACTAACTCACAATTAGTTATTTTGGAAGCCGTGGTGGTGTAGCAGCCTCAGTTCCAGGATATTGGAGGGAAAAGGTGGGTGAGGTATAATGTCTTTTATTGGACCAACTTCTGTTGGTGAGAGAGAGAAGCTTTTGAGCTTATACACAGTCCTGTTGGAATCTGTAGTAGCTCTGTTTTTTCTGAACACCTCTATACTGAAAGACTTCAGCAAATTGGCGGTGAAATCAGAAAATGATGCAAAATTAAGGATCTTGAAGGGCTGATTTGAGGGAGAGGTTAGGAGAACTAAGCATGTGTACCATGATTGGATGATGACTAAGGGAAATATAACCAAAACCGAGTATTAGAAGGCTGTAACCACAGAAAGGGAAAGGAATTGCTCAGAGTGGTCCAGTGGCATATTGCTAAGAGTAAGAGATTAATCAGAGCGCAGAGAAGCTTAAATTGACTATGGGGATAAATTCCTAATCTGAGGAGTATTCCTAGACTGGAATAGTCTTCCTAGGGGAATGATGGAAGCACTATCACGTGGGTCATTTAAAAATGGAAAAGACACATTCAGGTGCAGTTTTGCTATGAGTAGTGATTATGGAAAAGTGTTATCTTCTTGCTTTCCCTACCTGCTTGGTGTATTTGAATTGTATCTGCTAACAGTGCTGAGGGCCTGATCCAGTGCCCACTGAAGTCACTGAAAAACTCCCATCTATTTCAATGGGTTTTAGATTAGGCTCTAATATTACAGTGTCACTTTTCAGAGGCCTACAGCACCAACATCATCGAGGTTCTGTCTACACTGCAATTAAAAACCTGTGCCAGCTGTCTCGGTTTGCGGGGTTCAGGCTGAGGGGGCTGTTTAATTATGGTGTAGATGCTCAGGCTGGAGCCCGGGCTCTAAGACCTGTGAGGTGGGAGAGTCCCAGAACTCGGGCTGCAACTTGAGCCCAAATGTCTATACCGCAATTAAATAGCCCCTTAGCATGAGCCCGAATCATCTGGCACTGGCCAGCTGCGGGTGTCTAATTGCAGTGTTGACATACCCTGAGAGAGATCTGGATTTGATTTCTTCTAGGGCTCCATCAACATAATTGTTTACCAAGTCCCAATTGGTTTACCTTTGCATACCCACTTGAAGGCAAAGGGGTTGCTCACATGTCATTGAGGGCATAATTTGGCCTGCAGAACCTTTTAGTCATGATGCTAGTGCACAAGAAAGAAAGAACAGTGCCTGACTTCTGGATTCCAGGTTGAGTTTGCAAGGCTGGCAGTTCCAGATCCAGCATTTTGTGTAACTAATTGGGACTGTAAACATGGAAACTCCCAATGCCATGTTTAGTTACTCTTAGTAGAAAATACCATGGTTTACAACCCTGATTTGGTATGGGGAGGACTAAATGGCCTGTTGGCTTTCCCATTTCTAGTTTTTATGATTTGGAGAAAAAATCTCTAATTTGATTGGTACCCAGACACAGTTTCCATTATATTACTAGATCGCTGAGTACAATGCAACAGAATATGAAGGGACTTCTGTGAAATGTGTGGAGGGAGATGCTTGTTAAAAGGCTTACAGGCAGCATTAGATAACGTTGTGTTTTTAAATTTGAACTGAAGAGAAAGAGTCACTTAGTGTCACCTACTCTTTTTTTTACATGCTAGAAGAGCTGACTTTTCTGTATTCTCTCTGAGTTAGATGGTAAACCTTCCTTGACCAAATCTAATGGCTAGCTAATATTTACATACTCCATTGTTTTTCAGGGATTAGGTATAAAATTGTGTTCGAACAAAAATTTGACAATGGTCATTGGGAAAGCCATGTTGAACCCTTCACAAAGGCTAATTAAACTTCTGAGATGTTCTTTTACTTCATTTGTACAAAGATTTGGAGACGGCTCCTGAAGTGAATCAGAAAATAGCCCTATTTCTGCTTACATTTGATATCAGGGGCCTTGAAGTGCAGGGGAGAGATGGTCCTGTAGTTAAAGTACGGAACTAGGAGTCGGACTTGAGTTCCATTGTTGGAGCTGCTAGATATTTTCTGTGTGACCAGGGGCATGTAATTTCTTTGTGCCTCACTTGCATAGACTCTAAGGCCAGATGGAAGCACTGTGCACTTCTAGTCTGACCTGTATACACAGGCTATAGACTATTTTCCTCATAAACTGGATTTCCACATGTGTGAAAGTCTCATCATCCGCTCGGTATTAAGAGTCTTAACTCATTGTATTCTTATAGCACATTACAAACCAAGTAATTAACATTGTTCTTAACAGCTTTGGGCAGTGGCACTTTAAAACCTACCCTGAGTTTTTAAAACAATGCGTAATGAGTTTCATTGTTCCAAGTCCCCTGCTCAGATGCAGCATTTCCTCCTTTCTTGGTTGTGGCAGTGTCTCTATTGCAATTCGGGGTCAGGTGGATGGACTTTTGGACAGAAGAACATTGTTAGCAGCTGGAACTCTTAAGTGTCACTTTTACTCTTCAGTGCCACGAAAGCTGCATGACGAAAAGCCAAAAATCTATCAGTCGGCCCACAAATCAGAGTCTTTCTTCCAGTCCGGCCATGGAACTTAAATAGTCATCCATGTATTGACAGCTGTCTGTTATTTAACTAAATCTAAATGAGGACGGAAAGGGAGTGTGCAGAGAATGCTGCTGCTTTGAAAGAACTCAAACCTGTTGCTGTGCTGCAAGCTGTGAATGTTTAAAGACCTCGTATTACTTACCATGCTGGAGGAGCGGGAAGGGAGGATTGGGTGGGAGGGGGGTGTTATTGTGAGGGTAACAGATGTGCCCTATGCTGTTGACGCGTGCCGGCTCTGTTCCTTTGCTCTTAACACCAGGTGCAGCTATTGTTCTGGCTGGTCTCTATTCATCCAGCCTCGTCTGTTACTCTGCTCTTTCTAGCTCATTGTTTCTGAAGAAAATTAGCATTAAAAACCCATCCGAAACCCCCATGTCCCTCAACTGCAGGTGACTGTTATTGGCTCCAGCTGCCACCCTTGCGCTTGATTACTTCCATATGGGGTTATGGTAAGAAGTAATATCCACTTACTGATTTCCCTCTCCCCCTCCCCCTGCATTTTATTACTCACAAAGAACAATACCCTGAAATCTATTAGACCCCCCCGCTCCCCAATAGGCTCCACATTCTACTCAGTATTAGGATGGTGATGAACATTTTACAAGCAAAGCTAATTATCTTCTCACCCCCCCCCTCCCCCATTCTCTTCCTCCCACCCTCTCCTCCTCTGTAAAAGTGAAATAACCAAGGACCAATTGGTAGTAAATTAAATCTTTGAAACATCCAGAGATGAGGCGTCTTGCTAACAGGAAAATTCTGCTAGTTTTTGGATGATCTTTAATGGAAACTATTTAGCCATCATCTTTTATATCCTGTTGTGCCACACCTATGAACCAGATGAGCAAATCACATTTCAGGGAACCACAAGAGAATAGACGCTGCTATTTTTACAAGTTGATTATTAATTTCATAAGTTTAGACAGACGAAGGGAGGGGCGGCGGAGACACTTTAAAAAAAAATGTGGATGATCTAGTTGTTAGGAGCAGAGCACTCCTCGTTTTTTAATATAACACATCTCAAGAATGGTGTGTTTTGATTTTGTTTTAAATCTAAACCATTTAATGTGTGTTTTTTTTACTGTAAAATATAGCACTTTGGAGCTCCCTGTTTCTCCTTGTGACCCCCAGGTTAAATGTTTTTTTCCCCCTTTATAATCTAAGCACATTTCTGTCAGCCCTTCACCTTAGCCTAGGATCTGAAATCAAGCTGCATTCTTTCTGGCTTGTGCATCATTATCACCAGCAAAAAAAACTTTCTCTGTTACACCTGGGCAGCCTGTTGTGCAACTATCCTATTTATTATGATGCTTGAACCAGATGAGAATCAAACTCTCTCACTTTTCCTCCCATAGCTGTGTTGACCTTGCAGAATTAATAGGAATCAAAACAAAAACTTCTGTTGTCACCAAAGTCCTCCAGTAAAACTGTGAGGGAGCAGATGTATGGAATAAAAGGGTAATTTTTTTGGTTTACTTTGTCCCTTTTTAGAGTAGAACTGAACCTTGAAAGGCATTAAGGAAGCTAGAGCAGTGTCAGCACAGATAACCATGGCCAGTGCTATAATTCCATGGGGGACAAAGCAACTTTTTATACTTATGGACGAGGATTAGGAAACTACTTTCATAGAGAACTGGATGAAAGGATAACGCAAGATTTCCAATATACTTATAGTAGTTTTCCAGATGGAAATACATTCACTTGAACTGTGACCTTGTAATTCAGTGGGTTCTGAAGAGGTTACTTCTGGGTGATCAACTAATTTCAGTTGACCTGTTCACCAGGGCACTGAGTGGTGGAGCTGTCACATACACGGCCCTGCACCTTGGGTAGCAGGCTGCTGTGGGGAAGATTGACACCAGTCACTGACTGGCTCAGACACAGATGCACTTTCCGTGTGGTGCTGACTGAAGGAGGAAGCCTATTAGGCTCGTGTAAACCCCAGCCATTATATATTATGAGACCAATTTTCAAAAGAGCTTGTCTAAATCGCACATACAAATCCTGCATTTTCACACACACAGTGGCACTTAGCCGCCACTTACCTGTGTGCACCTAAATGCTCGTTATGCAATTTAGGTGACCACTTATGAAAACTGGGCAATTTGTGTTATGAACACACATTCTGCCGCTATATTAAGGTAACAGAGTGGGCTGGTGGTTAACAGCTGACTGGGAGGGGGGGCTCCTGTGTTCTATTCCTGGCTCTGCCACTGACTTGTGTGTGACCTTGGGAAAGCTAACCTGTCAAGTGCGGTGTTTACCTCTCCTATAAAATGCTGATAAGACTTTCCTACCTCATAGGGGTGTTGGGATTCCTGGTTTTATTCCCCACTGGTGTCCAGCAGCCTAAACAACTGGTTGTCCTTCTCCATAGCACTTGGAGGGAGGTCAGACCTTTGTGATGCAGGAGCTAGAGACTGCTCTTCTGGAGAATAGCCCAGCATTCTCTGCCGCAAAAGAAGCCCAAGCAGCAGATTGGAGTCTTTTAACCAGTTTTCCTTTATTTGTTTTTTTTAAGATAAATTAACTTTCTCCTCAACTTGGCCCCCTACCAGATTCTGACATTGGAACCAAATTCAGTGGGAGCTGAGCTTTCTGGGACACTGTGGCTGTTGTTTCCGTCCCCTGCCTTCCTGTCAGAATGGGCAAAATGGTGAAGCAAGGGAAGAGTGCTGGGCAGGGTTGAGATGGACCAGCTCTGGTATGCAGGGGATGGGGCAGGTAGATCTCTCTGTGGTGCTTTAAGAGGAACAGGTCCAACCCCCACAGTTGGTGTTCAGGCCAGACAAGTTTCTAGCTGTAGGAGCAGCCATCCAGCTCAGATGCTTTTCTGCTCCCCAGCTCTTCTCAAGAGATTTAGCAGTATAACAGCAGGCAGCAGTGGTGCCTTTGCCAGTTCAGGAGGCCGTGCAGCCAACATCTCAGTTCCCAGCAGCAGCTGCAGCGGGGGAGGGTTGCAAAGCAGTTCACCACTGGGGCCTCTGATCTCTCTAGTGGGCTTTGCAGAGGGATAGCCTCGTGGAATCAATTCTCCCTTTAGGGTTTCAGGTCTCCTGCCCAGGGCAAGTGGGCTGCTCCAGCCCTTCCACCTTAGTTTAAATTCTTGGCCCCTCTCTCTGTTACAGTCAGCTACATCTTCCCCAGGAGGTAATGAAGAAGGTCTCTTTCTCTTGGGTGGCAGCAATGCATAGGTGCTGAAACTATGGGTGATGGGGGTGCTAGTGCAGCCCCTGGCTTGAAGTGGTTTCCATTATATACAGAGTTTACGGTTTGGTTTAATGGCACTCAGCACCCCCACTATACAAATTGTTCCAGCACCCCTGCAGCAATGTATGTGACATCCTACCCCACATGCCCATATTTCCAGCTATTGCAACTTGCTATCACTCCTCTGCCTTCCCCTGCAGTGGAGACCTCTCTGTCAAACCACTTAAATATTCACATGTGGGAGGAAACCAGCCAGCCTTCTGTGGTTTCCACTAGGAGCAAACAGCCTCCAAAGGCTGAACTTATTGCCTTAGAGCCCCTAAAATGCTTGTCTAAAGTGAAACTGCTCTGTTTGAATCAATGAAGCACTCATTGGTAAAGAGAAACTGGAAGTCAAGGAGGACTCCCATTAACACAAGTCAAAAAAATCCAAACATTGTTCTAAGAAAGGTCATAGAGCTTCATAACCTTCCATCTTCTCCTCTCAAGAAAGAGGAAAGCTGTCCAGATCTGATCAGGAGGAGGGAGCTCTGAATAGACTATTTCCCTCACCCCCAGTTGTTTGAGGCGAGGTTCAACAAGTTCCTGCCGATGCTTGGGATCCAACCTCCATTGGCAGACGATCCAGAACAGAGTGGTAGGGCTGGCCAAGTCACCAGAAGTGCTTTCTTCCCAAATCCAAGGAGATTTGCATTCCCCTCCATCACTTGCTGGATCTTATCAAAGATGTAGGATAATGCCCAGGTAAGGTAAAAGGGCTGGATAGACTGTTCTTTTTGATTTAAAAAAAAGAGAGAATTTGTTACTACTGCAGCATCTGCCTTCAGAATTGTATCTGTGATCAATGCTACAGTGATCCCTATGGAAGGGGTGATTTCTGCCCAAGAGAATAGACTCATCTGATGAAATTATGAGGCCTCAGAATCAGTCCTTAAGGCATTTATCACACGTATCTGCTTCTCCAGGGCCATTCTAGCATCAGCAGATGAGCTGAGAAGTGCAGTTCCTTAAAAGGATAGGCAATGGCCCATGATCCTCCAGAAGACATCTCTGACAGCTTTGTTTGTCGCAGATTCTTCCTTGGATTCATTTGAGATTTGCTGTCTAATCCAGGGCCTCAAAAATTGTACGTTAAAGATGTCTCTGTCTCTGGAAGGTGGGAATACAGGCCGAGCATTTCAGTGCTGTACACAATTGGTTTTGCATTTACGATGGGGCAGATTCTTTGGAGTTTGACAGTAGTAGATGGTCTGCAAGGGAGGATCGGATCTGTGTAGATAAATCGGAGGTTAGAAAATGTGTGAGAAACGTGAGGCTGGTAAATATCCCCAGCAGCTTTCTTCAGACTTGTAGTAAACCTACAAAGTCAAATCCCAAATGTAAGGGGTTTCTTCTCCCCAATTAAATGATCAGACCATATGGTGTTTACTGAAAGTGCCTGTGATATGGAAGGAGCCCACCGACTAGATCACTCTCTTTCAACAGAAGCCGCTTTACCTAATGTCACTGTCCTGAAACCTGCAGGTTCTTTTCAGCAGCAGATGAGCTGGGGATTATTCCAGTGACCTTCTCCCTGCTGTTGGTATAACCTTCTGATTCTGCTGCTGTGGTGCTGCTTAACCTTATGTGCATTTAGCAATCTTCCCCTGTCTTTCACCAATATAACTAGTGTGTCTTTTTTTTCTCCCAGGGACTCTACCCAGGTCATTGTCTTTCACTCCCTTATAAAAAAATTACTGGTTTAAGATCCTTGGGATGAGAAGGTTGGAGCAGCATCTCTGTTTTCTGAAAAAAGAACAGGAGTATATACATAGCATATAGCTATATGCAGCCGAAGAAGTGGGCTGTAGTCCACGAAAGCTTATGCTCTAATAAATTTGTTAGTCTCTAAGGTGCCACAAGTACTCCTGTTCTTTTTGCGGATACAGACTAACACGGCTGCTACTCTGAAACTCTGTTTTCTGAAAATTACTAATTACTGCCATTAGTAAAATAGATCACCTCTTCAGGGGGAAGTGTGTGGATCAGGAAATAGTAACACCCTGACATTTTTTTTTTTTAATGTATTGTAGAAAGCTGTTATCAAAGACAGCACATGGAAAGAATTTTCACATGACTTCTGAAGAGAGATTAATTAGTATTGGAGGGGAAGGAGGGAGGAAATCAGGCAACTGTTTTGCTACTTGAACTTTGCATTTAAGGGAATGGAAAAGTGGCAAAGTCAGTCCTTTGTGCCTCCTGCTTATTTAGGGATTAAAGTGTCCAGAATTGGGGCAGTGGCCTTGGTGTCCATTTATGAGTTGGCCCCAGCCTAGAAAATTAACTTCTAGTCCCTTTAATGTAATTGCGGGGCTTGAATGTAGCTTGTAATGAGTTCTCACTTGTCTTGCCAGTATATAAATTAATAATACTGTGACACCTTACTCGAGTCTGGTGTAAATTCACTGCTCATGGCATAGTTATCAGAGATTGAGCTAATATGATTCTTTCCTCCTCCCCTCTGCCCCCCCTCCCTCCCACTCCCACGGTTTGTGCTCCAGCATCAAAGCTTCTAGAATCAAAATCCATGCTTAGATCACCAAAAAGCTGCCACATCAGTGTGCTTAATACTTAATGTGTAGTATGCTTGAACTGTGGCTCTTCTCTGAAGAGTGTTGCTGAAAATAGCATCGGCCTTGGCTACACTGGCAATTCACAGCGCTGCACTTGCTGCGTTCAGGGGTGTGAAAAAAAAAACCCCTGAGTGCAGCGCAGTAAAGCGCCAGTGTAATCAGCACCTGCAGCGCTGCAAGCTATTCCCCTCGGAGAGGTGGAGTACTTGCAGCGCTGCGAGAGAGCTCTCGCAGCGCTGGCGGCGCGACTACACTCACACTTCACAGCGCTGCTGTGGCAGCACTATGAATCCGCGAGTGTAGCCAAGGCCATCAGGAGGCACTGTGTTATCTCAATGGTTTCTAAAGCAAGTGTTCTCCGTTGACAAGATTTGCAAGTGTTGTCTGGGGTTTTGTCTTCACTACCAATGTTAATAAGCTGTGGCAGCGCTTTAACGTGGCTGTGTAGTCATGGCTGTAAAAACCCACCCCCACGAGGGGAGTAGCTACCAACGCTGGGAGCCCAGCTACCAGCGCTGGTGCCCTGTCTACACTGCCAGTTTACAGCGCTGAAACTTGCATCGCTCGGGGGGGGGGGGGGGGAGGGGTGTTTTCATACCCTTGAGCGAGAAAGTTTCAGCGCTGTAAAGTGGCAGTGTAGACAAGGCCTAAGTTTTGAGAGTTGAGCTGGGTTATCTCCACTTTGCACATAATCACCAGTAATAAAGCTGCTGAGGGTTAAATGATCTCTTCAGCGACACCCAAGCAAGACCATTGTCTTCTAATTTATGCCCTCAGTGGCACTTGTGCAGTCCCAGTCCCTTCAGTAAGTTTGCACAGATGTAACTCACTGGAATATAATACATAATTTTGTTGATAGACACAAGAAGGAACAGAATCTGTGGCTTGTTCCGTCTGAGCTGGGATGGGTCTTTGGGTAAAAAGAGTAAAATCAAGTAGTTAGAATCCGCTCAAGTTCCTTTTGAAAAGTAATACCTTAAGCCAATGTCAGGTATGTTGCGAGAAAGAAACTAATCTTGAAGGGGTACCCCCACAGAGGTGGCTGTTTTTTTTTAGTGGAGATGGATCGAGTGAAGTAATACCTGTTTGCATGGCTTGTAATTCTGTACCACACAGACTCAAGTCTTTTAAAATACACATACTACACAAAAACAAAATCTAAAGAATCTTACCCTTAAATGTAGCCTCACTGTGAATATCAAGAGGACTCTCCATCTCTATCCAAAGTACCAGTAGTCAGCATAATTCATGAGCTTATTAATCTATTGTTCTTTAGGGTCACTTTCTTGTCGTTTTAGTTACTATCTCATGTGCAAATCTGATTTGCCTAATGGCCTGGTGATTGTAATTGAAAGGCACTCTGCACTTACTTGATTGTGGAAAGTCTCACTCGGGCTCACACACAGATAGGACTCTGCCTCTGCTGAGAGGAAATCTATAGGCACCGCTTGGTAGACTGCGCTGTGGCTGGAGAAGGAAATGTCATTTGAAACACACTTGGCTTTTACACGTGTGGTTGCAGTTTTTGAAAACACACTTTCTGATTCCGATTTCTCTAATGCTTGGAACCTTCCTTTGCTGGCTCTTGAGAGCTGGTCAGGCAGGGCTGGTGTATTTAAGTGCATAGCACCATTCCAGTGACTTCTGAGATGGAATGGCATCTGTTAGTTATGCTACATTATAGACAAGGCACTTCCAGCTTTTTAAAAACTAATACAGTGACCAATGCTATTCTTTTTTGTTAGCAAGCTACATTCATGAAGCTACCGTAGCAGCTTAACATGCATTAAGATACACTAGACCAGATTCTCTGGGCTGCCAAGTTCACTTTGCATCTAAATGAACTTAAAGCATCTTGTGGCTGCTCCTGGATAATTCCCCCTCATCTCCCATTGAGGAATATTAGGTAGGCAGCAGTTATGAGGCCCAGAGTGTACAAGGCACTCTCTCCAAAGAGAACTAACATGAATTATGACTAGATTAGTCTGCCTTGGATACATGGGTAAATTGACAGGATAGCAAGAGTGGGGCTAAAGAAAGTAGCACAAATGGAATGTAATTAATGGGTACAACAGCCAAGCCACAGTTGGTTATGATGTGAGGGACACTAATATGCCACTTAGATAGTGCTGGATTCTGATGCTTTGACCTTATAGGAAATTGTGGCTATTAGAGGTGGAAAAGACCTACTACCCCAGTCAGAGTCATGACTGACAATGTGGCCTGCATGTTCTATAGCAATTGGTAGGAAAGACTGAGACCCCCTTTCTCTCTGCGTCAAGGTGATAAAGTTATGGAACTGGTGCATAAAGCATCGCATAGGAGCAATGTATCTTCCAGGCAGACAAACTGTTTTACAGCCAACGCTCTCAGCAGGTATTTTTCCCCAAGACTACATATGGGAACTGAACCCCCGTGTCCTGGTCAGCATTTTTCAGATTTGGGGATTTCCAGAAGTGGACCTCTTTGCAACCGCTACGAACTAAAAAGGCCAACTGTTTCGTTCAATGGGCGGTTTAGGTCCCAGTTCCTCTTCCTATTCCCTTGGACAGGGAAGCTGTTTTATGCGTTTTCCCCCAATGCTTTTGATCCTCAGAGTGATGAACAAAATTAGCTAGGAGCAGAATCATTCTAATAACCCCAACGTGGTCGAGGCAAGCGTGGTTTCCTTATCTGTTGCACCAAGCTCTTTGTCCACCGATAAATCTTCCAGTCACTTCTTAAATCCTCTCTCAGGATGCCGGTCAATTGGTACATCCCAATATAAGTGGTGTTCGCCTCAAGGCGTGGCTCCTCGATGGTTCGCAAGAATACAGTCTTCCTGTTCCGCAGACATATGGCACCTATTCTTAAAGAGTAGGAAAGATTCTACCAGAAATGCTTACCTTTAGAAATGGAGAAGATTTAGTCACTGGTGTGAACTCCAAGACACTGTCCCACAGTCTGCCCCATTTCAGTTCGTTCTGGAATATCCATTGCAGCTAAAGAAAATATGGCTGTCACTTAATTCTCTCAAGGTTCCTCTGGCAGCCATAACAGCATTTCATACCGCTATTGAGGGGTTCTCCCTGTTTGCTGCATCTGCTAGGTTCATGAAAGGTCTGGGAAATTTTTTTCCACCAGTGCAAGTCCCTATCCCTGTTTGGGACCTTAATCTGGTTCTTAAGTCTCATGAAAACTCTCTTTGAACTGATGATAACCTGCTCCTTATCGAATTTATCTGTGAACAACAGCCTTCCTAATGGCTATTAGATCAGCCTGCAGAGTCAGAAAGATTGGCACTTTAATGGTGGACCCTCCTTTCAATTTTTTACAAGGATAAGGTTTCCTTATCTGCATCCCCGGTTCCTTTCTAAAGTGTCTTCTAAGTTTCATGTGAATCGGATCCTTTACGTGGTAGTTTTCGTTCAGAAACCACCAAGTCCAGTGTGCAGACTGCACTCCATATTCTAGATATCAGAAGGATGTTATCTCATAGACTCATAGACTTTAAGGTCAGAAGGGACCATTATGATCATCTGGTCTGACCCCCTGCATGCTGCAGGCCATAAAACCGTCCCTACCCCTTCCTTGGACTCTGCTGTTGAAGTCCCCAATCCTGTGTTTTAGTGACTTCAATCGGCAGAGACCCTCCTGCTAGTGATTCCTGCCCCATGCTGCGGAGGAAGGCGAAAAACCTCCAGAGGCTCAGCCAATCTACCCTGGAGGAAAATTCCTTCCCGACCCCAAATATGGCGATCAGTAAGAACCCGAGCATATAGGCAAGAGTCTCTAGCCTGACCCCTGTTAGCCATTATACTATTTACCTACCATTGCTTGGTATTCCTTGACTACTATGTTTCACCATTAGTCAAGGAATACCAAGCAATGGTAGGTAAATAGTATAATCTTTCTGACTACGTAGGATTAAACCATTTCATAAATCACCTAGATGGATTGTTCCATTTTGCAGACAGATCAAAAGGCTCTGCTATTTCTACCCAGAGGCTATCAAAATGGATTTCTGGATGTATTACAACTTGCACGGTCAACATCCCCTGCTGCTGGCCTGCCAGCTCACTCTGTGAGGTCACGGTGTACATCTGTAGCTCTATTTAAAAATGCCCCAGTTGCTGAGATTTGCAGAGCTGCTACATGGTCTTCGGTATGTGCCTTCTCCAAAAACTATGCTTTAGACGACGATGCCTCCAGATCTGATGCGGCAGTTGACAATGCAGTTCTTTCTTCTGTAATAGACTCAACTCTGAAGCCCCCCCCTCCTGATGGGATACTGCTTGGAAGTCACCTGACATGGAGCACCCATAGGGTGCTACTTGAAGAAGAAAGAGAGGTTACTCACCCTGTGCAGTAACTGTAGTTCTTCGAGAGGTGTGTCCCTATAGGTGCTCCATTACCCACCCTCGTTCCCTTCTGCTTTGGAGTTTCCTTCTGAGACTCAGCAGTGGAGAAGGAACTGATGGCAGTTCACCTGCGCAGCCTGATATAGTGGCAGCATGGGCCATGAGGATATCAACGGCGCATGCGTGGGCTGAACAGACACTGCTGATGAAAATCTATTGAAAGTATGTGCGGATGTGGGGGAGGGGTCACGGGTTTCTGAAATGGAACATCCACCAGGCTGCATTTCGAAGAACTACAGTTCCTGCACTGGGTGCATAACCTCCTTTTTTCCTGGTCTTCATCCTGCATTCAGGGAAATAGGATTGCCTGTTGGACTCTGCCTTCTGTTTTGAGAAAACTTCAATATTAATTTTCATTCCTGGGAACACTGCACTTGTTTTTGTTTGTTTGTTTGTTTGTCCTGGTCGTTCTTTTGTTGTTAATTCTCTTTGTTAGCGGTGTGACTCTGCTGGTTCTTGTTTGGCAAACCTGATTTTTCATCCAAGCCAGCAGTTATGACTTATCAGTTCCTTGACTGTCAGTGCTCTGATTTCACGAAACCTGACTTCTTCTGTGCTTGTTAGCTGAGAGTTTTGATAAGAGTGTACATCTGGGGTGGCAGGCACCCTTGGTTCCATCTTGCTAGTAGGAATCCTCTAGATGGTCCTATATTTATTCATCTTCTGTGTTCAGGTAACTAACTGATTTTTCTTTTCAATGCTCCCTGCTCCTCTTTTTATTTAATTATTAAGACAGTGCTATTCACCATGCTGTTTAGTAATTATTCATGACACTTGAGCTGTTGATGGGGACATTTCCAGCCATACATTTGACACTATTTTATCTGCAGTCTGTTCTGCTCCTTGTTCCTGGGTTACCTGTTTTGGTGATTGACACTCATTGGCTACACTTGTGTCTTTTGTCACTGGATCTGTTAGGACCCATCCCTCATAACCTTGTTTGTCCTCAGGGATCTGTGCACTCAGACATCTCCCTCGTTGTTGGAGGTAATCCAGGCTTGCCTGAGGTCTGGCTGCTTTTCAGCAATGTTTTCAGCTTAGTTGATAATGACTGCTTGGGTTCTACCAACCAGCAGGAATTTTTAAATTTTTGTTTGAATACTCTGATTTCTAATATCCTTCCCATGTTTTCTATTGAGGTTAAAGTTTCTTCTTTCAAGCCTTTCGGTGGTTTGCTAGAGGGCCTGTATGATGAATTTGCTGCATCTGTTCTTAAAAGGAAGAGGGAATATTTTCTTTTCCAATAATTCTCAGGTTGTTTTCCTCTTTTCTTATATTTTTTACCTTCTTTGGTCTCCAAGGAAGATTGTGTCTATTGCTGAGGTCAGACAATAACACTCTGCAGTATGTAAAACCATACATGCAGCTCCAGTTTGTCTTTCGTCCAACCTGGATGGTTCAAGGACTAAGAAATTGGCCAAGGCTGGGAGATGGAAAAATCTAGCTATGGACATGCTGCTGGCAGGTTAGGAAGAATCACCTCAATCCTATGATACGGGGGTCAAGGGTGCCTGGTTCCATTACTAATGGGGTTTTTATCCACATTTTGTGAAGGAAGCTTGTGGTTTGGATTTACTCTTGAACTCTTCAGCTACTCCTGGATTCTCTTGGGGGCAACAGGGGCCAAAAAAGTCTTTGTATCTGGTGTGAGAGTTTCTCAGATGCAGCCCTTACCACAATTATCCACACCTTGGTGACCTTAGACTGTTACTGCAAAATGCTTTGCTTGGGGCCACCTAGAAGGCACAGCTTATGCAGAACCATGCCTCGCTGTGTCAGCAGCTGGGAGTACCTCATGGCTGTGCCAGCTCCTGTGCCTGTTGAGTGAAATTCAGAATAAGCAGAGTGATAAAGCCCTGCGTGGGTACTGGCTGCCTGAGAATCATCTCTGTGTGACATGAACACAGCTGAGATCAGATGGGGCATTTAAGGTAAGGGTGCGTAGAGTTGAATGGTGCAGGGCATTCTTAGGAAAGAGCCCCCGATGATCTGGCAAATCATCTGAATACCTCAAAATGCTTTATAAACATTAAAGAATTGGGCCTCTTTCATGCACATACACGAGATAGATACTTTATTAACTCAGTTTCACAGATGAGGAAACAGGTGTGATGACTTGCCCAAAGTCTCACAGCAGGTCTGCAAGACAATGTTGGGGCCAGGCGTAGGAGCCAGATGTTCTGACTTCCAGCCATATCTTCGGCCATCACTGACTTCATTTTAAACTTAATTTCTGAGAACTGTAAAAGTTCTTGAAAGGAAGATTTGCAGTGCATTCTGAGGCATATGCACAGACCGCACACTACCACACATGCATTATGGAGAACAGTGAGTCTAGAGTGGCCTTCCTCCTTCAATTTAGAAATAGGTTCCTCTCCTGGGACCACACCCCTCAGGTACCCAGGCTGGCTGGTTCTCAAGTTTCTTTGCTGGGGTGTCTGCCGTCCACTCTGGATCATCCTTCCAGTGCTACAGGGTTCAGCAAAGCCTGGTCCTGCTGAAGTTGGCTTGTGCAGCTTCTCTCTCTAGGTTCCCCTCAGCAGCCCCTCTGTGCATCTCCTCTCTCCAAGAAGGATGCCATGGAGAGACATCCTTTCCCCTCCTTGACCTTACTCTATCCCTGCCAGGGGCCCTCTGGTGGAGACAAGCAGGTTACATGGGGGAAGCTCCCTAGATACCTCTGCTCCCTGATGTGTACAGATGCCATCCAGAGGTTGGGATATGAAGCGACAATCAGCGGGAAACCCAGGCTGCATAACTATTTGTGCTGTTAAATAAACCACAGTGGCCCTGGAGCAAAGAGCTAATGCTCTCTGTTCTGAACTGGAGCAGCATCTGCTGGCGTGGGGCTTTGTCTCTATAGCCTATATCAGCTCTTATAAAACTAGAGTTGAGAGAGGACACTGTGGCTGGAAAAATTCCCTTCATTCCTCACAGCTTCTTTTCCCTGCCAAATTCAAGAATTAGGGAATAAAACAATGGCTGGTGAGCATGAAGGGTGAGCAACTCAGTAGTCTGACAGCTAAGAACATCCCATCATAAAGTTCTGCAGCCCTCAGGGGAGCAGGCTTCGAGTCAAGCACCACAGAAAAGTCCACAGTGCCAGGTGAAAATTGGTTTGACAAATGTGTGAGCTGTTTTATTCTGTTTGCAGAGCCAGTTAAGGCTGGGGCTAGCTGGGTAGTTGTAAAAGACATTTTGCTTCCATGGAAAAATCCAGGAAGAGGTTGACCTGCAGATGTTCGTCCTTGCTTTTTGCTGCAGCCCTGTATGGAGGAGGGTGGGTGCGTCTTTGGTAAGTATTGATGCAGCATTCTAGCAGCGGTCGTATTGTTCAGTGGTGAATTCTCTTCAGCTCAGTCTATTAGAAACATAACGAATGCACCACAAGGTCACTATTCCCGGTGCCGCAGAAATGCTTTTCAAAGCCTCCCATCATTGAACTAGTCAGATAAAGAATGACAAAAAAAATCTGAAAGGTGTATGAGACTGGGAAGAGAAAGTGTTTCAGACTGGGTTAAATGGAGCCCAATTTGGTGCTCATTTGGGATTTTGAAGGGGTTTTGTTAGTTTGTTTTTAATTGCGCCACTTGTTAGACTTTGGTTTGTTACCTTTTAAAAATATCTCAACAGCTTAAGTCCTTAAGTCTCTTCCATGGTAAACACTGCAGAAAACCTGGACAAAAGTCAGTATCCTCCAGGAATATTCCCCATTAAACATATTTTAGCAGTTAGACCTGAAATCTGACCTACTTTAAGCATGTAGCCTCACCAGGAATGCCCACTAGCTTCTAAATATTGTTTTATTGCAGACGTGCTAGTGTGATTAAGAAACTAAAAGGAAACATCATTACCATGGCCCCAGTCCTGCAACATGATTCACTAGCATGGGCCTCTGCAACTGCACAGAGTCCCGCTGACTTTAGTGGACTCCCCAGAGACCCACAGGTCTGCTCCATCAGGCCCTGATCCTCCTTTGTGATCTTTGTTTTGATCTTTACTGCCCACTGAAGTCAATGGAAAAACTCCCAACTGCATTGAGCTTTGGATCAGGCCCCTTTCCTGACTTTTAAGAACACCACATGTGCGCTGCTGCTTCAGAGCTAACGGGGACTAGGCCTGCGGGATGAAATGCTGTTCCCAACACTGCGCTGGCAACGTTTTATTGCTGTGGCAGCAACAGTCGAAGTTAACAGAATGGAGCTTGCCCTTCTTCACAGAAGCGGGAGAGAGGTGAGGATGTTTATTAAAAGGGAAAAGATCAGACTTCAAGTTGTCAAGCTTTTAGCAGGAATTAAAGAATGCTAAATAAAAATAAACACTAGAGACTGTCCCCAAAAAACATTGTGAAGGTAGAAAACGCTGCCAATAGCTAGAGTTTTTCTCCAATACACTTGCGCACATATCTGCACCAAAGCCATGATCTACTACAGAAAATTACTTTTGCAGAAACTAAAGTTATTGCTTTATACACTGCTTTAACTGCAAGCAGGGCAAAAAATCTCCCACAGAAATCATAATTCTTAGGGAAGCAGTAAACAGCTGCGTGTCCTTCCACCTAACCTTTGGCTTTTTGATACAAAAAAATGAAATGTCCTTACTAGCACCTCAGCAAATCCTTACATAGATTTTGTTTAAATTCAGTTGTGATGAATGGAAATTTGAAAAAAAAATCAGGCGTGGCTTTTGAATCTGTCATTTTTAAAAACGATTTGTCATGCTCCTGAGCTCTTCCCTCATTATAATAGTGTGCTGTTTAACAGGTGACATTCTCTGGGAAAGGCACTCAAGATAAAAGCTGGTTAAAGCTAGTGAGCGACTGACCTAGTTTGTTTGTTATTTTTTTGTTTGTTTGTTTCAGAAACTCAGTTACTAAATAGAAAACAAGTTTTAAATTAGTACCTCCAAAACCAGAGAATAGCATTGAGGAACTCCAGGGTACTAGGAGCCAGAATGGTTGTGACTTACTCAAGACCACACAGAGCCAGCAGGTTTCCCACTGAAATCAAGGGGACTACTTGTGCTTAAGTACCTTGCTGAAATGGGGCCTAAATGAACAGATTTTGTCCACGTTACATAGTATTTAAAGTAGGGCTGGATTTACATAGGTATTTATGTGCAAATACCCTTGTAAATCTGGCCCATACTCTTCAAAAAAGCCTTGGCAGAGATTTAAGGAATGAAACAGTAGGTGCAGCAGAGACTTGGATGGTAATATTTCAAAGGAATTCTTTCCCCAAAGTGTCTCTGAATGGCATCGCCTGTGCACCGTCTCCATATTTATCACGCCAAGGAACTCAAGGGAGAGTTTCTACATTTGTAACTTTGCATGTAGTAGAAACACGTTTGCCAGATTGTGCAGTGAATAATTTCAGAACGTTTGGAAGCTTACCTGCTTAAAGGGAACTTTTTTTTTTAAAGTGGGATAACCGGGCTTCCTCCACACATCTCTCAAATTAGCACATACAGTGAAGGTGTGTTTAGACCACAAATAGAGTGATTATCATAATTTTAATATTCATATTAAGTTTTTGCTTCTACTGTACACAATGTTTCATGTAAATGTTGCCACTGGGTTTTCCATGTAATGTTTTTATGTGCATACACTTCACACACATACATGCAGGGAAATTACCCTGAAATCATCTTTGATTCAGTGTTGGTGACGGCTCAACAATAGAAACTGCTGCTCTTAGTGTTCTTAGGTTGTATCCCAGCTTTACTTGTTATGTCTGGTCTCCGTTGGACTTGAAGTCATTAATCTTCCTCATGTTTTCGCCAGTAAGGCAAATACAAGACAGATGTCCACATCTGGAAGGTTAGTTCCAGCCATCATTATTGCACTCAAATAGTTTAAATTACAGTAAGACTATTTGGAGAGCAATGAAGCAAGAGGAAATTTTTAAGAACTCTGAATGTTATTTTGGTATCCATTAAAAATGTTTAGCAGCTGTAATTTCTCATTCGAAATGCTGTTAACCTAGTGAATAAATATTGCAGAGGCTTAAATATCTGTTACGTTAGAAATGGATTTTCAGCTTATTTTGTACCCCTATGTGCAGTGGTAAACAAACAAAATGTTACCAAAATGTTTATAACTAATTCAGCCAATTAGCGAGGATCTTTTGCTTTGCTTGACCATAGTTGGCTATCCAAGGTCTGGGCGTTATATTTCTGGTTACAGTATTGGACAGCTAGATCGTGATGGTGAATGGGGTTTTGTTTTTTGTGGAAGGAAGCAAATTCCTCTGGAGAAGGAGCTTGGAGGTATTTCATCATTCTGTCACTGCAGAATGCCAGGCGCAAAGTCTAGACAGGTTTATTGGCTACTTTCAACAGTTCAGAAAGGGAAAAGATGGACTCCTGAGGGAACAACTGCACTAACTTTATTCTTGCACTTCTCCGTGTAAGTTGTGTCTACAGGGAATATTTTCATAACAGAAAAGTTTATCAGGATGTGCGTTAGGTTCCTCTTGATTCCCACTTCAATTGCATTGTGTGACGGACAGCCAAAAGTCACATGCCTACAGCTGAGGAAGAAGAGCCCCAGTAACTGTCTAATGCACACTCTGACAGAGCAGGCAGTGTTGCTCACTAACCCTAATTTTTCTCCAAAACAAGTCTCATGCAAGGTGTCCTGCTGTGGAAAATACTGCGTAGCAGAAGAACAAGCGGAAACTATTTTTTCTAACCTCTGCCTTTATTTTACAAATGGTCCCTGAATGTTCTGGAGCCCTTCTTCCTTTCCCTGAGCCCAGCAGCCCTTTTTATTATAAAATCTAAATGGTGACCATTGCAGAGCTCTTCGTTTGGCATTTCCAATACAAAGTGGGTATAAGGGCTCCAGAACTATGAACTGCTGCTGCCAGGGCAGCTTGGCATTTTGGGGGCAGGACAGTTTTTAAAATGTGACCTGCTTTCCCTCCCTTCAGCTGCCTCCCTTCAATTCTTCCACCCCCTCCCCCAGGCCACTCTGCTAATTTCTCCCCCACACCGCATACCCCATTTAATATAATGGATGATGATGGGGGTTTCGTTCTGCAGTGATTCCATCCGAGCCATGTCCCATTTGAGAGCTGGTACATAGCTGTAGAATGATCAAAAACCCAACCAGCTTCTGTCAATGTGTTCATCCATGTTCCCTCATGTCTATTAGGGACTAGGCTGAGACTGCTAAATATATTTCAGGTGGGCTCCAGGTGAAAGTCAAAGCCGTTAACTGTTTTGCCATCTAGCTCCATAATAAGTCTGTTGAATGAGCAGAAAGAAACTGTATACCAAGCGATGCTCCTCAGACCTTTTTAGAGAATCAGTCCTCTATGATGCAAATCAGTCATCAGCAAACTTCTGTTGGCAGAGGTTCATTTGTGCCTGTGAAATTAGAGAAGTGATTTCTTGCAGACCCGGGCTATGTATTTAGAGATTCTCAATTATCTGGACCGAAGCTACGTGTGTCATTAGGTTGTGGACCAAATTTTTGTGGCTGTTTCATCTGCTAAGCACTAAATTTGCTGTGGTTCTGTAAACCAGAACTGAGCCACAGACTCTGTGTAATCTTGAGCCAGTTGCATGTCATGGTTGGTACTGCACTGTTTATGCAGGAGGAAAGCAAGATCTAGCTGAAATGATAATGCTGAAATTAAATATGTGACAACAAAATAGGAAGAATCGCTATAAAACTGAGCAGATGCTGATAACTTTATACTGCCAAACACATTAATAGGTTTTCATAAAAATCACTGATGGATAAGACTGAGAAGGATCAGCAATCAGCCATAAAGAAAAGAAATTATTAATCTTATTTTCCTTATTAACTGCTTCCTTGACTGGTTGCAAATGATAGCAGAATATGTTATTTCAATTTCTTATAGCTGAGTTCCACATAACTGAGCTTGAAAGTGAAACAGCTGTGTGTGGGAGATGGAGAGATGGCAATGGAGATGCATGCATTTACTTTTGATTTGTGAAATGCCTATCCCAAACTCTAGGGGCTTAGTCCTGCAAGGAGCTAAGCACTGCTGTGAGGTGCTGAGTCCCCTCCACTCCCACAGCATCTTGCAGGATCAAAGCCTCTGGTGCTTTGTAAACTGAAATATACAATACAAAAATGGATTGATCACATTCAGTGACGTACTCAGGCAGGAACCTTATACCCACCCATCACAATAGGACCCATAGTAGCCCCTTAGAGAATTGTCTATGTATAAAAGAGGATGCATTGGGCGTCAGTAGATCTGGGCTCACCCAGATTGGCCACTGACTTATTGTGTGACTCATGTTACTCAACCTCTATGTGCCTCAGTTTCTTTAACTGTACAATGGAGTACTGTAGCAACACTTGCCATCTTTGCAAAGAAGCTAGACAAATTCGGGCAAAGTTTTAATGGTGAGAGTAATTAACCATTGGAACAATTCTCCATCACTGACTATTTTTCAATCATGATGGGGTGTTTCTCTGAAAGATCTGCTCTAGGAATTATTATGGGGAAGTTCTCTGGCCTGTGTTTTATATCCAGGAACTCAGCGTAGATGATCACAATGGTTCCTTCTGGCTATAGAATATATGAAAGCACTTTGAGGCCACCTGGAAACTCTCTATATGGAAACCTAAAATCTTTACCCCGTACATTTTACGATGTTTTTCCTCTTCCCTGCTCCAGTTAGGTATTTTGTAACAAAATACACTTCACCCTTCCCTTCCCTTCCTTTCTCTTCCCTTCCCTTAAGGCTGTGTTTATTCATTGTCTTTATGCTGCTCTCATTAATGCTTTGTGTATCTAATCCTTTCCTCTTTCCCCACCTTTTTATGTAATTATATTGCCAAATGATAAAAGATTTGCTCTTTTCTAGGCAAACTGATTTTCATTTGAGCTACCAGGTATCTGACTGTAGGCTGATATATTGCTGAGCTATTCGCACAGGGTGGTAGAGACTAATAACACAAATGCTTTGCATTCATATAGCTCCTCTCATCTGAGTATCTCAAAGCACTGTGCAGAGGTGGAAAGCTCTTTATAAATGGCTTGAAGCTGTCAAGGGGAGGAGACAAGACAACCTCAAAGAGCAAAGCAAAGATGTTAAAAATAAAATTTAAATGTAATTCTTCCCATTTCTCAGTTCCTAATGTGAAAATTATTAGCTTGGTGGAGACTGAAAACAGATGGTGAGCAGTTGGAGCAGATAAGCACGTTATTCAAAATAAACATTCGCTGAAGCTGGGAAGGTGGCAAGCTATATTTCACTCCACCCTATTTACATTATCAGGTCAAGTTACACTGATGCGGCTTTTAGGCTGCATTAAAATTAACAACAGGATCTCCTGGAAAGCAAGGAAATAGCATTGTGTCCTTTTAATCATGGAATCATTTGGGCTGGAATGGACATCTAATAAGCCACTTGGTCTGCCCCTCACCTTCAGGGCAGTATTGATTTAATTATCCTAAACCATCCCTAGTAGATTGTCAGCAGGATCTAGTTTACTACTGAATAGCCCCCAGAGATGGTAACTCCATCCCCTCCCTTGCCCTCTTGTTCCTTTTCCGAACCGTGTTTCTCCTAGTGTTCAAACTGAGAGTTTGTCTACTTGGGATGTGGGGCATGGCAAGCCAAGGGGTGAATCTGCAGCAGGCTAGCTTGCTGTGCAATAACATCCTGTCTGGACCGTTCTACACCACACTAAAAGTTCTAAAATACATAACTTTGCTTTATCTTCTGTCCTTTTAAACTATGAGAGTCCACAAAGCAGCCTGAAGGGATGTCTTAAGTGCTCTGAGCCTCCACTTTGAAGTATTATGACTTCATGTAACTTCAGTAAAAAGCAACAGAGGGTCCTGTGGCACCTTTAAGACTAACAGAAGTATTGGGAGCATAAGCTTTCATGGGTAAGAACCTCACTTCTTCAGATGCAAGTCATCTAACTTGCAACTGAAGTCACCATGTAACTTCAGGTTCATGACCCTGCAGATCAGCTCAGTCTTTTTTACTTACATGGCAGATAAATGTGAGTTTCGTGCATTTTGCTTTTTTTCGGGAGGGTGACTCTTTAGGATGAAAGACAGTCCTGTTTGCTCTGCAGGGATCTCAATGATCCCTGGGCATTTACTGTATGAGTAGCGTTTTGCTCTGCTGTCCCAGCTAAAATGTTCCCTTTCCCTACTGCTATGTTATGCGCTGCTCCCACCCTTTTACTTAAGAGGCTGCATTTCAGTGGGTATGTAGGTAGAATCCTTCACTCCAGAAGGCATCATGTAAAAACAAAATATGGCTACTTTACAGACATTAGAATCCAATCATCTGGTGGCAAGTGCCTTGCTGACTCTGATCACTCCAACTGTGATTACCAGTGGGTAGAGAGGGACTCTTTGGATATATGGTAGGCCTTACTATAAACAAACCTGTGAACATTCATTTACTTTGCATGGAGATGATTTCCTGCCTTGCTGATTCTAACGTTTTTGTTTTTTAATACAAAATATAGAAATCAGTTTAATAGCAAAGTTGGTTGAACCCAGCAAACAGTTTTGTGTGTTGCAGGACAGACTCTGCTGGTTTGTAGTTAGGACCTACAAACTAAGGGCTTGTCTACACTTGAAATACTACAGACACACAACTGCAGTTGCGCTGCTATAGTGCTTCAGAGTAGAAACAACCAACGTGGATGGGAGGGGTTCTCCCATTGGGGTAGGTAACTCACCTCCCGGAGAGGTGGTAAGAATTCTTTCGTCGACCTAGTGCTGTCTATACCCAGGGGTTAGGTCGGCTTAACTATGTCGCTCAAGGGTATGGATTTTCCACACCTGAGTGACGTAGCTGGGTCAGCCTGCCCTTTCAGTGTAGACCAGGTCTAAATTCAGATTCGACATGGACTTCCTTAATTGAATTAACTTTTCCAGCACTGAATCGATAAAATACTTGTACAAAACAGAATAGCCTTATAATCTTGAGCTGGTTAATATATAAAAGGCAATTACATTGTCTACATATCATATTAGCCTTTGTTCCATTCTTCCCAGCACTGTATACTTGCCTGAAAGCTCACTGCTCTGGCTATTGTACCAGGATCAACATTTACTCTTCCCCTCTCACCATTACTAGCTTAATGCTAGCAGCCAGTTTTGTCACTGGGGAAACTGCTTGTGCTCACCTTTTTAAAACTAGATTATTCCTCGTTGTGCATTGACCAGGCTATAGATGCTCCTATCCCAACATTCAGATTCCTTTCATAGTAATCCAGTCTTTCTGTCCAGCTACCCCCAAAGGGCACTGCTTAGCATTGTGAGGTCAGAGGCACAGCATCCTCCCACCATCAGTTCCACTTTGCTTCTAGTTGAACCTTCTCTTCCCTAGATGACTTCCCATTTTTCCCAGCAACACTATCTCTGTCTACTGGGACATGTTTAGCTTTCTTCTGTGCCACTCCAGGACTGTTCAGTCCTCAAATATGCCAGGATGCCAACTTTTTAATATTGGAGCTTAATGTTGTTATTTAACAGGTTCACAAACCACATTTTATTAACACATGGAAATCGCACATCCTGATATTATCCTATCAGCCTTTTGGAGTCATCTAGTCCTTCCACTGGCCATGGTTATTTCATACTATACGTTTTTCTTATCCTCACGTTGAATTCTCATGGTAGCTGCTTATCTAGCTTTTGTCCTGCCGTCCTTTATTTCTCCTGATTCTCAGTTTCTTTCTTCGTTTCCAAAGACTTTAAGATAGAAATTAAATTTCTAGAGTCTTTTAGACACTCCCTAGCCACTCAGATATTTTGATTGTTTTTTATTTTTTTCAAAATCGTATGAATGCAAAGGATTATTAAAACAGACTTTTCTTTTTATTGTTTACAGTTTAAATAGAATTTGGCTATTCTTCTGAGGTCACCCATCATAGCAACACTCTCCTTTTATTAAGTGCAATAGCAGGAAGGTTTACTTAAAGAAAGTAAATGTCTTGAAAACCTGTCTTGGCTGGTGGTTAAACTGTTGAATTGAAAAAGTGTGTATATTGTGGACACAACAGGGCATGTTTAACGCTCAGCTGTTGCTGGAGAGCTGAGGGGAAGAACTTCTCTGATTTGTGAGTGAAGGCAAAGATGGTCTGACAGCTTCCTCCAGAACCTGTTCTAACGCATTGTTCATTCTGGGACTTGATCCTTAACTAGAACTTAGCCTGCGCTTGTTAAATGAGAAATTGATCAGCAGTGCTACTCTTAACTGTTGTTCTTTGTCTGCTACATGAAGACAACGGTTAGGGAGCAAAATAAAATACAATGCAACTAGCGTAGAAAATCTAGTCAAACCAATTACTGGAGTGCCATGCAGTATATTTTTCGGTTGGGGGGTAATCCTGGGGCGCACTCACCGCTGGTGGCACTTTATGTTGGCCATCCTGGGGATTAATTCTGCAAGGTACTGTGTCCTCCTCCAGCGATGTCTCACCCACTGTCTTCTCGTTCTGAGGCCTGCTTGCTCCAGGAACTGCAGTCTCCTTTTCATGACTCAGCCCTCTGGCTAGGTCACAACATGGTTCCCCCTTCCAGGGGGTGGGGAGATGTAACAAAGTCTTTCCTGGACCAAATCGTCCCAGGCAGTCCACTGTCCTCTGCCTGGTATTTGCCACGTCCCTAGTGGCTGGTGGGAGAATCGGGGCCCACCCTCTGCTCCGGGTTCCAGCTCAGGGGCCCTCCAGTTAGCCAAGGCCTGCATTGCTATCCCTTGTTACTTCTACCTTCCTTGCTTTCCCCCTCTTTGGGTTCACCAGGGAGTAACTGTGAACTACCCTCTATAGTCCCAACACACCTCCCTCCTCCCAGGGAGTGACTGCAGCCTGCCTTCCTGCAGCCCCTTTCTGTTGCCAGCCTCCTGGCTTATATAGGCCCTGTCTGTCCCTGCCCAGTTGAGCCTCGTGTCTAATTAATCCCTGCTCCCTGGCTCCTCCTCCAGGTGCAGCCTGGATAGTTAATTGAGCCTGATTTACCTTCTCAGGGCCAGTGAGTACACCCCATCACAGTAGGATACAGTACAGCTTTGTGGCCAGCAATTCCTTGAATGGGCACAAAATCAACCCAAGCTCTTGAATGCATGGATCAGCATTCATGTCACACCCCCAGTCAGTGCCCGGCCCAAGCCGGGGAAGCCAGTGATCCAACCAGCGGACCAAATTCAGTGATGAATCCTAGTCATGTGCCACCTGAGGCATGATGCGCATACGCTGAGAAGAATGCATTGAAATTCCCCATCCTTTTCGCCACAAGGACATCCTTAGTGGCATCCCCAAACCAAACGGCTTCCTACCTCCAGGCCATCCAATATACAAAATCAGAAGCTTTGCTATTACAGCTGAATAACGTGGAAATCAGCTGAAATCTGTATTGATTAATCATTGTAAAATCTGGTTTTCAAACCCCCTGTGTCCCTGTTGCTTTTCTCCCATCAAATTTATGAGGATGGAGACACTAACAGTTGTCAAGTAAAGAATAAAACAGAATGTCAATGGCCACGATTCTTTTAAACAAAGTGAATCTTATTCCCTGGTAACACTTCAGATTGTTTCAGGTTAGTTCAGTATAATTTACCTCTCATCTTGGCACTGGCAGGAATGTTCTCTTGTTCATTCAGCGCGTCTTCATTAACCAGTCAACATTTGCTATCTCTGGATGTGAAGTCAGCACATGTCATCATAAAATTGTGATGTTTAGCAGCTTGATGGCAAAAGCTGTGTGCTATAAACATGTTCAATCTGTGTCCTACAGGCAGTGTTTGGAAAATAGCAACACAGAATTCATAAACGTTTCTAAAATAGATCCAATCAGCACCGTCAGACCAAACCATGTCAGCTAACATTCCCACACGAGACATAGAACAGCAAGTTTGAGAGATTTGTAGAGGAGCAGGAGTTAGCACTGAAGTTTGTCTGGAATTTTGGAAGGAAGCCTGTTTGAAGTATAACAGATTAAGATGTCCAATTTAGGAAGAGATGCTAAACTGATGTTCTGAGTGGTCACGCTATCAAATGCAACTGCTCTTCTTAAAAGGAGGCTGCAGCAACAAATGCAGGTTTGGAAGAAGGAGTTTGGTTTGCCAGTGTTGTCTTGTTTGGTGCTTCTTATGAACCTTGTACGTCAGGGAGCTGAAAAGCATCCTAACTTGGATGTGCATTTAGACTGAGTTCATGTCCCACTTCCTGCCTCCAAACAGTTAACATTGCACTTGATTCTATTCAACATAATTTCAGATAACTGGCAAATTCTATGGCTTGCACGCAGTTTGAACAGCCGCTGGGTGTCCCTTCTCCCTAACCACAGCTGGAGACTGAATTAAAATCCTGTCATTGATGAACCAGCAAACCTTCCTAAACAGTTCAGTGTGAGAAGAAAGCAATGTTCCTTCAGCCCTTGATGGGAGAGCTGACCTCCTCCATCAGTGTCTGCACTGTCCCATTTTAGCTCGTTTTTCTCTGTGTGAAGCTGAGTAAAAACCCATATTATTCCCATTAAAGGGATATGTAAAATCAGAATGTTTAGAAGACAGATATGTCCTTCTCTGGGTTACAACCACAACAATCCAGTAATAGAAAGCTTGTGAAATCTAACAGCGCGGCTTGCTTTTTGTATTTCGCTCATGGTGAGCCGTGAAAACAAGCCACTTGATTTCTTGTGAGTTTTGGCTTTCAGGTTCTCATGCACTGCCACAGAGCAATGCAGTGTTTTGCAAGTTATTACAAGTGCATGGGATTGTTTATTGGGGGTGGAGGGGGTGGGATTCCATTGAACTTTTGTTATAGCTGACAATGGCAATATTTCTGCTTGGGCTTTATTTAAAAAAAAAAACACTTTGTTTTTAAAAATGTGCCCTTGGTAGTGTTTTGACAGTATGTTTAATATGTCCTGCAAATAGTTTGGAAAGAGAGATCATCAAAGTCAAGATTCCATTCCATGCTCTAGTGAGATCGTATGTCTCATGTCATGTTCCCCATATGCAGTTGTGGGAACAGGTTTCACAGGAAAGGGGTGAAGAAAACAGAGTACGGAAGGAGTACCGTGCATATGTTTGCATGTGAGCTGTCTTTTTGGAGGTAAAGGCAGGAGAGAATATTGAATTTTGTAATGCTAGAACAGGAAGAACTATTTACAGTGAATGACATTTATCAAATGTTGTAGAAATTTCTTTTCTGTTTGTTTCTTTTCTGGCAATCGATTATAATTTTCATGAGTTAGCTCACTGTTTGCATGTATTCAAATGATTTGTGCAAACATATTTCAGTCACTGGGTAGCTCACAAACTATGGAGCAAAAGTATTGGAAATTTAGAGTTAGAACTGTTTTGACTGAACGCTGTAGATCCCAGGGTGTGTTTCTGTTCCCTGAACAGATGAGTGCAACTCTTAGCATGAAGTTTCTGGTGTGAATATTTTTGATTGCAAATTCAAAATTTGTTCTCTGTGAATATTACTTGTCTGATTCACAGTTGGTTTCTCTCTTCCCCCCTCTACCCCCCTTCCAATTTTCCTGTCAATAAACTTATTTGCTCGAGTATTTGCAGGAAGTGAACACACAGGAAGGATGGACACATTCAGTATGAATTAATGTAAAAGTGTGAACGAACACTTGCATACGGAAGTGTACAGTATATGGCCAGTGTCTTGAATAATCTCTGTGGTCACTTCCTTGGCGGATGGGAAGCCGAGATTTGAACAGAAAATTACTGATGTGAAACAGGGTTTATATAAACTAAAACACACACCTGCTGCTATATAAATACTGTAGGGCTGCAGATTTGATTTGATTTTTAATTGTGAGCAATCCCAAATCCATTGAAATGGAGAGAGTTTCTTAATTGCTTGAGAATGGATGTTTTACTGTATAGTCCTCTCTGCTCACCCTGCCAATGTCACCTCTCTAATCTCACAGAGAGGGAGATTGTTGGAGTGCAAGATCCATTTGTTACCTTGCTGACCTTAAGGATGATTTTCCACAAGGAAAATAAATGAGATACCTGTGGCCTGGTCTATGCAGGAAAAACAGGAGCGTGTGACTTGCATACGGGATTTCAGGCCATGGGCGATAGTGCCAAGTGCTTGGTGCAGAAGGGCTCTGGCGCCAGGTTGTTCCTTCGATGCTTTCACAAACCAGCACCTTTACTGAGGAGAACAGATTGCTGCCATAAATTGCAAAGCAGCAGGTTTTGTGATTATAATTCAGTGAAAAACTTCTCATTTCAATCAGCTTCCTTTAAAAAAAAAAAAAAAATAGTATTGTTCCACTCAGAGTTTTAAGCCCTGGTACAACTGTGTTCTTTAGTGCTGATTGATAACTTGCAAAAAATGACATCGTTCTTTAGTATTTATGTACAGTCTTCATACAGCACCTAAGTGGGTTAAACTCAGCTCTCAGTGGGCGATTCCTTATTAAGTCCCTCTCAATAGTTTCCATCTCCAGTCTAAAGAGGTGTGTGGATGGACACAGGTCTGGGAGCCAGGAATTTCATAGTTCTAATTCAGAACGGGAAACGGATTCCTTCCAGGTCTTTAGAAAAGTCACTTCACCTCTGTTAGTTTTTTCCAGTTGTAAAAATATGTATGCTTCTTACCCTTACTGATGGTTAATGCTTTGAAGATGAGAAGGGCTGTTCTAGTGCTAAGAAGTATTATTTGATATTTCTAATCAGCCCCAGAGGTCTAGCTGGGTCCTTCCTGCCTTTTAAATCCTCGCTAGTAATACAGATTATGCTATCAGAAGCTCGCTGACAATTCTCTTGATGCTGCACATGGCAGAATGGAGTCCAGCTTGCTCTGCAGTGCTGATAGAAGTTAGATTTGTTTTTTGGCAGTGAAGGAGCTGTGAGTAGCAATTTGCTGTTTTTCTGAAGTGCCTTCCTAACATAAACATGCTCTGAACTCTTTGGTAGGCTTGTTAGACAGGAAAATGCTTCATTTTATATATAAACAAAAAACTGCCCAGCCGTCCTTCGTGACAAGGGAAATGCCCCATGTGCCTTCTCACCTTTCAAAGTTCCCGAATGCTTTTTCCTTTGCCCATAGCCAATCAGCAGTGAAGGCAATTAGTTTCAGCTGTTATAAAAGTATCCAAGCAGCTGAGGTTTTTTCGTTTTACACTAGAAAGAATCCAAACTTTTCAGTCAACGCTTCAGTAGGCATTTCAGTGCCCTGCTTGTAGGCTGTGTTGAATTCCAGCTTATGCCAAGTGGTGAAGGTTGAAACATGTCTAACTGCTAAGCTCTCCTCCAGGCCTTTGGCAGCCTTGCTGAAAAAGCAGGTGGTCTGCAACGATGGTTCCCTTTGGGTTCTCACACACTGCACACAACACATAGAAGTGAAAGACAACTGTCACTTCCTTCCTTCCCTTGCTCCCTCCCCTCACCTCCCTGCAAAAAAAAAAAAAATATGCCAGGGCCCAGATGGGTGTGCTGGAAATCTTTCAACGTTTTTATGAAGGGCATGCTACAACATAGTCACAACGCATTCGGGAACTAATCGGAGGAGACAGGCATCGGTTTCAGGAGCAGAAAGTGGCCAGCGCGTTGTTGAGGGGGATGATATGGATCACATCGTCTCCCGGTGCTCCTTTTGGGTCATAAACTTATGAATGAGCTGCGTGCCAGTGTCGTCAGAGCAGCAACAATAAGCATCCATGTTCTCTGATTAATATGCTGGCGGGTTTATTGGCTCTTTGTAAAGCAGCCGTGCATTGGAGACGCTTGGGCTTTGTCTTTTGCTGCAGACAAGTGGAGAGCTATCTCAATGTCAAATCCTAGTGGAAACAAGACACAGTTTTTATTGATGTAACTAGTTGAGCTCAACCCTAGAGCCCTCCACCTGGGGTCGATCTCGACTAGCTATATCGAGATTAAAAACTACGGTGCCACGTCTCCACTAGGATTTAACAATGAGTTAACTGTCACACCTTTTTTGCAATGAAGACATGGCCTTGAAGGTGAAATGGAATGATGTTTTATAAAAACTAAGTTTTAAGAACCCAAACCTTTAGGAGAATACTGTACTGTATATGCATCCGTACATTTTATTGGCTTGATTCTCAGTGCCCACGTAAGTACTCATCTATTCAGAAGTACTTATGTGAATGCTCACACATCCTTCCTTTTGTGTGATCAGGTAGCCCTGTATTTCTGCAAGGATGCACAGCCCGTGCTGTTCACAGAAGGGAGGCGTGCATTTGACACCTGCAAACACAAACCTGCTGAGGCACTGAATATCAAACCTTGAAACAAAAGAGCTTTACAAATATCTCCTTTACTTACCTGTCAAAGCCTGAGTTTGCTCTTTCCATCAGCCACCTGATGGCATGACAGGCGCCTTGTAAAGAATATAACTCTGCCTTGTGTTGTGTGATGGTGATTCCCCAAAGCTATGTGCCTGACCTCAAGTTTTAATGAGGGGTGGAGATGTGAAAGTCTTTCATTTTCAGCTGCCTTCTTTAAAACTATGGGTGTGATTTTTCAAAAGTGTCTAAGGGACTTAGCAGCATAAATCATACAGACTTTCAATGGGACTTGTGCTCGTGAGTCACTTCTCAAAACCCCACCCATGTATGTACAGTGTGCTGGCAGGAATAGGCCGGTGCTGCCAGGCAGGTTTGTTACTTTTGAAAAGATTTAACAAATAACCGAACAAAAAACTTGGAACAGTGTGTGTTTAATGTGTGCGCTCGTGATCAATCCAGACTGTAGTGTGCTCCATATCCGTATCCTGCCTGCAGAGGTTTTAACCTATTCCATTCAGGTTTTTATGCTGCCCTCATCACTGCAAAATATGAGCACCTTGCTTTCTCTACTACTCCCCCTAGCCTTGTGAGTTCAGAGGAGTGATTTGGTTTGGGGCAGGGTGTATGTGTGCTTCTTTGACCTTCAGTAAGCTTTAAACTCTTTTTTTCCTCTCTTAACAGTTGCTAGTGAGAAGAGGGTGCCAGTGATGCCTGGATCGCCTGTGGAAGTGAAGATACAGTCAAGGTCTTCTCCTCCAAGCATGCCACCACTGCCACCTGTGAACCCAGGCGGACCCCGGACACTGTCGTTCACTCCTACGGCATGTAAGGCTTGTCTGTACCTGGGTCTGAACTGATGTTAGGAAACTGCTTTTCCCCTTGAATTTTCAACAGGATTCTTAATTTCGATGTGGGGGAAACATTCAGTTTTTAAAAGTTGCTGCCAATATTGCAGTTGTTTTTGTGTGCTGATACCCAGAATAGAGAGTTAGTTATGCATTGTAGTGGGCACTTCACGGTAGCGAAGAACTGGGATCAGGGATTGAAGCTATCCTACCAGGTAGTTTATCCAGTGCCTCTCCCTACTGGTGCAGAATTGTTCACTATGGTACATTGATTCAAATACAGAAGTGCTTTTTCCAGTTTAGTTTTAAATAAAACAAGTGCTGGTACTCGCACTGCTTCCTTTGGGAGATTAGTCCATGGGTTGATATATCTCACTGCCAGGAAGGTCTAGTTGCTCATTATTCCTCCTTCTCCACCCCAAATCATCTCTCTCCATTTCAGTTATTTATACCCTTCCAATAAAGGTTGACTGCCATTGCCCCTCCTAGTCATAATTCAGTCCCTCCATACCCCTGCTCTGTTCAGTTGCTGTTCCAACTACTCCCTCTAGGTTTTCTTTCTGGTAGTGTGATGCCAAGAAACAACACTCGTCTACCTGCAATAGCACCAGCACAGTACAGAGGGGTATTTCCCTCTCTGCTCCCTCATGCCTCACTTATGCAGTTCAAAGGAACTTGGACTTTTTTTGCTCCCATTATGACATTGCAAACTCGTATCCAATTTGCCATCCGCTATCTCCCCAAAGCCTTTCTCAGCATTACACCTTTCCATGCAACAGCTGAGTTCAGGATTACCTTTCCCCAGATGCACTAGGTGCATTTTTTTAAAAAGTTGATTCTCACTGTTTTCTGCCCACACGTCTCATCTCTCTAGCTACCTGTGTATTATTTTACTGCCCTCACTGATGTTTGCAACTCCTCACAATTTAGTGTCGTCTGTGAGTTTCACTTACCACTTAACCTCTCTGCCAGAATGCTTAATTAGATATTCTGTAATACTTATCACTGGGCTACCACATCAAACTTTCCCTCGCCCTCATCTTTGATACATTGGTTTTTTTATGGCATCCTACTTTATGGTTATTCAGTCTTATCTAAACCATTCTGAATTAATTTTTCAAGTAAGGTTCTATATCACAAAGTCTCAGATCTACTAAAATCCTACTGGGGTCTGGTCATTCGCTAACTTAGGTTTTATTGGAATGAAGTAGGTCTGGTGAGGATTAGTCTCATTATTTATATTCCAGTAGTGCTTAAAGGCCCCAGCCAAAGTCAAGGCCCCTTTGTGCTCGGCTCTGTACATTCGCCATAGTAACCTGTCCCAAAGAACTGATGAGCTAAACCGAACAGGCAGACAAAAGATCCTGCGGGAAAGACTTGTCTGACTTCACCCAGCAGCTCAGTAACAAGGCTAGGAATAGAACATGGATTTCTCATCCCAGTGTCCTAGTCAGTACCCCATGCTACCTCCCTTGCTTATTACTTATGGTAGTTTTATCTAATGGTTAGTTATTGCATTTTTTATTTTACTATGAATAGATGTTAATTATGGGGAAATAATTGCCGGGATCCTCCTCCTTGAAATTCATTACACCATTTGCTTTTATCCAGTCTTCTAGTACTGTCCCAAATACTTATCTTGGATTCATCATGCATGCTAATATCCTAGAATGCCCACCATCTAGTTTGGCTTCTTTGAAAGTGTTTAAATGTTCCATAGATTCCTTTACTTTTAATTTTTTTAAAATACATTTTTTTAAAAACATTTAGATCTTCCTTAGCCATAATAATGAGACACACAACTCATAAGCCACTTTTTATTTTTCTTTGCAGGTCACCTTTAAAACAAGAGCTCAGCATGTTGTCATTAATTTCATTCCCTCTCCCTATATTAATGGACCTACCTTCTACCTAGCAGTACTTTCCCTCTGTAGCAGTCCTTTCACCCCGTTCATCATTAACATGAGCAAACTTTGATATTTTTTTTCTGTCCTTATCTTTCCTGTGAATCTGTAACTGACTCTGGTTATTCTTTGGTTGTCTCCCCGCTTCTCCACTGCCATGACAGGTGTGTGGAGCTTTTATAACCTCAGATCTCTGAGCAGCCCTTGAGCGGTTTAACTGCTCTAATAATTTGAGAAGGTCTCACCCGTGTAGTCTTTTGAAGTTGAAAGGCTCTCATTTTAGAAGGACACAATAATTTTATATAATTTGTATTAACCTACCATAGTTTGCACTATACTAAGTTTATAAATAATTTTTCCAGGCTGTTTCTCATGGTCCAATTTGGTAAATATTGCTGGATTTCCCTGTTCTTTCAATGAAGATGAAGTGGTCATATCTATTTTTCTGGAACAGCCATGTCAACTCCGATTCTCTCTCTGCGTGCATGTGTACATGTGTGTGCATCAGCATCCCAAAAAGACAGCACAGTCCTAGGAAATGTCCTGTGTTTTCATGAGCACTTAGCGAAACAGGTACAGGGGTTGAGGAAATAGACCCACTGTGGCCATTTTAACATTGTATTTTTGCTTTAACCCACAATTCTGGGGTGCTCTGCTCTGTTTCTAGTCAGGTTTCTTTTCTGAGTCTCTCGAACTGGCATGGAATTGTTGTGTGCCCCTTTTGGGTATTTCTACGACATGTTGCAGCAGTGGTCACTGATGCTTACATTTTGGTTTGGCTCTGCATTTCAGTGCCCAATGGGATTAACCATTCTCCCCCCACACTGAATGGGGCACCCTCTCCACCCCAGAGATTCAGCAATGGTCCTGCCTCATCATCTTCGTCCTCACTGACCAATCAGCAACTCCCAGCAACCTGTGGGGCCCGGCAGCTCAGCAAACTCAAGCGCTTTCTTACCACCCTTCAGCAGTTTGGCAATGACATTTCACCAGAGATTGGGGAGAAGGTCCGGACCCTCGTCCTAGCACTAGTGGTAAGCACTAACAAATGGAGTCCTGGAAGCCGCTCAAACCCAAAGCCTCTCAAATGGCCATTGGGGCTTTTCTGGTGGGCCAGAGCTCTGCTAGTGATGGGAACCTGGCAGCCAACATGTGTATATATTGCACAATACTATGCATTTGTGGCTTATGGGAAAGCAATTTACCAAGTTTACTAAACTTTTTATAATGTTTACCCTGTCTCATAACTTTTCTGTTTTTCATCATCTTCATTTGGCTTCAATAAGCTGTGGAATCTCATCTGTATTTCTCTTCAGCTACTAGCTGCACACCACTAAGCTCCATGAAATCCAGAGGGGTTTGGGCTAAAAATTCTGCCTTACAAAATCACAGGCCTGGCGTGTGCTTTTTTTCTAACTGAAAGTAGAGTAGCAGGTCTGATTTTTTTTCAAAACAGTAATTTCCTATGATGTAAATCATCTGCTAAAGGGTCCCGAACTTACTCTCCTCAGCCTCCTCTTGCAGATAGAGCTTCCTTGCAACTGAGAAGTTCATGTTATTTTTTGCTAGATAAACAGTCTCCTGCTTGTGTCTCTTGTAACCCTCTGGAACACAAAGAATTCCTAATTTTCCTGACTCTGGCTGCTGATGGATTTTGCTCTAATCTGCTTCCAAATGAAGGAAATGCCAGTTTGACACACCATTTGTTAAATACTGTCATGGCTTCAGTGTGGTCAAACTTAAGATTTCCTTGCTGCATGAGGCAATGTGGTCGAAAGGAATGTGCAGAGGGGAGAGAGTCAGGAACTCACAAGTTCAGGCTCTGCCACTGACTTGCTGTGTGGCCTTGGGGAAAACCAATAATGTTTCCCTGCTTCGCGGGGCTGTGGTAAGAATGGATTGATGTTTGGTATGGTGCTCTGAAAAAGTGGTGATGTAAGTGCTAGGTTTGATCTGTACAGGCCACCATGATATTTTCTGTAACTGTTCAGTATGGGGCTGACTGGTTAAATGCGTATGCTTCTAAAGATAAGGAGAAAGATCTCTGGTGAATCCTGGGTCCTCTGGCTACCACTGTACAGGGATAGCTGCTGTAAATTCACTGATTCAGTCACTATTTTAGAAAAAGGTAAGTTCTAAGCCTCCAGTGAGCAGAGAGCCTCATGACACACAAAATGCTTCTGATGGGATACCTAGCAGAACACATGATGTGTATTAATGGCTACTGGCTCTTAATGCCAGGTTTGGGCTGCTCCGCATAATTTAATCCAGATACACTAGGAGAGCAAATGAAAATAGTGCTAAACTCTCGTAAGTGTTGAAAATTAGCCTTAACAAATGAAGGCTGAACTTTCAGTGTCCTTCCTGTTCATGTGTGTGCATGTACTTGAACGCACTATACAAATTTGTCAACACCTGTGCAGACTCTTTCAATGGTCTTAACACCTGCGTAAGTATTAGAATACAGTGCTGGTGCAAAACCCATGGCTTGCTCGATACACACCTGCGTGTATTAGGATTTGTATTTGTGCAAGTGTTAGAAATGATTATAGTGCATGCAGGCATTTTTACCTACAGAGTAGAAGGGATGGTACCCAATCAGTGTTTCCAACCAATTATTAAAAGCCACGTTGGAAATCACTATGGTGCTTCCACAGAACTCAAGCACTTTCTATTGTATTTTGGGTTGTGGAGTATGTTTCATGGATTTGGGAAGTCTTTCAGTCATCCTCTGCGGCAATGGACTGGTAGGCCAGTTAGGAGATAAGGTGTTGCTGACTAAAATCTGGTGCAAACATTATTGATCCCACATGGCAAATGGAAAGGCTAACTTCAAGTTTCATTGGTTTCCTTCTTCACATGGAATTTTATTTTAAGGACTAAACTATGCAGAAGACGGAGTTTCATTTTGTTTGTTTTTACAGAATTCTACAGTGACAATTGAGGAATTTCACTGCAAGCTCCAAGAGGCCACCAACTTCCCTCTTCGTCCTTTTGTGATTCCATTTCTGAAGGTGAGGGTGAAACTGCAGGGTCTCGCTAGTGTGGTGTTCGGCAGCACTGCAATTGCTTGGAACCAGTAAACAGGAAGCTCATCAGAGCAATTACACGTAAAGTCGCAGGAGGACAGACCAGAATATACAGTCATGTTGACCTAATATGACCAGCTCAGAGGGAAAGTGTGACTTTGTCATGGACATCATTAAAGATCCTATATTGTCCATTTCCCCTGGGCTGATTGCATCTGAAGGTGATTACTGAATTTCCCGACTCATCTCTTTGCATAATCTCATTTTTCCACACATTCTCTTTAACTCCAAGTATCATAATTTATTTCTTGTTTACTCCATAACTAATTTCAGCAGACCAGCTGGGCATGTATTGAACAGAGGAAATACAAGTACTTAGGGAAGGGAGTTTCTGAGGTTTCAGAGAAATTATGCACTCCACCAAAACAAATCAGTAATTGATATGTAATGTTGAATGCTGTCATCTTTTCACTAGAGATGCACTAAAGGCATAAAACATATGTTCTAAATATTTGTTTATACAGCAATCTGGGATAGCCCTAACAGCATATTAAAGCCTATGATGGCCTATCTTGTCTATTTGTGTGTCATAAAAATAAAACAGAACTAAATTCAGCAGTGATCTAATCAGATCTTGCTTTCAGATGTGCAAGGCCCTGAAATAGTCAAGATGCTGGAATCATAAGGACGGTTATTGTGTAACGTTTTGTTTCCTAACGCAACTCGTTTCAGGCCCTCCCTAGTTCTCGAGAGAACAGTTTTTTCACATGAGCACGTCACATATACAAACATCATAAAGTGCCTTTTTAATGCACAGCAAGGCTTTAGCACAGGCACCGTTCATTGTAAACTGTGGACGCTAGTCGTGCCATTTTGACAGATAATTGGAGTCAAGTAGACAGATGGAACTGACACTGCTGTCAGACTTTACAAACCAGAACTGCAATGCAGTGCAACCTGTTTTCCAGGCCAACCTTCCCTTGCTGCAGAGGGAGCTGCTGCACTGCGCCCGGGCTGCCAAGCAAACACCTTCCCAGTACTTGGCCCAGCATGAGCACATCCTACTGAACACAAACACCACGTCCCCAGCCGACTCCTCTGAGCTGCTGCTGGAGGTGAATGGAAATGGGAAGAGACATAGTCCAGACAGGTAAAGGGAACTGCATGTTCAATTCAGTTTTTAAGTAGTGGCCCTGTTCCTGAAGCAGTGAAGTCAAACTGAAACCTAATACCGTTGGAGGATGTTGTTCTTGCCCTGTGTTAAGCCATATGGCCTGTTCAAACTCTCATTCACAGTTAATGACACCTCTAATTCGCTCTCACTTCTGTGTCCAACGTGGCTCCATAAAAATTCTCCAAGAGGATGGTGTGCTTGTTAGGACGCTGCGCCGGGCTTCACACGGTTTTCTTCAGGCACTGATCCGTTATCAAGCAGAGTCTGGCTGAGAGTGCCTCGCTGGCTAGAAGCTAGCATGTCATCTTCAGTCTGGCCTAAAATGCAAGAGGTGGCTGTTCCCTGGGGGAGTGGAGTGCGTAGGGAACAGGAGGCTGTTCTGGAGGAGATACTGGGGGTCAGGGAGGGGTGTGTTTCGGAAGTCTATTTTAAGCTTTGGTCATTGTATTTTGGATAAAGTTTTGTGTGTAATTACATAGGATGTGCCTGGAGTTTAGAGAAGAGCAACTGGAAATAATTTAAATTCACATCCTCTCTTCTCTCCCCCACACCTCCCAATGGCAATGTGTCATGTAGTTGTGTTTTGGGTTTTTTGAAGTGTAATACATTTGTTTTGGCTTTCCAGCTTGTTCCTGCTAAGTGCTGCTGCCCAGAGTCCTGGTTTGAAATCTGTTTCTCTCTCTGGACGGCTGGGTTCATCTCTTTCCCTTTCTGAATATGTTCTTAGTGCTGACAGAAATCTCCCTCTTTTGGCTTGTTTGCAGAAGAGAAGAAAATAGTTTTGAGAGAGACCCGCTCCCGTCGGAGCCGCCGGCTAAGAGAGTGTGCACCATTAGTCCAGCTCCGCGGCACAGCCCTGCCCTGGCTCTACCCCTCATGAATCCTGCTGGACAGTTCCATCCAACCCCACCTCCACTCCAGCACTACACCTTGGAAGACATCGCAACTTCCCACTTGTACAGAGACCCCAGCAAGCTCTTGGAACAGAGGGATATGCGCGACAGACATAGCAATCTCGGTAAGAAAGCCATGGCCCCTTCTCTGTCCCATACGTCATCTTGCCAAATCTGTCATACCAGGGCTCCTATGGAATGGTCCGGTACACCGCCGGGCAGCATACTGAGGAGATCCGCCAATAAAATGCACATTGCCGGAAATGGTTTTCTATAGGCAGATGAACCTGTGGGGAGCGGGGGGGCTGTATCTAAACAACCAGTTGCAGGAGCTCTTTAGAATACCATGTAAGTGGAGCTATTTGCTGTGGTCCTTCTTGCTGTAGGCAATAGAGGGTATGTCCTGCACTGCAATGGGGAGTGTGCCTCCCAGCATGGATACAGACTTGTCTTAACTCTGCACAAGCTACCGCACTGAAGTAGCAGTGTTTACATTGTAGCTTGGGCTAGCCACCAAAGCTTACCCCCAGAAGGTCTGGTGGGCTTGGACTCGGGTGACTAGCTGCAGTGTAGCCATGTTCCCAGAGACCAGTTTCATAGGAAGTATATGCATTTGGGATTAAAGGAAAAAATACTTGCGCAAATCAAGGTTTTTCTCTTTTCCATGCCACTGCTCTTCACTATTGAAACATACATTTTTTCGGTGTAACGAGCCTTATTATCCGCTGGCTGGAGCTACCAGACCACAATTTGAAAGTGTGGTAAAGTCTAATGGAAGAAATCATCCTGTCCAGTCCTAATTTTGGGTGTAATTCATAACAGGTTTAAATGGAGGCTATCAGGATGAGCTCGTGGACCATCGCCTAACAGAGAGAGAGTGGGCTGATGAGTGGAAGCATCTCGATCACGTAAGGAACCTAAAAATAAATAAATAAATAAACACATCCTTTGTGGGCCCAGCAACCAAACCGCCAGCTGCTTCATTTTACATGACTGTGTCATAGGTGATGCCAAATCAGCATTTTCTGAGTGGCCTGTTTTAGTGCGCACTAAAAAGGTTTTAAAACTGCTGCCGAATTTTCCGTAACAAGTCTCTGATCTCCTGTGATAATCTGGGTTTTGGCAAGACGGAGTAAATGTCTTTGTGCTGTGAAGGCAGTCAAAAGGGCGCAGAGCACCCTGTGGTAAGGAAACAGCAGGAGGCAATATATTTTTTCATGGAAACTGCAGTGTAATGTAAAGACCTTGTAATTGCTATTGCTAGTTAAAGAAGAACAAAGACCTTTTTTTTTTTTTTTAGCTGCTGTTGATAATGCAATGTTAAGTAGAGCGGGGGCATTGCTATCTTCTCGGGTCTGTTTGGAAACGAAGGGTTGATTGTGACATGGACAAGTGGCACAAACTTGTGTCTTTGTGACAGCTGTCATCTTGGTTGGCATTGTGGGGATTGAACATGGGACCTCCAGAGCTACTGCAGCTTGAGCAAAAGTTCAGTAGCTGAGTCTGTAACAGACTCAGACCCTCTGTGGGTCAGGCACAGGGGAATCTGTAACATACACTCACGTGTGGGTTACACCTGCACTTTGCAGGCACCAATGTCTGTGAGGACTTACACTTGTTTATGACCTTTAAATAAGCTAATGCCTCTGTGAGCTCAGTTAGTAACCATGGCACCTGCAAAACCAATTGAACCCAATGCTACCACTTTCATGCACGTACAGGTACAAGACTATTTCGAGGGTACATACAAATATTAGCATTTTAACAGGTGTTTTCATCTACAAAGTGCTGACCAAATTGTGGGGTAATTTTGCATGTGCACAAGTGGAGGCTGGACAGAGGCCTAGCTGGAGATTTACCACAAAATACTGTTCGTTCTTCTGATACTAATCCTGGATTCTGGGACTCCATGAAGTCAACGAAAACTATTAACGGCTTTTCAAATTGATCCCTGCATATAACGTAATTGTGATAAAATTGTGTTGAGATGAGAGATGATATCAAAGTTAAAGCATTTCCTAAATCCTGCACGGCTGGGATATAGCTAGTTACTGACAACAGAGATCGTAGAAATCGATTTGCTGCAGAAAAATGCATAATTTGCGTTTTTACAGCGAATCTTTTGGTTTTTACATTTTGTGAAAAAATAAAAACATATGTTAACTATTCACTACATTTTACTGAAAGTACCAGTGTCACTTATTCCAGAAGTTCTCAAACTGGAGATATGTCCATGGGGGTAGGGGAGGGGGGCATAGAGGGGGTATACCCATGGGGTATACCCATGGGGGGGCGTGGAATGTATTCTGGGGCGATGTGAGAAGCTGCTGGCAGCCAGAGAGCAATTCTGTTAATTTATTTTATTATAATGATTGATGACGCTTGTAGGTTTCGAACTTGCTTAAAAATTGTAAATAAAACATTGTGTTCAACTGATAACTTATATATTGTGGTTAGGGAGACTAAAGTTCAGTGTTTCATTTTAATCACAGAAAAACGTGGATTTTTATGTTTGTTTTTTTTTTAATCGGAGAATTTTGCGTTTTTTTTTTTTTATCATGGGAAAACTAGGATCCCTGCTGACAACTGTCTTTTTCCCTAAGGCAAAGTTAATCTAACTGGCTGATGGAGAATCACTGGGTACACACTGCATTCCCCTCTGTTTTCTGTGCAGCTCCAGGTGATGGGAGTTGGATAGAAATTTTGAATACAGTATGCTCTCTATGAACCTTTTCAGGAAGTTTTAGAAATATTAAGAGTGTCAGATTTCAACCCTCTTTCACATGGCTGATGTGAAATAGCCAAAAATTGTGTTGAAATGTCACTTCTGTAAATCAGTGACTTAATTGATTAGAGCTGCAGACCAATAAAGAGAAATTTCTCACGAATTCTGTCCCACACTGTTTCAAAATGGGGCTTTCTACCAAATGCCAGGGGAATGAATAAAAGCTATTTTTGAACAATAATTGTGTGAGAGTAGCTGATATTATTTCTTTTTTCCTGACTCTCTGAGCATATCAAGTACCTGCCAGTGGTTGAAATTGTGCCGATAATTGGTCCAAACAGGGACAGATCCCTAGTCTTATCTGTAGCGATATAGTAAAGAATAAGGAGTCAAATAGGAACCTGCTATCATATATCTGATAATGCTAAAGTAGAACTCATTTAAATAATACTTTAACAAGAAAAATCTCAGCTATTGAGAGAATATTCTGCTTTATTTCACCGGGACTTTGAATGTCTCTGATTTTCCCATTGCCTTCAAATGATTCTACGTTCTTTGGTCTACATAAGCAGGCTAGGCCTGTTGTTGGGAAGTACGCTCTCAATTTGGCATATTCCACTAAGAAACCATTCTCTGCTCTAGAGAACGCCAAAGAAACAGGCATCGGTAACCAGTTCTGAAAATGCACCTTTCCCTCCCCAACAGGCTTTGAATTGCATCATGGAAATGGTGGAGAAGACTAGGCGCTCCATGGCTGTTCTGCGGCGCTGTCAGGAGGCTGACCGGGAGGAGCTCAACTACTGGAAGAGGCGGTGCAGCGAGAGTGCAGAGACAAGGAAGGGAGGGAGTGAATTCATCTCGAGGCAGCACAGTCCTGGGAGCTCTGACTCCATCAGCAGTGGTAAGAGCAGGAGCCAACTGCTGCCACGTTGTTGCAGGGCGGCTTACTGGTCACTTGAGGCTGTGGTTCCACAGCAGCGACCTCCAGATCTGGGGGAGTGTGACAGACCCAGACCAGTGGGGTACAGGAGTCTGGTAGAGGGCAAATATACTGGTCACTGGATGAGTAGTTTTCTGTTCCCTGAGTGACCAGAGCAGGGGCTGCACTAGAGTAATCAGGAACCTGCTAGAACCAGTTAAGGGAGGCAGGCTAATTAGGACACCTGGAACCAATTAAGAAGAAGCTGCTAGAATCAATTAAGGCAGGCTAATCAGGACACCTGGGTTTTAAAAGGAGCTCACTTCAGTTTGTGGTGCGAGTGTGAGGAGCTGGGAGCAAGGAGCTGAGAGTGAGAGGGTGTGCTGCTGGAGGACTGAGGAGCACAAGCATTATCAGACACCAGGAGGAAGGTCCTGTGGTGAGAATAAGGAAGGTGTTTGGAGGAGGCCATGGGGAAGTAGCCCAGGGAGTTGTAGCTGTCATGCAGCTGTTACAGGAGGCACTATAGACAGCTGTAGTCCACAGGGCCCTGGGCTGGAACCCTGAGTAGAAGGCGGGCCTGGGTTCCCCCCAAACCTCTCAATTGACCTGGACTGTGGGTTCTTCCAGAGGGGAAGGTCTCTGGGCTGTTCCCCAACCCACATGGTGAATTTCTGAGGCAAGAAAATCCGCCAATAAGCGCAGAACCCACCAAGATAGAGGAGGAACTTTGTCACAGGGAGATTTAAACCTAGAGGCTTAGAAACAGGGCCCTTTGGTTCATCTAATGTGTTGCATGGCAACATCCGGTTGGATCAAGTGCTCTGAAACTTACATGTATCAGTGAGTGACTGGAGGAAAAATAAGTTGTTCGTACACTCTGAGATTGAAAGGGTTTCTCTAGACTGGCCTTTGCCCTACTTTGAAAGTATCATATAAATCTGAAACTTGAAAACCAAGTTGATGTTGAGTTTCAGGTGCACCCCAAAAATAGTGAATACTTTAAAAAAAAAATATTATTGGGAGCATGGTGAACTTGTAGCTGCCTGTAGTTCTGAAATGACTTAAGCAGCTTCCCCTAAACTTTGCAAAAGTTAAAATTTCTCTATAGAAATTTCTCTTTAGAAATGTTTTGGGGAGAAGAGGACCGAGAATAAAGTGTAGAATGGTTGCAGCCATCATTATAAAATCCGTACTAATTGGCACCATGATATCTCTGAAAGTGCCAAGGAACTGTAGGCTTTGTTTTAGAAGCAGGTTTTCATTAGGAAGAAATCATTGTCATTCAGTCCGTTTAAAGCCATGAAGAAGGTATACTCTATGAACGGCCCCTCTTAATGTATTGGAAGTATAGTCTTTAATGGTGTGCCAGGAATTATTATTCTACTCTGCTCTACTCTACCCTTAAAAATAGCACTGTGCAGTTCTGTGTTTGTCACTCAAATTCCAGATCACGGGCACTTAAATTACAAGTGAAAACATGTGTTGCTTTTTGTTTTCTCTACCTGCCTGCCCTACAGACTTACCTGGGGCTCTGAGAGTCAAGCTGGACTCATTCATTCATTTCTTTGCCATAGGTAATAAAGATTCTGCAGGACAAATGATTCCCTCAGGGACACCTGTGCAGCCCTGTTGCCTTCAGTTGAGTTTTTACAGGTTTAACCGACTAGAACCTAGCAAATAATTCTGTTGACCTGACAAAAGAGACAGAACCCAGCTCCCTCTTTCTTTACTATGTTGATTCTAACTAGAGCAGCAAAGTGGTAAAAAGTCACTGGAGTCAGCAGGTGGTAATGAATACACGCAAGGAGCAGATCTGTTAAGTACAGGGAATACCATTGAATGTAGTTGCTTCTCAGAACACAGCAGCCTTTTAAAACTGCTCAGGACTAAGGTAGCTACAGCACCAAGGTGTTAAAAATTACTTAAAAGAATAGAATCTTGTTGAGTTCTCCCTTAACAGGTTGTAATATCAAGGACTGTAATACCAGTGTTTTTAAGCTAGAGGGTGCAGTTCAATCAAAAACCTCTAAGTCAGTGAAATAGCTGGGGTATACATTGCAGTGTTTTGTAAGAACCTATGGAACAACAAACTCTGATATTTCTGCCCCTTCCATTACCCTTTGACTTAGTTTAGTTTCATTTTTCTGAAGTCATGTGAACCTTTAGAAAAACATATTTTTTTAAAAATATACCAGAAAGGATTGTGTGTAAAAGCCATACTACTGGATTTCTAAAACCTTTCCAATGGAAATATATTTTAAATGGCTGAGATCACATAATATGAAATAGAGATACTGTTTACCAGCATCTGTCACATTTGATCTCCCTGAGCTTGTGTAGTATTGGGCCAGTTGTCTGTACACCTATAGCTTTAAGAGATGCATAGTTTGTATTTCAGTTTTAGTCTGTGAGTTGCCTTTGGGATCTTTGAAAATGAAAAGTGCTGTATTTAATGTAATACATTGTTAGTATAGATTGATCTTCACAATCATTGCACATAACAGATGTTTGATGAGGTATATTTATAAATATAGCCTGTGATTATAAAGTATCAGAAGATGGAAGTGGATTACACTGTGCAATAAATCAAGCAGGACACTAATTAAAAGTTCATTTATCATCTTGCCATTTGATGAATGGTTTTAGCTGCAGAAATCACTTGCTTGGGTTTTAGCTATTAAGCCTATCGTGGTCCCTTGGTGCTTTAGCTAGGTTTATAGGCATTGGCTGCAGGTTCTCATAGCTTTCCTGCAGGGTTTGGAATGGCTGTTTAAGCAAAATAATTCAGGGAGAGGAGACACTGCTGATCTGTCAGTGCATTCCTTGTTTCCACAGATTCCCAGCGGGACTTTAGCAGCAGGTCAGGGACGGGCTATGTTACTGAAGAGATATGGAAAAAAGCTGGTAAGTATTTGTAGATGGTCACTTGACAGAGTTATCACAAGCTTAAGATAAATGCAGATGGGACACAGGGCCAGATGCAAAGTCATGCTTGTAGAAAAGCATCTTGAATGTGCTGTTCCTTTCCTGGCTGGCTGGTTATATGCTGACCTAGATTTGCAAAGATGCATGCACCTGAGCTGAGCACACACTTGATGTGTGTGCGCAGTTTGGGAGTTTGCATGCCACATTCAGTGCACGCCCGGCCCCAGAAGTATAAATACCTGGGGAGTCAAGTTTGGGAAGCTGTTGGAGACGCACTTGGGAAAACGTAGGTCTGAACTTAATGTGCCCAGCGGCAGAGTGTAGAGGTTTGGAGTTAATACATTGGGGAAACAAATCCCATTGAACGTAACCCAGCACCATTTCATCTAAATTAATCTGGGTCCCTCCATTTCTTGGGCCTTCAATCTGCACGGTGTTTTTAGCCCTTTTTTTGCCTACTCTTGACCTACTCCTGCCTGGATTTCCAGTACTCTTGGTTTTCAGTGGCTACAAGCTGATAGGCTAATGACCAGAAGCAGTTGGCATCAGGGCTGATCAGAAGGCTGTGTAGAACCAGATGGTGGATTTAGACTGGGTCCCAGTAGGTAGACTTATCCTAGTAAGCATCATGACAATTGGCACTAAGTAGGCATCCTTGTCTTCGGCCTCAGCAGAGTGGCCATGGATTGACTTGCCTGTGGCTACTGGACTCCCCTCTCTCCCTAGAGGTTGTCTCTTCAGCTTAGGGGTGAGGTTCATTGGCACGAGCCAGTGTTCTTATCTGCTTATTGTCTCATTAGTGAATCCACCCTAACATTGAATAGTGCTGCCAATGAGGATTTTCCTTCCCAGTCTCACTCAGTCATCTTTGTCCGAGGCTTGTTTTGCCTGCGAGGCTGGTTGATGAGGCTGTTGTTTTCTTCCAGAAGAAGCCGTGAATGAGGTGAAGCGCCAGGCCATGTCTGAGGTGCAGAAAGCTGTGGCTGAGGCAGAGCAGAAGGCATTTGAAATGATTGCATCCGAGAGGGCCCGCATGGAACAAACCATTGCAGACGCAAAGCGCCAAGCTACTGAGGATGCCTTCCTCATAATTAATGAGCAGGAAGAGTCTACAGAGGTAAGAACCCAGGGCCGTATCCCTGCAGCTGGGCTGGGAGAACGATGGGCAGCAGTGTTCTAGGATGAGATATGGTGCCCAGTTCACGTTGACTTGCAGTGGACGTTGGGCTCTGAACTCCCGTTTTGTTTTGTTTGACAGCGGGATCAGTTTAGAAATGATTCCACTGGGCATGCTGTGAAACCTGTGTAAGAGGCTACCTCGTGTACGTGAAAATCGTGTTGAAGGGCCAGTGTGCATGGGGATCCTGACTCGGAGCAGTGCCACAGTAGCTACACTAGATTTATCCCAGTACGAGAGGAAAATCAGAGCTGCTGAATACAGTTCTGTTCCACTTTCCTTTGAGTACAGCCACTCTTTAGCAAGTGGTTTTGTAGCAGGCCCTGGAGAGATTTAAAAAAAAAAAGTTGCCTTGTTTTTCTTAATGACTTTATAATAATAATAATAATAATAATTAATACCTAGCTCTTATCTAGTGCTTTTCATCCGTAGTTCTCAAAGCACTTCACAAAGGAGATCAGGATTGTTACTAGGGTGACTAGATGTTCCAATTTTATCAGGACTGTCCTGATATTAGGGGCTTTGTGTTACATAGCGCACACGCGCACGCACACACGCGCACGCACACACACACACACACACACTCTGTCCCTTATGTTTCATACTAACTGATCACCCTGATCATTACCCACATTTTACAGATGGGGAAACAAAACCACTGAGAGGGGAAGTGACTTGTCCATTGCCACACAGTAGACTGGTGGCGGAGCCAGGAATAGAACCCATATTTCCTGAGTCCCAGCCCTAGTACCCTACCCACTAGGCCACACTGCTGCCCGAAACACAAGCAACATCCTAGTTTGATTCTGCACTTAATTCCAGATGGGCATTCAGAAACTTACATAGCTCATTATATAGCAGTCTGTAAGTGTGTGTTCATCTGTGCAGACCAGCATGGTGAATATCATCTTGGATATTGGGGTTTGTGTTGTCTTACAAAACACGTGCTGCATAACAGATTCATTGTGAGATAAACACTTAACTGCACTCCACATATAGCCCCAGTATTTTTCTCATTAGTGAAAACTCGTAAAGCTTAGTGGAGCCTGAACAATCTTGAGCACGTCAGTGCAAAATTTTACTTTGATCCTTCCAGGACTAAAAACCCCCCACAAAATATACCCAACAGGGTATTTGCATGTTTTCTAGACAGTGATGTTTGCTTCCTTCATAATTAGTGGGCACTGACAGGTAAGGATTGATTTTATGAAAATGAAGTATAACCTTCCTCATTAATAATGCCTAACATTATTACAGTGGAAATTTAGTTTATTTACCTTTTCAATTCCCCTCATCTTGAGCAAAGAAAATAGCTTGGTCCATTCTTTCTTTTTCTCACAATGCTTCTACAATAGATTCGATCTTAATATTGGGGAATATTTAAATATAGTGCTAACACTGTTTTCACTAGTCTCTCTCCATCACTGGCAACAACTCTGCTATCCTCTCCATCATTCAGTGACTCAGCTTTGGGGTTATCTTGGACTCCTCTCTCTTTCTGGCCTTGTCACCTCCAGGCTCTTGCCAAATGACATTCCCCTATTTTCCCCCTGATGCTGATTTACTTCCCCTCATTAATGGCCCCTTGAAGTGTGTTGTGCATGGGGGAGTACGGTCAGGGGGTTCTGTATGCACCTGTATGGAGCTAATTTAGAGGGGAAACTAATTTAACAGATGGAGAATAAAGGGGAAATCCCAAAGACACTTGGGGTTTTTTTTTAAGAGGCATCTTAAGATTCTCAGCACTAACCTAAGAATATAAGAATGCCCATACTGGATCAGACCAATGGTCCATGTAGCCCAATCTCCTGTCTCTGACAGTGGCCAGTGCCAGAGCTACAGTGGGAATGTACAGAATGTTGCAATTTTAGAGAGATCCACTCCTGTTTTCCCCTCCCAACTTCTGGTAGAGGTTTAGGGTCACTTAGAGCATGGGGTTGCATCTCTGACCATTTTGGCTAATAGCAGTTGATATACCTATCTCCCATGAGTTTATCTAGTTCTTTTTTGAACCCAGTTATATTTTTGGTCTTCACAACATCCCCTGGCAATGAGTTCCATAGATTTGTTGTGTGAAAAAGTTCTTCCTCTTGTTAGTATTAAATTTGCTATTAATTTCATTCATCAGGGTGACTCCTGGTTTTTGTATTGTGTGAAAGGGTAAATAACACTTCTCTATTCACTTTTTCCACACCATTTGTGATTTTGTAGACCTCTGTCATATCCTCCTTGCCACTTTCCTAGCTCTAAGTTCAACAGCCATAATCTTTTTGTCTCCTTGTGTCAAAGCCGTTCTATACCCTTCATCATCTTTGTTGCCTTTCTCTGAACCTTTTCCAGTTCCCCCATGTCCTTTTTGAGATGGGGTGACTGAAACTAGACACACTATTCAAGATGTGGGCACACTGTGGATTTTATACAATGTCATTATATTTTCTGTCTTATTTTCCATCCCTTTCCTAATAGTTCCTAACATTTTGTTAGCTTTTTTGACTGCTCCTGCTCCTTGAGCTGAAGGGTTCAGAGAACTATTCCCCAGTGACTCCTAGATCTTTCTTGAGTGGCAACAGCTAATTTAGAAGCCAGCACTTGACTGTGCATCTCAAGAACTGAAGTGGGCGTGTGATGAGAAGAAGGGTGGTTGTGTTTTTTTAATGAATACAGGGTCATTTGCAAAGTGATGTCTGAAAGACTAGTAGCAAGTATAAACTGCTCCGTTGCACTCGGAGAGTCAGAAGGAAAGAAGCTGTGCTCCTGTCTTACTCACTTGTTAAGGTTATGAAATATTACTGCTCAAATTAATAAAAGTAAGATTCCTATAGCTCTTGTTATTCCAAAGGCTCCCAAAGCACTTTGCAAACTCTGGAATGAACATGTGTGCGCTGATCTGCCTTTGTTTTTTTCCTACCCTTGTTCGCCCCGCCACAGCTGCATTTCTGGAGCATCGCTGTGTGGGTGTTTCTGGTTTGTTTTGGAGCTGTAGTTTCTGGGCGAGGGTCTGGTGAGCACATGGAGTTTGTTTGGTTGTGAATTGTGGAGGCCAACAAATAGCCCCCTTGCTCTCATTGTTTGGCGGGTTTCTGTGGTACCATGACTGTCTGAGTCTGGGAGGGAATGAGAGAAACAAGATAGGTGATGTAATAGTTTTTATTGGACCAACTTCTGGGAGGAAATAGCATTGCCCTCCCCATCTCCTTGTTCAGGTCTCGGGCATCAAGGAACAAGAGTTCCCATTCCAAAGCACAGAAACGCTGGTCTCTCTTGTGATTATGGCGTCTTCCATTGGTGTCGATGGAATATGGCTCCGCATGGGTTGGTTATGTGGTTTGTGAGGATACTGAGTTAGCCTGGAAGAGGCCTGTTCGGGCAACTCTCCATAGGGAGGCAAGCCTCACAGATGGCACCAGCCACCTCATTCTAGGATCATGCAGAAAATCCTCATGGTCCCACTGAAAAATATTGATGTTTCCCAAACTGGACAAGGTAACTCAGATTCCTCCTCCGGGAGTGTCTCAGTAATGTCCAATCTGCTGTGAATAAAGCCATCACTACTTCATGGAGGGTCACACAATTCTACCGATCGCTGAGCCATGATTGGATGGTACTGCATGCCCAGTTCTGACACAGCTGGCTCCAGCCGGTACGCAGGCATCCTTCAGGATGAAAGGAGCTATATATTTATTACATATTATTATGACTGGGGACAAAAAGAAATTGAATATAGTTATCTATTTCTTGGCTAAACATCTAAGGAGAGGGTGTAGCAGTCACTAAGGATTGAAGGATGCTGGTATCAAGGAGCGGGAGGAATTGGTTAGCATGATACAGAAGTTATGAGATAAAATTAAGTAAAGGAATGATTTTTAGGCTAAATATCAGGCCAAACTTTTAGCTAGCAAGATCTGTTTGCGTGATGCTGTGTTCACCCAAGGGAAATGATGGAAGCACCACCATGTGATACAGTTAAAACTGGATTCCTGAAACGGCATTGGAGCATAGAGCCGCAGGAAAACCCTGGACTGTCCAGCCACTAGATCTTTTTGTCACTAACCTCTGTGATTCTTCTGTGGAATGCATTATTCTTCAGACACCACATTAAGAAGCTGTGTCATTATTCCAGCGTATCCTGTAATCCATAAAATATGGCTAGAAGCAAACTGTTTTTTAGGCAGGAGTGTCCGTAGCTATCAAGCTGTGACTTAATTTCTCAGGCTTCACATGCCAGTGGAGTATTTTTCCACATTCTTCTTCTGAAAGAGATTGACTGCTCTCCTGTGTGTGTTGACTCTACCAATCAACTGAGTTAGGCTCTTTGCTACAAGCCAGTAAATTATTGCCAGGAGCAAATGGTTTTCGGTGCAGAACTGCTGAGCTGTGAGAGCTGCTAACACGCATCTTGCCGAGCTTCACAGCAAGAGCGACGCACCACCAGAGAAACTCTCAAGGCAGCTTCCCTTTCCTGCTCTCTTAGCAGCTTTTTGTTGGCATTGCAGAAGCGCGGTGGTTCGTGAAATACGTCTTGTGGGGTGGGAGTAAGGGGGTACATGTGGAATCTGGGGAAAGCTGTTTTTTCACAGCAGACGTTGCTCTCCCAGTATGTTTTTGCTGCAGAAAGCTAATCCTCCAATTCCGCTTCTGTGACCAACTGCAGTCACAGCTCCCGGTTTTGGCCTTTTGCCCTTGTGTCCTTACAAACCAGTCACATGGTGTAAGCCCACCAGCCGACACATTTTCCAGCGTCCAGCTTCCAGATTGAATCTCACCCCCTGGGAACAGTTTCACGTGGCAGATGAGCTTTTAAATTAGCTTTTTCTTTTCCACATTAGTCCATTGAAACCTCTTGTGCAGATAAGCAGGGTCACAGGCAAATGTTGACTCCATAGTAATGTTGTAATCTCTGTGAAGAGCCTTTAGATAGTAAAATAGAGCTGCTTAAAACAGGAAATGAAAAGAAGGTGTAGCAGCATCTGTGCTTGTGGGCCTGCACTTGGGGTATGCTGTCAGTTGGGTAGAGTCTGGCAGGTTCTAGTTCTAGCACAGAGGCGTGGTCTGTTCCTGGGCTAAAATGTGTGTGAAATGGCTGGAAGTGGTGGATTTTTTTACATTTTATTTCTTCTGGGACAAAGCAGTGCGTGCAATAGGGTGACCAGACAGCAAGCCTGAAAAATCGGGACAGGGGGTGGGGGGTAATAGGAGCCTATGTAAGAAAAAGACCCAAAAATCAGGCCTGTCCCTATAAAATCGGGACATCTGGTCACCCTAGCCTGCAAATCCTGCAAATGCCGAGTAAGCCCTGTCTTGCTGCCCTCCGAACTATATAAACGTCCTCTGGAAATATATTTTTAAGTCAAGTGTTTTCTGTCTTGCAGAGCTGTTGGAATTGCGGTCGCAAAGCCAGTGAGACGTGCAGCGGATGCAACATTGCCCGGTACTGTGGCTCTTTCTGCCAGCACAAAGACTGGGAGCGACATCATCGGATCTGCGGACAAGGATTACACAACCAGGCCAAGCCGCTTTCCCTGCCAGCAGGGCGACTGGCAGCAGCCACCGCCAAGTCAGCCGATGGGGTTCCAAGCCCCGCCCTAGAGAAGACCTCTGCAACGACCTCTCGATCCTCTACCCCAGCTTCCGTGACAGCAATAGACACTAATGGACTCTAAATCTTTCCATTCAGTTCAATATGTTTTACACATTTTCCTGTTTTTAATCCTAAAAAACACACACGCTCCACAGAAGGTTGTCAAAACTCCACCGGCTACTCTAGAGCCCTGACGCTCCAGCTAATCTTTGTGAGGCTTTTTCCATTTCATTATAATCCATCAGCAGTTAAGAACCACATGCCAGCCTTGCCAATGGGACCTCAACGCTGTTCGCTTTTAAGTCTTGGCGCCAGAGAGCACGTCACCTGGACCTTCAGGACTATGGCCTCTTCCGCTTTGTTTTAATTGAACTTCTTTGGGAAGGAGTTCCCGTGTCCTGCCTTGACGTGTAAGAGAATCCAGGCAAGCAGCACGCGGTATCCAAGGATGAAGTGTGGTGTTCTCCTTTCTGCTGGATGGCCAGGCTGCCCGAACAGCCTCCCCATACAACTCGCTGCTCCTCCTCTTTCATCAGATACATATTTTTCTTCTTCCCAGATGGCTCTGTACTTCTTAACTCTCTGCAATGAACTGTCCACCTGAACTGATTTTCCTCAGTGGGAGAACTTCTCATTCTCCAGGGTAATGAGAAATAAGCAGTTTCTTGGTTACAGATGTCTGCTTTTCCCCAGGTCTCAGCTGGGTAGTGACTCACGAGGATTACAGGGGTTGGGCATTCCCTGGAGGAGAGGAGAATTGTGTTCTGTTGAGGAGGGAAGCTAAACAAATCTCCGTGCTGAGAGGGAACAGTTGATCTTTTTTATATGGCCCATTTTTAATCCTCTTCTCTAACTGGACAGTCCATTGTTTATCAATCAGCTTGGTTAGGAGCCTCCACTCTCCTTGTGTGCTGAATATTTCAGACCAAATCTCGACCTGTCATCATGGCCCGTTGCCCCAGAGGCTGGGTTGGGTTACTTTGCTGTGCAGGAAAGATTTTTCCACTGCATGGAAACTGTTAGTTTTAGATTTGTTGACTTTGTTTTTAATCTCCTCCACACGATTGCAATGGATCATTTACAGCCTGTTCTTTCCAAGCATGTTGGTGCAATGATTTAAAAAAAAAAAGTTTCACAATTTTGCAACTGTCAATTTTTTATAACGTCCAAGCCTAAATGGGATTACCAGAGCTCTGTTGTGTGCTGAACTCTTGGTCCCAGACCTATGTTCCATGCAGAGAAGGGCAACCCTATCCAAGCACCTGGTTGCGCTGCTCTAGTTGACAAAATTCACTAGCAGTGCATTTATAAACCAATGTATATCACCTTGTCCATCATTTAAAGCCTGGTCTAGAGATGGCTGCTCAGAAGGGTGCAATCTGGTTGGGTTGTGGCATGCTGAACTGGCTGTTAATAGGCTGGTTGGGCCTGAAGGCGATGTTTTAATCTGGTTGGGGGTGGGGGGGGAAGATTGGTTTGATGCATGGAGAGAAGAAGAGTTTGCCTAGAAGAACTTATTTTATGAGTCCCTTAAAAACTTGTTACATGTGCAGCTAATGCAACAGGAATCGGCGCATGTTCGCTTTGGGAGTCCCACTGACTTCTCATGCTGCACATGAATAAGGGCTAGAGTATTAACCCTTCATTGAGGTTTTGTTTCCGAGACTCTGTTGTCCTTCTGTGATCTTTGGATTGGAGCCAAACAAGACAAATAATTCCTAAATTATATTTGGTCACTGTTTAAAATGGCAGCTGATAATGGAGATGTAATTTACTATTCCTCGGGCTAGCCATGGGAACAGGTGTGCTGTCGACTGGATGTTGTTGATATGCCATGGTAATAAGAGCAGGTTAGCTCATTGCTTGTGCTGTGGTCCTTAGGGAGTGTAATTTGGAAGCTACAGTCTCCAGTAATGAAGTGGTTAACTCGCATGTCTTAATAGTTTTCGCTCACAGGCAAAAATCTTCTCATTGCTGAAATTCCGTATTAAGAATCACTAGTTTTTGCCCTGCGAGAGATGGTTACTACCACAGTTCGGAGCCTGGACTCAGTCCTGGCCTGTAGATAGAGATTGCAGGTAGATGAAAGAGCTGCTTCTCTGGTATAGACTCTTCTGCTTCTTAAAGGAAGAACAGCTCGGGATTGCCGCGTGCAAGGATAATTGTTGGCAGTATTCCTTACGTGTCTGAAGTCCTTCTCCATGGATATGTGCATACCTGCCTCAAGTACAAGAGCTGGGGCCATCTCGGGGGGTGAGGCTGTTCCATAGCCATCTATATTCACCTCAGAGAACAGCTGATGCCTCCTGGATAGTGGAAACCTATTTGCAAACAATTCCTATCCTGTGTAAGATTCTCATCTCTGTTCCCTTCATTTGCTATTGCTATCAGGATATTTCTGCAGAAACAGCGTCTCAGGTGTGAAATCCCTCCAAAGTCCTGTTCTTCTCTTAAACTATCAGACCTTTCCAGTGAAGATCCAGCACCCATCAGCATTGTACTGGGTTGAGAAGGACCAGAGAGAAGCCACAGAGTATGTGGTTTTCATGAAAATATCCTTTGTATTAGAGGACGGGATTCTGCAGTCCTTACTCAGTCAATGCGCCCAATGGAAGGTTTGATTAAGGACCCTCTTGGTACAGTGGTAACCCTGAAAACTTTTTCAGTTGCCTCCGGTAACTAAATTACATTGCCTCAATGTTCGTAGTATCCTCTGTATTTAGCTACAAATACTGAAGTGATACTAGTTAGTTGTCTAAGGGCAATCCCTAAGATCAGACCCCAAAAAGGATGAGAGCAATACAGTGCTCTAAGGAATTATTTGTAAATAGACCGTCTTCCATAGTTTTCATGCAACTTCAGTGGCTCTCTATGTATTAAAATAAAAATTAACCCCAATGTAAATAAATGAAATACTAACAGCCATGATTAGAATGATTTTTTTTTTTAAACCTGGAATGATAAATGTGAAATTCTGGTATGGGAAGACTTGTTGGATTGAGTTTTCTATATTTTTTTGTCATTTAATTCTGTAATAGGAATTTACTTAATTCCTGTGCATAACTTATTTAATGTACTGTATAAAGGAACCCAAACTGTTACAGATGTATTTAGTTTGTTCTACTCAAAGTAGTCAATAAAAAGACTATATTCATCTTACCACTCCTCCTTCATCTCTCAAAGGGAATAGCATTCTATCATGATACATGCAACAGGCTTGGATTCCTTGAGGTTTCTGTTGGAACAGTGCCACACTATCATGACTGATAAGGGTTGTGGGAAATGACAGCAGTATGTCCACTTCAAAGCTGAGAAACCAAGGCAGCCATGCCAATCTTCTGGCACATCCATGGAGCCCAAAATGAATCCCCAAAGTCAACTACAAATGCAGAATTCCAACCTGAGTCATGCACAGAGGTTTTTTAAAAGTGGTTTAATTTTGGTACTCAGGCCAAGATGTTTATCTCAAAGGATATTCTCTAGCCCAAATTCCAGTGATCGATAGATCTATAAACATTTCATAATATTCTCCCCCCCCCCCCCCCCCCGATTTACTGGCATATTCAACCTGCTGAAGTCTCAGTGTTGAGGGGGAGCAACTAACATTTAGAGACAAAAATCACTGCTTAAAGCTTGGCACAAATTGGGATTGGTTTCTCTGGGACAAATAACATTTTCAGTCACTTCAGTTTCACAGTCTGACATTTCTCTTTTAAGTAATTAGCAGAAAGCGAGGATGCCAGATTTCTGCTGGGATGGAGGTCCATTGTTACCCAAAAGAAGGGAGTGGCAAGTCGCTTCATCTTGCTGAGCCTCAGTTCCTCACCTTTGACTGCAGTGAGATGCTGCAGAGAGCTTTGCAAAGAGGTGCTTCATTGGGATGATTCTTGCTTTGGGTGCAAGAGTTCCTGGGTTTAAATCCCAGATGAGCCCAGTTAACCACTGGAACAATTTACCAAGGTGTGTGGTGGATTCTCCATCACTTTTTCAATCAAGATTGGATGTTTTTCTAAAAGCTCTGCTCTGTGAATTATTTGGGGCTGTTCTCTGGCCTGTGCTATACAGGAGGTCAGTAGATGATCACAATGGTCCCTTCTGGCCTCGGAATCTGTGACTTTTGCTTGTATGTGGCATCTTCTTTTCTCCCACAGTTTGACTGCCTTGTTTATTTAGAATATAGACCCTTGAGGGCAAGGAATGTCTCTTGCTGTGTATGTATAGTGCTTTGCATGCTGGAGCACTGATGTTGGTTGGGACGTCTAGAAGATACTGTAAATAATTACAATAAGTACCTGCATTTCAGAATGGGATGTGGTTGCAAGGTGATGAATTATTTACCTGAAATGTCCCTACATTACATTCTTTTGCAGTCAGAAAACCTGGTCCCCATGGACTACTGCATATGGAGTACATTGCTCCTGAAATGTGATTGTCTCTGGGGTGGAACACATCTAACAGTGCACCCCTAATGATGGTGTGCTGCTGTTTAGGACAGGAACTTCTCTCTCCTATAATATCAGATAGGATTTGGGAGGCCACAATCATCACCTTTGCATGCTCTCCGTCTTGGCACATGTTCCAGCCATGGCTGAGGCTCAGGCTGGAGGAGATTTGGATAGTTGTCTGCTGTTCTTACATGCTGCATAATCCCAGGATTTCAGCCTCCAGGGCTCTGTCGGGCAATTTTTACAAACACTTAATTCATTTGTTTAAATGAAATTCTAAACATGGAGAAAAACATGCATTTGTATTTGGCAGCCAGTGTTTTACCCTGCTGGGCGGACGGCATTTTAATGCATTATTCACAACGGTAAAATCTTAGACCATAATTTGCTCTAATCACAGATTCTCACTGTGAATTTGCATCTATTCTTGGATTAAGTCTGAACATTAAGCTGTTGCGTTGTCTAGAACGAGTGCAGTGCTCGTTCCTGCTATAGTCTCACTCGCTTCCTGTCTCTATAATTGTGAGGCAACCCAAATTGTCCAAAGAGCAAATAAGCCTGCTCTCCAACAGGAAACCTTTGGCCAGCCTGTTGTACCTCCTCTCACCATAGCATGTGGTCCATGATCCACATTTCTTCTATGCATTCAGCAGAAAGGTGCTGGCTACTGCTGTGAATGGTTCTTCTGCGAGTCTTGCTCGTGTCCATTCCATGCTAGGCGCGTGTGCACCATTGCTGGAGATTTTTCCCTTAGTAGTATCCACTGGGCAGGCTCTAACACCCTCTGGACCATCGGCTTATGCGCTGGTATAAGGTGCACTGCTGGCCCCGCACCATCTCAATTACTTACCACCTATGAGGGTTGCTGGAACACCCCTTCTTCCTTCGTCAGGGCTTCTTCCTAGTGGCTTTTGGACTTTTTCTACGTTTGCAGTTATCAGAGTGTAGTGTATAGTTAGCATAAATAGTTCCTATCGTAGAGGGACTTTGTCCCAGGGGCTGGGCATCCCCTGGGCTCTGGGCTTCAAGCCTTGTGCCTCCTGTGGCGTGCCTGTGCCTGTGAATAACCTGCACTTCAGCTGCTTAAAGTGCCTGGGCAAAACTCACTTGAAGCGCAAGTGCCAGATCTGTTGGGACTTTAGACTGTGCACCAAAAAAGACAGGGATGTCAGGCTGACGGCTATCCTCATGCAAGCCGCTCTCAGACTTGTCTCAGAGCCAAACCTATTAGGCCAGGGTCTCTTGGGGGGGGAGGGATAGTTCAGTGGTTTGAGCATTGGCCTGCTAAACCCAGGGTTGTGAGTTCAATCCTTGAGGGGGCAATTTGGGGATTTAGTTGGGGATTGGTCCTGCTTTGAGCAGGAGGTTGGACTAGATGACCTCCTGAGGGCCCTTCCAACCCTGATATTCTATGATTATGTGATGCCAAAAACCCATCATCAGTACCCACCCTATGCTCCACTGAGCTTCAATGCTGGACCTCTGGCTCCTGGCCAGCAGCTCGCCACGCGGAGAGATCCCTCGCTAAGTTCTGAAAGTGGTCTGGCTGGATATTCAGTTTGTTCATTGCTGGCAAACTTTATCACAACACCAAAGCTTTTGGCAACCACATGATCACTGGCCATGTAGCAGCATTCCTTGGTAAACACGCTTGTAATTTGTTGGTCTTCCATCCTAATATGTCCATACCAAGAAAACTGCCCAAACCAAACCAGTGCTGATGGAAGTAGTTACAAGGTTCTGCTACAAATATCGTCAGTGCTGAGTGTGTCCTTCCACTTGATACGGAGCAGCTGACAAAGACTATGAGAATCGAAAATGTCAATCAGCCACTCTTCAGCCTTTCTCAGTGCCCATGTTTCATTGCCATGCAATAAAGAGAGTTGGCATAATTGTGGTTCTGTAGATCTGCAGCTTTGTAGCAAGCCTGATGTCACAGCATCTTCAGAGGCTGCTAAAGGACTGGAAACATGGCAGCCGCTGCTGCTATCTGATCATCCACATCTTTGGAGACTCCTCCAGTGCAGAATAACACTCACGTAATAAAAGGTTGAGTTGGATCCATTTCTACAGGGAACTTCTTGACTCCCTGCAAATATAATTCACTCCATTTGCCCACCCTCCTACTTACAAGTGTGAAAGTTACACTGGCCTCCTGCCTGTCAGATTTCAAGCTACAGAGGTGCAAACCTGGCCAGTTCTGGCATGGGCTCCTACCTTAATTCTCATCTGCCTGCAGGCTTCCTCTATTCCACCTAACCCAAGTCCTGCCATCCCTAGGGCTTAAAGACCAGTTCAGTCTCCTTTACATGTTTGGTCCTTGGTCTCTCCAGACACACCCCAAGGATGACAGATGCAATGGTGGCTTGGTAAGGTGCCTGCTAGGTGTTGGGTTCAGTTCACAGACTGCCATCAGTGTGATGTTGTTTGGGACCAGAACTGCACGCTTGCTTACCCAGACCTGCAGAAGAGTTTTGTGTGGCTTGAAAACTGGTCTCTTTCACCATCAGGGGTTGGTCCAATAAAAGACATCACCTCGCCCACCTTGTGTCCCTAATTAGCATAAGCATGTTAGCTAGCCCTGCAATTATGCACCGCTCTGAATATATGGCCCTAAATAGCTCCTGAGCTGGGCCTGATTGGACCAGCATCCATCTCCCCTTCTTAATCCCTGGATCTAGCCAGTATCATAAAGATTTCCTAGCAGCAATTGTACTCGGACTATAACTGCCTTTTATCTTGCTTGTTATCCTACCTCCTTTTGACTGGGCCCATAGAAATCCCATTGCAGGTTGTTGTTGGCCTTAGCCCCACCAGCAGGGAAAGGATGGTTTGGGCACTGGATTGGGGCACAGGAGTTCTGGGTTCCATTCCTGACCCTGATGCCAACTTCCTGGTGACCTAGGGAAAGTTACTTAACTGCTCTGTGCCTCAGTTTCCATAGACAGAATGGGAAGAATATTGCTTTTTTTGTCTGTCTTGCTTATTTAGATTGTAAGCTCTCTGGGGCAGAAACTGCCTTTTTGTCTGTGTTGTGTGTGTGTGTGTGTGTGTGTGTGTGTGTGTGTGTGTGTGTACAGTACCACTCAGGGCATCAAGGCAGTACAGTAAGGATTGTACAGCGGTTAGGGTGGCAGTAGATGTGGGAGACCTGGGTTCAGATCTGTCACAGACTGTGTATGACTTCTGGCCTGGGCCTCAGTTCTCCATCTGTACAATGGGGGTCAGTGCACTTCCCTACCTCAAGGGGGTGCTGTGGGGTAAAATCATTAAAGATTCATAGATTGAGGCCAGAAACATCCACTCTGGCCCCTAGCCTGACCTCTTGTATAACACAGCCCAGAGACCATCCTGAGATAACTCCTGTGTGAGGTGCGCCGTGTCAGCACCTTAGATAGAAAATACAAGTAATTCACAATAAGAATAAGGACTACGGCTCAGTGATGGCCCCACCAGCTGTTTCTGAGGCAAATATATCATTAGAAATAATGTGTATAATACGTGTTGAGAGAGCCAGGGTGGCAGTTGGTTCAAACAAGTTCTGCATGTTCATTACCAAGCCGGTCTCTTGAGTAATCCCAGACCTTTGTTAATGGTATGTGTTGTGTACGCCATTCGTCAAAGCAGCCGTTCTGCTCTCTGTTTTAATGAGGCTGCCTGCTTTCCAGAGTGAAACCCTGGGGAGTTGAAGTTCTCGAATACAGCAGCTTATGTAGAGGGAAAGTTTTTTAATTTTGGAAAGTACCCGTAATTAATGCAGTCGAGTCATTGCTCCGGCCTCTTGGAGCTCCTTCCATTTGATACGGCACTTCTGCAGGTGATTGCAGACAACAAGATCAACAGTGACTGCCTTGAATTTTCAGCCCTTCCCTTTCCTTCCCTCCTCTCTGCTCAGAAAGCCGCTAGTGCCCGATTGCTCCCCGGAGCTTCATTCAGCCAAACCTGGAAGGCTCCACTCTCTGTTGGCCAAGGCCCCGCTCATTACCTTCTTTTGGACAAACAATATACAGCCCTTCCAGCGATCTGCGCCTCAGGGCGACAGCCTGCTAGACAAATTGTGACAATGGTGCCTGGGTTGCTGAAGCAGTGAAGGGGAGAGATGATTGGAGGGGTGTGAGTCTGTCACTTCCTCACGGAGTCAGATTAGTGTCAATGTGAGCTTTTTACTGCCTGCACACCAGCATTACCAGGTGCTGTCTGGACACTACAGGTCACAAGACAGTGGCGGACATTAGCTGTGGAGAATTGTTTGAATACAGTATGAATTTCGCTTTGCCAGTTCAAACCTGCCTCCGGCACCCTTAAAATGCCATTGCTTGAGTATCCGCCCAAACCAACTCCACACTGTGCCGTAGATGGGGATGTAAAATTCTCAGTGGGCACAATATGGATTAGTGACATATGTTAGCCAATCAGGGAACAGAACCAGTGCCACATGACAGGAATTCTGGATGTCCACATGGAACTGTTCACAGATGGCCTGCAGAGGAAGACTCGCTGGCTGAAGAAATTTGCAGATAATTTTGGATAATGGCTATTTCCAGGACTTGACAATTTGTTTATGAGCAATTGTCCAGCAGCAAAGTAGGGGAAGTTCCTGGGACAAATGATTAGTTGTGCAGTGTAGCTCTAACAAATATCAAGCAAGATTAGACAGGTAGAAGTGGGGTAAAATTTTAACCCTCAAGGGAGCTGCTGTCTCATATCATTGTCAGGGTTTTGTTTTTTCTAATTAATGTTTATCGTGTAGGTGTGACTAGAGATCAGCCAGGCTGGCCCCCACTGTCCCAGGCACTGCATAAACATAGAGGAGGACAGTCCCTGTCCCAAGGAGCTTACAGTGTAGAGGACAAGACCTAGGAGCTGGATGAGACAGACAAGGGGGCACAGCGGGGCTCATGGGGCAATAAAATAGGGTGTGAGCAATTCTTAGCCAGGCAGGGCAATGTTCACAGGTCACCCTTGTCTGCTGTGGGTCCACACAGTACTTCAGCAGGGATGGAGTTAATGTTTAATGCACAACTCTAGAGGCTGTCGTCATCTCCCAGCTGGGCTCAGAACACAGCTCATACAAAGCACCTGGGTTTCCCCACTTGCATTATAGCCCAGCACTGCTGAGGTGACAGCCGTGGGGCAATCCTGACAGCAAATGTGTCTCCTCCTTCCCTCCATCTAGCAGCACGCACTCCCCAATCACTGCAAATCCCAGGGTCTGAAGCCTGCTGTCTCCTATTCTCCCAACCTGCCAGATTTGGACTGGATCTGTATAAAGCATCAGCGTCCCTAACTCCCATGCACATTACAGCCTCTGAAGTGACAATCACTTAATATCAACATAATTAGGTAAATAATCTTGAATCAGCTGCTGGAAGATTGGTCCCCTGGTGCACAAAGGGATGGGACTGAGCGTGTGAGTTTTCCTACAGGGGTTTTGCATTTCCATTTGCCTCATTTCCTGCAGCGGGATTGCACTTTTACCAACATTGTCTAAGCAGAGAGTTCTCAAAAGCTGCTGACGTTTCACTTGGTTAAATAAAAGAACGGAGCTTCTGTCACGGAGTATTGGGGGACTCAGGGCCCTGCACCCCCGGCTTCCTGCGATTCACCATGACTCTCAGCCAGCCAGTAAAGCAGAAGGTTTATTTGGATAACAGGAATACAGTCCAAGACAGGTCTTGCAGGCACAGACAACAGGGCCCCCCTCAGTTAGGTCCAGCTTGGGGTCCCAGGGCATCCCAGCCCTCACCCCTTTTGGGGGGTCAGAGCCATCTCTGCCTCCCAGCCATCTCTCCAGCCCGCTTCCAGCACTCTGCCTTCAGCGACCCCTCCCACAGCCTTTGTTCAGTTTCCCGGGCCAAGGTGTCACCTGGCCTCCAACCCCTTCCTGGGTTCTCATGTTACACGCAATGCCTTCGGGCAGACTCCCATCCCCCAATGCAGACTATCCTAGCCACACTCCCCTGTCAGCATTCACAGACCACAGTAAGAACAGGCCCAGTTCGTCACATCTCCCCCCTTCGAGACCGAACTGAGCAGGGTCACTTTAGCCAGTGACCCGGGGAAGTTCAAACCTACCCCCGTTCCTATGGATGCCCCCGCATCCCTCCCATTCCTTGGTGAGAATTACACCAGGCCCCTCCAGTTTCACGCCCCCCCTTAGGTCGGGGTGCTTGATGGCCCTCGCAGTTCACATGTGGGAAGGTTTATGCGGCCTGTGCCCTTTTCCCACCCCCATACCTCTGGGGTTCCAACTGGGCTGTGGTCTTCTCCCAGCGCTCCAGTCTGGAGGTCTGTGCTTTGGGCTCTCTTGGTTTAAAGCTGCCCTTTTAACCTTGTCCACCCTCCGGAAAGGATCCTTTATGCTGGGCAAGGGTCCTAAAGCTGTTTTCCCCTTGTCCAAGGCCTTCCTCCCCCTCTGACAGGGGTCACAGGATCCGCAATACTGTCGGACAGTAACAAAGACCCCAGGCCAGTAAAAGCTCCGTAGCAGCCTCTGCTGGGTACGCCAGGTTCCCTGGTGCCCTGAGAGGGGAATGTCATGGGCCCGGCACAGCAGCTGGCGGCGATACTTCTGGGGTACCACCAGCTGCCTCCTGATCCCCCCTGACTCCATTTTCCCTGGGGGAGCCCATTCTCGGTACAGGAACCCCTTCTCCCACAGGAACCTTTTCCGGCCACCTCGTCCCATGGTCTGTACCGCATTGAGGTCGGCCAGGTCCCTTATCTTCCGCAAGGAGGGATCTCTCTGTAACTCGGCCTGGAACTCAGCAGCTGGGACAGGGATGGCCACCTGCTCTTTCTCGCCCGCTGGGTCTGAAGCTGCAGCCTCCCTGAGCTGTGTCTCTGGGCGTTCCCTCCCCACCAGGTTAGGGTCCTGCGCCTCAGGCAAGGCACCCCCCCCAAGGCCAGGGCACAGTGCCCCTCGCCGGCTCTGACTGCGGGTCACAACCAGTGCCCTTTGGGGGTTGCTTGGCCAGTTCTCCAGGTCCCCCCCCCATCAATACCTCAGTGGGCAAATACAGGTGTACCCCCACATCCTTGGGGCCCTCCTTGGCCCCCCACTTCAGGTGTACCCTTGCCACGGGCACTTTGGTGTTCCGCCCACCCCCGTCAGGGTCAGGTAGGTGTTGGGCACCACCTGATCTGGGGCCACCACCTCGGGCCGGGCCAGCGTCACCTCTGCACCCGTATCCCAGTATCCATTGACCTTCCTCCCATCCACCTCCAGGGGAACAAGGTACTCTCTCCGGAGGGACAGCCCCGCGCCCACCGTATAAACCAAAAACCCTGAGTCTGGAGCATCCAGCCCCCTAGAGGAGCTGGCCTGGAGCTCTCCTCCCTCCTTAGCAGGTGGTACTCTGCCAGCCCCCCTTCCCTGGGAATGCTGCCTCTCGCCGGGCTGGGTCTCTACCCAGTCAACCCTCTGTGGGTTCGGCCTGCTCAGTCTGTCCCTGAGCCTGGGGCACTGGGCCCGTATGTGGCCTTTTTGGCCACAGTGGTAGCAGCTCATGTCCCATGGGTCCCCCCGAGTGGGTCGGATGGTCCTGACGCCGGATGTTCCCCTTTGATGGGGTTTTTCTGTATTTTCCCACGGGGAGGTCCCATGGTGACTCTCTCTCTGCGTTGTGGTGAGACTGTTCCTTTGGGACTCCTCCCTGTTATCTCCTGACCGGCTCTTTACAAACTCATCGGCCAGCCGGCCTGCATGTCGCGGGTTCTCTGGCTTTCTGTCCACCAACCACAGCCTCTGGTCGGATGGGCACCGCTCATACAGTTGCTCCAGTACCAGCAGTTTGACCAGGTCCTCCTTCATCTGGGCCCCATCAGCCCACTTGCTGGCGTATCCTTCCATGCGGACGGCTAGTTGCAGATATGAGATCTCAGGGGTTTTATCCTGACTCCGGAACCTTTCCCGGTACATCTCAGGAGTCAGCCCAAACTCACGTAGCAGGGCCTTTTTGAATAGTTCGTAGTCCCCTTTCTCTGCCTCTTCCAGTTGGCGGTACAATGCCACGGCTTTGGGGTCCAGTAAGGGGGTAAGGACCCGGAGTCTGTCCGCGGGATCAACCCGGTGCAGCTCGCAGGCCGTCTCAAAGGCCTCCAGGAAGTCATCCATGTCCTCCCCTTCCTTGCATGGGGCCAGGATGCACTTATCAAAGCTCCGTGCAGTCCTGGGTCCCCCCTCACTCACCGCAGCCGGGGGTTCGCTGCCCTTCAATCTCTCCAGTTCCAGTTCATGCTGTCTCTGTCTCTTTCTCCTCCCGTTCATGCTGATGCTGTCTCTCTTCATGCTGTCTCTGTCTCTCTTTCTCCTCCCGTTCATGCTGTCTCTGTTGTTCACGATCCTCCAGCTCTCTCAGTTTTAGCTCTTTCTCCCATTCCAGCCAATTCCGCTCCACGGATGCCGAACGTCGCCGGGAGGATCCCCTGCTGGCCGGGGGGGTCACGGCGCCTTCGGTATTTGCTGGGCTCCTCCCCACCCTTCCCCTAGGCATAGGAAGGAGGGGTCTCAGGAAGCCCTCAGCAGCCGGCTGACCACTCCCAGCTGGGACAGACTCTGGTGCCTGCGCTGCATTTGCCAGGCTGCTTCCCTGAGACACAGGGAGCAGTTCATTCGCGCGATCTTCCGCCTCCAGCCGGGCAATGAGCTGTTCTTTGGTGAGCCTCCCAATGCGCAGCCCCCTCTGCTTGCACAGCTCCACCAGGTCGCTCTTAAGCTGCTTGGCATACATCTTCCTGCTGGCCACTCACCGGCCTGTGTGCTCACAGCTCCCCACAGTTCCCAGGGAGACCCCTAGTGTGCCAGCCCTTCTCGAGGTCACCACCTCTCTGCCAGGGTCGAGCTGCAGACTCCTCCGCCCCTGGGACCACTCGCTGCGATGCCCCCGGGGGACCCTGTTACTGCAAAAGTCCTTCTCGCTGGTCACACACTCCCAGGGGTAATAACCGTCTCTCTCTCACTCTTCAGCACGCCTGGTCCCCGTCAATCCCCCTTCGTTTTACTGCTCCCCAGTCACTTACTGCAGGAAGCGCCGTCCACGGGGTGCAGTAGATCCCGCCGCTGCCACCAGTTGTCACGGAGTATTGGGGGACTCAGGGCCCTGCACCCCCGGCTTCCTGCGATTCACCATGACTCTCAGCCAGCCAGTAAAGCAGAAGGTTTATTTGGATGACAGGAATACAGTCCAAGACCGGTCTTGCAGGCACAGACAACAGGGCCCTCCTCAGTTAGGTCCAGCTTGGGGTCCCAGGGCATCCCAGCCCACACCCCTTTTGGGGGGTCAGAGCCATCTCTGCCTCCCAGCCATCTCTCCAGCCCGCTTCCAGCACTCTGCCTTCAGCGACCCCTCCCACAGCCTTTGTTCAGTTTCCTGGGCCAAGGTGTCACCTGGCCTCCAACCCCTTCCTGGGTTCTCATGTTACACGCAATGCCTTCGGGCAGACTCCCATCCCCCAATGCAGACTATCCTAGCCACACTCCCCTGTCAGCATTCACAGACCACAGTAAGAACAGGCCCAGTTCGTCACAGCTTCTTCCCTTGTTTGTCCGTATGTCGTGGCTCTAGCGCGTCTGCCTGTTCCCTTCCTTATCGCTGGCAACCATAGCAATAACGTTTTCCATTTCCATGGCGCACTCAGCCCAAAGGGTGCTTTGCAAAGTATAAATGAAATTCCACCTCATCCGCTGTCATAATGCAGCCACCGCTTGTGTGAAACGCGGTGTCACTGCAACATTGGCTTAGGACAGGAAAAGGAGAATAGTGTATCCAAAGATGGGGGGGAGGGATAGCTCAGTGGTTTGAGCATTGGCCTGCTAAACCCAGGGTTGTGAGCTCAATCCTTGAGGGGGCCAGTTAGGGATCTGGGGTAAAAATCTTTCTGGGGATTGGTCCTGCTTTGAGCAGGGGGTTGGACTAGATGACCTCCTGAGGTCCCTTCCAACCCTGATATTCTATGATTCTATTCTATGAAAAAACACAAGGGCACTTTAGGTCAGTGGTGTGCAATTATCCCCCCTCCCCTCCCAGGAATCTGGCTAGAACAGGGGGTTAACTGGTCTATTCTTTCTTAAAGTACCCTGCTCTCACTGATACCTATCTGTGGGTCAGGGCCTCCGTGTTAGGGCTGAGCTGAGCAAGAGGCCCTCCAGTAGTAACACGGTGCTGGAGCCATGCTTTATTACTGACTCAAAGCGATGACAGACGGGGGGGCAATCTCTTCAGCATATAATAAAGTTGCTGAAAAATGCATTTTGGGGGGCTCAGGTCGGATTCAGCAAGTGGCTTCGGCTTAAAAAACCTGAAAAAAACAATTTGGAAATATTTCAAAAGGAAACATTTGGAATCTGTTTCCAATGGCACTTTGGTTAGAAATGAGGCTAATTTTTAAAAACAAAAAGGGTGAAAAACACCTGGAAAATTATCCAAAACTAAACGGAAAAACAACCACCAAAATCTGCATCTCATTTCCAAGCGAACCAAAACAAATCTGTTTTGATCTGAACCACAAGGAATTTTTCAGTTTGGCCCCTGCACTGAAAACGTGCGAGACAGCGCCCCCTAGTGCCTCACCAGCACCATCCCCTCCGGCACCTGCCCTCGCCAGGTTCAGCACTGCTGGGGTTGGGGGGGCGGGTGCCTCTGGCATGGGCCCAGGAATAACACAAGCCTGCAGCCCAGGCTGGAAATGAAGCTTGAGGATCTCTGGAGACCAGCCCTGGCCCAGCTCCACTGGGAATGGCAAGACGCTCACAGACTCCTGGGGCCGGAACTTGCTCTCGAGAGGGCAGGGCCTGACAGTTAATAGAAGGCTCCAGGCATGTTGCACCCAGGGACTCCTTTGTTCATTGTGTCTCCAGGGGGCAAGGCTGGAGGTTCCCAGACTCTGGTATCAGATGGCCAGGTTTATGGCCCCTGCCTACGTGACAGGCACCCAGGCTCTGCCGCATGATCCATTCACTAGGTCAGGGCTTCTGAAACCTCATTGCACTGTAACCCCTTTCTGACAAAACTCGGGCTTCAGCTTCAGCCCTGGGCAGTGGGGCTCAGACTTCTGCTTCAGCCCCAGCCCCCAGCAAGTCTAACACCAGCCCTGACGACCCCATTAAAACAAGGTTGTGACCCACTTTGGGGTCCTGACGCCCAGTTTGAGAACCGCTGAACTAGGTGAATGCTGCCCCACTCCGGCACTGTACGTTGCCGAAGGCCATAGGGTCAGCAGGGCCTCTCTGACCTCAGACATTGCACCATTCACTTGCCTGCATGTCCTGGGAGCCTTTTGCAACCTTCTTCCTGCTCTGCTACCTCCCACGTGGATTCCTGTGGGTTTATCTCAAGGTCAGCCAGAGCCATGAAAATGCCTGGGCTTGTAACAAGCCTCCCTCCCCTTGGGAAGCCTGTGTGGCAGGGCTGCAGCCGCCTGGCTCTGTGCTAATTAATTCCTTTCCCATCCATCCCGTGCTGCATCCCTGGTGGGATGGGAGGGGTGCTAGGAAGGTGGCTGTAGGGAATCACCCAGGGCACACCCAGCCTGCACCGCTTCCCAAGCTGGCTCTGCGGCTCTCAGCAGCATCTGGCTGGCAGGCCAGCTGTGGTTCACTGAGGCTGGTACCTGATGTACCAGCCTCTCCAGAGGCCGTCGCTGCCCCTCTCTGAGCACCATGGTATGAACCCTGATACACGCCAGCACAGAGAGAAATTCTGTCCTGCCGTGTCTAGGGTGCTGGGCAGTAGTTCCGCTCTTCAGGCAGTAGCACGCAGACTTCCCCCTGATGAGGACAGGGTGGTGTCTGCCCTCTCCCAGCCTGGCTGAGCCTGGGATTGTAGATGAGCAAGATAGGTGCGACACTGGGGGAAAGAGCTGGAGGGTATGGCAGGGTGGCTCCTGCTGCTGGGCCTGGATCCAAGAGACTTGGACGTCAGGGGATGGCCTGGGAGCCCTGCCTGTTCTTGGAGACTCCAGCGGTGTCTGACCAAAAGCATTCCTCTTCTTTCAGTACCCCGGTACCTGCCTGTCTCACTGACCAAGGGCTCATAAAGGCATTTGTCAAGTAGGCCTAAGCTAGCAGGAGCTGGTCTTTTCCAGACTAGACTGAGGGTGAGGTGTGTGAGCCCACCCACCCCTGCCCCTGCTGTAGCTACCTGCTCTGTGGATCAATTGCATTTTTCACCAGTGCTGGGTCCACCAGAGGAGCTCCCAGCTGCTGAGACAGCTGGGGCTTGGCTTTCAGGGTTTGCCAGCTCCCCTGCTCACCCTTCAAAGCCCACCCTGCCCAGCAGCCACCCAGGGAGCGTCACACCATTGGCTGCTAAATATTGTAATTTATACAGTGATTCCATCTGAGCCTGACCTCAGTTAATGATCTCTGACACCACAGCAGCTGGGAGCAGGGCTAATTGACTGCCTCTCTCAGTCCTTCACAGGGCAGGAGGCGGGTGTGTGATGGGAATGAATACAAATCACTCAATCCATGGAGGGCAATGGCTGGCACTGAGAGCACAGCATCTGCCACCTGAGGGCCTTGTGATCAGAGCAGACCAGGGCTGTTACCCCCTGAGCTGACAGGAGATAGGGTGGCCCTAACCGGTCCCAGGGCGTTGAGAGCACCTGGGAACTCCAGCCAAGCCACAGAACAGCTGCTCCGTTGCTTAGGTGGGTTTCTGGCACCTGTGCTCTGGAGCCTGGCTTCCAATGTGCTCCTGCAAGCAACGCAAGGAGGTGTTTTTCTTGGTTCTCTAGAGCCCTGCCTGGGTTCCCATCCATGAGCTGGGAGCAGCCAGGAAGCTCTCGCTACCAGCCCCCACGTTTGCAACCTGGAGGGTTGTGGGCAGGGGGTGCTCACTGGGGGCCTCTCAGCTCTGCTCCCCAGCCCCAGTTTGTGGCTGCTGCCTGCAGATTCTGCCTGGCTAGCTGGGAGCTCTCGGAGCAGGCTGAGCGAGCAACTTCTGAAGCGCTCCCGGAGCCGAGTCCGGTCAGCTGCCGTTCTGTTTTAGGAGGGGGGTAAATGGGGCCTGGGGACAGGACTTCCCAGAGCAATAGACACCTAAACCAGTGCCACCACTCAACCTACTGGCCAGTCTTGGAGCTGGGACAACGGGGGGCTTACCCAGAAGGTGGCTGGCCTGGATGGGGCCGTGAGCTACAGGGATGAGGGGACCCCTTTGGAACTGCCTCCTGCCGCCCTAGAACAAACCACCCTGCCAGGTGATAATGTGACACTTTATCAAAAATGTCCTGCCACGTGGGGTGACCTGGGCAGCACGAAACTCTCCTCTGCTCCAGGGCTTCCTGGAGGTAACTGGATCTGTGAGATGTGGTTAATAGTGTTTATTTAGGCCAGGGCCCGGAGCCGCTCTCTGCCCTTCCCTGGGCGTTGGCTCAGGGAACAGAAGGGAAAATTTTTACCTGTGGAAAATGATCATTCGCCATAAAGGGAAACAACAATTAGGGCCGAATGGCTTTATTAGCTGTGGTGAGCTCTGTCAGACTGTGGAATGCTCTCCAAAGGGAGAAAGCATTGGAGACTATCCATAGGGAACAGGCCTGCACCTGACCCCAAGGGGAGGAATGACTGTGACCTAACAGCACCCATGGAGTGAGCTGAATTGTCTGGATTCACTCACCCACACACCTGCTCCATTGTGAGGTACAGTAATTCAGGCCGCTGGCCTCTCAGCTGCGTTGCCTTAAGTCCTGTTCGGTCACACCGGGAACCGATGGACTGGGACTCACCCATGTGGTTTGCACTGCTCAGTAGCATCACCTGGTCTCTGGATCAGGTGTAGGTCATCTTGTGACCCAGCATGGCATCACAATGGAACCCCAGTGAGTCACAGCACAGCGTGCCTTTGCAATCAGGTGTTGTGTCATATAACACTGGGAGAGGTCACCCCTCAGAGGGAGATGTGGCCTAGTGCCCTGGGACTAGCCAGCAGGAAGTACTGGGTTCTAATGCTGGCTCTGGCCTGGGGAAAGGCACTTGGGGCTGGATTCTTCAATGTTAGCCCTGTGCATTTGCACTTCCCTAACTTCTATGCCCCAATACTCAGTGGGCACAGGGAACTCGCGCTGCCAGAGGGAACTGGGCTGCACCTAGGGTGGAGTCAGCACCACAGCCTGAGAGTCCCATCCTGGTGAAGCTGGTGGAAGGGTTTCTTCTGGGCATCCATACAAAACACCCTGAGGCTTAGGGGCTCATAATTCAAACCCCATGATTGGCCGGTTGGCACAACAAAATGGCGCTGAGGTGGGAGTCTCCCACTAACCGATGGCTACATAGCTGCTGGCACTGAGGCAGGGTGTGAAGAGCAGCATGAAACGGGTGGAAGGAAGGTGTGTGGAAGCTGCCAAACTGGTTCCCCTCATTCAAGCTATGCAGGACAGAAAGCAGAATGCACTGTTGGGATTGAACCAATATGCACGTCCCCTAGGAAAGGGCTTCTGGAGTCCTCAGAGACTGGCATACTTCATGTTATAAAGGGGAGGGGGAAATCTCACTCTCTTTTCAATTTGGAGATGAAGCTCTTGGTACAGTGAGGTGGCCGTGTCTGTGAACCAAGCCATGCATTTGTCAAGGGACTGCTCTGCTACCATGCTGGGGTGTGAACCCCACACCAGTCTGGAGGGGGTTAATGAGGCTGAGAAGGGGCCAATTCACCAGCTAGGCCCCAGCTGAGGGGAATTAGGTGGCCCAGTTAATCCCCTGAATGATGACAGTGCCCAGCAGAGAGAGAACAGGTGGGGCAGGATGAAGCCAGGAAGCTGGTAGCAGAAGGGGGCTGCAGTGAGGGCACCTGTTGCTCTCTGGATATCAGAGAGGGAAGGCAGGAATCCTAGGGCAAAGGGTGTAGGAAAAGGCTCAGGAAGATGGTGCAGACCTTGGCTGCAGAGTAAAGGGTCCCAGAGCTGGAACCTGGAGTAGAGGGTGGGCCTGGGTTCCCCTACCAGTCACTGGGGACGTGGCACTGTCTGGGCAGTGAATGGGAAGATTGCCAAAGACAGTTTGTATGGAAAGACTGGTACCCTGGAAGGGAGAAAACACCTAGTGACTTGGCTGGAGGGCCAAGCCACGAGAGCACCCAGAGTCTCAGAGAATGAGAGAGAGGCAGCAAGGAATGTAACAAGCGGCAGAAGGGGGCATCAGGCCTGGAAAGAGCTAATCCCTGGAGCAACCAGGAGGAGGCGCTCTTGCGGTGAGTGCACCCCATGACAGCAGCCTTCTCTCTGTAGAGGGCAGCCTTTAGGGGCCTGTGAGCTCCCCCAGCTGCACTGATCAGCCTCTAACAGCATGCACAAAATGCCTTCCTATGGCACATGAAAGCTCTGCAGTATTTTGGTACAACACAATGACCTCCCCCTAACGGCCCTTTCCATCCAAACCTAGAGGAATCACACTATGGTGATGGAGGGTCTCCCATCTCCAGGTTATCCCCATCCACAGCCTCCCCGTGAAAAGGACAATGGCACTAAATTGCATCTGAGGCTAAGGCAATAAGGACTGATGACTCGAAAGCAAGCTGATGAAAAGCAGGTCAGGCTTCGTACTGGGGAATTCAGGTGTCTAGAGCTTTGTAGCTGCTGTGCACTTAGAGCCCAAACGTTTCCTGGTCTGCAATAGGGTAAGGCCTGTTCTTAGTGATGGCTGGACCCTGCATCACTGGATACACCTGGACGGTGGTCTAAACCCCCTCCCAAGCCTGAAAACCAGACTGGGATTCTCCTGGTATTTCCCCTCTTCTGCTCCTGCCCTGGTCGGAGCCTGGAAGTGCTGGGGCATGGGGAACATGAAAAATGGGGAAACTTTGGCCAGATGGTTTATGAACCTCCACAAAGGCTTGGCTGGGGAACCAGGAAGGGCTCCTCACTGCCCCTGAAAAGCTCTCCCCTCCCCACACGTTACCAACTGAGTCTCTGCTGAGACAACTTGCGTTAGAGAGGGAGATCCTGCCTGTCACCAGCAGTTAAGGCCCCCCCCACCCCACAAATACCACTGTGGTTTTTAACCAGTTCTCATCCGACTTGTGCACAATAAACATGGCTGAGTTGTGTACATGCAGCCACTTCAGTCCCAAGCTGTTTTTCTGAGTTCTCACCCAGCCCGATGCTGGAATCCGTTTGCACCAGGGCATTGTGGGAAGAGTCTGGGCAGCTATCCCATAGTGCCTCAGCAGGAGACGCAGAGAAAGTGGTGCCAGCAGCACGTGGGGCAGTGCATTCTGGGATGTCCTGCAGGACAGGGAGCTGGGAGTGAGTGGCACTAGCCATGCCAGGCCCTGGGCACACAGCAAAGGAAGAGTGGTGTAGCCTGTACCCAGACTGCAGCCCCCTGCCAGCCTCAGCCTTGGGCAGGGGTGAGCTGCAGAAGCATTAGCTAAACACTGAGCAGGTGGGTGCAGACACACAGCATGGGGACAGCCAGCCTGGTACAAACTCAGTTGGAAGCTGTTGTGCTCACCAATAGCTAGGCACTGTGGCAAGGTGAGTAACATTTATTAGTGGAGAGAATTAGCAATAAGGTCTCCCTGGGGCAATGTTGCCTCGCAGCCCAGTTTAGTGGACACCTGCTGTGGAAGAAAGCCACCTCCCCCTCCTGCCTTCTGGAGGCCTCCAAAGACAGAGAAGCAGGACTGCAGCTCTGGCCAGGGAACGACGCTATCTCTTCCCTTACTAAAGACAAGCCAACAATGCGGCAGTGTTCCCGAGCACTAGTGCCAAACACACCAGCTCATGACATCCCTGCTGCCAGGTTTGCATGACTGTTATGCCACACTGGGGGGTTGTCTTTTAAACAGCACACAAGAGTTTACGTGGCTTCTAGAGGGACCTTGTCTGATTGCACCTGATTCTGAATTAAGCATTCCCAAGTGCCGGGCAGTCGCTAACCCTCTAATGCACCTCAGCCCACTGGCTCCACTTCTGTGCTGGCTCCCCAGGCTGCAAAGACATTTCTGACAACAGGAGCTCCACAGACCAAGCACATCCTGTAGGATCATCCCGAGTGGAATCCGCTGGTCGTGTCCATCCCAGCAAAGCAACTCCCCTCTCTGCAGGACCCAGGAGAAGTGAATGAGGGGCAGGTTGCTCTTTGAGTTCTCTGAAGCTGTGTGTGACCATGAACAGGGGCACTCAACCATTGCCTGGCCAAGGACCACATGGGCAGCCTGCCCAGAGCTCGAGGGCTGTGCCCTTCCAGGAAAGCAGATTGCAGTTCTCTTCCTGTTTAATGTGGAGGCGCAGCTCACAGAGACGACAGGTCACCTGGGAAGCCCCTTCTTGACTGAGCATCTGCTCCCTGGATCAAGATGGAGCATCCTGACCTGGACCTGTCACCTTGTGGGCTGGACCTCTCTCAGCCTGCATTAAAAATGGGGTTAGCCGCAAGCTGCCCTGGGGAACTCCATGGGCTGCAGGTCCCCTCTGCCTTAGCAGCACTCGGCAAAGCTGAAAAACAGCCAGTCCCACCTGGCTGTGGCCTAGACCTCCCCCAGGAGGAAACCAGGTTAGCAATGGGACTGGCCATTGGAAAGTCCTCTGTAGAGTGTGCCACTGGTGAATGACAGTAGCAGAGGGCGTGGTGAGCGTGCTGGCCGTTACGTGGGATCGCTGTGGTACTTGTCTTTCTCCAAGGACAGCACCCGAGCCAGCCCTGGTTCCTGAGGCTCCAGCGTTCGTTCTGCTCCCCCTGCCGAATGACAGTGGCAGTGTTGTATTGGCAGGAGCACTGACGCAGGCTGCAAGGTGATGGCCCCAGGTGACAGCATTTTGCTTGTTTCAAGGGAAAGTGCAAATGCAAAACTGAGCGACTTGCAGGTGGCTGGGCTGGTAAACGTACTGGCCTGCCTCACACCGGCCGGATTTCTGCAGTACGGGCACCTCCTGGTAAAAGGGCTCACTCTGCACAGACCTGTCCTCCTGCCTGTCTACCAGGCAGCCCTCACACAGGCAGTAGGCTTCCAGCACCCTCCGGGGATACCGGCGCGGGTCTTCGTTGACCCTGTTGGAACAAAGCAGATTAATGAGGTCACCTAATAAAATCGAGCGCTGGCCAATATACTCCAGCTAGGGATGGACTGAGCTGTTCGGAAAGGGTTAATAATGCTAGTCCTCCCACACCTGCCATGTAAGGCGCTGCACCAACATTCAGGAGCTGATTGGTGGTGGCTGGGCAGCATTAGATTGAGCTCACGGAGGGGAAACTGAGGCACAGAGCGGGAGAAATGCCACAGACAGAACTAGCTTAGTGCCTGCGGTGCACGGCAGTTCTATCCCCGCTGCGCTGCCGTTTTCAGAACTACCTGTGATAAGAAAATGCACCTATGAGCCTGAGCCAGTTGCTGCTGGGTGGAACCTCCAGCGAGGGGGACGTGGCTGCTGGTGGGGCTCAGATGTGTTGGTTTGTTTCCTTCTCCAGGGGGTGGCTGACTGCGGAGTGGAGAGTGCCCCTGGCATGTGTCGACAGAGGGACACGTTCTAGAAGTGACCAGGAGAGTAACAATTAACCCTGCAGAACCAGCCATCCGCCATCTCCAGGGGACAAGGAGGACGTAGTTTGACTCAGGAAATGCAGCTCCACACCTGAGAGAGACGGGGGTGGGGGGAGGGGGAAGAGAAGGGGAGGGGCTCCAAGCTCTGGATCCCAGTGGCAGTGCCTGAACCCAGAGGTGACTTTTGCTGAGATGCCCTTCACTCCTCTGCCTGCGGCTTACCTGTATGACCACGGAGAGGCGCTCCTGTCCTGGAGGCGGGACGAGGTCTGGCTGACGTTCACAGGGCATGACTTCAGGTCCTGGTCAGGTAAAACATCCTCCATTGGAGCCAATAAGCTAACTCCAGGAGCAAGATGGTGGCTGAGCATGGATTCCAGCTCTGCATCGGAGGGCTCCCGGCAGGGAATGTGGGCACCGAACGTCTGACAAAAGGCGAAACCCAGCAGAATTTGGGCAGCCGCTTCCACCTGCGGAACAAACACAGGGGGAAAGTGAGTTCGCTCGGAGAAGCTCCCAGGGATCTGGGGAGGCTGAGCAGGTAGGAGGCGTCTATTGTACCACCTGAAGGAGCTTTCCGTTGCTCGCTGTTTAGGAGCCTTGGAGGAGGTAGGCCACCATGCTGAGTGAGTTCAGTACCTAAGTAATGGGGGCTCTTGCTCCTAAGCCACTTAGGCACTTTTGAAAGTGTTACCCCAACTGAGCTGCAGTGAAGAGGCCTGGAGGGGCAGGAAGGAGTGGGTTGCCCTGGCCAGGTCTCGCTCTTCTGACCGGGCAGAGAGAGAAGTGGGCGTTCTTTGCCCCCATGCTGCCATCTGCAAATGTGGCCCATAGTCCTTCTCAGACCATTGTTAAACACATTTAACAGGCCAGGTCCCCATGCAGAACCTAGAGGCACCTGCTCCCAACCTGGGACCATGCTGACAGCTGCCGGATAGTCCTGTGCTGGCCCATTGCAGACGTGGGGGTGGCTTTACACACGGTAGCTAACTCATGGTAGCTGGCTGCCTGACATGATTTTTTTGCTTTCGTGACCTTTCCAATGGTCCTCATGGCATTTCATTTGCCTAATGAAACCAGGCAGGTTTCACCTGGTGTCAGGTTTGGCTCCGGAAGCTCTGCCCGGCTCTGGCCGATCTGACCCGACTTGGCAAGTTACAGGCCTGGCAGTGTTGGCTGGGAGAGAACCCTCGCAGGAAGGGGACCTGACCACGCCAAGGTGCTGACCAAAATAAAATGTAATTGGAGGAGCAGGGGGTTAACCCGTTTTACTTAAACCTTAAACAAGTGTCGGGGGTGGTTAGGCAAAGATCCTCACATGGGCCGGGCACTGTGTGGTGATTATCAGCCGTAGGAGAGCTCGTGTGACACCACCGCCTAGATCAATGTGCCCTTTCCAATGCAAATGTCACAAGTAGCAATAAAGGGGGGGCAGATGCACAGATGAGCTGTGCTAGGGAGCGGGATTTTCCTTAGCTAAATACGAGTGTCTCAGCCTTTTGTGGCATCAGTGTGCCTTTAAGGCATGGTGGGGGATGGGTAGAGTCTCCAGAGAGGCCCCTTTGCCTGAGCACAGAAGGGGTTTCCTCCTTTAGTACAGGCCCAGGGTGCAGATCAGACAGCACTCAGGGGGGAGTCGCTGCCTGCAGGGCATTTCCTTATTGCAGTGCAGTGGGCTGGTCCGGCTCTGGATGGAATTTGCATGTCCGAAGTGTATTTCCTGGAGTGGGAACAGGTTGCAGCTAGCTGGGCAGTTGCATCAATGTCTCTAACCTGCCCGCTGGGGCCAGCCTTGCCCTCTCTTTAAGCCAGTGTGAGTTTTGCATTGACGTCTATTGGAGCAGGATTGGGCACTTCAGTTTTTACAGGCGGGGGGGGGGGCAGGAAGCAAATGGATGCTCTGTTTGGCTAGTGCCCAAGGGATATTGAGGATATAACTTGTAGCGGTTCAAGGGCTGCAGTAGGGGCTGGCCCCTGGGTGGGGGATGAAAGGGAGGGAGAGAAGGTCGGTGCATCCTCCCACACCTGGGCTAGTTGCAAGTTGCCCCTCCAATAAGAAGCAGTGTGGTCCAGTGGCGAGGGGACACTGTCGCAGGAGATGTGGGTTCTAGTCCTGGCTTTGTCAGTGGCCTGCTGGGGGACCTTGGGCAAGTCCCTTCCATGCCCCAGGCCTCCGGGGGCTGTTGATCCTGCCCTCCTTTGAGAGCTCCGGGTGCCAGGGCTCTGCAGAGCGAGGTATTATGAAGAGGGCATTAGCCCCAGTGCCTGCGCTGCTCGGGAAGCTGAGGGAGGAGCTTCCTTCCTCTCCGTGCAGGATCTCCATGGGGCTCTGTTCTCTTCTGGACAAGTTGCCCATTGACACTAGCAGGAGTCACACGCTTGCGGAGAGGACAAGAGCCCTGTCGGTAATTCCCAGCCTTCACTGGCTGGGCTGGCCCTTGATGGCAAGTCATCCGATGCTGAAGCTGGCACGTGACACTGCCGCAGAAAGACGCGGCTGTTTTCTCAGCCGGCCTTTGCAGTGAGATCCACGGCTGCAGAGCTGAGCTGGGCCCATCGGTGCTTTCTGTGCCCACTTCACTGAGAGAGAAATGTGCTAGGTCTTCCTTGGATCTGCCGGCCTCTTAGCTAACTGGGCGGCAGCCCAGCCCTGTGCAGGCTGCATCCGTTAGCAGGGGAGGTTTCCCACTCCACTCCTTGAGCCCAGAGGGTCACATTGGCTGAATTCACTCAGCTGCTTGAGTTCAGATCTTGCACACTTCATCAGCTGGGCTGCACATACCTGCTGGTGAATTCCCCTGGGCTTTGCCCGCTCGGGCCTCGGTTCATTGCTGAAGAAAGCTGTGTAATGGGCTGGATCCCCCGCTTCATTTATGAATCACATTTGTGCAGCATTTGCTGAGTCATCTGTCTGTCTGCCCTGAGGCGTAGGGAGTGGTGGGCTCACTGCTCAGGCCAGGATTTTGGCTTGTAACCATAACCACACCTGCACCAAGCCCTGGGCCACGTTGGGGGAAGGGCTGCACTGCTAGCAGTTCTGCCTTTCAGATCAGAGCACTGCACAGTGATGAGTCCCCACCAAAGGGCAGCTGGCTCCAGCAGAGCAGTTAGCTTATTCTACTCATTTAAAACTGCAGGACGCAGAAAACAAAGCTGCCACAGTTGCACAGCTCCATCCACCCGGAGAAACAGCCCTAGTGTTTGGTAGCTACTTTACCTGTTTTTTCATAAGCCCCCATCCATAACTACACAAGCAAACAGCAAGGTAGCGCTGCCCCCGCTCCAGGCAGCGACTGCTGCTTTGGGGTGGGTGACTTACTAAGTCACTAGGCTGCATTGTTTCACCAGCTGATCGCTAATGATCTTATTTTCCAGCTGAGGCAGCCAGGATCCAGCAGCTATGTGGGAGGGGATCCCTGTGGAGACACAGTTCCTAGGAGCCAGCGTTTTAGGCTGACGTTTCAAAGCAGCCTAAGGGAGTCAGGCACCCAAATCCTGTTGAACGTCAGTGAGAGTTGGGTGTCCGAGTCCCATACAGCCCCTCTGAAAACCCCAACTTTAAAGAATGATTCTGTTTGCATTTGCTGTGTTGTTCTATGTACACTCGCCTCCACACATTTCACCCCGTGTGCTAGTTCACACCCACTCCAGTTACTCTGTGCTTTGTTTCACACCCTGTGCTGACCCTGTGCGCTCTTTCACGTACACTGTGTCCCACTTTCGATACATACTGATCCTGGGAACTGCCTATACGCACTCACAGACGTAGGCAGATGAGCAACGGAGAGTGGTGTGTACCGGTGTAAAAGTTGCAAACAAAACAACACATCTCCACTTGTCATTCCTATCGTGTTTGAGCTCTGCTAGCATTAGAACTAACAGAGCAATAGTTCACAACCCAGACACCCCTGGGAACCCCAGCAATCTGCTCTCCCTTAGCCCAGAGGGAAAGGGACTGGTCACAGAACTGGGATGAAATTGACACATGACAGATGTTCAGGACACAAAGCTAATATCTGGAATGAATGTGAGATCTTCCATGCTGAGAGCTCACAAAAGGCATCGCAAATCTGTACAGGGCTCCCTTTGCCACCTCGCCCAGCAGAATCGCTCATTGCCGTTCATTTCATTGGCAGGTGGATCAGGGCACTACAGCAATGGCCAAATGACACCATAGTTGAGGAAAGAAAGTGAAGAAGAACGAGAAATCCCAGGGGAAAAGCCAAGGGTGTCTTAGGTCAGAACGTAACTATCCCCCGTCGGCACTAAACAACATAACAGGGCGTAAGTCTCCACCTAGCGCCAGCCTCTGATCCCCTCCCGTACACTGAGTAGCACCGTATCTCAGGACAGTCAGTGGGCCGCTCCTGGCCTAAGTGCTGCTCCTCATGACTAAGGGGCTCAGAGCCTGGCTTTTGGTAACTGCCTGATGGGCCTTCCTATGCTTTATACCTACTACCTGACACAGACACTCACTCCATGGGCCCTGACCTCTGCTGATAGCGATTCCCCAAATAGAAAGCTCTGGCCTGCAAAGTCAGGGGATTTCCCTCTTTCTGATCTTCCCTAGGGGCAGCTTCACTCTCCAGTGCACACTTTTAAGGCTGGATGATTAATAGTCAAACAGCGCCAAAGCCCAGGGCCGGCTCCAGGCACCAGCCCACCAAGCTTGTGCTTGGGGCGGCACCTGGAGGGGGGCGGCGTGGTGCTCCGGCTCCGGCCGCCGGGGAGAGCGGAGCCCCGGCTGGGCTCTCCGGCCTCCCCCCAGCACTCTGGCCGCCGGGGAGAGCGGAGCCGCGGCGGGCTCTCCGCCCTCCTCCCGGCGCTCTGGCCGCCAGTGGAGCTGCGGCAGGCTCGCCGCCCTCCCCCCGGCACTCTGGCCGGTTGGGGAGAGCGGCCTGCGGCCAGGCTCGGTGCCCTCCCCTGCCGCGCTGGGGGAGGGGCGGGGAGCGGCGGGAGGCTTTTTTGCCTGGGGCAGCAAAAAAGCCAGAGCCGTCCCTGCCAAAGCCCCTGGCATGGGTGAGAGAATGGAGGACCCAGGACCGTGGAGGAGAATATGGCAGATATGGGGACACACACAGAGCCCCTGCCGTGGGGGAGAGAACTGGGGACCTTGGAATGGGTGGAAGAGGAAAGGGGGGGTGAGAGGAAAGGGGGGAATGGGGGCAAAGACAGAGCCCCTGACACTGTGGGGAGGGGAGGAATAGAGGATTCTGGAATGGGGGAGGGGGGCCCCACATAGCCTCAGCAGAGGGGAGGGGGAGAACGTGGAAATGTGGGAAGAGGAGACACTCTTATTCCTAAACAATTACCCTGTCCCCTTTGGAGCTGAGTTTTAGGGGGTGTGGGAACGTCAGTGTAATTTACAAAGATCTCTGATGCTACAGGGGACCCCAGCTACTCACCTTTAGATGCATGGTTGTTCCCACCTTAGTTGATTTCACACGGGAGTGGGGAAGGTTTCTTCTGTCCCTCTGAGGGAAAAGAGGCTGGTAAACAATAGACCAAGAGCACCAGGCCTTTGTGAAGGTGACCCCGCTGGGCTGGCCCTGGAATGGAAGGTTCAGAAGGCGACGAGATTGGGAAGAAAATCTCTTTGCGTCCTTCCCCTCAGGAACCCTGCCCTCAAACAGGTTCTCACTGCACAGGGAAGCATCAGACACGCCTCCCTCCCCACAGATACCTGGCACTGCAACCTGGAAACAGCCATTCGTCAGTGACTCACTGACGGGGAATGTGTGCGGATGCCATGGGGCAAAGGGTTAGGCCTGGTCTAAGCAGTTGTTGTCCTGGTATAACCATGTAGGTTAGAGGCATGTTTTATTTATTTATTTTTTAACCAAAGCAATTATACCACTGCAGCCCCCTATACCACCATAGCCCCCAGTGGGGATGCGGTTATACTGGTACTAAGGTGCCTTATACTGGTATAGTTATTCCTAAGGTGGCCACTCATGAGTTCCTGGAATCTCAGATGTTCCAGCACTTCTGGGAACAGCGTGGGCCTGCCTCCGCCTGTGTGACTCAGCCCCCGACAACATGATCTCACTCGCATGCAGTGTGAGGTCACGCTGGTGGGGGCGGAGCGGTGCACTCTTCCAAAGGGCGCCCCTTGACAGATACTGGAGAAAACCACGGCTGGTTTTGTCCCAGTACTGGACTGGGAACAAACCAGCCAAAAAGAGGACTGTCCGGTATAAAACCAGACAAGTGGCCTCCCTAGCAATTCTCCGTCCGATTCGGATGCGCCGTTCGGGATGTACCTGGGAGAACTGAGGGTCCGTCTACCCTGCAAATAAAATCTGCAGCAGCACATCTCAGAGCCCGGGTATGCGGACTCAGGCTCAGGGCCGGCTCTAGATTTTTTGCTGCCCCAAGCAAAAAAAATTTTGCCTACCCCCCCCCCCCGCACCCTCCTGCTGCCCCAGCCCTGGGTTACTGGTAACTCGCGCCCAGGGCGGGTCATTCAGCAGGAATTTTGGATGTGCACAGAACACAGACAGGATTGGTTCCCATATGGTTACAGAACTGCAGTAAAGTGGAACAATTTTCAGCTTGTGTGATTGGAGGATATCTGGAAGCATATTATAAGACTGTCCTACATAAATGAGGAAAAGTTGAGGTGCCTTTATTATTCTTTTCTTCCATTCTTTGTTTCTATGGGGAATTTGCCAATGCAATATCACTGTCTTCCTTTTAAACAAATAAAACTAAAACTTAATAATAATAATAATAATAATAATAAAAGCAATGGCTGTTGAAAATAGCAATTCCAGTCCTAATAACCACAGGGAAGCATTTCTTGCTCAATTTATTCTACTTTTTCTACAGCAAGTTACAGTGGATCAGTATATTTGATTTGGGAGAAATGAAGTAACAGCTGCCCGAATTGAGCTTGAGCACTCCTGAATTTTGAGGGTGTTCAAATCTGGAAAAGAAAAGTCAATTTCTGCTTCCATGGCTCAGAAGTGGAAATCCTCCTACGTGCCTGGTACTGTACCTAGAGCTGCCCAGTCTAGTAGAGCTCCCCTCCCTTACTTTTCATTTTAAATTCTAGTGGGCTCCACGTACCTGCCTTGCTAGGCTTCAGATAGAGAGGGGCACTGTCCATTGAGTCCACCCAATTCTTTCTTTTGGGGAGAGCCTAGGGCTGGGGCAGCAGGGGGTGCGGGTGCAGGGGGGGAGAAGAGCCGAGGGCTGGGGTGGCAGGAGATGCGGGGGGGAGGGGGAAGAGCCCAGGGCTGGGGTAGCAGGGGGTGCGGGTGCAGGGGTGGAGAAGAGCCGAGGGCTGGGGTGGCAGGAGATGCGGGGGGGAGGGGGAAGAGCCCAGGGCTGGGGTAGCAGGGGGTGCAGGTGGGGGGAGAGCCCAGGGCTGGGGTGGCATGGGGTGGGGGGAGAGCCCAGGGCTGGGGCAGCAGGGGGTGCGGGTGGGGACCAGAGCTGGGATGGCAGGGGGTGCGGGTGGGGGGGGAGAGCCCAGGGCTGGGGCAGCAGGGGGTGCAGGTGGAGGCCAGAGCTGGGGTGGCAGGGGGTGCGGGTGGGGGGGGGGGAGCCCAGGGCTGGGGCAGCTGGGGGTGCGGGTGGGGGCCAGAGCTGGGGTGGCCAGGGGTGTGGGCGGGGGAGAGTCCAGGGTTCGGGCAACACGAGGGTGCGGGGGAAGCCCAGGGCTGGGGTGGAGGGCAGCAAAAAACCTAGAGCTGGCTCTGTTCCTACCATTCACAGCAAGCTGCAGCATGAGGTTTCAGTTCCACTCCTTCCCCCTCCCTTTCCTGTTAATTGCGGCCGAGGGAATGCTGGGAAATATAGTTCTTTCCCTGCTCCAGGGCTGGCTCTATAGGCAGGGAGCTAACCAAGGAACTACAGCTCCCAGAGTTCCCTGTTGGTTCTCCGCTCCCATGCTGGATTCTTGTGCCCCTGCAAATTTGCCACCCCAAGCATCTGCTTGCTTTGCTGGTGCCCAGAGCCGGCCCTGTTCAGGCTTGTGGGTAGGGTTGCTAGGAGTCTGGTTTTCAACCAGAAAGCCCAGTCAAAAAGGGACCCTGGCGGCTCTGGTCAGCCCTGGTGACCAGGCCATTAAAAGTCTGGTTGGCCGCCCGCAGCAGGGCTGGCAGGCTCCCTACCTGGGGGGGGCTCCGTGCACTACCCCCACCCCAAGTGCCAGCTCCACATCTCCAATTGGCCAGGAACCGCGGCCAATGGGAGCTGCAGGGGCGGTGCCTGGCTGCCCCTATACATAGGAGCTAAGGGACATATTGCAGCTTCCGGGGAGCCCACCAAGGTAAGTGCCACCCGGAGCCCACTCCCCACACCCCCCCCACAGCCCAATCCCCTTCCCCAGCCCTGAGTCCCCTCCTGCACCCAAACTCCCTCCCAGAGCCCACATCCTGAAGCCCCTCCTGCACCCCAACCTCTGCCCCAGCCCTGAGCCCCCTCCTGCACCTAAACTCCCTCCTAGAGCCTGCACCCTGCACACCTCCACTCCCCCAACCTCCTGCCTCAGCCTGGAGCCCCCTCCCACGCTCTGAACCCCTCAGCCCCAGCTGGGAACCCCCTCCTGCACCCCAAACTTCTCATCCACAACCCCACCCCAGAGCCTGCACCCCAACCTCCTGCCCCAGGCCGGAGCCCCCTCCTTCACCGCAACCTCCTGCCCCAGCCAGGTGAAAATAAGTGGGTGAGTGAGGGTGGGGGAGAGCGAGTGACAGAGGGAGGGTAGGATGGAGTGAGGGGAGGCCTCAGGACAGGGCAGGGCAAGGGTGTTTGGTTTTGGGTGATTGGAAAGTTGGCAACCCGACTTGTGGGGCTCACACTAAAATACAAGTATAGACATTCCTGCTCGGCTTGGAGTGCCGGCTCTGAGGCCCTAGGGTGGCCACCTGTCCCTTATTTCAAGGAACGTCCCTTGACCCTTTGAAATATTACATTGAAGCTGATGATAATTGCACTGTACACTTGAGGGCAGTAGAAATGTGCACTTGGTAGAAAAATACATGCTATGCTCAGGGAAGTGTTTCCCTTAAAGCAAAGTATCTTCCCTTATTTTCCATTTGGTTTTCCCTCGTTTCCATCCCTTACTCATCCTTGCCAGGTCTCAGAGCCTGGGCTCCAGCCCGAGCGGGAGCATCTACACGGCTATTTTTAGCCCCGTAGTCTGAGCCTGAGTCAGCTGACCCTGGCTCTGAGGTTCACTGCTGTGGGGTGTGTTTTGCAATGTAGACTTATCCGGCAGCTCACTGGGGGTGTTGGACCTGTATAACTAGACAAGCATCACTCTGGTGTGTAGTCAAGGCCTTCGTTTGTAAAATGCAGATAGGTCAGGGGCAAGTATGCTTTACCGAGGGGTGCGCTGGCACCTTGCTCAGAACCTGAGGGCTGCAGCTTGCTTGTTTGCATTACATGGAGCAGATTGTAACTTCACTGGTCTTCAGCACCGAGGCGTGGACGGGGCCCTGCAATCTATACACACCCAAGCATATTGAAGGCAAGCCCAGAGGCGGGACACACAGAAAGCCGGCTTGGCCACCACTGCTATAGCTCAGGAATCCATATCCTTGAAGGAAGGACTGGAGAGGGAGGAAACATATGCTTGTTATTCAGGCGCTCGGCTAGGAATCAGGACATCTGCATTCAATTCCCAGTTCTAATCAAAACATCCTGTGTGACTGTGGGCAAGTCTCTATGCCTTCTCTATGCCTCAGTTGCCTTGTGGGGAGAATAATGCTTCCTTATGCCTAGTCTTTGTCTATAGAGACCATAAGATCTTCGGGGCAGGGTCTGTTTCACATTATGGGGCCCTGATCTCACTGTAGGCTCTAGGTCAGTGGTTCTCAGCCCGTGGGCTGCTTGAGGCCCAATCAGCACACAGCTGCAGCTCATGTGACATCCTCAGGGCCAAACAGGCGGTGTGTTTTTTATATATATGTATATATAGTGTAGATGTGGCCCACATAACACACACAGAGCTGCATATGTAGCCCACAGTGGTAAATAGGTTGAGAACCACTGCTCTAGGTGCTTCTGAAACGGAGATAAGTAATACTATTAACCCTTTACCCCACTCGGCGTTCTTCGGCCTCCAGAAACACGCTTTCCACTTAGCCAGCCCTGCTCAGCCTTTTCAGTCTGGAGGTTTTCACAGAGTGTGAATGTGTCCTCTCAGCACAAGCCCCAGGCTGGGATGGAAATGGTTTGTTCTGGATCCATGAAATGAAAATCAGTCAAGCGGAACACCCAGGGTCTCAGCCCGATGCAGATTAGAAATGAAAGGCAAAGCAGAAGGAAAAGAGCTCCAAACCTGTCATGAGAGAGGTGTTTCCTTTGAGCACCTGTCAAAGCAAAGTGTCCATGTGATGATTCCTTGGTAAGACGGAGTCACTGAGCCAGATTCTTCTTCACCTCGCACCTTTTACACCTGTGCAGAAGGGGTGTCAATCCTTGTCATTCTGTTTCAGTCGCATTTTACAGGGCACCGGAGCACTGTCTCAGACTAACTTGTATTCCCTCCCCTCTTCCTTCCCGCGGAGCAGCAGCGCTGTCTGTAGTTAACACACCTTTGGGTCAAGCGTTGTGAATGGAATGGGGAGAGTGAAATCCAGTCCTGGGGCTGAGTCACTGGACTGCAATGAGTTTTTGAGGTGATCGGTATATTTGTGTGGCAGACCCTGAAATGTATCCACAGTCGGCTCTGCCCATTCCTAGAGCCCAAAGCCAGAAGGGACCATTGTTGTGACCATCTAGTCAGACCTCCTGCATAACACAGGCCAGAGAGCTGCCCCAAAATAATTCCTAGAGCAGCTCTTTTAGAAAAACATCCCATCTTGATTTTAAATTTGCCAGTGCAGGAGAATCCACCACAATCCTTGTTCCAGTGCTTAACTATTCTCACCGTCAAAAACGTATGCCTTATTTCCAAGATGTCTCTCCTGCGTGTCCTGCGTTGTGACATCTTCCTTCCCTTAGGATGAAGTCTAACAAACCCAGTCTGTAAACCTCCAGAGCTTGGGATTACAACCCAACAGCCCCGTTGTGTATGAAAGGGCTGTAATGTACTGGACTTGGCCATTAGCAAAACTGCCCTTATATCCGCTTCTTAGGATCGGAGCGGAAAGGAGAAAACAAAATGGTTAGTGTGCGACAGTGATCAGACGCCAAGGGCAGCAGTGTCCTTGGGCTGCTGGAGCAAGGAACCAATATGTCGTGTTTCTCAAACTTGGTTTTGGTTTCAGGGAACTTTATGCCTAGTGCAGTTTTCAAGCACCAAACCGGACATTTAGAGACAGAATTTTCAAAAGACCTCAGCCCATCTAGTGCATGTTGGATACTGAGACCTTTTGAAAATCGGGCTTTAGTAGAGAATGCTGAGCGGGCACTGTGGACAGTGGAGATTCCATTTCACAAAGGGTCTGGAGATTTTAAACTATGGCTTCATTCCAAATCAGAAAACCAAAAATTTTGAAATTCTCCATGAAGGGAAATTCGGGGGGGGAGGGGGGAGGCGGGGGAGGAGGACAAAGGGGTGAAATTGCTTTGGATCACTTACAATGTTTTATTTTGACAAAATCTAAATGTTTTGTTTCATCTTTATTTTGTCTTTTTAAAAATGTTGCATTATATCACAATATCTAATTAGATATAAACAACATGGTTAACAAGACAAAAAGAAAAGTCATTTCAAAACAAAAAAGTGGAAACATTTTGTGCTGAAAATGTCTAAATGGGACATTTTGATGTTATTGGAACTTTTAAGAAAACGTCCTAATTGAAATTCCAGATAAATCAACCCAATTTCAAGAAGCTTTCCGATGAATGTGGATCTGTCTAAGTTTGTCCACCCTGGTTTAGTGTTGATCACTTGGAAATCTGGTTCCGAGTTCTCTGGGAAACCTGGCTCTCAGGGACAACATTTTCAAACGATGGGGCTTAAGCTATGCCCTTAAATGATACCTTGAGCAGGTCACCCAATGGACCTGTTCCTATAGTGCCTTGTGCCCAGGCTGGAGGTGTGTGTGTTGGGACCTGGGAAGGAACTGGCTTAGAGGTAGAGCAGGTGATATATAGAGGTGAGTGTGTGTGTACACTGTGTATAAAAAGCACTGCTCTGCCCTCTAGTGGACGGATTCAGAACTGCCCAGATCTGCAAGCTCTCTAGGGCAGTGGTTCTCAACCTTTCGCCGGCGCCAGGCACCAGCTTACCAAGCAGATGCTTGGGGCGGCCACTTCGGAGAGGGGCGGCATGTCCAGCTATTCGGCGGACGGTCCCTCACTCCCGCTCGGAGCGAAGGACCTTCCGCCAAATTGCCGATGCAGATCGCGATCGCGGCTTTTTTGGGGGGGGGGGGTGGCTGCTTGGAGCGGCCAAAACCCTGGAGCCAGCCCTGTTCCAGACTACTGTACCCCTTTCAGGAGTTTGATTTGTCTTGCCTACCCCCAAGTTTCACCTCACTTAAAAACGACTTGCTTACAACATCAGACATAAAAATACAGAAGTGTCCCAGCGCACTGGTACTGAAACATTGCTCACTTCCTCATTTTTACCATGTCATTATAGAATAAATCAATTGGAAGATAAATATTGTGCTGTACTTACATTTCAGTGTATAGGTCATAGAACAGTATAAGCAAGTCAGTGTATGAAATTTTAGTTTGTACCGATTTTGCTAGTGCTTTTTATGTAGCCTGTTAACCTAGGCAAATATCGAGATGAGTTGATGTACCCCCTGGAACACCTCTGCGTACCCCCAGGGGTACACGTCCCCCTGGTTAAGAACATGAAGACAAGGAATGTTTCTGTTCCGTGGTCCCAGCTGGGCAGCTGTGGAGGCTGATGCTAAGGGTCCATTTTGAGATGCAAGCAAAAACGTGCTGTATTTGAATCAGCTGCTTAGTTTGCAAATCAAGAATCTTTTACTGCTAAGCCACCTCTGCCAACTGTGCCCGTGGGCCGTCCTGTCTCACCACGCAGAGCTGAGCATTAGTCCGCGTGGAGGGGACGGGAGTGTATTCTCTCCTTTGTGAATTCACCCTGGTGGGTTCAAAATGCGACTGCAGCAGCTGATTTTGCCGAGCGCTCCTGGACGAGCGAAAGGCTGTAGTTAGGGTGACATGCCCGTCAGCTCCCGAGGTTACTGCACCTCTGACCTCTTGGCCTCCTCGAGGGCACCCCCTGGGGTCTCAGGCCTCTGGCTGTCAACTTCCTTGGGGCGGGGTCCCATGACTCGCGCTTTAGACTGGGGATTTAGGCTGCCGTTCCCGGTGGTCTAACTTTTGTTCGGCACCTGCCATCCTGGTCTCTCAGGGTTCACCAGGGGCCAGCCAGCCTTCAGATAGCAGAGCACTGGTCACTCAGAACAAAGGCACTACAGAGAAAACAGATCCTGAAAACACTGCACAGTTCCTATGCATGCCCAGCTTCCCCGTCATCACCCATCCACCCCCTTGAGAGCCTGGCAGGTTTTCAAGCACTTGAGGGCCTGTTCCTCTGGTCAGTCACATGTCAGTCAGTATTTGTGGGCATGACCTCCTTCCCTCCCCCGCCAGGCTGGTCACTTTATACCAGTGGTGGACAACCTGCGGCCCATGGGCCACACGCGGCCCATCGGGGTAATCCGCTGGCGGGCTGCCAGACTGTTTATTTACATGTGCACGGCTGCCAGCAGCTCCCAGTAGCCACGGTTCACTGTTCACAGCCAGTGGGAGCTGCGGGAAGCGGCGCGGGCCACAAGTTGCCCATCTCTGCTTTATAATGTTCTCACATCTTTGTTTGCCAGGCCTCTTTCACCAGGTCAAACCAATCTGTGAGATTTCCCTGGGGGCCAGACTTCTTCAGACTTGTCCAGCCCATGGATTTGCATCGATTACCCTCTCATCCCCCCAATGAGTTCATCACCTGCAGGGAGCCCTGTTTCCCCCCCAGAACACAATCCTTAGCCCACGGAGATACAGATAACTCTCACAAAGCTCATTTAATGGGCTTTGCCTAGTCCACGTGTCTACAGTGGGTCTCTCACAGCCCAGCAGCAGCAGAGCTCCAGGGAACATGTGCCTTGTGCTACTTGCCCTGGGCCCAGAACTACACAGCTTAGGCCCTGGTAGCATTTTCCCATTGCACTCTGAGGGAACGGTGGCTTTTTTGACCCAGAGATTTGTACTCCTGTGAGATCTCACATGCAGCCTTTGGACTCTGGGCAGTGCCGGGGGTGGAGGGGCAAACGCCATGCCCAGGAATCGCACATGGAGGAGAGGGCAGATGTTCTGTGGGGTGGGGGGGATGCCATGGGGGGGCAGAAGGGAAAGGTTCCAGGGGGAGGTGAGCACCATGCCTATGGCCAGGGGATGGCAATTGGAAGTGGAGCCATGTGTCAGGAAAGGGAGAGAGGGAAGCCACACGTTAGGGAGGGGCTGTGCATGGGAAAGGGGGCAGCACTCTGGGGTGGAGCGGGGCCAAGGGGACAGTGCTCCATGGGCAGGTGCTGTGCACTGGGGACAGGGATAGTATTTGGGCAGGGGGCAGCGCTCTGGGAGAGGGGGGTGAGCCTGGGCCACGAGAAGGGGGCAATGCTCCTGCATTGTCCATGTTCCAACAAATGTACCTCCAGGTTAACTCACATCTCCCTGGGTTTCACGGCGTTTCCTTCCTTTCCCCTCACCTCCCCAACAGGCTGCATTCAACACACCCCTGTCTGGAGCTCCCACCAGCTCTGTGCCCATCAGCATCACCCACAGCCCAGTGCCAGCTTCCAGTTGGCCCTGAGCAAGGACTTCATCAGCAATGGGACAGCTGCCCTGGCTGGTGAGCTCAGCCTCAGTGTCCCAGATCAAGGAGGGGTCAGGTGGCTGTAATGCCCCATGTGGCACTGGGCTGCCATACAGGACAGTGAGTTGCAGATGCGGGCACCTCTGTGTGCATGTGATGCACCTGCGATGACCTGCCCAAGAACGAGTTACTATCGTGTATTGCAGGGCCCTGGGCCCCAAGCATTAGCAGAGGGAGCAGGGAGTTGCCTTGTCATCCCATCCTGCTTCCAGAGAGCTGGGACTGGACTGTGTGCTGCCTTTGCCTGTAGCGGGGCTGACTATGGAATCAGTTCCCCCTGCAGAGCCCAGCCCAGCTGCACGGCTATTCCACGGCAGTCGTTTGGGTTCCTTGGACTGACACATGGCTTGGGCCAGAGCTTTTTTGCCTGGCTACAATCTGAGCCCTCCTGGCTGAGCTACTCGCCAGCTGTGAGGCCGTGGTTTAAGGTTGGGGAAAGGGAAGGCTGGAGCACAGGCCAGCCTGCCCGAGGAAGAGAGGCTGCAAACCCTTCAGAGTTACTCGCAGGGAAGGTTGCTGACCCAAGGGCCTGGGTAGGGTGCAGCTATTCCTCCTTGCTGTGGATGGGCAGCATAGCTGACCCAGCATGTCCCTGCCAAACGGGAACCACCCATGACAGTTAGACAGCAGGGTGCTGGAGGGAATATTACCTGCAGGGGCAAAGTTCTTGTAAACATTCCAAAAATGAATGGTCTGGGGGCCCTGCTGGAAGTGTTTGGTGATGTAATACTCCTCCCCCCCCCCAGAAACAACAGCTATGTTATTGTGATAGACGTGTCCCTTAGGTACTTATCCAGGCCGGATGTGGTGGTGTCCCGTGGTAGCAAGGTATGCCAATGCCAGGTCCTTGGACCCACGTCCGAACAGCCTTTGGTGCAAGCGAAAAGATCACAAACATGTACATAAGTTGGCAAGACAAGTTTGAAAGAAAAGATGACCAAACTCAAATTGTAGCTGTGCAGAAGGTTTCTTTGACACAAATTACCACTAATTTATTTTAAACGCCAAAACCAAATTCCTCTCATACAAATGGTTTATTTGACACAGATGATTAAGGCTCATTACTTAAAGAATGTTGGCCTTGCATTTTATATTGATAAACGCACAGATGATTCATTGACACACCTTCTAAATAATATAGTCATTATACTAGAAGCCAGGTATCCTATTGCACACGATGGTGCTAGCAGAACACGAATAGCCAATGGGCTCCTTCTCAGCGATGGGCAATATGACAGTATATATGTGTCTAGCCTTTTTCAATATGTGCTACAGGTCTAAGTCTGAACCATCTGTAGTCTCAGACTCATCTGGATCCACACTGGCAACTGTATGAGGAGTGTAATAGTTCTCACCCACAGTACACGAGCAAGTCTGTGTGCACGCCATGCTCTGTCGTGGACAACAGCAGCTGCGCTCACACGTAATGTGTTCCAGGAGTGCTTTGGGGCAGGTGTCCGTGTCATTAGTGCTGGAGATCTATGTCCATCCTTGTTGTGACACCAGCCATTTCCCACTGGGGAAGGGCTGTGAGGCTCCATCCCTGTGGCCTCGTCCCAGGTAAGGGGCTGGTAATTTGTGTGTTGGTATGGTGTAGAAGACTATCATAAGCTGGCGGGAAGGGCCTTGCTCCTGGCCTGGTGGTAGAAAAGCTGCTATCTCACACCGTTTACATCCACTGAGTCAGCTGTTGGGTCATAGAGAAGAGTTATCAGAAGTTCTAATGATTTCAGCTGTGCAGGAGCCGCTATATCCACCATAATGCCAAAATTAGCAAGGCTTTTAAATGTGTTCGGATGCTTCCTGATAAGCTTCCAGAGCTTTAGTTTGCCAACCCTTGCCAGACTGCTGGCTGAATCACACCCAGGCAGTATGTGTGCTGCTGGCAGCATTCCGCATCGTTGTTGGCCACGTTCAGCTGCTATCATGTGGGCTGGTATAAACCTGGCTTTATCTTTCACACCAATACAAAACCCAAAGTTTCAAACCAAAGTTGTTTCCAACTTGTGAATAAAGTGTGCACAGAGGACTGCAACGGGAGTGTCCAGAGCCCACACTGCTACTGAGGGTATTCTTGTGAAGCATGTGCCACATGAAGTGGAAGTCAAGTATCTGCTTCGTCGTGGGATGAGAATAGCTCTTGATCTACAACTCCATCTGAAGTGACCATGTGAGCAACTGAGGCCATCCTTGAATCTGTTTCTGATTTGAGCCAAGTAAATTCTCTGCCATATTGCACTATGAATCTGACAAAAAATGTTACCAGATGTGCTTTATTCTTGGAGTTTCCAATTAACGTACTCCTCTGTGTTGGGACGGGGTGCTTTGGGATCATGGATTTTTGACTTCATTGCTTTGTGAGTATTGCCTTTGTGCATGTTCAAAAGCTTTAATTGCATCTCTGACATATTGACCAGATAGCTACTCTTCCACAGCTCTCAGAACTCTGGAGAGGCTGGCATACTGCACCTCCTTGCCCGACTATTTGTATAACAGCCATGCCATCCACTATCCCAGCTGTTGGCATGTTGGATGTTAGCAGCTGAGGCACTGACACTGTTTCTTTTCCTAATTAAGGCAATATCTCACTCTTTGCAGATTTATTCAGGGTACCATCAGAACATGCTAGAGCATATGGAACTATGGGAAGCTAATGTGTGAAAACTTCTTTCAAATCAATCTCTCTTGTTCATGCAGCCACTACATGATGGCTGAACAACTCCCTGTCTGCACTGACAGTCACTGTCTTATCTCCACTAACTTTTGATTTGAGCTTCTTGCTTAGAGATGCAAATGTCTTGATGTTGCACTTGGGATCAAAGAATCCAGTGGTGTTTGAATGTAATCTGTCTTCCACAGACGGTTTCATTGCTTTGATTCCTGCGTCATTCGCAGTAACAGGCTTGGTGGCAATCTCTGTGGGTGCAACAACACCGGTTTCAATATTGGTGACTGACTCATAGACTTTAAGGTCAGAAGGGACCAATATGATCATCTAGTCTGACCTCCCGCTTGATGCAGGCCACAAAAGCCGTCCCAACCCCTTTCCCTTGACTCTGCTGTTGAAGTCCCCAAATCCTGTGGTTTAGAGACTTCAAGTCGCAGAGAATCCTCCAGCTAGCGACCCCCGCCCCATGCTGCGGAGGAAGGCGAAAAACCTCCAGGGTCTCTGCCAATCTACCCTGGAGGAAAATTCCTTCCTGACCCCAAATATGGCGATCAGTAGAACCCCGAGCATGCAAGGTTTGGGGGCTGCTACCAAGTCAGCATTCAAATCAAAGGAGTCGGTGATGGTGAGAACAACCTTACTTACATTACCTACCTTATGCTGCATGTGATGTGGTGCAGCCTCCTTGTGTATGCCATGTGAGTTTATCGGATCACACATGCCCTTAATGGAAGTTGTGATAGCTGAGCACTTCTGAGCAGTGAAGAACCATGTAGCCAAGGTTCCTGATTTCAAAGTGAAACCCACAATATCCCCTTTTCCTTTACTATAACTGTTCACTGTTTGATCAGGTGCCACATCTGTCCAGACTTGGCTGAATAGTTCTAGACCAAGCCACCGGGTGATTTCCTTGCACAAGCTGCTCATGAATAAGGTTAAGATTTGTCATGGTTATTTTTAGTAAAAGGCAGGGACAGGTCACAGGCAATAAACAAAAATTCACAGAAGCCCTTGACCTGTCCCTGACTTTTACTAAAAACAACTGTGACAAAATGGGGCTGACAGGGGATGAATGCCCGAGCCCTGCTGTGGGAGGGGAGGGGATGGGAGGTCCAGCAGAATGTGTGCAATACATCCGATACATTCTTGAAGGCATCACTGAGCTGGGAAAGTGTTGCTGTTAGACTTATGATCCCATTGTTTGATAATCACATTTTAACATTCCTGGAGCTTGCCTTGGGTGAGGCCTACATCACAGTCAATCTTTGTCATGTACTCATTTACAAAATGCCTGGCACCACAGTCTGGACAGAGCCTCCGTTACAAGCTTGTGGGCCTTCACTCCATGATTGTATGATTTGCTTTTAAGTTGCTTGCTTGCTGTGTTGCTACCAGTTACCTGAGATTTCATGAGACTCTCTTCCAGACCACTCTATTCATACTTCTTTCTATTTTCAGCCAGAAATGTCTCTGCTATATGGACACCGTCCATTCTCAAGACAATTTTCAGAAGTTCCTCTGGGCCCCTCCACTGAGTCTCGTTAGCCTTGCAATATATAGCTCCATCAAATGTCCAGACACTGTAATCTTGGTCAAGTGTCTTAGACATCTTGCTGGCATTCTTCAATACAATGAAAACTGTGCTCCATTCAGTCGCTGATGCTGGCAGCACTGGACAGTAACCAGTAGGTGTTACTGTTGGCATGGTAGATGAAATCATTGCATTAAAAGCCATCTCTCCTGTTACGTGCTGAACATTCGCCTTTTTAAACTCCACCTCAATGGCTTGATTGGGCAGCATCTTAGAATTATTCATTGCAGATCCAGGTTGGTGGCTTGTGGGCAAGCCTTAACCGATACCAGTTGCAGGGGGAAGGTTATAGGGTGTGTGTGTGCATGCATGTTGGGTATATTTGTGTCCAGGTATGTGTGTGGCATGTGTTTCGGGGGGAGGGGGAGGGGGATCTGGCCCCCCTGTACAAGCATACAGTTGCCTTTGTGTCTCAGACACATGTGCGCGTGTTCATGGGGGCACTGGAATTGTGTGGCTATGTGCAGGTATCCGAGGGCAGGGGAGTGAGGAGGGTTCATCTGCATGAAGGGGTTTATTGGGAGGTTTATGGGCTGTGCCTCTACATCAGGGCTGGGACTGGGTGAGAAATGCACTTGTCTCTCTTTGGCACTGTCACTGGGTTCAGGTTCTGCTGTCCTTTCGACTCCCAGTTCAGCCAGCCATTTACCTGGGCTTCTTGTTGTCAGTGCATGGAGCTGCTGAATTTGTGTAAGTCATGGGCTGGGGTTCTCCGCTGCAAAGGGGGCAGAATTAGACCAGCACTGAAAGCTCCTGAAAATCTCTCCCAGCTACCCCGTCAATGACATTCTCATATGGCCCAGCAGTGCTGGTGTCTCCAGGCCACAGCTGGTTTGAATCCTGGCTCTCATTCCACATTTCTTCTGGTGTTCTAACGGGATCCATTTGGAGGTCGTTATTGTTTTTACTTTACATTTATGATATTCCTCAGAATATTACTAGCCAGATTAGGCAGTTTGTGGGGAGTTGGGCCCTTTACAGAGTGCTGCATTCAGAGCAGGTACATTAAAATTTGATTAAAAGATTTGTCAGTGATGTCTGGACAGCAAGGAGAAGAAACAGAATTACAGGTCAGTTCTGACTTTCAAATCAATCATTGGGGTTCAGCCTGAGCAGAAATTCCTGGCAGGGGTTGATTTACAGGGGCATAACCCCCCTCAGTTATGTATCAGAAGGGCCACTAAGAAGATTTTTTTAAATTAAGTGTCCAAACTGCTCACTCAGAAGCTTGAGGCATGGCCATAGCTCCCTTTGATTCAACCTGTTTTGGGAAACGCTCTAGGGCTTGGGGGCTCCTGTAACTCAGGTGCTGACCACTGTGTCGGGAGCCGAGCAGGGGACAGCTGCTAGACCTGGAGTCCAGTGTTAGAACGGGCAGCTCATGGCAAGTCTGCCCTATGCAAAGGGTGGAGCCCAGAGACCATGGTGCACTTCCCAAGATGTTGCCATGCCTGCCTCCCTTTGCCACCTTGGGCTCTTAGCAGGTCAGTGCCTTGCCCTCAGGTACCTCAGGGGGCTGGAACAATTTGTACAGTGGGGGTGCTGAGAGCCATTGAACCAAACTGTAAACCCTGTGTATGATGGATACCACTTCAAGCCAGGGGGTGTGGCAGCACCCAGCACCCCTAGTTCCAGCACCTATGAGGTACAGAATGTGTTGCAGGGCTGCAGTTACTGGCTGGCCTGAGAAGGGATATCTTGGCCTATGGCTCTTATTTCTTCTGCGGCGGGCTCCAGAGGAAGCCATTCCTTGTGCTCTAGGTCTGCTGCTGCTGTCACGGGTGGGAGAAATGAGACGGGTAAAGTCACTGGGCGCATGTCGAAGATTTGGGCCTTGCTTGAACCTGACACCTGCCATCTGGAGGCAGCAGTTCAGTGATTTGGGATTGATACTCCTGGGGCTCTAGGGGAACCACCTAAGGGTCCCAAGGCTGCTGAACCAGGTGGATGGTGCCCTGGGATATATTAGAGCAAACCCCAGAAAAGTATAGAGAGACTCGGTGACAATCTCTGGAGGGGAAATCACTGAGTATTTAGATTCAGGCAGCAAATGGGAAAGAATTTGGGATGGGAAAAAATTCCCATTTGCTGCCTGAATCTAAATGGGAAAGAATTCCCCAACTTCCCTCCTAAAAAGCACCCGGAGAGCACTCCAGCACACCGACAGCGCAGCCCCCTCGCCCACACCGCACCAAGCGGGAATCTTGACACGTACCATCTCTACGTGCGGGACAGGTTGGCTCAGCGCTAAGGCCTCAACGGAGAGAATTTGCTGCTCTTTAGGTTTCCATAGAAACCAGGGGGGAGTTCATACCTCTTATCCGTCCCACCAATGGCAGTGGAGTGTGGATCAGCTCAGAAAGCTGCGAGGAGGCGCACCAGCGGGTTAGGGATTTGCTACCATGGATTTCTTACTGCAGCAACTGAGACTGGCGGGGCTGCTGTCCATCCCAGGTACCCCTTGAGAGGGTGGAGCCAGGGCCTTCTCTTCCTACAGCTCTGGAATGCCCCCCACTTCTTAAGGCCAGATAGCTAGGAGCGCTCAGCATGCTAGGAGCTGAGCTCTTCTGAAAATGGGACCCTGATCATGGGTGCCGACCCCCATATTACCCAGGCCATGGCAGTAGCATCACAGTGCTGGGATGGTTATTGGGTGCTCCAGGTCGGGTGCGGGAGGGTGGGATGCCCAATAGGCGGTGCCTGTGTGCATCTTGTCACAGCTCCCCCTGGGTATTCTGTGCTCCCCTTATGATAAACTCCTAAAATAAGCTAATCTCCTAAAATACAGCATAGTTTGAGGACTTGGTTGATTTCAAGTTCCAAAGATGCGGCTGCCCTGATTCTGAGAGAAGGAAACATATGGACATGAGGTCTAGCATAGAGCGAGGGGAAGGTGAGTGGCCGGGGGAAGGAGCTGTTCTCCTTGGCAGCTATCTCTGGGCTGGCAGGATGCTGCAGCCCTGGGGACACTGGCAGCGTATGCCTGTTTATCTGATGTGGCTGGGTTCTTTTTCTGCAGCTTCAGTATAGTCCAGGCTTCATCCCCTATTGGCTCCATCGATGTATGTTCCAGAATCCAGCACTGGCTGTGCTGCACTGGAGGGATCTCCTTGGGCCCATGGTTCTTGGCACTAGATCTGAGCCCTCGTTTCCTAGTGGGGATGGGGATGCAGTTCCTGGGCATTTCTCTCCATAAGTGCGTTGTCGTTCTGGAATTCCTCTTCGCTCTGAGTCGCTTCACTCCGCAGAGGAAGCATTGCCATTCTTTAGTTGTATTGGGTAGGGGCTAGCACCCCCTATCCGAGATCAGGCCTCCCTCTGCTGGGTGCTGCACAAAGACAGAGGGCGAGACAGCCTGTGCCCCAGAGAGCGCACAAGCTCCACAGAGACACGCGCCGCATGGGAAAGGAAGCCGGCGCAGAGCAGTGGAGTGACTCAGCCAAGGTGGAGGAGTACATCAGTGGCACAAAGGGGTTTAGAACCCAGGAGTCCTGGGCTAATCCCTGAGCCACCCGACCTCAGCACCTTCTGTAAAGAGCAGAGCTTTTGATCTCTATTGACCACACTGACATTAAACCCACTCACCTGAGACCCACCAGGAGGCGCTGAAGTCCCAGCTACATTCAGTGCACTGAGTCTGTAACTCGTTTCCAGAGACAGGAGCTGAGCCACAACCCATAGATCTGAATTTCACAAAGGCCAGGGATGTTTGGATCCTGGGGCTTTGGCCCCGGCTTCTTTCTGGTGATGGAGACACTCACTGAATTACGTCCCACTCTGTTCTAGACCCAGCCCCTCAGCAGCTGGGTGGGGGATATTCTCCTGCCGGCCAGGAACGGTCAGAGCAGACGGACGCAGGGGGAACGCACGGCATGGTGGCAGGACTGGAGCCTGTGGTAGGCGGAAGTGGGGAGTCCGACATGAACCCAGTGACACCAGCTGAGTGGGGAACAGGGCCTAAGGTTTCAGGAGCAGAGAAAACCAAAGTTAATGGTTTATAAAGTGCTGAGAGGCCTGGGACCTGAAGCCCCCCTCCCTCTGCATTGGGTTCTTGGCTAGCTCATCACCACAGCTCCTGAGATATGTCTCCTCACAATGCCCCATGGAGGTCGGGAAGTGCTGTCCCCATTTCACAGCTAAGGCAGAAGGTGGATTAAATGATTTGTCTCTGGCACGTGGCTGTGGCAAAGCAGGGCTTGAAGCTGGCACCCTAGAAGTCCCAGCCTTAACCACAAAGCCATCCTGTCTGCTTGGGCTACTGTCTGTCCCCAGCATGGGCAGTGGCCATGCCAGGGTCCCTCACACTGCCCGCTGGTGCGCCTTATCCCTCCCCAAGAGGGGTCACTGCACGGCCCGTGCTCTGCTGAGGCTGCCAGCAAGGGGAGCCGCTAGTGCCAGTCAGGGGGGCTGGAACAATTTGTACATAGGGAGGGCTGAGAGCCATTGAACCAAACTGTAAACCTTGGATATGATGGAAACCACTTCAAGCCAGGGGATGCGACAGCACCCCTAGTTCCAGTACCTGTGGTGCCAGTTGCATGAGAGGGATCTAGTCTTGAAGCAAATGGACTCAGCAAGGCACTGCACCAGGGCTAATGTAGGCAGTTAAGTCCAAGCGTTTGGCTGCCCAAAAGCACGGGGATGTTGGAACGCGGGGACTGGTCTGGGTCCAGCTCTCTCTCTCCCAGTCCCCTTGTTACAGGGACAGGTACTGGGCCTGTGACACCCCCGAGCAGCTTGTGTGACTGAAGGTCACTCCTGGGAGTGAGGGCTGCAGGATGCTGATTGTGTCTGTCTGGTCTAGGGCTGCTCAGTGCTGCCATCTATAGAGCAAAGTCAGCACTGCCCTTTGCCAGGTACAGCCTTTGGCCTTGGCGTGCCAGCTGGCCTTCTCCCTACCTGTGCACCAGCTGGGCAAAACTAGGGGCACCCCCTGCCCTTCCCTGAGACAGCTGGGGGAGACAGTGGGGACCTGGTGAGTAGATGGCCCTGTGTCTGCCAAAAAGCCCTGCTGCTGTCGGAAGGCTGAGGGCCGGCCGCTGCAGCGCACCATCACGAGCCGAGCTCTGAGCTTTGCCTGCTCCTGCTGACCATGGGGTGCCTCATGCCCAGTATCCCATACATGGCAGCACCTGGGGGCTGCAGTACAAAAACCCAGCTCCACTCCTGGGTCACCATTTCCCAGAGCAGTCTCTGAATATGGCTGCCTCCATTTCGGGGGCCCCATTGGGTCATGGGGCTGATGAACCCCAGGGGATGAGCTGCCCAGGTGTGATCTGTTGTGCTTTTCACCAGGGTGGCTTGGTGATTTCCATGTGACTGACAAAGCCTGCAGTCACGCCCAGGGACGGCTCTAGGATTTTTGCCGCCCAAAGCAAAAACAATTTTGGCCGCCCTGCCCCCATTCTTTAATTACCCCACCCCCGGCCTCGCCTCAACTCCACCCCTTCCCCAAATCCCCAGCCCTGCCTCCTCCCCCCAGGCTCTCAAACCTGGGAGGAAGGGGGAGACTCCGAGTGGCCGCGGCGTGGGCGCCGCTTCTCACCCTCCCTCCCTGGCTCCCAAGCCTGGGAGTGAGGGGGTAGCAGCAGCGCGCGAAATGGCCGCTCGGGATCTCCCCCTCCCTCCCAGGTTTGAGAGCCTGGGAGGGAGAGGGAGACCCCGAGCCGCTGCGGCGCGCGAAACAGCTGATTCGCGCGCCGCTGCTCCCCCTCCTCCCAGGCTTGAGAGCCTGGGAGGGAAGGCGAGTAGTAGCGCGCGAATCAGCTGTTCCGCGCACCGTGGCAGCAGCAGCGGAGGTGAGCTAGGGCGGCCAGGGCACATTTTTAGGGGTGGCATTCTGGCGCCGGCCATGCCGCCCCTAAAAATGTGCCGCCCCAACCACCAGCTTGTTTTGCTGGTGCCTAGAGCCGGCCCTGGTCACGTCCCATCCACCAGCCCCACAGGAAGGGTGAGCTCCAAGGCAGATGAGCTCTGAGCCATTAGACTGCATCTTCTTACTGGCTGGGCCAAGCCCATCAATCCACTGGTGCAGCTTTTCACCCTCAGAAGAGGCTGGCCTTCAGAGCACTGCATTCTGGGTACTGCCTTTCTTGGGACCTCCTGTCATAAATTGCCCTTGCGCGCACTGTCAGTGGTGAGATCACAGGATGGATGAGGGGCACCTTGAAAGGGGAGCAGGCCATCCAGTTGCCTCAGAGGGATGCCACCTTATTTGTGAAGAGCCTCCCCACCATAGGTCCGTTCCCTCCGGCTCACTAGCCTCATCAGGGCAAAGACCCAGAAGCCTGTGAAATCAGATCCGGAGAGCAGCGTGTTGCACTGTCCCAAGAGACAGGGTTGCAGCCCCTGTTCCCAGACAGAGGTGGGTTCAAGGAGAAAACAGGTGTGGATTGCAAACCCCCTGTGTTCAGGGGGGTCTGGATCAGGGGGTTTGAGCTAGCCCGGAGATAGGGTCCAGATCCAGACCAGCTCGGGACAGAGAACAGCCCTTCAGTTTGGGGGCGTTAAGCTGTGGCTTGGGTCCAGGCCCACCTGCATTCGAACATGGTCATGGCTAGAACCTGCCTAAGCTCAGGAGGCGCTAGCATGATTTGTGGCTCCACATCACGGAGGTAAAGGCCTGCTCCTCTGCTCATCAGTCCTTCCCTCTGCTGAGATAGTCACCAAGGGGGCCACGCGGGAGCCGGGTTTGGATGCGCACACCAGTTCACTAGAGCTGAACCTCGGCCATTCACGGAGGCCCCCGAGCAGCAATCGGCTCCCACCAGCCCAGCTCAGCTATGCAGCACTGACTATCCCACTGCGAGTTCCCAGAGCCCGCCAGCCCTAGGGAATTTCCTCCCTGATTACACATGCCAAGTGCCTTGCACACAGCTCCTGTGCTGGCATTTTGTCCTCGTGGTGCTCAGGCTGGCTGTCCCTCCCGGGCTGGAGGATCTTCCTCTGTCGTTCAGGGGGCACAGCGGCAGGGCTCCGACAGCGCAGCAGTGCCCACTCGTGCCAAAGATGCCCTGCAGCCCTGGCTCGTGTGACTTCCCTGACACTGACCCCCTGTCTGCAAGCTGTGACATGCCCAGAGCAGTGACAGGTGCTCGGCAGGACTGTGTTCCCTTGCTGTGCCCTCTCCGCTCGCTGGTGCCAGGAGCAGCTGTGTGGTCAATCACAAGGACGTGCTATTGATATACCCCTGGCTGAGCTCGCAGGCACCCTTGTGGGGGGCAAGGGCGGGACAGAGAGCGGGGAGGCCCTGCCATGGCTGGTTGTGGGGGTGGCCACACCACCAGCTGGGAGGTATGTAAGTGATTTCTCCAGCCTGATACACACACGCCACTACCAGCAAAGGGGAATTACGCTGCTGTCGGTGTTCTAGCACGATCCTGCTCCCACTGAAATCAAGGGGCCATTGGCAGCAGCGGCAGCAGGCTCTGGCCCTGTTTTTCACTCCCATTGAAGTCAACAGGAGCTCAGCACATCTCAGGATTGGGTTCAAACGCAGGCCATGTCATTAGAATGTGTCAGGGGTTCGGAATCACAGAGGACAGCCCCGGGAGTCACACACACCCAGCCAGCTGGTGTGCCCTCCATGAGCTCCGAGAGCCTCGTTCCAGCCCTGTTCTAAGGGAACTGAGCGCTGCTGACCGAGCCAGCTGGCCATGCCCGCCTAGGGAGAAGTTGTGCCAATGGGGGCTGTGCCACTGACCTCAGCGGGGCAGGATTTCATTCTGCAGGGCTCAGTCTGCGCTACACATTGCGGGGAACATTTCCCACCCCTGCAGCTAACCCTGGCAGGAGCACTGGTGTAGATCAGCGGCTGGCGTTGGAACCACTGTGTCAGCTAACCCTGCTCAGGCCTAGACAACATAGCGCGGCCATCAGTGGCCTGTTTCCACTAGCCACTTCCATTTTGGCTGTCACTGACATGGCCACGGCAGCAGCAGCAAGAGTGGGACATTCTAAGGGGCTTAGCTAGGCAGGGCCTGTGCTGTAGCACCATCGGCATCAACTGGAGCAGCATCAACTTACCCCAGCTGCAGATCGGGCCCATTCCCTTCAGTGGGATCACACAGGCCTGACTCTCATGTACACAGCTCTGGCGCTGGGCTTAAACTGGGAGAGCATGGCACAGAGAGCCGTGTAGAGGGACTGTAGTGTAAATGAGAACAAGGCGTGGCTCTTCAGTAAGGCACCGGCGACTCAGGCCCTGTGCCTGGCTGACTCCCGGCAGTATGGTTTGAAGGAACACGCTGAAAGCGGAGCGCTCGGATTTTCCCATTAGCAGAAATGTTGCAAATTCAGACATTACAGCTGCTCCCTGCCTCCAGGTCACTGGCACTTTGTAAAGCGGACGGGTTTGCTACAGAGATTTCACACGTGGAAACGTAGCTTTTGGATCGCTCTGCAAAAAGAAACACATGCAGTCTTCTCCTGCAGCTATCTCTGGAGTGGAACACAGCCGCACGCAGTACGATTAGACAAGGCCACAGTGTCTATTTGAAACCATAGGGAGATTTTAAGGAAGCAGAATATAATTATCCAAATTTAACTTGTGACCAGCTCTGCGAGGCTGAGATCTCAGCTCTCATGCAAAGTACTGTCGGAGCTTTAGTTATCACAAGCCATCAGGTTCTGGTCCTCTGGAAAGACACATCCTCCTGCTCACCAGGTCTGCAATGTTGCATTGGCTCGGTAGTAATAAGCTGTAGGATTTGCACAGCTTCTGTATCAAAAGCTATGATTTGCAGATGTCAGAGCGTTCTAACAGTATGATCAAACAAGGCAGGCAACTGGTTTACCAGAGCCATTGATTTTTCTGTCTGCCAGATAACTGTGATTCAATAGCCATTGTCGTCTTCCAAGAACTGGTTGGGAGCTGGGTTCATTGCAAACAAAGGAGTTAACAAGCTGTAAAACAATCAATAAACCATAGCTGAAGACATCAGGAAAAGAGATCACTTGTGAGTCAGTGGGAGAATAATTCTCTTTAGCAACTGGATGTCTGTCCCTGCCAACGGTTACAATCTTTCGGCGGGTTTGTCTGGAATGCTGAACACCCCCAAAGCTAGAATCAGAACTACCGTCACTGATCTAGTTGGTGAGAGCAAAGGGACAAATGCCAACTTTTGCCAAAAAAGCTGGGATAGCCGGGACAGGCTTTAAAAAAGGGATTGTCCAGGCCAAAATGGGACATATGGTCACCCTAAGTTCTGATGATGTTCTCAGAATCATGGCCTGGATTTCAGCATTGACCTTGGGCTTTGTGCTGCTGAGGCAACACAGGAGAATTCAATGCCACTGATCCACTGCTTGCTGCAAGTGGGGATTTTTCAAGAGCTCTTCATTCTACTGCCCTGCTTTGTGTTCTCAAGCCTGGCTGCAGAATGGCTGTGTGAATGGGTAGCAGCGGGGGAGTGCTAGAAGACACTGGCGTAGTTAGACAGAGCAGCTCTTGGACAACTGGTTGTAGGACACGGCTGAAATATTGGATACTGGGCCTGCAGGCTGTTCCCTGGGAGGAGACAGTCCATCACCTAAGCTCATTCTCAATGGGATTTAAACCCACGTCCCTAGGGAAACAGAGCCTTGTTGGATGATTTGCTGTCTCAGTTTGCCTTTGGGCCAGGAGACTGAGGGCTTAGGGGCTGCCTCTGGGCCGTGTTGCCAACGCTCATGAATCTTGTGATAATTATTGTTTTCCTTAAAGCCCCAGCTCCTGGAGTCAAGTGGAAATGTGATGATTTCAGCCTTCCTTCTTAAAGAAAAAGTAAGTTTCTAGCCCTTGTGGCTGTGGAGAAAGTGTGACCCCAGTGCACCCTAAAGGCTCCCAAAGCAGAAGGCAATTAGAAAGTACCTATTGTGTTTACATGATCTCATGATTTGAAAGCCAATCTCATGGTTTTTGGTGCCCCTGACTCATGATTTTTGAACATTTGGGGTGGGCAATACTGCAGGGCTCAATCCCTGCTGGCAGCACAGTGCAGCGGGAAGGAGGGTCCTGCATCTTCGGGGATGCCAGCTTAGAGAGGAGCTTTTAAACCACGGCCCCTCCAGCTCCCCAGTGCCCTTCTGTAAAGGAGGGAGGCCAGCCCCAGCAGCCTGGCTCAGCAGGGCTGGGTTCGCTGCCAGCGGCACTGTGTGGCCAGTGTGGCAGTCGGCCCTTTGCAGTGGGAGCCAGGACCCCTGGAGCCAGCACTATAACAACCACCCTGCCCTAAAGCACGCATGCCCTTTAGATAGTACATCAGTACTTAGTGTTTAACCCGCCGAGTGCTGGCAGCAGATATAGACATCAAGGGCTGCGCCATTGTCCCCTTTTCTGTCACGTCACAGCAGCTGGTGCATTTCCTTGGCGCCGTTGGAAGGCGTTCTTGGCGTCAGGCTTGTCTCCGGCTAAGGATTCATTGCTCTTCCTGGGTCAGCGAAGTTAACTCGCTCGTGCTGGAGAGCAGTTCACCCAGCACCACGACTCCCCAGGAACTGGTTCTTTGAGATATGAGTGTTGTAAAGTTGGGAGAAGGGACTGGAAAGCAGTACTGAGTGGAAAGCAGAATCCAGCACCCTCTGACTGCTCTGTTCATGGTTTTCAGGGGGCGGGGGTATCTCCTAGCCAGCGCCATCACCACTGTACTTAATGCTCATCTTATACCCCTAGCGCATGCCAGCTCCTATTCCCAATGCCCAACGCTGTAATCAGTCAGTGCCCTAGCAATGTCCCGCCCCAGACCTCTGTGTTCATTACCCACCCAATGTCCTATACCCACACCAAATCCTCGGCTAAAGAGACAATAGAAAGCTTCAAATGTATGCTCAGTACGAACACATTCCTTTGCATGTGCTGCCACAGGTACTAGAACAATGAGCAGGACTTCGGAGTACATTGAGAAGGTTCCATTTGGTAACAACACATTCCTTCTGCGGCTGTTATTCAAACGAGGTACTTATAAAAATGACTCATAAGAGACAGCCGAAACTCGACCCACGCCCAGTAAATGCACCAGCACCAGGCGGCAGTGTGGAACTGTTTATTAACAGACAAGAGAATTGGCATACACAGCTTCAGTGCAAGTCTGAATATTTAATACCGTTACAATCTTGTATATACAGAAAGAGAATTATAATTCACTAAGCCGCCCTGTGTAATAATTGATAAGGCTGTTGTTCTGGCTTAGGCGACTTTTGCTTTTCTTTTTATAACTATGCTCTTCCTTTTTGCTTTAATGTTTTAAAACCCCGGATTCGCAATATAGAATAGCAAAGACACTGACCCCAGGACACCACCTCGTAGCTCAGAGACGCCACGCAGGGCCCTGGGAGGACATTTCATTTTGATTTTAGAATGCAAGGAATTTTGAAGGACAAAAATCACCCCTGAAAGAAATGATACAATTTAGTTCAAAACGTAAGTTGGGAATCACCCCATTTCAGTCAGTTGTGGGGGAGGGGAAGGAGGACACCGGCGGCATGGGAGGGGGCGTGCTGCAGTGCTTTTGTGGGCAGTCAGAGGTGCTGGATATGCATGGGGGTTTACATTCTACATGCTGTTGAGTTGTATCCTCACCAGTCTGCTAGCAGACTCAGGGCAGGATCATTCTGACGAGCACATGCCACAGAGCCTCATGTCCTCTCAGCTCCACAGAGGGGCCCATGTCCCTCAGCTCTGATTGTTTGCCCACCCTTCAGAAACAGATCTCCCAGAAACTCCACTCTGTCGGCTTGGCTCCCCCAGGACTAGCTGCTATTCTGCTTCCTTTACAGGCTCCAAACTCCAAGCCTGGCCAAAGGGCAGAGGATGAGAGCCAAGATCTGCCTTGTGGAGCCGAGAGCAGAACTTTGCCTTTCGGACTCAATCCTGCTTGTGCTGAGCTCCCTCAACTCCCCTTGATGTCCTAGAGAACCGCGGATGCTCAGGAGGTCCCAGGATCAGTACAAGCAGTGCCTGGAGAGAGGAAGAGACTCCGGCAGCATGTAGCTCAGAACTGCTCCAGTTGGTGGAGGACTATTGCTCTCAGACTATGCTAAACAACCCAGGACTTTGGCTGGAGTGGGGACTAGTCAGACACAAAAATCCTGCCAACAGCCCTAGTACCCCTCTCTGCCATGTTTAATAATATGGGAGCTGATGTGTGTTCCTCATTGCCCCCCATTCATGCTTCCCAGGGCTATTCTAGCTTTCCCACTCCCGTTCCGTCGGGAACGATTAGGGCTGGTAGCTAAGCAGAGGACGGGTGTAGAAATAGCAGCACTTGCAATGCTGCTTAGGGAGCTGTCGCGCCAAGGAGCTCTGTCACTTGGAGTTTGCCAAACTCGATGAGCAAAGGCCAAGCTGGCCCTGCAGCCCCGGGGGCTAGCGGGGTCATGCAGATCAGATGCAAAGGAGGTGCCGCAGGGAAAGAGCCATGCTCATGCTGTCACGACACACACTAGGGGCTATTGGTCACACTCATCCAGCTTCCAGGAGGCTGCAGCAGGATAGCTGGATTTGCTTCACAAGGAGCCTCACCCAAGTGACACCTTAGGCCATGGGCCTGCCCTGCGCTGCTCAGGAGTGGCTGGATCCCAGGGTTTGCTTAGGGCGTTAGGGGATGCTGCGGCAGAGACGAGGGACGGTTTGTGCGGAGCTCAGGACTACTGGGCAAAGCCAGTCCTGCCATGGCAGATCTACCCACAGCTGGGAGTTCCTCTGTTCTCAGCCCACCCGGGAGCCTGGCCTGGCCTGGCCTCCTGGCCTGGCCTGTCTGCTGGCTGGGAACAGGCAGTACAACGGCTGCAGTAGCCAGGGCAAGACAGAAGGGGTGTGAATCTCAGCACTGAGCCAGCCAGCCAGCAGGCATCTCTGTACCCACTTTGGGAGGAGGGAGACATGAAAGAGGGGGTGGGAAAGAGCAGGGAGGGTGGCAGGATTGCTGCAGTGGGGGAGAGTGTTTCCTCCTGTAAGGAGGAAATTTTGTTAACCCAGTAACATGCCTGAACCACTGCCCACAGCTGGAATCCAAATTGTTATGCTTATTCCTGGAAGCTGCCATAAGGCCTTCGTAGCAGTCTTAGCACCACTAACAAACCAGGAAGGGAGGGGGAAGGGAGTGGCCATGAGGAGTAAACGTGACTCTGTGCCCTCCTGACTTATGCCAAAGCATGTGGTTTGCAAGATGGAAAGTCTGGGGCTAGTTAACTATTGCTCCGTGAAATACAGCCGGTTACCTGATGGGAAAACACGGCTGGAAAACTCCACACTTCGTGTCTGCTCAGCGGTTTTTTGGTGACTGGGCTGTTTAATACTAACAATTTGGGTATAAAAAGAGGAAGAAATCTGGGCTCGGTGGACACTTGAACCACCTCTCAAGTTTCCCCTGCAGACAGAAGGCTGGCCCCTGGATGGCTAATTCACTCGAGCCCTCCTCAAGACCCTGGGTAAATATGAATCTGGGGGTGATTTGGGGTGCTCTGCTAACCTGTTGCGTGCATGTGTAAGCGCTGGAGACGAAACAAAGTAGAAGCTTTGAGTGAAAGCATTTTTGTTTGCCTGCGTGCAGCAACTATCTATTGGCCAGATGGCCGTGTCTCCACTGATTTATTGCCTGCCACCACCTTACAACAAGTAAAGTTAGCAAGAGTTTTGGGTTCAGCAAAACCCCGGGTAACACTCCCAGGGCCCCCTGGGTACAAACAGCCTCTGGATGCTGCCAGGCTAAACCTCCCAAGCCAAATTCTCTGGGGGTGACATGCCCTGAAAGCCGGCCCCTTTGGTGGTAGTGGTGTTACATGACCTAAGAACTGGGCTCTGTGTAGCGACAACCCCATGAAGACTGTCCTGCCCTGTTTACAGCACCCCAGATAGTTCACACTTCTGCACAGTGCCTTTCTCTTTGGCAATGCCTTTGGGTTCTTTATTCCCTGCTTTTCTCAGTGAGTTGACACTCGCCAATGGCGCTTGTTTCTCTAATCCGTTTGTTATGAGTTCTCACGATGCACTAGGACATTGCTGGACCCCTGTGCTGCCAGCACGGGTGGGGCACTTTTAAACCTGAACCTAGGATCATTTGCATTGGACTCTTTAATGACATACCGGGGATATTATCATTTTATTAGCATTAGATTCTTTCTGTTTCTGGCAGACCCTACATTTTGACACTCAGTCAGTGTCCCAAGAACACCAGGATGTAAACTCAACCTTGAACCCCCCATTCCAGTAAGCCGCCCCAGGGTGGATTCCTTCCTTCGGTGCAGAAGTTGACCCTTTGAAATGGACACAAAATGTAAACGTGTATTGAGAATGCATCACACAGAATTCCAGCCTGTGACGCGGCTCACTGGGATTTTACCCCAGGAAATTCCATTGTTCAGAAAGGGAGCAGACTTTCTGTGCTCTGCTCCTTCTTGGCTAGAGCAGAGTATTTTATGGGGTACTTGCTATAAAATAAGGAACAAGGAAATTCTATCTGTGACTAGCTCAGCATGGCTCCTGCTAGCCCACCCAGATGGAGGGATTCAGCAGGGCCCAAGGCCCCTGGTTTAAGTCTTACCCAGAGTCACTTGTAGGTCTGCTGCCCAGAGGGTATTTGCTGCTGGCTGAGAGGTGCAGGGGTGGCTGGCACAGCTCCATGATACAGACACAACAAATGCAATTGTAACCACAAGCTGGTCATGTACCTCAGCTCTGGAGTGTCTTACCTTTCGCTGGTAGATTGCTAAGGTGATTAAAGCAACGAATAAGGGAGATGAACCAATGCCACCTGTGCCACATGCTTTATGAAAGAAACAAAGGGACTGATCCAGCATCCTTTATAGCAATAGTTTTGCCATTGAATGCAATGGAAGCTGGATTGGGCCTTATGAAAACAAGGCAGAACTCCCCGTGAAAACACTAGAAGGCTGCCAGGCTCAGGCCCGATAGTGTATTATGCACCCCACGCCCAGGGGTGTCTGCATGTGCCGCGAGAGAATTAATACTGCACTGGATATACAGGCAGGCAGACTAGATGACTTGGGGACCCCTTCTTGCCTTAAACTCTATGACCCTGAGGAGGAACCTGGAACCCACAGAGGGGAACCTGGAACCCACACTCACCTGTGGGCTACGTATGCTCTTTGTGCTGTCACTTGCACCTGTGGGTGTAGAATGCTGGGTAGGTAGTGTTTTGCACCCAGGGTCTGCACATGTGGATGACTGCAATGAGGTGTGAAATTCCTGTACCCTCAGGCAGAAGAGTGTTCTGAGCTGGCACCTAGGGAGATTTCCCATTCACACCAAGGGATAGGCCAGAAGATTAATCAAATCACTCTACTGCTGGTAGGCTTCTCGACATGGTAATGTCTATTTAAATTGCTCCGACCTGACATCATGCAGTGGGGTGAGCATAGGTGGCTGGGTTTCGTCTTCAGACATTTACAGGACCATGAGATTGGACATGCAGGAAAATACTTCCTAGCTATCAGTGGTGATAGGAGACAGACTGCCAGTCTGGGAGGCTGACGTCCTCCACGCAGCCCCAGGTGTAGTTAGAATGTGGCTGGGGCAGTGCAAGCTGCCAGACACATCACCTTGCCTGTGGCCTTGGATTTCAACCCAGTGGCATACCGGCTAGAAGTGAGCGAGAGCTCAGGCGCCAAGGCCCATTCGGTTGTTGGCTGCTCTGCGGGGACAGCCAGCGGGGAGGCTGACCAGTGCCCATTATGCTGTGGGGGTACCTACACGCAGGGGTTGTTTTGGGGACATGACACACGTCTTGATAGGAATTGCAGTGAGGCCATCCGACTCCATGCTACAGAATTAGGCCAGTGCCAGCGGCTAGTTCAACTGCTCTAAATAAGACTAAGATGAGTCCATCGCCAGCCACAGCCTTAAAGAGGCCATGCTGGGGCCTGGAGGGCTGACATTAGAGCTCATGGAGGTGGTTGGCAGGCATGGGTGCACACTCTGCCCACCCTCTGCTCTCCCTGACTACTGTATTGCTGGGCATAGGCAGGGAGAGTGGAGCACACGGTTTGTCTAGAGGTGTTGTGGGACCTTTGCAGAGATTTGGATCCAGCCATCCCGTGCTGATCCCCAGAGGATCTGTGTATGGCCTGGTTCCACTGACCCCGCTCAGAGCACAGAAGATCCCCCTGTTTCCCCACACTGCCATCCCCCAAAGGGCCCATAGTGCAGTGGCTGGACACAGCTCAATCCAGAGGCCCTCAGTGCCTTGCCATGAATTCAACACCAGGTGAGTGCCAGAGGACAATAAACGTCCCTTGTCCTCCAGTCTCTGTTCCCCACCAACGTGGATCAGGCTCAGCACTGCTGTCTCTGCAGCGCTCCGAGCCCCATGGGTCAGGCCAACGTGAGTTCTGGCCCCTGCATGTCATCACATGACACTGGACTTCAGGCCAGCCCGACATCAAGTATCACGGTAGCCGCTTCTTTATCCACTCACATGGGCGTGGTTGTGCATTCTTCGAAGATGGTACATTCAGGGGCGGAGCATCATAACTGGACAGGCTGATTGGCTGGCAGCAATGTGACATCACTGTGGAAAGTCACATTGTGAGGGGAGAGGGATAAAATACTCCCAGGAGGGACAGCCTGGTGCAGCCAGAGGAGGGAGCAGACAGGACTGTACAAGCGACAACGAGGGGAGGCTGCAGACACACTGGGGAGAGAGAGCCAGGGGTCTGGGAGTGAGGATTCCTCGTCCGTCCGCGCGCCGGCTGCTTTTGGAGAGGGCAGCAGAGGATCAATTATTATTCACAATCCACCAGGAGGCTGGAAAAGCAAACAGGGAAAGAGCATGAGCCACAAAGTGCGAAAGGGGGCACTCATATATTGTCTAGTGCACAGGGGAAAGACAGGGAGAGCTGGGTTCTACCCCAGAGACTTCCCCATGGCCCTGGGCAGGCGACTGACTCTGTCTGGGGCTCAGTTCCCCTTCTGTAGAATGGGTATAATATGCAGGGGTTGCAGGGATTGATTCACTAAGTGCTTTGAGAGCCTCAGGTGCTCAGTGCGGGGTAAGGCGGCTGTGGGGCAGGTGGGCGCCCCTCTGCTCACTCATCCCAGGATGAACTGCCCCCAGGCTCGCAGCCATGGGAACGTCATACCCCTCCCTGCTCTGGTACAGCACCAAGGCCACAGTCCGCCCTGAGTTTTCACGCTGGCTAAACGGCACAGACATCACGGCGAGTTTTGCCTGTGCAAGGATGTGAGGATCTAGCCCAGCAGGATCTCCAACCCCCTGGGTTGTTCCCCCACCCCACTAAACAAGGCAGAAATACTGGGACTAAATGTACTTAACACCTTGAGCTTAACTCTCCAGCACCAGCTCTGAGCCTTGCCCAGCACAGGGGGCTCTTCAGTTCATTTTGCCTGACTGTGTCAGCTTCATACACAGGCAGGGCCCCTTTTAGCTCAGCGACAGCCCCTCTCTCGTCTCCCAAGAACAGGAGATGTGCAAAAGGCAACCTCTCCCTCCAGAGCAGTGCTGGGTGCCCCCAGCTGAGCCAGGCAGCTGAGCCCCACTAGGAGAGGGCACCTGCTGCCATCCTCTCCCCTGGGTCAGTTCTGGCGATGGCCTTGCTGGACGTTAGCTTCATGTTTTGCTGCTGACTCTTGCTAGGACAGCTCCTAATCACCGCTCAGCTGTGCCTTCCCCATAGGTCAGCAGCATGCACTGTGGCAGCTAGCGCAAGGAGCAATGAAGTTGCACTCCGAATCCCAGCCCTTCACAGGGCAGACAGCTGGGAGCGGGGGGCTGCATCAGGAGGACTGGAGCAAGGAGGAGGAACGTGACAGTTGGGTAGAGAATATAATCCGGATTAGCCACACCCTGAGCTCAGATTCCGGTGGGGCTCTGGGGTGATGGTGGACCTGGGCTGGTTTTTGTTTTACCTGCCCCTGCTTAAGGCTGGCTGAGGTTCTCCCTCACTGCTCTTACAATCAGGGAGACCACGTTTCCAGAAGGCCTGAGGCCTGGGCTCCCTGCTAAATCTGCATTAAGGTGCCTTACAATGAAATGTAGGCACAAATCTGAGCGCTTGCCCCTCTGCCGACCTGCCTTGTGCTCCTCACACAGAACTGGGGCAGGAAAATGTGACCACAATTTCTGTCCACAAATGGGAATGAGGCCTGAGCTACCCATTAGGGCCACATCTTGGAATATAGGGCAGGGGCAGGGCTGGGAGTTCAATGCAGCAATTTAAGACAAGAGCCAGGTTGCTTTCAGAAGGGTGTCGCACCCGCTTTGAGATTTGTGACCCAAGAAAGGCCGATAGGGCCATCGGAAAGCTGACCAAAAATACAGCAGAGATGAAGGCAAACAGCATCGCAGTGTGTAGCATGCTTATCGCCTCTTGTAATAGTAACAGCTATTAATAAATCATACACATCACTGTGGTAGCTCTTTACACATTCATAGCTCTTTACAAGCCTTAACTAATTCATTAATCCTGCTTGTCTCTCTCTCTCTCGCCTGCTTCCTTACTGTTTACAGAATAAATGTTGCAAGAGCTGGGGTGTTAGCCTCAATGTTCTGCCCAAATTCATATTTGAACAGTTACATTCTGTCTCCCTAAATTCCTTCTGCAGCTAAATTTACATCCTCACGTCCTGTTCTTAACTGTTGCTACTGTTGGGTAGTGTTGCTCTGTGCTGTTAAACAGCTACTGCGTTCCGCCGCAGAGCTGGCTGCATTGCCGTAGTGGGTGAATGGATTCCTACAGTACTAGATGGGTGTATGCAGTATATAATGACGTCAGTGGACGTTGTTCATGAGTAATGGTGGCAGGATGGAATCCATGGTTTGCAATTCCCGTTAGAGGCTCATCTCAATACGTTTGGGTGGAAGAGTACCCCACCTGGAAAAAGCATGGTGGTCACGAGCTCTGGAGACTCCAGCAAGTCAATGATGGCCCACTGGAACGTCTTGCTGCAGTTGGACTGTAAGTGACTGCAAAGCAATATGGAGAGTTAGGACAATGTCAAAGCCAGTATGATTGTGTCAGAGCCAGCCTGCACATTGCTATACAGAGGTGGGGCAGAGCTGTTGTGTGGGTGTGCAAGAGCGGAAGAGTGTGCGCGGACACTTGCCACCCCTGTGCACACCCACAAGAGGACCGGGGTAGGGGGGAAGTCCTTGCATTCCCCAGAGCAGAACGCCTTCTGTCTCGAATGTGCTGATAACTCACCCATCCACACGTGATGGTGGTTAGCACATCATTCACAATGCAAATGCCCCCTTGTGATCATTTGATCCTGCCGCCCTGTGCAGATACAGTAGGTGTAAATAACTAGACAGGTAAATCAGGGAGGCAGTAGCCACTGGCAGGTGCAGGAAAAAGTGAAAAAGGGTGAACATCCTGAAGAGAAATCCCGTCTTATCTATTTCATAAGAATTGCACTTGGATACAGCCTTCCTCAGCCCGGACACCTTCAGCAATGAATTGCAATTAGCCTCAAACCTTCTCCACGAAGTCACGTCCTGCCAGAACTCGTAGAGAATGAAGCAGGCCTCGCTCGTCAGCTTGCGGGAAGACACGCTGCAGGGACAATAATGAATGCTCTCAGTACGGCAGCTTCTGGGATAAATGAGGCCATGCTGGGCAGCCAGCCTGGCTCCTGAGCCTTGGTGATTTATCTGCAGTGACTCACTGATGGGTTTTTTGTCTTGTATAGAAAAATAATATTCTTGTGAGCACCTTAAAGAGCAGCAGTAGCATATAAATAAATACACAACTTTGCTGCAGCCCCATTAAAGGCGATCGGCGTGGATAGCGTTGCATTCTCCAGGGGCCACTACGTTCAGAGCCCTTTCCACCCACGCTATGTGGAGTCCTTTGCAAGCAATAGACTGATGCGCACAGATGTGCAAAGAACCAGCACCTTTCAGCCTTCCATTGAGTAGTGCCAGCCCAACATGCTGGGGCATCACAACTAGAGCAGGGCAGGAACTGGGTTTCCATCCTACAGACATTTTCAAGACACTTGGACAAAAAGTCAATATCTTGAAAATTGTCACAAATGAAAAATCAGGGAAGAAAAAGTCAGTTTGGGTTCATGGAAATGTTTTAATGATTTCAAAAGGTTTTGTTTCACTTTTGACCTTTTTGTTTAAAAAATGTTTTTTTTTACTGTAATTAGCTTAAATTTTGAAAGAAAAAGTTGTTTTGAACGGGAAACCGGGAATTTTTCATTTGGAAAATGTCAAAAAGGGACGTTTCAATTCTTTACAAACTTTTTTTTCCCCAAAATGTTTTGCGTCAAGAGCTGAACACATTGGTGCAGGGAACTGGAACGGAAGGATTAACAACACTTAGGATATGTAGAGCATTTTACATGTTCAAAGCACTATATGGACACACTAACTCATTCAGGCTCACAGTTATTGGTCCCATTTTACAGAGGAAGAAAGTGAGGCAGAAAGCTGGAGGGAGGTGTTCAAGGTCACACCGTAAGAGAGTAGCAGAGCCAAGATGAGACCCCAGGCTCCACGCTCATACCTCCAACCTACACCAGCTTCCAGAGCGGTAAGTGCCTGACATGTTCACACCATGGGGGAGGGAGGGAAGAGAGAGCCCATACAGACTGTGAAATGCCTAAAGGAGAATTTCCCATTCAACTGTAATGTAATTCTTTGGACTAAGAGAGGAACATAGACCCAATCCCTCTAACTCGCACCCTGCAGAGCAAAGGTAACAATTACTGCAATCAAAAGAACAAACCAAACAGCAGAATCCAAGCAAGTGCAATGAACTCCAAGCTGTGCTGGAACGCATCACAGCTCCTGTGTTCGCAGAGTTACTCACTCACTGGGCCCTCAGAAGGCACTTGGTGAAAGGCATCAGAGAAACTTTACTTCTAGGCTAATCTAAATCGAGCGGCTCACCATTTTTCACGCAGCCAGCCTTCCTGCAGAAAAACACGGTTTCATTGAAACCAATCTTTTTCATAGGGAAATGAAATTACAACGTTCCTCCACAGCAAATCCCATATGTTTTGTTTAAATCGAGAATCCAAAGTGACATTTTAAATTGACACAAAATGAAAATTTTCTATTTCCAACTGAAATTTGGAAACATTTCGAATCTTCCTGCAGGAAAACCGACATCTTTCAGCTAAGCCACATTTTGAGACTTGCCACAGACAGCCCGGGGAGCCTGGGGCAGAATCCGACACCGCTCCCAGCTCTGGGTTATTTCTGCCTTGTTTTTAGAATTCAGCCCTTTTGGACTGCTGGGGTGAGGGACAGACCTTTAGTTTAGACAGAGGCCTTCAGTCTCAGGGGCTCTCAGCCAGACACTTTTCACCAGCACCACTGTCCCTTTAACACCAAAGGGGAATGGTGGACACAGTACTGCAATGTGATTGATGTACCCCACCTCACCTTTCCTCCCTTTAGCTCTCATCTCATGCTATGCCATTACAACATATCACGGTCGCTTACAGCCACGATCACAGCCAGGACTTTCAGCACCAAAACCACAGGCCTCCTTAGCTAGAAGTAAGTAGTAGGCTGTTACAGTTGCTGGGAGCACCCACTAGAGGGACACATGCTAAGAGTACGTTTACAATGCAATCCGAGGTGTAACTGCAGCTCGTGTGGGCATTCCTGTGCCAGCTTTAATCTAGCGAGTGCAGCTAAAAATAGGGTTACCATACGTCCGGATTTTCCCGGATATGTCCGGCTTTTTGGGCTCCAAATCCCCATCCAGGGGGAAATCCCAAAAAGCCGGACATGTCCGGGAAAATCGGGACATGGGGGCCTGCGGTGCTGGGCCGGGGGCCGGCGGTGCCGAGCCGGGGGCCGGGCCGGGGGCGCTGAGCCGGGGGCTGGGCCGGGGACCGGCAGTGCTGGGCGGGCCGGGGGTGCTCGGCTGGGAGCTGGCCCGGGGCCGGCACCCCAGGGCCCGAGCCGACCCAGGCTGGAGACGCCGGGGGGGCCAGACTGGGCTGCGCTTCCTCCCTCCACTGCCCCCCCCTTACCTGCTTCAGGCTTCCCGCGAATCAAATGTTCGTGGGAAGCAGGGGAGGGGGCGGAGTTGGGGCGGGGCGGGGGCCGGGACCCCGTGGAGTGTCCTCCTTTTGGACACTCAAAATATGGTAACCCTAGCTAAAAATAGCAGTGAAGACAGCGCCGTGGACCCTGGCACAGGCTGCAGGAGCGTGCACAGAGCCCGGGGAGATGTACTCACATTGCAGCCCATGCTAGGATCTGGCTATCACTTCTTCGCTGTTGTTCTGAGTCGCGCTAGCTAGACTAAAGCTAGCACAGGTACAGTCACATCTCTGACTCAGGAGCGGCAGAATGCCCTGAAAGTGGGGGGGCTACAGGTGCCTGAAGTGAGTCCCAGCCCCCATGCCACCTCTTCCCCCGAGGCCCCACCCCAATCTGCTCCTCTATGCCCCCACTTTTAAAATGGGAGGGCCATGGCTCCCTGGCCCCCTCATTACAAAGCCCCTGCTCTGACTGCCATGTAGACAAACCCTCAGCCAAAATGTTATGCCAGTATAACAATACTCCATTCTGAGGCTCTCAAAGATATTTGCAAATACTAGTGATCAGACTCCCCTGTGAGAGCGTGATTACTGTGATTATTTTACAGACAAGGACACTGAGAGGCAACCAGGCTAACTAACTTGCCTATGCAGCAAGTCAGTGCCAGCAGAGGATCAGATTAGCGTCTCCCGAATCTCAGCTCCCTGCTGTGACCACCAGGCCACGCTACCCATCATGCCCATAGCTCTCCAGTCATACCTCTGTGAAGTGGTCAATGAATTCATCACCTACATACTGGTGATAAAAGACCATAAAAGACACTTCTTTCAGCTCTGGCACTAAGGGCCAGATTTTCAAAGTTATTGAGGTGCCTAAATGGGATTTTCAAAAGTGCTTAAGTAGTTTCGATGCCTAGGCCCAGGTCTGCAAAGGTATTTAGGTGCCTAACTTCTATTGACTTCAATGGGAATGCAATACCTCACTTCCGTCGATGTTTTGTTAATCCCACCGGTGCTGATCAGCATCTTTAGGTACCTAAACCCCTTTGAAAATCTGGCCTCAATTCCCCAATGGGAGCAGCTGTGGGGGGCACCCAGGGCCGGCTCTAGGATTTTTGCTGCCCCAAGCAAAAACAATTTTGGCCGTCCCCCCCCCCGTTTTTTTCTTACCCCACCCCCGCCTCAACTCCGCCTCTTCCCCAAATCCCCACCCTGCCTCCTCCCCCTAGGCTCTCAAACCTAGGAGGAAGGGAGGGAGAGGGAGAAGCAGCACGTGCGCCGCGGCCACTCGGAGTCTCCCGCTCCCTCCCAGGCTCTCAAACCCGGGAGGGAGGGGGAGATCCTGAGCGGCCGCGGCACGCGAATCAGCTGTTTCGTGCGCCGCGGCCGCTCGGGATCTCCCCCTCCCTCCCGGGTTTGAGAGCCTGGGAGGGAGGGCGAGCAGCGGTGCGCAAGTGGCAGCAGCGGAGGTGAGTTAGGGTGGCTGGGGCACATTTTTAGGGGCGGCATGGCCCGCGCCAGAATGCCGCCCCTAAAAATGTGCTGCCCCAAGCACCAGCTTGTTTTGCTGGTGCCTAGAGCCGGCCCTGGGGGCACCTCCTTCCTTGCTTGGCAAAAGGGAAGAATGTACCCAATTTCTTCTTTTAAGGGAAAAAGAGAATTACAATATTGGGAGGAGGGGACTGAGTATCAAGACGCCTGGGTCTTTTTCAGCTCTGCCACTGACTTGTGGGGTAAGATTTTGGTCAAGTTACTTAGCTTCTCCATTTCCAGTCTGTAAGAGGAATAATAATAATTCACAGCAATAACAATAATACTTCCCTATCTGACACAGGTATCTAGTGTTGTAGCATTTCCCTACTTCTCAGCAGTGTTGCGAGGCTGGATGAGTTAACGTCTGAGGGCGTCTCTGCAGTGCTGTACAGGTGCGAACCGCCATTATTTAGAGCACTTGTAATTTCAGGGGGAAGGTGTGAAGCACTGTGATCAGCGACATTACGGTCACCCATATTTCCTCCAGCCAAATGTCTGACTCCACAGCTGCTCAGGAGACTTACTGTAAACAGCAGCTCTGAGCAGCTGTGACCGCTGTGTAGGATTGGAGCGCCTGGTGGAATCCCTCTAAGCCGCTCTCTGTCACCGACAGCTGTCTCTGAGCCACCAGGATGTGCTGCAGGGAGAGAGGGCACAGTTAGGACTCCAGGCCAAACCTGCAGGGCCTTGCTAGAGGCAAAGGGGCCGACTCGTTGGGAGGGTCAGTACTCTTGCTCCAGGAGCTCGCTGGGGCTGCCCTTTGTCCTACAGACTCGCCGCCCCCTCTGCTTTCCCCTGCCCAGCACACAGCATGGTGGCTTATTAGGCCAGGGTCTCTCGAGGGGAGGGATAGCTCAGTGGTTTGAGCATTGGCCTGCTAAATCCAGGGTTGTCAGCTCAATCCTTGAGGGAGCCACTTAGGGATCTGGGGCAAAAATCTGCCTGGGGATTGGTCCCCCTTTGAGCAGGGGGTTGGACTAGATGACCTCCTGAGGTCCCTTCCATCCCTGATATTCTATGATTCTATAAGTGGGGTGTGCTGAGCATGTCCAAGAGGTGCCATCTCCTCTGTTAACTGAACAGTAATGAACTGGTTGCAACTGCAACAGGCCACCCTGGGAGTGAGGAGGTGTAACGCGTACCCTGCCCACAGGGAGCAGGACAACTACTGTCTCTACAAGGCTAGGGGCGTGGTGAATTAGTGCCCTTTCTTCACATGCAGACCCACGGATGGAAACAAGCTCTCCTCAGAGGAATCATTTAGCGGATGGAACTTATGCCCTAGTCAGCCCACCATTCTGGTTCCCTTTCCTGCCGATCTGGGGTGCAAGAACATGGAACAATGACTCCAGCGTCAGAACAAAGCTGGGGGCTCTCCCTGGTGAGTTCAACCAGGAATGTGCACGTCTGTCTGCGCTCAGGCAGGTGTGCACATCCGTGTGTCAGTGCAGGGACAGGAGGCCTGTATCCATCTGCACCCGCACGTATGTGGATGTGAGTGTGAGACAGAGAGCGAATCTGTCTCTGTGCTAGCAATCAATGGAAAGCAGCCAGCCTAGAACTTACAGCATTTCTCCCTTTGCAAACAACTTCTTCTTTTAGAGGCTCCAGCCTTGGGCTCTGCATTTGTAGAAAAGCAAAACCATTACTAATACGAGAATTCGATTACAAGGGAAAACAAGGGTGGGGTCAGGGCCGGCCTTGGCTCGGGGCAGCTGGGGCAGCAGCCCAGGGCAGCCTGTCAAAGAGGGTGCTGTGCGCAGGGTTTGCCTGAGTCCCACCTGACCCGCTGAGAGCCAGCTGGACTGATGGAGGAGGCAGGCCAGCAGCAGCAACTGGAGAGGGTGGAAGGACCTGAGCTGCAGGAGGGCAGTTGCATGACCAGCCAGGTGACTCCTCCAGAGCAGGGGTGCCCCTCCATGGGGCCTTCAAGAGAGTCCCCACTAGATATTAACCCACTGGCCAAACCAACTTGGGACTTGACAGAGCAGCGATCTGCTCCGGAGAGGCTGGGGACTTGAAGAACAAGGGGGGTGGCACCTCAGCAGAGCTCTGCAGGGAAGGTCGAGTGGTGAGCAGGAGTGGGGCCGGTGGGGTCAGGACTGAGCTGTCCCAGACCTGAAAGAACAAGGGGTGCTCAGGTCAGGAGTGGGTCCATTAGCAGAGCTGACAGGGGGGCCAGAACCAGAACAGCAGGGAGTGCTGCAGGTCAGGCGTGAGGCGAGTGAGAGGTGATGCTGCACTGGCTGAGATGCAGGGGTCCAGGCCCACACTCGGAGCGGGGCTGCATGGTGGGGTTGTGCTGTATTACCATATGCGGAACAAGTCTCCCCTCTGCCCACTCACCTTGCATTCCAGTTTGTCAATGAGCTGCTGTAGCCTGTTAATCTGGGCCACCCACTGGCTGTCAGCTTCGACACAAAGCCCTAGATGGAATATTGACAGGGAGTTGCCATTGTTAGCCAGGTTCAGTTCACCCACACCTGGGCTGTCTGCCCCAGCTCTTTATATTGACTAGGTCCTCTGGCAGAAGGCACAACAGACTGAGAAAGCGGTGAACCTTTCTTGCTGCCTTTTAGCATTTAGGGGACAGATTTATTTGGCATTTATTGGCTCTCGAAGGCAGACAATATTTTACTCTCTTTCTGTCTAAATACTACACCTTTCCTTGAGACTGCAGGCAATGTCTGCGATGTCTGAATTTCACGGCTAGCGGGATGGGAGCCCTCTGGATTTCTTGTGATTTATGCGACTACAATGAGCCAATCCTGATCCCCTGATGTTAATGCCAAAGTACCAGCTGGGGTTCAGCTAAGAATCCAGAGGTGCAGGTGCTGATCTGAACTATCTCCAGAGATCAGAGGGGTAGCTGTGTTAGTCTGAATCTGTAAAAAGCAACAGAGGGTCCTGCAAGTCATCTGAAGAAGTGAGGTTCTTACCGACGAAAGCTTATGCTCCCAATACTTCTGTTAGTCTTAAAGGTGCCACAGGACCCGCTGTTGCTATCTCCAGAGACTGCTGGATGGGTGGGGACAGGAGAGGAGCAGGAAGGCTGTGGGGTGGTATGGATTGGGTGGGGCGGGCAGGGCTTAGAATCATATGGATAAACTTCTGAACATTTGGATCTAAACCAGACCCAAACTCTGATCCTTACTCCGAAGGAGACTGAGAAGCTCCAGCTAAGTACAGATAGGATGGTCCCTGGAACATCAGCACTGGCATCCTTCCTGGCAGCGGGACTGCGTACAGAACAATAGCCTGATCTGACTTCCTCCACAACGTTGGTTCAGATATTTCCCCATCCATCAACCTTTGCCAAATCACAGAAAGACACACGAGGCTTCCTTGAACTCAGGCATTATAACTCACATCCCATCAGGAAAGCAGACTCAGTGCCGGTGTTCACACCCTGCCATGTTTCATTGCAACCCACACCACTACCCTCCAAAGGCAGCAAGGTCCCAAGAGACAGGTGACACAGTGGCAACAGCTTCTCCCTTATCCACCTGGCCCTGCCAATACCTGTAGTAAGCATCCCGGAATAGGGATCCGTTGGAGACAAGCAGATAGTCTTCTGAGCTCTGCGCCCACATCTCCTGCCAGATCTTGGGCCAATGAAGACTTCAGATTTCTTCAAGTCTTTCCTAAAAACAAAAAGGATGTACTCAGTGCAGCCCGCTGGCTACATCCTTCCCTGTGTCTGCCAACCCCGGCTTCACCACGGGAATTGGGTGTGTAGGCACCACACAGAGGCAGGGAAATCAGCGAGACAATCATGTTTCCACTACTAGAGATCTATTGGAGGCCTGATCCTGAATGTTAGATGACACCAGAAGGAAGAAACCAAGACTTTCTGGCCGAGCAGAAAGAGCTCACGTTCTACACATGCAAATGTGCTGCCCGAACGCTCAGACATGGCGGATTGGCACAGTCGCACCCACTCCTGGGTCTGCACATGAATGCTCAAACGACAACAGAAAAACAGTTCAGGAGCGTCTCAGACCTGATCCGGAGCCGTGCTGACTGAGCACTCAAGCCCCACTCACATCTTACTAGGTGCTTCTTCAAACAAACTCCCATTCAAGTCAGCCAGTGCTGGGCTGGAGCAGGTGGTCTGAGCAGCACTCCTACCAGGGACTGGCGGGCCCACAGCGGGCGGGCTGGGCAGCGCAGCACCTGTGCTGGGCACCAGTTGAACTGAAGCAGTTGGGGCAGGCAGTGCCTGGTTGTTTTTTTTCCAGTGGTCTGCACAATTCTCAGGGTACAGCGACACTGCACACTCCTCCCAGTGTAGAGGGCAGACACTGCCCGCCCCCTTAACCCAGGAATAAATAGCAGTGCAGATGGTGAGACACTGCTTAGGTGAGTAGAGCACAGACATGCCAGAGCCTTTGGCTATGTACTTTACATGGCTTTCTGCATGCCCAAGCAGTGGCTCTCCCATCGACACTGTGGTTTTATCAACGTAGCATCCTGCTGCTTCCCCTTGTCAGAGCCCTTCCCAGGCACAATGGAAGGCTCTGGCAGTGGGGAAAGGCTCTGGCAGCTCCCTGTCCTGGGCAAAGGCTCTAGCGGTGGGGAAAGGCTCTGGCCACTCCTTGGGGTGGGAAAAGGCTCCAGCAGTGGGGAAAGGCTCCGACAGCAGGGAAAAGGCAATGGGGAAAGAAGCTCCTTGCTGCTGGAATCTTTCCCCACTGCCTCCCCTGGCCAGAGTCTTTCCCGTCCATATGCAGCCGTGCAGTGCAGTGTGGACTCAGCCTGCCCTTCACTGCAGTGTGTAGCTACACATACACTACACGCCACTGCCAGTGACATGCAGTGTAGACATAGCCTCAGAGTAAGACCCAAAGGAGCATGTCAGAAGAACAGGGGTCCAATCCAGCGAGCACAGTAAGAGCGTGTCCAAGTGCCTCCAGCCTCTAGCCCTCGCTGGAGCGGTGTTTCCTCAGCTCTCTAGTAATGGGCCTGTTTGCTGGTAACTAAGGGGGCAAAGTGGGTCACGGGGCTCAGGAACGAAGCCAACGAGGAGCAGAACATGCAGCATCATGTGGGAATGACGGTTCCCCCCTAACTCTGCGGGTCAGCTGTGTTAATATGCAGTCACTGGGAGTTGTGTTTTGTAGCATTAACACCCTGCTGCAAGATGGGCTCTCTCGGGAGGCCATTAGCCCAAGCCACGTTGGGAACCAAGCACAAAAGGATGGGTCCCAAATACATAGCTCACCATGGGCCATGCTCCCAACCTCCCATCGGTGCCGATACAGGCTGCCCCATGCCAGCCGCCCTGGCATTACCTCTCCAACCCGGCCTGCTCTTCAATCGTGTCCGAGGCGCACTCCAGCGAGGCCTGCAGGGTCTGCAGCTGGGTCCTGGTTTCCCGTAGCAGGAAGCGGGTCACAAACTGCTCCATCTTGGAGGAACTCTCATACTCCTGAGGGGAAGGAGAGAGAGGGAACGTCGCACCTGCCGCCGGATCGTGGGTGCTCCAGGAGAGCTCTCGCCTGGGCTGCAGCCTCCTCTCCTGCAATGTCCCAGGCCCATCTCCCTCCCACCCAGTGCCTCACTGGGACTTGGCACAATAATGGCGTTGCCGTCCAAAGAGCTCCAGGCACTGGACAACCATTCAGAGCCCTTCCCAAGCCCCCAGGCAGAGAGGTTAATGCATTCCCACTGATCAGGTGGGGAAACTGAGGCACGAGCAGAGCGAGTTCATGCTTGGGGCAGGTGAATAAACATATAGACATGTTGCAGACTTTAATACTGGGTTGGCTTTGCTTTTCTGTAAAGACCTTAGAGCCTTGAGATAAGCGCTGGGAACATCAAAATCTATAAATGTCTTGTCCAAGGTCACTGAGAAAGTCAGTGGCAGAGCCTGGGACAAGAACCTAGGAATCTCAGCTCCCAATCCTCTGCTCTAACTACTCATTTGTACAGCTTCTTGTGCCCAGCAGAGCTGGCTATAGGCAAGGCAGTTGGTAGCTCTTCACCTTCCCATTGAGCTGTGGTGTATTAAACGCTAGAGATGATCGCGGGATGTGGAGTGGAAGTGGGCAATTTAAAACAGAAATCAGATTAAAGGGAAACCACAGCTGGCCTCCTCTCGTCAGGCACAGTCAGCTCCAAATTGCAAGGAAGCTAATGGCATTTTCTCAAGTCAAACTCTTCAGGAGTTCTCATTTCCAGGCTCTCAGAAGCGCTGGATATTGAACGCACTGCTTTGGAAAATAGAACCATTTGGCAACAATCAGCGGCTCTCTAGTGCAGTGCAAAACTCAGTTACTAGCTGCAGAAGGGATCCCTGGGACAAAAAGCACAGCACAGCGAGCATCGATGGGCCTCCCCACTGGCAGCTTCACGGAGGCCAAGGAGTCGGACTGAATGGGCCAGAGAGCCCAAACACCTTCCTCCAGCCCAGAGGCAGGTGGGGCAGCACGGCAGAGCGTGCCCCGTCGCTATCCCAGTGTGCTTGTTGTGGGACCAACAAAAGGACAGTTCTCAACCGGGGTTACTAAGAGCTCTTCTGGGGGTACATCAACTCATCTTGATATTTGCCTAGTTTTATAACAGGCTATATAAAAAGCTCTAGCAAAGTCAGTGCAAACTAAAATTCCTAGACAATGGTTTGTTTATACTGCTCGCTATACTATACATTGAAATGGAAGTACAATATTTATATTCCAATTGATTTATTTGATAATTATACGGTAAAAATGAGAAAGTCAGCCATTTTTCAGTACTAGTGTGCTGTGGCACTTTTATACTTTTATGTCTGATTTTGTAAGTTTTTAAGTGAGGTGAAACTTGTGGGTACCCAAGACAATTGAGACTCTTGAAAGGGGTACCGAAGTCTGGAAAGGTTGAGAACCACTGGACCAGAGTCCCCAGGGCAGCCCATCTGGCACCTCTCCCTATTGCCGAATCCACACCCACCTCCCACAAGGAGAATCATTTGAAATTGTCATTGCATTGGCAGGGACTGGACCCGCAGCTTCTTTCCTCTCGGGTTAAACTCAATACACAAATGCAACTAATGAGTAGGTCAAATTTATCCTTGGTTTAACTCCACGAACTTCCAAGGAATGGCAGCAGGCAAGAATATGGCCCTCTGTGTGCTGGACCACGCACAATATGAGAACCATTGAGCTCAGCCAGCAGCCGGGAGACCGGAGGTCTCTCTGCCTTCAAAGATACATAGCACTTCTGGCTTGAACTAACCCAGCCTGGACTCTGTGAACCAAATTCAGACATTCATCAGCCCCGTTGGTGACTTGTGAGAGATCTCTGACCCAGGACAAGGCTTTGCCTCATAAGAGCTAAAGTTTCCAGTTGCAGTTCAAAGTGACACAAGCAAAAGTTTGAAAATAGGCTTTTTCTATAAAATCCATATAAAATACCCCACTGTTACCATGTTATCTGGTTATCTGTCTGTAGAAGGAGGTGAGAAATGTCCTATATCCATAAGCCATTTCTTATGTTCTGGGCATCCTGATGGATGCTGCCCTGGAGCCCTCCGAGCTTCTCCCTGCAGTGCCCAGCCCTATGGCCACCAGACACTCGCAGCATTCACAGATTAGCTGCTTCCAAAGAAACAGCCCAGCCCAGCCCACCAGCTCCACCTCAGATCAACACACCCACTCTAGTCTATGCCTCAACCATGTTTGACACTGGTGCAGGAGCACAAGAAGGGGAAGGGATGGGAGGAAGGGCCATTCATCTGCACACAGCAACATGGCGCAGCATATACAGAGTGAGAGTGTGAGCACATAGCACAGGAAGGGGCCACACCAGCTCCGGACTCTTTAGGAGGCACTGATTTGCATTCACCCTCATGTACTGTAGGGTGTGGCTGGGACACACAACAGTCCTCACCCAGAGTTGCTTGTGAGGGAAATGGATCCAGCGCCATCACAAGATTTACTGGCCTGGGGAGCAGCTGTGGGCCTGGGGCTGCTCCTGTTCATCCCATTCATTCATCACTTTATCAGTCCTGTTGGCATCTTCTTCCCTGCTGCCCCTGCGCCAGGCGGGCGCGATGGCAGAATGCTGATGGCTGCCATGGGAGCGGGTTAGGGCACCCTTCCTGAACTAAAGGGATGCATTGGGATGAATTTCACAGCATACGAAGAGGAGACGACTCAGCTCTTTGGAGATCACGAGCATGAATTCGTCTTCCACATTTGTTTAGTGGGCAGCATGCAGAATGCCAGCCTGTTAAGGGTTCATGGGGTAGGGCTAACGTAAAGGTCAGAGTTCAGCATTGAGGGAATCAGGGCATGGAGGGAGGGGACTCTGAAGAGCGGGATAGATAGCCACACAGCCATTTTCCACGCCATCCCACCACTTCTGTGGCGGTCAGGTTCTTTGGTGCTATTTACACTGGGAGTAAATTGGTGCAACCGAGGGCAGAATCCAGCCCCTGAAACTCAGGTGATGCTTAGCTGAGAGATCAAGCTGGAGATTTCGCAAGAGGAAGATTTTTGAGGCTTCTGATGCAGGGAAGCAATTCCACTGGCTACCTGCAGCCCTTGCTAACGACCCGGGAGCACTAAAGGGAAGCTCTCCACATATTCTCCTTCCCATATCTCATGGGTTTCAAGACCTCCGTGATCTTTTACATCCATGCCCGGCACTCTCCCTTTACTGTTCTTTCCTGGCTGACAGCCATCCATGGTCCAAAAGCTGCTGGAGGCATCTTCCATTGGATCAGCCCTCTCCTACTCAGCAGAACTTCTCCATATTCAGGCAGTTATGAGCTCAATGTCCTTCAAACTATTATAGAAAAAGAAACCAACAGTTCCCAGCCATGTCGGGCAACTTTTCCAGGCTGCACCACTCATTGCCTGCCACCTCCCATTCACTGGTGCAATGGAACTTGGGCACTTGCAGATGAACCTGGGGTGGGGAGCAGTGCAAACACCATTCTGGGCAGATCATGAACTGATTGGGATGTGGTAGTGGCAGGCACTGAGATCCAACAAAAGCATTAAGGCAGAGATGAGGGCCCAGACCCAGAAAGGTATATAGGCTCCTGACTTACACTGAAATCAATGGAAGTTAGGAGCCTAAACACCTTTGTTGTGGATCTGGGCAGAGAAGCCTAAAGTGCTACCAAAAGAGTCTGAAGTTCTAGTTGTGATGCATGTGCCAAAGGCTGGGAACCCCAGGGATAAATACCAGCACAATGAAATTCTGCAGGTTGCTGCTAAATGTGCATACGCGTCATGAGCCTTCAGAGTCAGTCTGGCTGCTGGGCAGAACAAGGCTATTGCCACCAGCATTTCCAGAAGCAGACACTCATCAGTGACCGCTAATTACGGACCAAGACACTGCCAATTCAACAAGGACAAATGCAGAGTCCTGCACTTAGGATGGAAGAATCCCATGCACTGCTACAGGCTGGGGACTCACTGGCTAAGTGGCAGTTCTGCAGAAAAGGACCTGGGGATTACAGTGGACAAGAAGCTGTATATGAGTCACCAGTGTGTCCTTGTTGCCAAGAAGGTTAATGGCATATTGGGCTGCATTAGTAGGAGCATTGCCAGCAGATCGAGGGAAGTGATTATTCCCCTCTATTCGGCACTGGTGAGGCCACATCTGGAGTATTGCGTCCAGTTTTGGGGCCCCCACTACAGAAAAGATGTGGACAAATTGGAGAGAGTCCAGGGGAGGGAAACAAAAATGATTAGGGGGCTGGGGCACATGACTTACGAGGAGAGGCTGAGGGAACTGGGCTTATTTAGTCTGCAGAAGAGAGGAGTAAGGGGGGATTTGATAGCAGCCTTCAACTACCTGAAGGGGGGTTCCAAAGAGGATGGAGCTCGGCTGTTCTCAGTGGTGGCAGATGACAGAACAAGGAGCAATGGTCTCAAGTTGCAGTGTGGGAGGTCTAGGTTGGATATTAGGAAAATCTATTTCACTAGGAGGCTGGTGAAGCACTGGAATGGGTTACCTAGGGAAGTGGTGGAATCTCCATCCTGAGAGGTTTTTAAGGCCCAGCTTGACAAAGCTCTGGCTGGGATGATTTACTTGGGGTTGGTCCTGCTTTGAGCAGATGACCTCTTGAGGTCTTTTCCAACCCTAATCTTCTATGATTCTATGAATGAGCAGAATCCTACATTAACACCAGCTACAGCAGCTTCCCGCCTGTTCGATTTCTCCTTATAAATATGCTAATAATCTATTTCTTCCACATTCCCCTTTTTTCAAATGCCATGTGCCTGAGATGTAATAAACATGCTTTGTTCTGAGCCCTGTAACACTGTCCTCCAGAGGTACAATGCAGCAGAGTAGGGCTGCTGCCAGTGGCTCTGCATCCTCAAAGTGGCATTGGCAAATTGATGATCTCCTTTCTTGGTTAATGACCGTGCAGCAACACGAAGAGGGCTGGGAAGCCAGAAGACACAGGACCTGTGGTGCTTACAATCTTAAGACATGGCATCTCAGCTCCTGATCCCCAGCCAGCTTGGACACCTTCCCTTTACAAGGAAATGCTTATTCAAGTTTGGTGATGATGGGTGTAGAACGTGGAGGTTGACATAGAAGAGGGACAAACTGAAAGGAGATCAGAGGAGAGCAGCTAAAATGATTTAAAGTCTGGAAGAACTATCACACGAGGAAAGCTTAAGGCATGCATCACTACTTAGCCTGTATTCAGTGCTTTGCAATCATTAATTAACCCTCGCAACATGCCTTGACACAGATGACATTGCATCAAAGAGATGTTAGGAGATTTGCTCAAACCCACAACGTGAGTGGCGGAGGAGAGAATCACTGCCCTGTCCAGAACCTAATCCATTACATCTGACTCCTGAGTGCAGACACCAGAACGACCTACAAATATCTGGAGAGTCTATCAGCACTTCCTGAGGAGGCAAGAGAATTTCTGGAGGCGGTGCAAGGGGACAGAACTAGAAGTAAAGGGAAGCATTTGAGACAAGGACCATTTAGGCTAAATATCAGGGAAGAGTTCCTAATGGTAACATCTCTCAGCCTCCCAACCAAGTGGCGAATCACCCTCACATGGGGCATTTGCAACTAGACTGTGGACTATGTGCTATTAAATATACTGGAGGCGACAATCCTGAGTCAGCCAAGCAGATGGATTAGGTGTGTCATAGCAAGTCTTCTCTGTCTTCTGGTTGCATGGCTAAAACTGGTCCAGGCTACTCCAAGGTTCTTTTTCATCCTTAGATCCATTTAAAAGAACAGTGTCTGGATTTCTCTCCTTCTCAGGTACTTTTTCCTTCTCAAGTTTTTTTAGCCTCCTTTGTTTCCCTTAAAAAGCAGATGACGACTCTGGGAATGCCACAGAAAATATTATTCGGAAATAGAAGTTTAAATGCTGGCCTGCCCTTCTGCATTCACCATTTGGGAGTATCCAGTGACCTGGGGGCAGTTTTGCACTCTCAAGATGTGTGGACTGAGCTGCTGTCAATCAGAGGTCTAACTAACTACCTGGCACGTGGCCACAACTGAGGTAGACAGCTACATACCATCAGACTGGTGGGGCTTTTGCATGAACGCAGCATTTCCCACCTGAAGCTATAAGCCTTTTTGCATCATCACATTGTTTTCTCAGCTGAGAGCTCAAAACCAAAGATCAGGGCTCAAGTAGGAAGTGACAAGTTACCATTTGCCTGCAGCCAGAGCAGCTGGTGCTGTGATACTATCAACTAAGTAGCACTGGGACATGGCCTATACTTGGATGGGAGACCTGCAAGGGACATTGGGTACTGCAAGTAGTGATGCTGGTAGTTCACTAGGAGTGTTCTGCCTTCTCGGTCCATTCTGAGCATGGAAGTAGGGGGCTGCTAGGGATGCTAAAGGTTTTCCCAATCACTGGTAGTTACTAAAGATCCCATGTCAATTTTTGCAAGAGCAGGGATGTTAAACAAGCATCATGGCCACTTTGCCTTCCTAAAATTCATCCATGTGCTTCACTGGATCCAGGACTTGTCTCTACTTTCTATCCCAAAGCACTGGGCAGTGTGGCACTTTGTGTTCTGCTGTGTTACAACCAGAGGTGGTGGCAGCATTACACATAGGTGATCCCATCTCTAAAATAAAAGGCCAGATCCACTTCACTTATGCCCACTAAACAATACTTTAGTCTGCCGTCTGAACTGTCTTTAATGAGACCACTCAGCAAAACAACACAATATGAGTGACTTGTACTGGGTCAGCTCATTATCAGGCAGGGACGAGCTGCATGTGGCACAAACTGATTTGAGGGTCTCCTTAGCATCATTCAGATCCACCCAGTGCAATCTGCTCCCAGCACTCCATGCCTTGAGGAGTTCAAACAAAGACACACACAGAACCTGGCCTCTTTCTCTCACTGCCAGGGAATGGTATCCAGGGGATAGGCAGCAGGACAATGGGACCCAATGGGCCAGGCAGCCTCAGAGACACCTCATCCATTGTAAAGTCACATCTATGCCCACGGTTGACATCACAGAAGCTCCTTGACTTCTGACACAACTGGCTCAGTAGGGTCAGTACCAGCTGGCTAGGAAGGAATCACAAGATGGGCAATTACAACTCCAGAAAGAAGGTGAAAAAAGCAAAGCAAGAGAAGAAGGAGAAGTGCCCAGATCTGGAGAAGGAAAAGGAGAAAGGGCGACTGGTTATCTATCTGAAAAAGAACAAGTCCACTGTAAGTGCCAGCCGGTGACTCGCCCGAGCTACAGGGTCATCCAATGCTCTCTGACAGCTTCACACCCCACCTGGCCACGCCCCTCATCCCACACAACATGCACAGTCGCTCCCCACACAACTGCCACAGACAGACACACGCTAGGCTCCAACCCCCTAACACTATCACCGCGTTCCATCTCTCCTGTAGAGAGACCAGAAAGAGGCTGACTGCTCTGTGGACTTGTGTCATAAGCAGGTTTCAAAACTAGAATAACTGGCTCTGGGCTAAGGCCCTTCTCTAGGTTTTTGCTGGCCCAGGGCTGACTTTTTTTTGGGGGTAGGGGTGCATTACGCTGGTGGGTCAAGTCGCGGTTTGTACATGTTGATACTGTTCACCGCATTGTACAGTGCCCAGGAATGCTGGTGACAAGACCATCATGAGTTCCTAATTGACAATGTATTTATATTAATCCTTCTTGAATAATTGGAATTCGAGCCCCTAGGCCAGCCACTGTCTTTCGCTCTCGGGGAAACAGGAATCCAAAACCCTGGGCAGGGGGACTGAGGAACGGTCCCCTAAAACACATTCATAACCCAGGGAAAGTCCCCAAAGACCATCACCCACTTCGCCTAATAAGAAGCCTTGGAATTTCCCATCAGCCAACTAGCAAACACCCTGCCCCTGCGGTGACTGTGAAGGGACCACTGACGCCGGGAAGATACTTTCCGGGAAGTAGCTCCAGTGTAGCTTCACTCTGCGGAACCATTAGCAGCGTAACTGACCACGTCTGCTCTCCAGGAGCACCTGGCCGAGGCTGGAGAGCTGAAACGGGAGGTCCAAAGAGCCAGGGGAGCAGCCCACGCCAATGTGACAGAACGCGTTGTTTGTTTCATTTATTCTACAGATCAAAGCGGTGCTGATTCCTCCTCTTGGGAAGCTGTCCCAGAGCCCAAAGACCCTCTCTCTGATCACCCTCCCTCCTGGTAGCAAAGTTAACATCTTTGGCAGATTGGAGCCAGGCAGCAAGAGGGGACAGGTTCCCCGGCCACCACAGCCATTCCCCTCATCAGCACGATTGGGAGCTGGAGATGGGGACATCCAGAAGATGAGGAGGATCCTGACCCTGTTTTTTATGGTGGAGTCTGACAAGGCCGAGGAAGGGGATTCCCTGGGCTCCAAGAACGGGGTGAGGTTCTGGTACACCGTAGACCCAGGCGCTGGGAGTGGATGGCCCAGGCTGTGAGCAGCCCAAGGAGCGTCACTGTCTCCAGCGACACTATAGCGCACGCTGGAACCAAGGAACCCATGGAAGGGGGAAAATAAACCAACCCGAGCATCTCAAATGCCTGGCTGTGTTTAGTATGTGTTCTGGGGCGTGGGAGGAAGGCAAGAAATATTAGAGCCTTACACTAAGGGTCTGGCACCAATGACCCCACCCTGCAGTCCTTGGCTGGAAAGAGGGCCTCCAGGAGACAGTGCAGTAGGTGGGGGATGGGGTGGGAGGTGAGAAAGAAATTGGCTTTGCAAAGTGAATGCTGCCGAGCTAGCCCTGGAGTCAGCTCCTTTTGGGGGTTCTGAGAGGTGAATCGACCAATGAGAAGGATGGCGGGTGAAAAGGCAAAATGCTTGGGAAGAAATTCTCATTGTATAAAGAGGGGACAGGAGCCTCACTCTATCAGCTGAGAACCAAGAAGGTGTGGGTTCCTGGCTTTCCTGGTGGAGTGGGAAGTGCAGGGCCAACTGCTTCCATGGGCAAACCTCTGGAATACGGACATACAAGGACGTCCATTCTGCATCGAGAGATGCTATAGAGCATTGTTAACCAGAGAAACTGGGGCTAAGAAAATGCTGGCACCTGGTCAACACAGTGGACTGGAAATCAGTCAGAGATCAGGAGTTACAGTAGTGTATATAGCAAGACGGGCGGCTTAGTGTTCCTATAACGTCCCGCTGTTGTGACTGATAGAAAGCAACAAAAGCATTGCTGAGCCATTTAACATTGACTTTTATTAGAAACTCATGCTAGCAAGTGCTTTCCTGTCTGCTAACAAACTACCCTTTGCTCTCTCTCCTTGTCAATCTGTGCTGCTAGTCATGCTCTGGAGTGGAGTTATATAATTGTGCAGTGCAGTCACACTGCGTGAACCAGGAGACAGCCCCAGCAGAAAGAGCTTTTTGCAGCGTGTAAAAGAAATTTGGATATTGCCACCCTCTTTCTCCCCAGGCTCTGGATCAGCGATCTTTAACTTCAGGAAGGAGAGACCCACAAGGCAGGTTTTTGGTGAATAAGAAAGCCACATCCCAGAAGCTAGTAGAATCACAGAATAGAAACGTAGGGCTGGAAGGGGCCTCAAGAAGTCATCAAGTGCAGCCCCCTGTGCTGTGGCAGGACCAAGTAAATCTAGACCATCCCTGGCAGATGTTTGTCCAACCTGCTCTTCAAAACCTCCAGTGATGGGGATTCCACAACCTCCCTTGGGCGCCTGTTCCAGAGCTTAACTGCCCTTAGAGTTAGAAAGTTTTCCCTAATATCTAACCTAATTCTCCCTTGCTGCAGATTATGCCTGTCACGTCTTGTCCTCCCTTGTGTGAACATGGAGAACAATTGATCATCGTCCTCTTTATAACAGCCCTTAACATATTTGAAGACTGTTAGCAGGTCCCTCCTCAGTCTTCTTGTCTCAAGACTAAACATACCCAGGTTTTTTAAACTTTCCTTATCGGTCAGGTTTTTTAAACCTTTGATCATTTTTGTTGCTCTCCTCTGGACTCTCTCCAATTTGTCCACATCTTTCCTTAAGTGAGGTGCTCAGAATTGGACATAGAACTCCAGTTAAGGCCTCATCAGTGCCGAGCAGAGCAGGGCAATTATATGTGACTTACATATGACACTCTTGTTAATACACCCCAGAATAATTTTTGCCTTTTTGCAGCTGCATCACATTGTTGACTCATATTCAATTTGTGATCTACTATAACCCGCAGATCTTTTTCAGCAGTACTACTACCTAGCCAGTTATTTCCCATTTGGTAGTTATGCATTTGATTTTTTTATGCCTAATTGTAGAACTTTGCACTTCTCTTTAGTGAATTTCATCTTACTGAATTCAGTTCAATTCTCTAATTTTTCAGGTTCCTCATGAATTCTAATTCTGTCCTCCAAGTGCTTGCAACCCCTTCTAGCTCTGTGTCCTCCACAGACTTTATGAGCACACTCTCCACTCCATTATCCAAGTCATTAATGAAAATATTGAATAGGACCGGACTCCACACTGACCCATGCGGAACCCCACTAGATACACCATCCCAGTTTGACAGCAAACCATTGATAACTACTCTTTGAGTGCAGTCATTCAACTCCTCATAGTAATTTCATCTATACCACATTTCCCTAGTTTGCTTATGAGAGTGTCATGTGGGACTGTGTCAAAAGCCTGACTAAAATCAAGATATATCACATCTACTGCTTCTCCTCTAGCCATCCACTAGGCCAGTAACCCTGCCAAAGAAGTAAATTAGGTTGGCTTGGCATGATTTGTTCTTGACAAATCCATGTTGGCTATTCCTTATAACCTTATTATCCTCAAGGGCTTACAAACTGATTGTTTAATAATTTGTTCCAATTTTTCCCAGGTATCAAAATTTGTCTGACTGGCCTATAATTCCCCAGGGTCCTCCTTGTTCCCTTTTTAAAGATATGTACTATGTTTTCTCCTCTTCAGTCTTCTGGGACCTCAGCCTTCCTCCAAGAGTTCTCAAAGATAATTATTCACGATTCTGAGATTACTTCAGTTTAAGCACCACATTTGAATTTGAATACATCTAGCATCTAAATAGTCTTTAACCTGATCGTTCCCTATTTTGGCTTATGTTTTGTTCCTGCAGAAGTGTTTGCTCTGTGCAGATAACTCTCCATGGGTGGAGTCCTGCACTCCTTACTCGGGGCATGGCTCTGCCAGATACTGTGCTAAGCACCAACTCCTGCTGAAGTCAACAGGGGCTGAGGGTGTGCAGCACTTTGCAGGATTTGTCTCCAAATTAATATGCAGACAAAGCTCAGGTAAAGACAAAGAAAAGAACATCAGATTTGGCCCCATCTGCCCTCTCCATTTCCCCACCTGGTGAGGGACTCTGAATAGAATTCTAAATGGATACCATCAATACCATTCAGCTGATGGCCTTATCCTAGTGGGACTGAGCTGTGTGTGGTGCTTAGCAAGAGATCTAGAACATAGCAAACAAGAATCAAGCCCTGGAGGCAAGAATAGGGGTGTGAAACAGTTTGCTGGGCTTCCCTACAATTCCTGTAGTTTCCTGTCTGTCCTCAACTGTTGTGTAGTTGCTATACATGGTTAAACAGCGCCTACATTCCACCACAGAGGTGGCTGCATTTCAGTGAGTGCGCATGACATGCTTCCTGTTGATAAATAATGTAAATAGCCTCTCTCATCCCAAAGGATCTTACAGAGTTTTACAAGCTGTCAGTGTAGGAATCACTTCACCCCTCCCTTTGTAAGGAACACAACGGCTGTTTAACAGCACATAGCAACATGACTGAATTTAGGACAGTGGGCTGGGACCTTGCCAGGGTCTCTGCAGTGTCATCCCTACCTGTGGAAAGGGCTGCTTGGGTCTGATGCCCATGAGGAGTCAGGGCTTTGGTATTACAATGCAGTCTACTGGCATCACCAGTTTCAGCACACACACACGCAGGTCTATGAGGTCATGGGAGCTAACAATCCCTTCTTAGGAACAGAAGCCACATGGGGTAGGGGAAGATTCCAGAACTCCCAGGACAGCGTCCCCCCCACTGGGACCCCTCCTTCCTCACCAGCAGTTCCAGGCCACACCCGGGAACCCTAACATCTATCCTAGGCCAGCTCCAAGAGGATCCAGGGGTCAGAAGGAAGGGGAGATGAACACATGGAAATCATCAGGTGAGGGCGTCATACCATACATGACTCCATCCCAACAGGGAGGGTATCAGAATCTGGGTTTGTGTGGGGCTGCAATCAGGGAGCAGTTCCAACACATCTCCCCCAGAGGAAATGATGCTCTTTTAGAGAGGGGTGCCCTAAATGCAACATAAAGACCCTTTCAGAGCCCTAGAACGCACCCAATGGCCACCCTCACCCTGTGACAAAACCGAGCTGCAGGGTTTTATAGCTGGGGAATCTGAACTTTAGGAAGTTTCTAGGGCCAGTCAACATGGTTGAGCACATTTGGGTTGGAATTCAACAACGCATGAACATTTCTTTGCCAAGTGCCAAGCTGCCCAGGGGAGCTCTCAGCAATGAGGCCACCGCTGCTATCAACCCATTCAGCCGGAGGCAGTGTAGGGTGGAGAAAGAAAACAGGAGAGATAAGTGAGAAGAGGATGGCATGGAGGAGACTGCAGAACATCAGGTTTAACTATATGATCGTGTTAGATAAGCTTTCGTGGGTAAGAACCTCACTTCTTCAGATGCACTTGCATCTGAAGAAGTGAGGTTCTTACCCACGAAAGCTTATGCTCCCAATACTTCTGTTAGTCTCAAAGGTGCCACAGGACCCTCTGTTGCTTTTTACAGATTCAGACTAACACGGCTACCCCTCTGATACGTGTTAGATAAGGTAACCCCAAATGGTGCCCGGCAAGGTCGTCCGGTAAGGGCTGGCCAGAGCAATGTCATTCCATTTCGATGGAGGATTTCATTATTTTGAAATCTTGTTTTGTTCCGATGGAGAATGAAAATCAAAAACTTCAAAGTGCTTCACAAAGGGGAATGGAGCTTCGGCTGTGGGGCAGTCCACCTGGTGGGCTGCCCAGGACCGTGGATCCCTGACACCAAGGCAGTCTGTCTGCATGGCTGTCCCAGAGCCACGGACCCTGGGAGCCTACAGCTTCCAGGCTTTGGACCCCCTGCCACCTGCCTGGTGGGCTGCTGAGGAGTGGGGCGGAGAGTAGGCAAGTTTCTGATGGATCCTGCCAGGTTTTCGGAGGAATTTCATCAAAATCAAACCATTTCCTCAAAATGTTTTGATCTCAACAATCTGCAAAATCCAACAAAAAACATGTCGTTGGAATTTTTCCAACCAGCTCTACTCCCTACATCACCAGAACCCCCTTTGCCGTGCGCCCATATCCTGGGTAGTTCTGCACTATTTAACGTGACCCAATATGGGGGGACAGACATTTTTAGGAGAGTTTCCCAACAGCACCAAGTGACCTCGTATCAGTGTGTGCCATGGACAGCCCTAGGACAGGGAGGGTATTATACTCTCATTTCTCAGAGGGTTCCACCATAAGGTGGAGAAGATCCCTCCATGCCAAGCCACAATTATCAGCTGCTCACAATTTTCCTTAAACATTTCTTTTGGGAGCGAAATTTCACACCATAGCCCAAAGCTGGGGGCTTTGTTTTTTAATTTGAACAAAAACCATTCGGTCCTTTCTGAGGTGCATGTAAGGGGGGTAGGGGTGGGAAGGCTCTATGACCATTTGATAGGCTAAGACAAGTGTTAAAGGCCTGAACACTGTTACCTCTAACGGATCCACAGCCCCCATGGAGGAATGCGTGAGTTTGCCAGGTTTGCACAGCTTTGATTTGGAAAGAACAGTAGAAAATGTCACACTGAGCACACACAGAACGTCATTTTTAGCACCTATTAAAGATTGCCCTTCCCAATATGCATGCAGGTATCAATTGATGAGGGGGGAAATGCAGTTTTCAGGGAGAATCAGCACAAGGTCTAAGCACTATTTAAGTCTTTAGGATGAAGTGATACAGAGCATAGCATAGACCCTCTGTTCATAGCACAGAATCTCTGAGTTGTGATGTATTCTTAAGCAAATACATTGGCAATAAATTTTAGAGGGCTGTAGAACCTGATTTTCTAGCCCTACGTAGCCAAGCATCAGTGCATCTCTGGCCTCGTGCTCATTCTGCGTATTCATGGCTGCATGCATGGTGCACATTCTGCTTGGTACCCGCACAAGGCTAGACCGTTATCAAGCCACATTGACACACACATTGGGAGCTGCCACTTGCATGCGGCAGTGCTAAGAGAAATGCCCTACGACCAGTGTGGGGTCGGAAAACCAGCCCCAGGCTGTAGAAAGTGCACTACAGCCGAGATTTAAAGATAATGTGGTTGGGCAACCGAATCCCGTAGGCAGCTTTGAAAAATCTCAGCCTAGGAGCACCTGAGCAGCAGTTTGGATTGCCATTCTCCCAGATCATTCCTTGGGGCTCTAGGAGCACTGTCCCGTTGTGACGGGAGGCTGTTTCAATGCAACGTCTTGCTGAGCTGAAGTAGCAGCATAATTGTGTTTACATGACAAGGCACGACGAGATGGCCAAAAGTGTCCAACCAGACCAACTCCAGAAGGAGGCAACACCACGGCACATCCAAGTCACTGCTGCTGAGGACCTCCCGACTTATGGGCATGTCCTGACTCTCGATCATTGCGTTTCTCAGCTGTAATCCTGCATTAACAATGGGGTTGTATTTAACTGGTAATGTGATTAGACACTACATTATAGATAATCAGTTTGTTTTGTTGCAGGATGAGGCAAGCTTTCCAATTCCCTTCTTCCCTCTAATTCCTGACTGCGCGTCTCCCCGATCCCGACATCAGAGGTGGATAAAGCTCAGACAGTTTGGTGGTGCAGATAACGCTATGGGAAAGGTCGCGGTTGTTATCGACAATGGTAGTTGCTTCACTCGGGCCGGCTTTGCTGGAGAGGACAAGCCAAAGTCTGTGCTGAAGACCACGTCCATGCCTCCCACCGCCCCAGCTGTGATGCGGGAGACCCCATGCCATCTCACTGCCATTGGCTGTGGGACAGGCAGTGCCAGGGCATCCAAAACCCACCCGCTCAGGCACGGCATCATCACTGACTGGGAAGCCATGGAAAATCTGTGGAACCACCTTTTCTTCTGCGGACTGAGAACGTCCCCTGTGGAGCGCCCGCTGCTCATGACAGACTCTCCCTCCTGCCCCACAACCAATCGGGAGAAGGTGGCCGAGGTGTTCTTCGAGGCCTTCGGTGTTCCAGCCTTGCATGTGGCTAACACGGGGCTCCTCTCCCTCTGCTCCTGTGGCAGGGTCACTGGCCTGGCTGTGGAGGCTGGGGCTGGGGTGTCCCATGTCACTTCCATCTGTGGTGGGCAGATCTGGAGGAAGGCCACCTATCGCCTGGATGTGGCTGGGTTTTCCCTTTCCAAGCACATGCATACCCTGCTGATGAAGAGCTCCAATGACCCACAGCTACTATGTACCTTGCAGAAGACGACGGTGACCCAGCTGAAGAAGCAGTGCTGCTACGTGTCCATGGACTATGAAGGAGACCTCCAAGACAAAGCTCACCAGTTCCCAATGGGTTTTAAGACCCCTGATGGGCACTGGATAACTTTGGATAAGGAGCGGTTCTGCTGCCCAGAGCCACTCTTCCAACCAAAACTGCTAGACCAAAACTCTCCAGGCATTCACCTTTTAGCTTTCCAAAGCCTCCAGAAGGTGCCGGATGAGTGCAAGGGGGACATTATTGGTAATACTGTGTTATCAGGGGGCTCATCAATGTTTCCTGGCTTCCCTGAGAGGATGTGCTCAGAGCTGGATGCTTTGTTATATGGCAAAGGCTACCGGATTAAAATTCTGGCTGCGCCAAAGAGGAGTATAGCAGTCTGGGCTGGAGGGTCCATGGCAGCCTCACTTAAGTGCTTCCGGCATATGTGGATGACAAAGGGCGAGTACCAGGAGTACGGGGCAGCATATGTGCACAAAAAGTTCAATTAGTTTCTAATAAATAACCACTGTTTTGGCAGTCTGTCTGCCCAAAATGGTATAATTCTGTCTATACTATTAAAGCCAAGGCAGGAATGCAAAGGACTCTGTAACAAAGAAAAAGCAATGCATCTGGCATCCCAGTTTCCTGTCGTCTCTCCAGGGGCAGAGTTAAGGTTATCATTATCTGAGTGCATATTAGTGCATTGTTTGAGAAATACCATCTTACTCCTGGATTTCCTGAGTTTCTATTTCTGGGGCTGTCGATACACAAACTGGAACCAAAGCAATTAAACTGCTTTTAATTCACACCTATGATTATTTCAATGGAAGTCTCTGTGTGGCCACTCTTAATCTGAAACAAGCGTGGCCACATATAGGTTTATACCAAAATAACTGAAGCTGGCATGAATGAAAACTGATTTAATTATTTTGGTTCCAGTTTGCGTATAGACAACACTAAAACTATAGGGCCTTGCAGGGATACAAAGCACCCAACACTGATGTGTTGCTGCAACATTAACTTCACCTTAAAGTTTTGTTGGAGAATTTCCTTATTTTTTTTTAAAGTCCCTGAATTTCACTAGAAAGGATCTTTGTCCTGCAGATTGTAGAAGGAATCCCTAATCGAGCTGTACTTACGAATGCCAGGAAAAGAAACACCCCATTTGTCTACTGGACCCACTCCAGCAGAACTCAGAAGAGCCAAATGGAGCAGGGTTGGGAGGAGAGTAGTGGTGCGGGTGATAGCATATATAGAAAGCAGTCTTTCCCCATGTTGCCATAGCAAGATTCCTAATACAAAGTTAATAATTCTGGTTTTGACATTAAATGAGGTAAACTATGGTGGTGGACATCGGATCTCAGCTAGGGGAGGCTAGTTAGCTAAGTTTCTCTCTCTTGTTCTCTCGCATTTTCTTATAAAGTGACAAAAATTAAGAGACCTTTTCTGTTCTGAATACTATTTTTAGGATGCCATAACTCAGGAACCCCTTGTACATTTCTCTTCAAATCAAGCAGAAAAATTCTACCTTGGACCCAGACCCTGTCAGTTTTGAGGCTCAGGCAATTTTTGGTCTTGGATTTTAGGGACACTCAAGACCCAGTTCTCTGCAAGCATTGCTCCCCTGAAGTTAATGGAGTTATACCAGCATTCTCGTCTGACTCTAAGTTTGCCACTTTAGCTCTAGAGAGGCTGCTGCCTAGCAATATTCTGAGAAAGGGAAATATTATCACTGAATCCATAAGCTGAGTTTTCTTTGCAGATACTTCTTGCTCGGGGGACAGTGCAATGGGGTTGTGTATCTCAGAAGTGGTTTAGGGATGGCCTCAAACTTAATTCAAATCTGCAGAATGAAATTTATTCCCAGTACAACTATCCCCTCTACAGATTTTAACGCCACTCCAGCTCTTCATATCCAGGGACCAAGTCTCAGGGTCACACTCAGGGGCAAGTCTGGAAGTCACTGAATACTCACTGCAAAACTACATCTTGGTGACCTCACAGTGGGAGTTTGGTGGCTTTTACAACTGGCCTATTAGTCGGAGGCATATCTCCCAAGAGGCGGGAGGCAGCAGAATTACCCTGACCACCCTCCCAAGGAAGAGTGGCCGTTACCGTGAGGAAGCCCCAGCACGAGAAATTATATCTCGAGAAAGACAATCAGGAGGCCAAAGCAAGGGTAGGAGGAAAAGATCTGGAGAAGGAGGCAGTGTGATTCAAACACTGTTTTACATGAAGAAATTTGTAAGTATCCACTGAGGACATACCCTAGTTACCGGGATGTCACCATTAGGTTATTCACTGTTATTACTTGTCATTGTTTGCCAGTTTGCAGGGTGCTTTATGGATACAAAACCAGACAAAGGAGCTTACAACCATTAGCAAGAGGGATCAGTGGGCTAACCAAACACAAAAAGGAAGAGAGGAAAACACACATAACAGTCACTTACCATTGACACAACTCATACCCTGCAAACACAACTTGCATACACTACATACTCTGCTGCCACAGCAGGGGAAAACTGAACACAACATTTGGATTTGTCTACTAAGGTCCTTGTGGACTTTCCATTGGCCTCTGAGGGATACACTGACCCTGGCTATTCACCCGCTTAGCCCTCATACTAGTAAGGGAGAAGTAATGGGAAAATTTGTTACTTTCCAGACCAGCTCTGTGCATCCCAGCTCAAATAACCACCTCCCATCCCCCACTGGACTGTGCCACCCCCCAGTGATGGTCATACACCAGGGATGGGAAATCCTCAGCTGGCAGACAATCTGGGCTTGCCACCAGCACCAGCCTCAGCCCTCTGGGGTGAAAGGAAAGGAGACAAGGAGAAGGCAAAGCAGAGGTGTCACAACATAAGAAAGACCATGGGCTCAGTCTTGCTTCTAGTGGTCATGGTTTTTGAACTAGATGAGGGGTGTTTCCTGGACCCCCCTGATGGAGGGGGTCCCTTTCTGGTACAGACTACACTCCCTGCTCCTTGGTGAGGAGCTCTCTGGCTACAGTCCATGGCAGAAGCATTGTCACCACTGAGGAGGCTCAGGAAGTAGGAAAATGAGCATCTCAAATGACTGACTGTGGCTAAAACAGAATCTATTATTTACTGACTTACTCCTAGGAGGTAGAATTGACACTCTTTCTGTAGAAGAGATGTCCAGTGCCCAAGCATTCTATTGGTGTCTACACAATAAACTCAGATAATACAGAGCGGTCTTTCCCTTTGCAATTCTTTCATGATCAGTAATATCATCCAGAAGGCAAAACACGGGCCGAGATCAGAAGGGCAATATTTCAAATGGTGTCACACACTTCTCATGCCCCTTCCCAGGCCTCCAAACATTTGCAATGGAACACAGTGACTGAGGAAACAGATATGTGATGGCTTGTCAAAGTTTTGTAACACGAAATGCCTGTTTGTGTGTGCGAAGGCAGGTTTGTAGGGGTGTTCCCGCTGTCCCTGGACATGATTATCTGGGCTAGAATACTGCCTGTTGCCCCCATTATCCCGAGACCACCATCTTCCAGCACTCTGCGGAAGGGCTTAACTCTAAACCACACATTGCGGGCCTGATTTTGAAACAATTTAGGGATGCAATTTTATACACAAAAAACACAGACCCAGTTGTGTGCCTAATTTGCATGCAAAATGACTGCAACTGCACAAGCAATTCAAGTAAGGGCATCCTCCTGTGGCTAATCAGACGTATTTGCATGTGTGATTACCCACGTTCTGCATCTGATCTCCTGTAAGTCAATATTCTGGGCTGGCACACACCTGAACACGATCAGGCCAGTCACCTCTATGCTCCTCACTGTGATGCCCAGAAGAGCAGACAGAGCTGTGGTTTCAGGGAGCAATTCAAATAACATTTTCACAATGCATTGAAGGTTTTCTTCAGACCAAGTTATTTATCTGTGCAATCCTTTTTCTACAATATTCCTTTAGAGGAGCTAGACTATTCTCCCCCAGGGCTGCCTTCGCCAGCCTGCTCCTTTCCAGGGGTCTCTGCACCATCATCAATGTCATTCTTTCATTAACCTTTGAATCCCTCCCCATAGAGTTACTCTCTCACTGGTCCCATTTGTTGTCCTTCTCCTCCCTTCGTGGTTCACCCCATGGCTCCTCCATTTCCTTTGTTGCCTCGATGGTTGCTCTGCCCATTCCCCATCACCCCCCTCTTCACCGACCCCCGGCTGCAAGAAGTGGTCTGGTCTCCCCTCCGTCTCCTCACTCCAGGCAGCAGTTTTCTATCCCAGCAGACTATCCAACACAACCTCTATCAGCTGCAAGGCCAGTTCTGTAACACTTACATTGGGCAGCACTTACTTTGATGGGGCTGCTTATGACAGGCTAGGTCTACACTTAAAACTTATACCGGCATAGCAACGTTGGACCACACCCCAGCAGTATAAACCACACCCCAGCAGACATGGCTATGCCGACAAACCCCACAGTGTAGACGCAGCTATGTCAACGGAGCAGTGCTCCTGTCAGCATAGACACTGTCTTTCCGCGAGCTGGTGTTCTTACACCATCCAAAAAGCTCCTTCTATCAGTGTGCACTGCGTGTACATGGAGCCCATGGTCTCCCTTATGTTGTGTATGTTTAAGCCCCTTCGCTTTCAGTTTAAACCGATTTTTACCAAAAAATTCCTGGGTTTTACAAATAGTATTATTCATTTTCTGATTTTCACCCTACTTTAATATCATTCAAATTAGGGCTGTCAAGCAATTAAAAAAATTAAGTGTGATTAATTGTGCGACTAATCACGCTGTTAAACAATTAGAGAATACCATTTATTTAAATATTTTTGGATGTTTACTACATTTTCAAATACATTGATTTCAATTACAACACAGAATACAAAGTATACAGTGCTCACTTTATAATTATTTTTTATCATAAATATTTGCACTGTAAAAAAAGAAATAGTATGTTTCAGTTCACCAAATACAAGTACTTTAGTGCAATCTCTTTATCATGGAAGTTGAACTTAGAAATGTAGAAAAAATGTACAAAAAATGTACAAAAATAACTGCATTCAAAAATAAAACAGTGTAAAACATTAGAGCCTACAAGTCCACTCAGTCCTATTTCTTGTTCAGCCAATTGCTCAGACAAACAAGTTTGTTTACATTTGCAGGAGATAATGCCGTCCGCTTCTTGTTTACAATGTCACCTGAAAGTGAGAACAGGTGTTCTCATGGCACTGTTGTAGCTGGTGTTGCAAGATATTTACATGCCAGATGTGCTAAAGATTCATATGTCCCTTTGTGCTTCAACCACCATTTCAGAGAACATGCATCCATGCTGATGATGGGTTCTGCTCGATAACAATCCAAAGCAGTGCAGACTGATGCATGTTGATTTTCATCATCTGAGTCAGATGCCACCAGCAGAAGGTTGATTTTCTCTTTTGGTGGTTCAGGTTCTGTAGTTTCTGCATCGGAGTGTTGTTCTTTTAAGATTTCTGAAAGCATGCTCCTCACCTCATCCCTCTCAGATTTTGAAAGGCACTTCAGATTCTTAAACCTTGGGTCGAGTGCCGTAGCTATCTTTAGAAATCTCACATTGGTACCTTCTTTGTGTTTTGTCAAATCTGCAGTGAAAGTGTTCTTAAAATGAACAACATGTGCTGGAACATCAGCCAGACTGCTATAACATGAAATATATGCAGAATGCAGGTAAAACAGAGCAGGAGATGTACAATTCTCCCCCAAGGAGTTCAGTCACAAATGTAATTAACACATTATTTTTTTAACAAGCATCATCCGCATGGAAGCATGTCCTCTGGAATGGCAGCCAAAGCATGAAGGAGCATATGAATGTTTAGCATATCTGGCATGTAAATGCCTTGCCATGCTGCCTACAAAAGTGTCATGTGAACGCCTGTTCTCACTTTCTGGTGACATTGTAAATAAGAAGACGGCAGCATTATTGCCTGTAAATGTAAACAAACTTGTTTGTCTTAGCGATTGGCTGAACAAGAAGTAGGACTGAGTGGACTTGTAGGCTCTAAAGTTTTACATTGTTTTGTTTTTGAGTGCAGTTATGTAACAAAAAAAAATCTACATTTGTAAGTTTCACTTTCATGATAAAGCGATTGCACTACAGTACTTGTATGAGGTGAACTGAAAAATACTATTTCTTTTCTTTATCATTTTTACCGTGAAAATATTTGTAATAAAAAATAATATCAAGAGAGCACTGTACACTTTATATTTTGTGTTGTAATTGAAATCAATATATTTGAAAAATGTAGAAAAACATCCAAAAATATTTGATATATTTCAATTGGTATTCTGTTCCTTAACAGTGCGATTAATCACAATTACATTTTTTGAGTTAATTGCGTGCAATTAATCGACAGCTCTAATTCAAAAATATAAAAATCTTGTTTTATTAGGAAACTACAATATTTTGCATGAGCTATATCTATTACGATAATACATTAGTCTGTGTGTATATGCAAAGCTGCCTGTTGAAGTAAGACTGTATTAGTCTAGAAGATACACACAATAAACAGGCACGCATGCAAGCTCTGAAGTGCGTGCACATTTGAACGTACTGATGAATCTCACTCTCACCACATACACATTTCAAGTGGTTAGCAGATAACGGGTTAAAGATCTGACATACTAAAATGGGAAAAAAAACAAAGATCTGTATCAGATCCATTTCAGAGCACAAGGAAGTATTTGAAAGTTTTAAAACAACAAAAACAGAAGAAAAGGATGAAGTTGAGTGTATGAGTCGCAAATAGTGTGGCCCAATTATTAAATGTAAATATTTATAGGCTAATAGTTCTAAGTCTACAACAGTAAACTGTTTATTCAAATGAAAAGTTTTATCTGGAGATTAGAGATATATTGTGCTCTTAAACTCAGAGGTGGCATTGTGTTTTGAGTTCTGTTTTAGTTCAGCAGCAAACCACATTGATGAGCAGAACTCAAAGCATTAATCTACGGGATACTTTCTCCCCCTCCCTCCGCTGTCCTTCCATCCACCAAAATAAACCCCGGTATTTACCCAGAAAAATTATTAATAGTTTTTTGCACTGATTTTCATCTGTTTTTGTTGCTGTGGTAATAAACAAGGGTAAATTCCCAGGAAAAATTAAATAAAAAAAAATGAAAACAAAGGGCCCTATCTATCCTGTAGTGCTTCAGTGTAGACATGTACAACAGTGAGGGAAGGAGTTCTCTCATTGCTGTGCGTAATCAACCTCCATGAAAGGTGGTAGCTAGATCAGGGGTGGCCAACCTGTGGCTTCAAAGGTTAATATGCGGTTCTGCAGACGTTAATATGCGGCTCCTTGCATAGGCGCTGACTCCAAGGCTGAAGCTACAGGCGCCAACTTTCCAATGTGCTGTGGGGCACTCACTGCTGAACCCCCTGCTCTGCCCCGGGTCCTGCCACCACTCCACCCCTTCCCCAAGGCCCCTGCCCCTTCCCCCGAGCCTACCATGCCTTCGCTCCTCCCCCGTTCCCACCAAAACAGCTGATTGTAGCAGGAGGGAGGCATGGGGAGGGAGGGAGTGATGCTGATTGGCAGGGCTGCCGGTGGGCAGGAGGCATTGGGGGCTGGAATGGGGTAGTGGATGGGGGGCTGCTGACGTATTACTGTGGCTCTTTGGCAATGTTCATTGGTAAATTCTGGCTCCTTCTCAGGCTCAGGTTGGCTAGGGTTACCATACGTCCGGATTTTCCCGGACATGTCCGGCTTTTGGGGGCTCAAATCCCCATCCGGGGGGAAATCCCCCAAAGCCGGGCATGTCCGGGAAAATCGGGAGGCTCGGCCGGGGCCTCTTTGTGCGGAGCCGGGGGCATGGTGCCCGGCCGGGAGCCGGGCCGGGGGCCAGGCCGGGCCAGGGTCGCAGTGCTGGGCCGGTCTGGGCCCGCGGGGCCGGGGAGCCGGGCCGGGCCCGCGGGGCTGGGAGCTGAGCCGCGGGGCTGGGAGCCGGGGGCCGGGGGCCGGGGGCCGGGGGCCGGGGGCCGGGCCGGGCCCGCGGGGCTGGGAGCCGAGCCGCGGGGCTGGGAGCCGGGGGCCGGGCCGGGCCCGCGGGGCTGGGAGCCGGGGGCCGGGCCGGGCCCGCGGGGCTGGGAGCCGGGGGCCGGGCCGGGCCCGCGGGGCTGGGAGCCGGGGGCCGGGGAGCCGGGGTCGGGGAGCCGGGCCCGCGGGGCTGGGAGCCGGGAGCCGGGCCCGCGGGGCTGGGAGCCGGGCCGGGGTCGGGGAGCCGGGAGCCGGCCCGCGGGGCTGGGAGCCGGGGGGTGCGCCGGGGGTGGTCGGCCAGGGCCCGAGCCGACCCAGGCTGGAGCCGCCGGGGGCCAGCCTGGGCCGCGCCTCCTCCCCCCCCCACTCCCCCTTACCTGCTTCAGGCTTCAAGCAGGGGAGGGGGCGGAGACTTTGGGAGGGGGCGGAGTTGGGGTGGGGGCGTGGGCGGGGCTGGGGCGGGGCCGGGGCCCCCGGGAGTGTCCTCCATTAGGAGGCACAAAATATGGTAACCCTAAGGTTGGCCACCCCTGAGCTAGATCAACGGAAGAATTCTTCTGTCGACTTAGTGGTGTCTATCCCAAGGCTTGGGTCTGGGTCAGCTTAATTACATGGCACAGAGTGTGAAATTTTTCAGTCCTGAGCAATGTAGTTCAGCTGACCTACATTTGTAGCGTAGACCAGCCCTCCGTAGTGTAGATATAGCCTAAGTGCTACTCAAGCACAGTAAGGGTAACAGACCTGAGCCCATATACTATTGCTGTGGTAGCACTGGACAGGGAGAAGAAGACCTCATCCCCTGGGCAGCTGGAGTGCATGCATGCGAGAGAGAGGAACATAAGTGAACTCAATAACTATTGCTTTTTCCCTAGTATCCTATCTGCAGTGAGTCACTGAGCTCCTTTTTGAGTCACTTCTAATTTCCAGTCCATTCAAACTTTCCAGCCTCAAATCAAATTACAGCCAGAAGATCTGCTGTGTTCAAACACTGCTCAGCCAGAACAAGGAGGGGAGAGGAACATCATGAAATAGTGAACCCCTTCAAATCACAGGCTCCCTGCTCGGTGTGAACTCTGAGTCACTCAGACTGGAGGAGAAATGAATCACCGAAAATATCAGAAGCCTGTCAGACTTTTCCCCTTGCTGGGTGTTGTGAATTTGCTAGCGAAACGTCTGTGCGGGGGTGTGTGTGTGTGTGAGGGGGGAGTGTTGTATATAATGAGGATCCAGGCTCACTCAAGCCTAACGCCTGAGGGCTTGTTCAGTCCTGCTCATTGGGGCTGTAGATTTGGGAGAACCCACACCTGGGCTTTTATACACATCCACGTTTGTGAACAGTTCACATGTCAGACAGGAATGTCGCAACAGACCAATGGTCTCGAGTCCAGGAGCCATGACTAGGAGGCAGGGCGGATCAATGGATAGAGTTCTAACCTCAGCCCTGCCACTGGCTTGTTGCAAGACCTTGGGCAAGTTACTGCCCCTTTCCTGTACCTCAGTTTCCCCAAATTAAAATGAGTGAATGTCCACAAAAGTGAATTAAGGTTGCAAAATCAACAATGTTTCATTTTGCTATACCTGGATTCCACTGGGCTAAGAGCCACCTTCCAGCTGGCACAGAATTCTTCTTTCCAAAGGGACTGGCACGTCCATCCCCTCCTCTGCTCTGGCTGATGAGAAGCTGCGGTTACCTCACAGCAGGGAGGTTTAGGGATGATTACCTTGTCTCCTGCTGTTGCTACAGCTGCTCCTCACTGGGAATGAACAGATGGCCTTCCTGAGTCCCCGCAGTTACCAGTGCTCCCTGGAAATGCCTGCCATCACTTGATGAGGTGAAAAGGAAGGGACCTTTGGCCAGACAAACTCTTAGTGAAACTCCACATACAGGGTTAAATTCACCCCCTGTGCAATGGGTTAGCACAAGGTTCACCCACCATTTTAAAGCAATTTGAGCCCCGAGACGGTTCTCACTTGTACTGGGGGCTGAAATGGCCTCCAGCGTCCCCTAGGACTGGGGGATGGCAAGAATAGCATAAAGCCAGCTGTGCCCCCCCTCACTGGCAGGGCCGGCTTTAGCAAGAGTGGGGCCAGATTCCTGGGGGCGGGGCTTGCAGCAAGCCCCGCCCCCAGGAATCGGGCCGTGTTCCGGCTGGAGCTCCGGCCAGGGTCGCGGGGCTTGGGTCCGGCCCGGAGCCGAGCTGTGGGGGCTGGAGCCGAGCCGAGCCGAGCCACGGGGGTGGGCCAGGCCGGAGCCGAGCCGAGCCGAGCTGAGCTGAGGGGGCCGGCCCGAGCCAAGCCAAGCCGAGGGGGCCGGGCCCGAGTTGAGCCGAGCCGAGGGGGCCGGGCCCAAGCCGAGCCGAGCCAGAGCCGAGCCGAGCCAAGCTGCGGGGGCCGGGCCGAGCTGCGGGGGCCGGGCCAGTAGGGTTACCATACGTCCGGTTTTTCCCGGACATGTCCAGCTTTTCGGCAATCAAACCCCCATCCGAGCAGAATTGCCAAAAAGCCGAACATGTCCAGGAAAATGCCGGCCGGGCACTTCCCCTCCCGCGGCAGCTCTGCTCCTCCCCCGACTCTTCGGCTCTGTTTAAGAGCGAGCACTACGGGCTTCGGGCAGCCCCCATGCCTCCGGACCCTGCGCCGCCGGAGCCCGGGAGGGGAAGTGCCCGGCCAGGGGCGCAGGGTCCGGAGGCATAGGGGCTGCCCGAAGCCCAAGCACTATCAGCTTCACGGTTTGCCGGGCAGCCTCCAGACCCTGCGCCCCCGGCTGGGCGCTTCCCCTCCCGGGCTCCAGCTGCGCTGGGGAAGCGCCGGACGGGGGCGCAGCGTCTGGGGGCTGCCTGGCAAACCGTGAAGCCGGTAGCACTCGGGCAGCCCTTTCCGCGTGGCTGGGAGTGGGAGGGAGGAGGGGGCGGAGTTGGGGCGGGGCTGGGGTGGGAAATGGGCAGGGCCAGGGCCCCATGGAGGGTCCTCTTTTTTTATTTGTCAAATATGGTAACCCTACGGGCCAGGCCGGAGCCGAGCCGGGTCAGAGCCGCTGAGGCCGGAGCTGCTCGGCCGGGGGGCTAGGAGAGCCTGTTTGACCTTGGGCAAGTCACTCAGCCTCGCTGTACAGAAGGGGAACTGAGGCACAATGGGATTAACAACATTGCCCTGGCCCTGTGGGAACGTCTACACTGCACCTGGGAGTGAGGCTCCCAGCCTGGGTCCACAGACTTGTGTAGGTGGGGCTCATCCTAGTGTGCTAGAGAGCTGTGTAATTGCTGGAGCTCAGGCTCTCAGGCATCCCCCTCAGTCTCGAGAACCCAAGCCATGTCCACACAGCCATTTGTAGCGTACCTTGTGTATCCGGGCTGGGAGGCTCGCTCCCAGAGGCAGTGCAGGTGCGCCCCAGGGGAGTTGTGGGGATAAATACATGACAGCCTGTGAAGTGCTTTGAGATCCACCGATGAGAAATGCTATAGAAGAAGTGAGGATTATTAACAAACATGCAGCTAATTGCACTATTACAAGGGTGGATTCTGAAAAGCTAGACATGCCCCACCTTAGCATCTTTGCTTCAAGACCCAGCCCCCACCTTACAATAGCGCCAGGATACAACAGCACTCATGCATGGGGCTGCAACGTCGTCCACTCCAATGTGGCCTGGCCGCTCCTCTGTCATGAGCGCCTTCCAGTTGAGAACCCCGCACCACTGAATTACCCTTAGGATAGGAAGATCCCCTCCTTGTCACAAAGCCTAGCTCTGCAGCAATAATCCGTAACATTCATTTCTCCTGTTGCACAGCCTGGACTCAGTGTCATACAGAGGAGAAGAGGGGTTTATGATTTAACTGCGTCATTGGGAACACTCGCCCAAATCCGCTGAGTAACCCGGATTACATGGAGTGGGAAACATTTCTGTCAGGAGACAAAAACCCCAGAGGACACGGCCATTAATTGAGCCAGTGTCCCCATGGCTTCAAATGTTCAAAAGTGTCAGGCCAGAGCCAGTTCTCCTCTCAAACATGAGGGGCAGGGGACAGCAGCTTCTCACCTCAGCCCCTGGGAGCGCACTTGGCAGAGGCAACGTTATTGCACATGTACTTTCTTCTGTGTTTTAAATGAACCTCCTCATTTACCTGCCAGGCCATGAATAAACACCTTCTAGAGAAGCAACTAAATGGGCCCCAGCCTTGGCTGCCTGGACAGGTCTCAGCTCTAGGTCAGCAAACCACAAAGCCGTTCAGTGGTGACGGGAGCTGAGTGTGGGCTAGCCAGGAACTTCCCACGTGGCTGGAGGTGGGCCAGAAGCAGGAAGTCTGGAGTCCGGTTCAGATTGAGCTCTCCCAGCATGTGGGGTGTTATTTGGAGTCCTGGGTCAGGGATTTGCAAATGCACCCCCAGCCACCAGGCAGCTGAGCATAAGGCAAAGAGTCTCAACCCAGGTTGGCTAACCAAGAGCAAGTCAGCACAGCGACAGATACAAACCACTTATCCTCATGCAAAGGGGTTTCTCTACCTGGAGGCTCAGATTGTACGCATCACTTGAGCCATCAGGATGTCCAGATCCTGTTCAAATGAATCCAACTCCCGAGACTGCTTTGAAAATCTCTGGCATGGTTTTAGTATGGCAGCACCCAGGCCTATGCTCTCTGCGTCTCCAGTACTCGGCGTGTCTGATTCTGAGCGGGGGGCGGCAGCAAGGGGGAAGGAACAGCTTTCCATCCTCTGATGAAACCATAGCTACGCAGTGTTCCCCACCAACTCCCCTGCCTCTCCTCCTTGGCTGGTGTGGCAAGAGCTCCCCCTGCTGTTTCAATCTCCTTTTGCCCCGGCTGTAAGGAAATCCAAATAAAGAGACTATTACAAAGGGATCAGGGCGTCGGTTTGGGGGGAACCCGAATATGGGCTGGGGATTCCTGGAGAGACTCCATCTGTGCACAGTCTCATTCTCTCTAGCTAAAGCTTTTGGTGCTGAAATCGCTGCCAACCTCATTCTTTTGTATTTGCTTGATTTGCACAAACTCAGACACTCTCTTCTGTTTACTGCAAAAGCCATCTGAAAATAATTACCCATGGACCCACTCTAGCATCCGCTGAGGAGGAAGGGTACAGAATGCTAATTTGTTGGCTCCCGATGTAGCCTTTCCAAGGGGCCCATTATTCATCCACTACAGTGATTCGCTACAAGCAAGCAGAGGAGAAACAGGTGTTCATAAATTATTTGAAAACAGGGCAACATAAAGCAGTAAAGAAAACAAAAGTTGTCTAGGTTTTAATCTGTCGGTCTCAAAGCACTTTACAAAGAGGACCAGCATCTTTATCCCCAGTTTACAAATGGGGAAACTGAGGCACAGAGGTGCAAAGGGACTTGCCCAGAAAGCCAATGGCAGGAGGAGGAATAGCTGAGCTTTCTCGAGTCCCAGTCCAGAGGCACTAGATAATAAGGCTGCACTTTCTTAGCCTGCTTTTCAGCCGGCGAACAGGTCTGATCGCCAGTTCTGCTTACATTGAGGTGCTGCCATGACAGGTAGACAGGAGGGGGGCCGGAAAAAAAGATTTATATTTTGGGGGAAATTTCAAGGTTTCAACACTTGTTTCCATTCCAGTGCAGAACAAAATGGAGACTTTCCAGATTTCTCATGAAAAACCAGGGAGCGCCCGTCCCAGAGCAGCCAAAAGCCCCGTGGCCAGAGCACTCCTCTGGCATGTGCGAGACCCGGATTGAAGTCCCCACCTTGCCTGATTTGGAGCAGGGACCTGAGCCTTGGTCGCCACATCCCAGGTGAGTGCCCAGCTCTGCGGCTGGAGCTGTTCCACTTGGGCTAAACAATCAGAGACGGACTCCACAGCCCAGCGGTTAGGACGTGCACTGTGTGGGAGAGCCTGGTTCAAGTCACTGCTCCAGAGCAGGGATATGATCCTGAGTCTGCCACAACCCAGTGGAGTGCACCAGCCACTGGGCTATTCTGGGGCATGGGTCTCCCTCTCGTCCCCCTGCCTGTCAGAGCTGATGAATTAGTATTGTCCTACACACAATGGTCCATGGTGTAGTTCCCCACCAGGCCTACTAGGGAGCCTTAGGCTCTCTGGGTGAAATTCACCTCTCCCTGCAAACAGGCCTTTGTGCAGGGAGTTAAGTGGGAGTTGGGGTATCTGAATTCACAACTCCCCCAACCTGCAGGCAGGCCCAGCCCTCTCACACCCTGGAGGTGCCGGGGGCTCCCAGCAGAAGCACAGATCTAGTGGCCCCTTACTTGACCTACCACTGGAGCTCTCTCCAAACCAGCCTCTTCTGAGCCAATGCCTGGTGTGCAGTCGCTGCCAAGTTGCCCCTTGCCAGACAGCCTCTCTGCCAGAGGCCACCCTGAGATGGATCAGGACAAAAAGTAAAGGCAAATCTCTGGGATTTGTAAACAAATCTGAAAATGGCCCCTGCCTCGGGCTTTATCCTGGTTTGTCCGGAACACTCAGTCAGTCTCTGCAGTGCCGCAGACACTTGGCAGAGGCAGCAGCTTCAAAATTTCTACAAAGAAACAATTGCAAGAGCCAACCAAAGAACAGAGAATTTGTTTGCCCAGAACTCTGCAGAGTCCCAGAGGCCAAACCTGCTTCCTTCTAGACCTGGCCAGGGAAAGGGGCTTTTTACACAATCCTTTTCTTTCCCACCACGTTTGTCCCTTGTCATGGCTGCTATGGGGAAGTACACTTTCCACCCTCCAGGTTCTGAGAGCCAGCGTCCCCCACCCTCCTGGAGGCAAAGGGAGGTCCAGCCCGCCCTGCCAATGGAACTCCAGCCTGGGCCCTACAGCATCAGCACTAGGGTTGCCAACTTTCTAATTGCACAAAACCAAACACCCTTGCCACGCCCCTTCTCCGCCCCACCCTGAGACCCCACGCCTGCCCTGCCCCTTCTCTGAGGCCCCGCCCCCACTCACTCCAGCCCCCTCCCTCCGTCGCTCGCTCTCCCCCACCCTCACTCATTTTCACTGGGCTGTGGCAGAGGGTTGGGGTGTGGGAGTGGGTTAGGGCTCCAGCTGGGGGTGCGGGCTCTGGGGTGGGGCTGGAGAATGAGGAGTTTGGGGTGCAGAAGGGAGCTCTGGGCTGGGGCAGGGGGTTGGGGTGCAGGAGGAGGTGCGGTGGACAGGCTCTGGGAGGGAGTTAGTGTGAGGGAGGGGGTTCCGACCTGGGGCAGGGGGTTGGGGTGCAGGAGGGGGTGCAGTGGACAGGCTCTGGAATGGAGTTAGGGTGCGGGAGGGGGTTCCGACCTGGGGCAGGGGGTAGGGATGCAGGAGGGGGTGCAGTGGACAGGCTCTGGAATGGAGTTAGTGTGAGGGAGGGGGTTCCGACCTGGGGCAGGGGGTTGGGGTGCAGGAGGGGGTGCAGTGGACAGGCTCTGGGATGGAGTTAGTGTGAGGGAGGGGGTTCCGACCTGGGGCAGGGGGTTGGGGTGCAGGAGGGGGTGCAGTGGACAGGCTCTGGGATGGAGTTAGGGTGCGGGAGTGGGTTCCGACCTGGGGCAGGGGGTAGGGATGCAGGAGGGGGTGCGGTGGACAGGCTCTGGGATGGAGTTAGGGTGCGGGAGGGGGTTCCGACCTGGGGCAGGGGGTTGGGGTGCAGAGGGGGTGCAGTGGACAGGCTCTGGAATGAAGTTAGGGTGCGGGAGGGAGTTCCGACCTGGGGCAGGGGGTAGGGATGCAGGAGGGGGTGCAGTGGACAGGCTCTGGAATGGAGTTAGGGTGTGGGAGGGAGTTCCGACCTGGGGCAGGGGGTAGGGATGCAGGAGGGGGTGCGGTGGACAGGCTCTGGGATGGAGTTGGGGTGCGGGAAGGGGTAGGGATGCAGGAGGGGGTGCGGTGGACAGGCTCTGGGATGGAGTTAGGGTGCGGGAGGGGGTTCTGACCTGGGGCAGGGGGTTGGGATGCAGGAGGGGGTGCGGTGGACAGGCTCTGGGATGGAGTTAGGGTGCGGGAGGGGGTTCCGACCTGGGGCAGGGGGTAGGGATGCAGGAGGGGGTGCGGTGGACAGGCTCTGGGATGGAGTTAGGGTGCGGGAGGGGGTTCTGACCTGGGGCAGGGGGTTGGGATGCAGGAGGGGGTGCGGTGGACAGGCTCTGGGATGGAGTTAGGGTGCGGGAGGGGGTTCCGACCTGGGGCAGGGGGTAGGGATGCAGGAGGGGGTGCGGTGGACAGGCTCTGGGATGGAGTTGGGGTGCGGGAGGGGGTAGGGATGCAGGAGGGGGTGCGGTGGACAGGCTCTGGGATGGAGTTAGGGTGCGGGAGGGGGTTCTGACCTGGGGCAGGGGGTTGGGATGCAGGAGGGGGTGCGGTGGACAGGCTCTGGGATGGAGTTAGGGTGCGGGAGAGGGTTCTGACCTGGGGCAGGGGGTTGGGATGCAGGAGGGGGTGCGGTGGACAGGCTCTGGGAGGAAGTTAGGGTGCGGGAGGGGGTTCCGACCTGGGGCAAGGGGTTCAGGGTGCCTGCTCTAGCTGGGCTGCACTTACCTCAGGCAGCTCCCGGTCGGTGGCGCAGTGGGGCTAAGGCAGGCTCCCTGCTGGCCCTGGCTCTGAGCAGCTCCCAGAAGCGGCCGGCATGTCCAGCCCCTAGGCAGAGGCACGGCCAGGTGGCTCTGTACAGTGCACGTTGCCCATGCTCCCAGACATCACCCCCACAGCTCCCATTGGCCGTGGAAGCCAGAGCTGGGGACGGGGGCAGCACGCGACGCTTCCCTGATCACATCTGCGCCTAGGAGCTGGACATGCCGGCTGCTTCTGGGAGCTGTGCGTAGGCAGGGCTGACAGGGAGCCTGCCTTAGCCCCGCTGCACCGCCCACAGGACTTTTAACGGCCCAGTCAGGAGTGCTGACCAGAGCCGCCAGGGTCCCTTTTCGACTGGGCGTTCCGGTCGAAAACTGGATGCCTGACAACCCCTAAAAAGCACGGGCACCTCTATGAACTGCAGCCTTGTTCCCCTGAGAGCATGTCCACCCTTCCGCTGACTACACACTCTGTCCCACTGGTGTTTTTAGAGGCACACCTGGAGTGGGGTGGTGACCCAGGAAGGTTCTTCTCCCAGGCCCCTTACAAGTCCACAGTCAGTACTCCCCAGGGGCTTACATGGTGCAGGGGGCCTTGTGCAAGCTCTCTGCATGGAGGCCAATTCAACTCAGGAGAGCAAGAAGGAGGGATGGTGACATTAGGAGAGTGCAGCCCGTTAAGTCGGTAACGCACCCCTGCAAGGCCTTGTGAAATTGTCAGACATGGCAGCACTGTGGTTGAGTAGTTGGATGTGTTCCTCTGCAAAGGGAAGTCCCTGCAGCAGTCACCTAGCTTCTGAGGTCTGTCAGCTGGCTCTAAGCCCCAGCGTGCGCAGAAGGCTGCGTTTGCTGCTGTTATGCACGGTGCTCTCCGACAGCTAATCCCTATAATAAGCACCGGGGATGTGGCTCTCCCGCTTACCAGAGGACGACAGTCTGTTTGCACAGATTCGTCTCAAATAATTGCCACCCTAAAGAGGAAAACATAAGCAACCCAGCTCCACAGACAGAAAATTAGTCTCCGGGGTGATACTTTAATAAAGACTAATTACACCACCTTCCATTTCCAGGACACCTTTCTCCTTCCCAGCAAAGCCCAGCTCTATCTTTCCACCACTGGGATATCTCTGAGAATCAGCTGCACTCTGTGCATTACCGCAAGGCACTGGCAGCGAGGCATGGATGAAACCCATCCATTTGCTTGGGCGCAAAGATGAGTGAAGGGGTTTTGACTCATAGGAATGAGTGTGGAAAGCAAAAGCACTGGAGCAAAAATAAACATATAACAAGAATTTGCACTGGCCGTTCTCCCCCAGTCATTTAGAAAGTTCAGGGGCGGGGGGAGGGGGAATGAATGAGGCTGATGCAGAAGAGCAATGGTAACTGTGAAGTTAAGTGACTTGCCCAAGATCAAACAGCAAATAGGTGTCAAAGCTAGGACAAGAACCATGCCTTTTTAGAAGAGAGGCCTATGCCAGTACCAGAACCCCAGTGCTGCCCAACCAAACCAGGTGCTGATTCTGTGCCTTCATTTTTATTTCTGTAATAATGACTTCATGGACGGTAGGAGTCTAAATCTCTTTAAGGATCTGGGCCTATGGGCTTTGAACGTAGACAGCACTTTTGCATCCCCAGATCTCAAAATTCTGTGCCAAGGTGGGTAAGCATGAGAACCTCAGTTTTCCAGACAGGGACACTGAGGTCAAGAGAGGTTCAGTGATGTGACCAAGGTCATGCAGCAAGTAAATGGCAGAGCCAGGATGTGAAGTGTTCCCCACATCACAACTTTGCTTTGTCTCAATTTTTCTACCTGTAAAATGGGCTTCATGACACTGCTTTACATTTTTCCAGAGCCTTCCCCACCATAGACCTCAATGTATAGTAGAAAAGGAGGTGAATCTGAGTAATCCCATTCCAGTGCACCAGGTACATGCTGTGGATGGAAAGCAGTCTGTGATCTAACAGATAAGACATGGTCTAGCACATCCGAGAACTGGGATTCAATCCCAGCTCTGAACCCCACCTCCTTTGAGACCTTGGGCAAGTCCCTTATTCTCTCTGTGTGTCACTTACCCCACAGGTTAAACAGGAGCAATTTGCTTGCCGGCTCGGGGAGTGGTATGAAGTGTCATTAAATAAAGTTTGGGAAGTGCAAGGAATTATGAAAGTCACTGGAAGACAGAAGGAGAGAATTCTGCATTTATTGGCTCCAAGCACCTTCCTGTAGGCAAAGAGCATCACGGTGGGGAATGTGGGAACAGGAAGAGATCTTCCGTTTCTCTGAAATAGCTAGAAAGTGGCACTTCAGGAGACTAAGCTGTGTATTGTTCAGCTAAGTTAGCTCCACACACAAGTGTAATGCAGCCTTCTTTAGGTGTGCCACTAAATTGCTTAGCAAAGAAACGTATTGCCCATGCCCTGTATGGTGATTTTCAATCACAGGTAACTAGCAAATCAAGACCAATTCCCTCCAGAACAAAGCCTTGCACTGCTCCTGCAGGATGGCTATATCCCTGCCAAATTGGAACTTAAAATCCACAGCCATTTTGACTTTAGGGCTGTTCAAAAGAAGAAGAAAAAAGTGATGAACACACATTTTTTTAATATCAGGAAACCTATTTTCTTCTTTATCCTCTAATTCCAAGACACTTGGGCTGTTTTTGCTTAACTTCCACCACCATCCCCCAAAATTCCCTTGGGACAGAGACCAAGTCTGGAAAACTTCAGCTCAGAAATTGAAAAATTCTAAAGTAATGGATGAATGAAAACAGGAGGTTTGGATGGAAACAGGGGCGGCTCTATGTTTTTTGCTGCCCCAAGCATGGCAGTCAGGCGGCCTTCGGCAGCATGCTTGCGGGTGGTCCACTGGTCACGCAGATTCAGCACCATGTCTGCGGGGATCTGCCAGTCCCGCGCCTTCGGCGTGCCCACCGCCGAATTGCCGCCGAAGCTGTGGGACCGGCAGACCTCCCGCAGGCATGCCGCCAAAGTCTGCCTGACTGTCGCTCTCACAGTGACCGGCAGGCCACCCCCCGCAGCTTGCTGCCCCAGGCACGCGCTTGCTGTGCTGGTGCCTGGAGCCGCCCCAGATGGAAACAATTCGGGGGCCTTAACTCTGACGGACTTTGGCCAGCGCTCTGTGATAAGTAATAATCCCGATTACTTTCCATGGGAGCTGGGCCCCTTGGAAAATGCCAGTTTGAGTGAAGAGGGAATGTGATTAAGACACAGGAGGGAAAGAGGCAACAGGGAAAATTTTCAAAAGTGTCTAAGTGACTTAGGAGCTTAAGTCTCACTGAAAATCACTGGTATTTAGGCTCCTGAGTCACCTACATGCTTTTGAAAAATCCCTGATGTTTTTAGAGCTAGTTACTTATGTGTTGACTAATTTATTCTAATGGCTTAGCCTATGGGCACATCACATTAATAAGAAACCAGACTTCATCCTCTGCTGTCTACTTTGGCTATGGATAGTAAACCCTAACCTGACCCTCCTTACTCACATATGTAGCCCCATTCAAGTCAATGGCCTGGTCTACACTACGACTTTAATTCGGATTTATCAGCTTTAATTTGAATTTACCCTGCAACCGTCCACACAACGACGCTATTTATTTCGATGTAAAGGGCCCTTTAAATCGATTTCTGTACTCCACCCCGACGAGCGGAGTAGCGCCAAAATCGATTTTAACATTTCGAATTAGGGATAGTGTGGCCGCAATTCGATGGTATTGGCCTCCGGGAGCTATCCCACAGTGCATCATTGTGACCGCTCTGGACAGCAATCTAAACTCAGATGCACTGGCCAGGTAGACAGGAAAAGCCCCGCGAACATTTGAATTTCATTTCCTGTTTGCCCAGCGTGGAGAGCACAGGTGACCACAGATAGCTCATCAGCACAGGTAACCATGCAGGCTGATAATCGAAAAAGAGCACCAGCATGGACCGTGAGGGAGGTACTGGATCTGATCGCTGTATGGGGAGAGGATTCAGTGCTTGCAGAACTTTGTTCTAAAAGACGAAATGCAAAAACTTTTGAAAAAATCTCCAAGGGCATGATGGAGAGAGGCCACAATAGGGACTCTGAGCAGTGCCGCGTGAAAGTCAAAGAGCTCAGACAAGCCTATCAAAAAACAAAGGAGGCAAACGGTCGCTCTGGGTCAGAGCCGCGGACATGCCGCTTCTACGCCGAGCTGCATGCAATTCTAGGGGGGGCTGCCACCACTACCCCACCTGTGATCGTGGATTCTGGGTCGGGGATAGTCTCATCAACGACGCCTGAGGATTCTGCCGATGGGGGAGAGGAGGAGGAGGAGGATGAGGATGAGCTTGCAGAGAGCACACAGCACTCCGTTCTCCCCAACAGCCAGGATCTTTTTCTCACCCTGACTGAAGTACCCTCCCAAGCCTCCCAAGCCAGTACCCAAGACTCTGACCCCATGGAAGGGACCTCAGGTGAGTTTACCTTTTAAAATATAAAACTTGTTTTAAAAGCAAACGGTTTTTAATGATTACTTTGCCCTGAGGACTTGGGATGCATTTGCGGTCAGTTCAGCTACTGGAAAAGTCTGTTAATGTGTCTGGGGATGGAGCGGAAATCCTCCAGGGACATCTCCATGAAGCTCTCCTGGAGGTACTCCGAAAGCCTTGCCACAAGGTTTCTGGGCAGTGCATCCTTATTCCCTCCTCCATGGTAGGACACTTGACCACGCCATGCTTGCAGCAAGTAATCTGGTATCATTGCCTGACAAAGCCTGGCAGTGTATGGTCCCGGTGCTTGCTGGCATTCAAGCAACATCCGTTCTTTATCTTGTTGTGTAATCCTCAGGAGAGTGATATCACTCCTGGTAACCTGGTTGAAATACGGGAACTTAATTAAGGGGACAGAGGTGGCCGTTCCTACTGGGCTGTTTGCCTGTGGCGGAAAATAAATCCTTCCCTGCAGTTAGCCAAGCGCAGATGGGAAATTGGCCCTGAGTTTTTCGCGTTTGGCTAGCAGGGATCTTCCCTATTACCAGCCACGCGGTGGGGGGAGGGGTACCGTGATTATCCCAGAGAATTCATGGCGGGAGGAGGGCGGCGGCAGGGGGTGGTGGTGGTTAGTTTGGTGCCTGCAGGGATCTTCCCTGATACCAGCCACGCGGTGGGGGGGAGGGGTACAGCGATCATCCCAGAGAATTCATGGCGGGGGGGGGTGGTGGTTAGTTTGTTTTCTGCTGCTGCTGAATGTTAACAGAAAAACCGCAGCACTCTACAGGCTATGCTTGGTATGTGGGAAAGGAGGGCGCAGAAGCTGTAAGACAATGGCTTACCATGGCCGCATGCAAACCGAATTCTGTTGCCCAGACCTGTGATCTCTAGGAGCAAAGCCACAGGCACTCAGCATTAAGAGGCAAAATGTGACCTTGCACAGAAATCACATGTGCTATGTAATGTGAATAGTGCTGGTCACCGTGAAAGAGTATAAGCATTGTACTGCAAAATGTAGCTTTTTAAACAATTCTCTCTTTTTTCCCCTCCCTACAGCAGCTGCAAATTCCTCAAGCCTCCCTCCTCCATCCCGAAGGTTATCACAGATAAGGCGTCGTAAGAAGAGAACGCGAGACGAGATGTTTTCTGAAATTATGGAATCCAGCTGCAGTGACAGAGCTCATCTGAATGAGTGGAAGGAAACAGTTTCAAAGTATAGGAAAGAAGCCAGTGAACGTGAGGACAGGAGGGACCAACGTGAGGACATGAGGGACCAACGTGAGGACAGGAGGGACCAACGTGAGGAGAGGAGAGACGCTCGAGATGAGAGGTGGCGGCAGGAAGACCAGAGGAGGCAGGATGCAACGCTGGGGCTGCTGCGTGAGCAAACAGACATGCTCCGGCGTCTGATGGAGCTTCAGGAACGGCTGCTGGAAAACAGACTGCCGCTTCAGCCCCTGTTCCACCCTCCCTCCTCCCCATGTTCCGTATCCTCCTCACCCAGACGTGTAAGAACGCGGGGGGGGGGAGGCTCCGTACACCTTCCCATTCCACCCCAGTAGACAGCCCAAGCAAAAGGCTGTCATTTTTTTAACCTTTTCTTTGTGGCTTTTTCCTTCCCAGCAATCCTCCTCCCAAATACCACCCGGGTTCCCTCCCTCTTTTTCTAATCTATTAATAAAGAATAAATGATTTTTAAATGATAGTGACTTTATTTGGTTTGAAAGAAAGCTGGGGGAAGGGGCAGGGTGGGTTCCTTACAGAAAATCAGTCAGTAAAGGGGGAGGGTTTTCATGAAGGAGAAACAAACAGATATTTCACACTGTAGCCTGGCCAGTCATGAAACTGGTTTTTAAAGCTTCTCTGATGCACAGCGCTTCCTGGTGTGATCTTCTAATCGCCCTGGTGTCTGGCTGCGCGTAATCAGCAGCCAGGCGATTTGCCTCAGCCTCCCACCCCGCCATAAAGGTCTCCCCCTTACTTTCACAGAGATTGTGAAGCACACAGCAAGCAGAAATAACAATGGGGAGATTTCTTTGGCTGAGGTCAGAGCGAGTCAATAATGATCGCCAGCGACCTTTTAAACGGCCAAATGCACATTCTACCACCATTCTGCACTTGCTTAGCCTGTAGTTAAACAGCTCCTGACTCCTGTCCAGGCTGCCTGTGTACGGCTTCATGAGCCATGGCATTAAAGGGTAGGCTGGGTCCCCAAGAATAACTATTGGCATTTCAACATCCCCAACGGTTATTTTCTGGTCTGGAAAGTAAGTCCCTTGCTGCAGCCCTTTAAACAGAGTAGTGTTCCTGAAGACGCGAGCGTCATGAACCCTTCCCGCCCAGCCCGCGTTGATGTTGGTGAAACGTCCCTTGTGATCCACAAGTGCTTGCAGCACCATTGAAAAGTACCCCTTGCGGTTTATGTACTCGGTGGCTTGGTGCTCCGGTGCCAAGATAGGGATATGGGTTCCGTCTATCGCCCCACCACAGTTAGGGAATCCCATTGCAGCAAAACCATCCACTATAGCCTGCACATTTCCCAGAGTCACTAACTTTCGTAGCAGCACCTGAGTGATTGCTTTGGCTACTTGCATCACAGCAGCCCCCACAGTAGATTTGCCCACTCCAAATTGATTCCCGACTGACTGGTAGCTGTCTGGCGTTGCAAGCTTCCACAGGGCTATCGCCACTCGCTTCTCAACTGTGACGGCTGCTCTCATCTTGGTATTCTGTCGTTTCAGGGCAGGGGACAGCAAGTCACAAAGTTCCATGAAAGTGCCCTTACGCATGCGAAAGTTCCGCAGCCACTGGGAATCGTCCCAGACCTGCAACACTATGCGGTCCCACCAGTCTGTGCTTGTTTCCCTTGCCCAGAATCGGCGTTCCATGGATAGAATCTGCCCCATTAACAACATGATCTCCAAAGCACCGGGGCCCGTGGTTTCACAGAATTCTGTATCCGTGTCCGTGTCCATGTCCATGTCAATGTCCTCATCATGCTTGTCGCTGCGCTGCCGCCGCCGCTGCCTCCTCGCCTCGTTTTTCTGGTCCTGGCTGAGCATAAACTCCACGAGAACGCGCGAGGTGTTTACAATGTTCATGACTGCTGTCTTGAGCTCAGCGGGCTCCATGCTTGCCGTGGTATGGAGTCTGCAGTGTTCACCCACCCAGGAAAAAAGGTGCGAAAATGGTTGTCTGCCGTCCGTTGCTTTCATGCAGGGAGGGAGGAGGGAGGGAGGAGGTGAGGCTGTACCCAGAACCACCTGCGACGATGTTCTTTGTCCCATCAGGCACTGGGATCTTAACTCACAATCCCAATGGGCGCGGGAGACTGCGGGAACTATGGGATAGCTATGGGATAGCTACCCACAGTGCAACAGTGCAGAAATCGACGCTAGCCCCGGTACTTGGACGCACACCTCCGAATTAATGTGCTTAGTGTGGCCGCATACATTTCGACTTTATACAACCTGTTTTTCAAATCCGAATTATATAAATTCGGATTAATCCCGTAGTGTAGACATACCCAATGTGACAATTACCATGAGTATACCAAGCAGGAGTTAGCTCTGAGCTACCTCCCTGGTCCAACTCCCTAAGGGGAAAAAAAACCCTCCCTTGTCTCATATCATATGTCTAGCATTGACCCTGGAACTGCATTACATTTCCATGCACTGAAATCTAGCATTTCAGCCTGGCCTTCTTGCTTCTGTTATCCACAGAAATGTCAGTGGATTGCACAGAACGCTGGGAGAGAATTTGCTCAAGCCGAAAGAGCCGAGTAAGAGGCGATAAAGAAAAGTGACAAGTTCATTTAAGAAAATGAGTGGCTCAAGGTGCCTGCTGAACAGGCCCATACAGCCATCTTTAACGTCCCAGTGAGCTTTATCATAATTAAACCGGGGACTGTTAAATGAGTGAATAGATCATGTGGGTGCCACACTGTGAAGCAGGCGGTAATTGCACTGTCCTTTGTAGAAACACCTGAATACTCAAAGAATTAACTCATTACAAAAGACACCGTCTGGAGATACTTTCATCTTGCCCTGTACCTGTGTCTAATAAAACTTTACACACAGACCATGCTGAGAACAGAATCGATCCTGGAAAAAAAAACCATATAG